>NW_025814057.1:3499772-4105227 GCF_018902025.1 Drosophila willistoni
TACCGTTCTGCTGCTGCTCCCTACACAGCTCCTGCCCACTTCAGCTCTCCGGTACTCCAGTTGTTGCTGTTAATTATGTCGTTGACTGTACAAATTTATTGTTCTTCTGGGCTCAGTTATGGCCTGTCTGCATTTAAGAGCTGCTGCTGGTGTCTCCTTCTGCTTCTTCATTCTGCCACTGCCACTGCCAGTGACACTTTCGAGCAATTACCGAAAACTGGGACCACTTGACGCCCATAGTACATACATAGAGACATACATATGGAAACAAAAAGACACACAGCGGGTGATGATGATGATGATGATGATATGAATGAAATGCCAAGTCAAGTATCCATTTCCTCATTGCAAAAAACGTAGCTTGATTTTGATTAATAATTGTCGAAAATTGTACGAAACGAATATGTAACTCTTCTCTATTCTTGACTTTGACCTCTGTGATGGACGGATTGTCTGTCTGTCTGTCCGTCCGTCCGTCCGTCCGTCTCTCTATTAGAGCATCCGCAATGACAAACATATTCTGCCTGTCTGTGTCTGTTGGTGTGTGTAGGGTGAGTGGTTAGGTGGGTGGTTGTGAGGTTGTGTGGGTGTCCATTGCATCCCCCCCTCTCTACCCCCCCTCATCCCTCAAAAAAGACAAAAATTATTTCAAGGGAGAGGCTTTACAAAACGCTTGACAAATGTCAAGTTAAAAGCGTCAACTGTACGACATGGGCGAGACAGCCCAAGGGTGACATCGCGGCTAAGAGGGGGATGTCTGTCTGTACCCTTCCCCTTGCTTTCTTTCTCTTCCTGTCTGTCAGCCAATGTGGGAGGGTAACATTACGTAAATCTAGACTCGGTAAAATGTCTCTGTCTCTGTTTCTCGTTCTCTCTGTGCATTTAATGCATACAAATTGGTCTGATTTAAAAAAAAAAATAAGAGGAAAAAGAAGAAGAAAATGTTGAGCAAATTTGCTGAGGCACTGCCACAGATTAAACAACAAGTCGGAACCATAAGAAACAAGCTTGTGCATCAACATAAGTACCTACATACATACATACATACATACGTATGTACATAAGACGAATAATGCGTCGAAAGTGCCTTACTCAATGTCCCTGACTGTCTGTCTATCTCGCTCTCTTTCTCTGTGTATTATGACAGGATAAGATATATATGAAAGTCATGCCAGTAGATCATACTGGGGAAGGCAAATGTGTCTCCACTTGAAACAATTTTTTGTTGTTTGAGAATTCAAAAATCACTTAAATTTTTATGTGACATAAATGTTTATAGATTTTTGCTCAAATTAAATTCGTATAAAAACAAGAAACCAAATAACAAACAACAAAACACTCTTATTGAGTTCTTGGGAAAGAAATTTTCTTTTCTTTTTTTTCTCCATTTAAAGCAAAAAAGAAAAACACAAATTTTCGGCTTTTTTGGCCTGTCAAACTCATTCACCCCGAAAAGTTTTCCAATAACCATTGGCTCCATTTGGTGTGTAATGTTTGTGTGTGTGGTGGTGTGTGTAGGGGTAGGGGTGGGGCCATCAGTAAGTGGCTATCAGTGTTGCTTGCACTCTTCGGACTCACCACCCAACTCCGCCCATCACTTCATGGGGAAGCATTTATTATACGAGCGAGTGTTATTTTTTTTTATGTATTTTTCAAGAACTTTTCCATTTTTTTCTCTCTTCATTTGCCAACTCCCAACCCCTTGCTATTCACTCCTCTTGACTGCATGTCAACGCATTCCTAACGAATTGTGTCAGCGACCATGTGGCCCGTGGCCCGTGGCTCGGGCACCGTGTCCCGTGGCCCCACGATGCTGGGTCGGTTGACAAACTGCAAATGCGTGGCAGGCATCCAACCATCAACCAACCCCTAGCCCATCCAACCAACCACTTGCCTTGACTCACGACGACGATGCGTTATTTGTCTTTCGACACGGTGCATCATCATCATCATCATCAGCAGCAGCAGCATCAACTGAACCAACTCTCATCCCGAGCATCATCATATTTTATTCAAGGCAAAGTGTCATGTGCACATGAACTCCGACGCCACACTTATTCAGGCAGAAGAAGAGAAGAAGAGGAAGAAGTTACCATTTCCACTTGGCCAAAGCTTCGGATGCTTGAACTCTGTGTCCTCCTCCCTCTACCCACTCAGCCATCCTCTGTGCCCTTTGCCATGGTTAACTTTATTTTGGAGGCTTTTAACGGTTGTCATTGGCCAGCCAGTCAGGCTTATCAGTTTGGGTCCAGCTGTTGGCTGGAATGGTTTTTAATTGCCGCCAGCCAGTCGACGAATGTTTCTCACTCAATAAACTTTAACCCAAAAATAGATGTTGGCCTCGTCTTGAACTTTGACACACAAGCAAACAAACAAATTGACTGCAGTCAGGGCCAGAGAATAGAAACAGAAACAGGAACAGCGCCAGCCAAAATGATGCTCGATGATGCACTCAGATCTCAGATCTTTCAATGTTACCAACAAGAACAACAACATTAAAATGCACAATGCACCTAAATCTAAACAAATCCATTTCAATCAGTCGAACACACACGCACACACACACACACACAGTGGGATCTCCGGGATGTCAGTCAGTCCATAGGCAACGCATCAAACAGATCACTGGCACCAGGCAGCAGTCGGAGCATAAAATAAATACACTGAGAGAAAATGAGATCTTGACTATGCTCGAAAAGATGTTTCTCCTTTAAGGAAAAAGAAATATTTCAGTTATATTCAATCGAAACTGTATATTTTTAGTCATTTGTATAGAAGATTCAACTTGAATTTGTATTGATTTTATTTGAACACATCGCATTAAGTTTTTGATGTTATTCAAATTTGAACTTACTTCTTATTGTGGTAGTTAATTCCATTTTTTCTGACATTAACTAAGTCAACTTTGATGTTAGATTTATAGAAAGAAACATTGGCACTATTTAAAAGATGATACTCCATTAGGAATCGTCGTATAAATTTATATTAGGAACTTTGGATTTGTTTTAGCTAATCGATCGATTTATTTACATGCCTCAAATTATAAAATATATATTAAAAAACTTAAGTGCGGTGAAAACTATGAATAAAATGGAATTCAAATTAAAATTCCATAAAATGTAATCGAAATTTTTAAGGCTTTTTCTCTCTGTGCATAAAAAAGTGCGTGCATCGTTTTACAGTTTTTTTTTTCTTTAACCCTCGGCTCTTTTTCCCATTTCGTATTGTTGTTGTTCGTTTTTGTTTAGCTTGTTGTTGCCACATAATTAAATCTTAATTCAAACAAAATGCGCTAAACATTTCAAGGCATTTTATGACCGTCTGATGGAATACACACGCGAGCTAACAAAATGATAAAGAAGATGAACTGACTTGACTTGAACGATATTTATATAAATGTTTCTATAGTGGGGCGATGGCAGGGGAGGGGGAGAGAAAATAGATGCACTTGGAGAATATTGAATTCTAACAAATCTTTCATTTATTATTTTCTTTTATTTTGCAGGTAAGCATAAGAAGTTTGACTAGTATTATGAAATGACAAGTAAGTAAGTACCTAGATTCACTTTTATCGAAACGATGGGGTGGAGAAGGGGGGAGTGGCGGAGGCGATGGGCCAGTTTAGTTTGCCAGGCACGTAAAATGCCAGCGAGCAGCCAACGACCAGGCAACGGCAAATAAGTGCAAGTGCTGCACAATGTACCCCATAGCCTATTCTAGATGTCTCCTGTCCCAATGCCCCAACGAAGAAAATCACAACAATTGCAAACGACATCTTCAAACAGCAATGAGGACAGATGGATAGATAGATAGAGAGGGACAGAGAGAGAGAGAGAGAGGGCAGACAACAGCAGCAACGGGAGCCTGACAGCAAATGGAGAGCAACAATTGTTGCAGACACATTGACGACAACTATGACATGACGGGTGAAAAGAGTCGAAGCGATGCAGGAGCAGGAAAAATGCAGAAAAAGAAGAAGGAGGAGCAGTGCCTAGTTTGTTGTCACTCCTCTTTCGAGATGCCGGTGACCAACTGTGTGCCTGTGTGTGTGTGTGCGATTGAACGCACATGCAACGCTTTTTGTGTGTGTGCCGCAATGGAAATTGATAATGAGCCGCAGCTTTCAGTCTGAAGCCCATTGAATGGAATGAAGAGAGAAAGAGAGAAAATGATGCTGCAGTTGGGGCAAGTTTGCCTTATTTGGCAACGATGTTTGATAAAACTAAAGCCTCAATGAATAAGTCAAGGGAATTGTATGAATGACCAGACCCACTGACTGCAGTCTGAATGACTTTTACTATATAAACACACATACACAGACGCATACAAACACAAACAAAGATAGATATCTTTATGTATATAGCATAAAAAGCAATCAAGCGGACGATAAGATAAGTCCAAAGCCAGACCCAGGATAGGACAGGCCAGAGTAGAGCAGAGCAGACCAAAGTCAGAGTTGGGATCGGGATCAGGTTGCGGGGGTCATAGCAACTCAACCCCTGAGCCAAAAAGTTTTAATTATGATTGACATGCGGTTACGCTGTGTGTGTGTGTGTGTGTGTGTGTGTGTGTGCTCTGCGGATGCCTCCCACAAACAACAACAACAACAACAACGACAGAAGCAGCGGCAGCAGCAGAGACTGGCATCGATTTCGACACAACTTAATTTTTTGAAGAGGGTTGTTGATTGCCGTTGCCAGAGTGCGGTGTTGAAACTCATCAGTCAAAAGCAGCCGCCAACCAACCAGTCAACCCATCGACCAAAAACCCCGACACGAGACAATTGCAACAACAAAATGTTGCGACCACAAAAACGAAACAAAAACTGAGGAAAAACCATCCCCAAACAGAAAAAAAAACGCTATACATACTTGCGACGCCCTAACCGAGTTGAGGGTTGATCACCATAAGCCTGCGGACAGGGTCTAGGGCAGGCCAAACACTCAACTCGAACACACCGGCAGACAGACAAACAGACAGACAATTGTAACAATTTTCGCAAAAGAGGAAAGGAGAGCAGAAACAGAACGACGAAAATATTAAATTATAGTCGCATTAACTGCAAACACGCAACCTGACAAAGTCACTTTGGTTGCGTGTCTGCATAAATCTGGCACGCAATAAGGGAAAACGACTATGTATAACCGATGGGATAACATAAAGATTGTGAATTCTCTCTCGCTGCTCTAAAAAAAAAAAACGCAACAAAACGATGTTCGGCCATTCTTCTTCTTTAGCCATTTTTCTTAACGTTCTTTATTTCTTATTGATTTTTATGGCCAAAAGAATTTCAAGTTAACAAATATTTGTATGTACATGGAATATTTAAAGTAATATATTTAATATATATGTTTTTTTTTTCAACCCTTTCTTGCTTTCTGACCTTTCACATTTGCCACATTTGAATATTAAAGATTGTGAAGAAGAAAAAGGATCTTTTCAGTTTGCCCATAGGGGGTACCTTTCAATTTCCTTTTCGACCAATTGTCAGAGAGAGTGAAAGCAAACGGTGGCAACGGGGGAGAAGCCCAGAACTAAAAAGATGAATAAATGTGTGTGTGTGTGGGTGTGTGTGTGTACACTGAAAGAAAAAGCCAACAACCAAAAAACTTCCGTTCCCATTAAGACTGTTAAACGCACAACGCATTCATCTTAATTAGCGGCAACAAAGCCAACGGCCCCAATAGAAAGGCAGACGAGAGGAGAGGAGAGGATAGGGACGTAGACAGGTGGAGATTTTAGAGCCAAACCGTTTCAGTGTATAGCCAAAAAGTTTGCCGACAGCAGCATGGCATGCAAAAAAAAAAAAAAGGCCAAAAGAGAACTTTTTGCCCAGGACAAAGAGCTAGAAACCCACCCCAGACATATATGTACACACACACACATACATATAAAGCCGCCTGTGGAACAACAATAACGACGCCAACTATGAATGATTGCCGCTGTGCGCTTTGTTCATGTACGTTTCAAAAATTTTGCGGATAACATGAGGAGAGAGAGAAAGAGAGAGAGAGAGTGAGGGGGGAAGGAAAGCGGAGATGACGGCGACGGCGTCGTCGGCGGAGGGAAACCAGACAGCCAACGGAAGCAAAGAAAAGCGGAAGCGCTCATACGCCATGTTGGCTGGCAATGGCGACGCTTGAAAATTGAATAAGCGCAAGTTTCGCGTGCCAAAATTGTTGTTGTTGTTGTTGCTGTCCGTTTGCTTGGCGCTCCCCTTTTTTTTCTGTTTTTTGTTTCATTACCCAAAAACTGCCGCCACTAGGAAATTACTTGAGGAGACCAGGCCAACTCTTGGTAGATACTTACCCGGCGATAAAAAGGTCGCGCCGTCAGCAAAAACCAACGACAGCAACACCATCAAGTTAAAGGGGCGAGCAGTAGGGGGTGAGGAGGAGGAGGAGGAGCTGTACAACTCAATAAGCCAAGTTAACAGTCTATCGAGAGAGACCCCCCCCCCACACTCCACACCCCACCCCACTCATTCTGCGCCATCTGATTCGTTGTTGTGGCGGAACTGACAGTTACCTAATAGCAAACATAGATAAACCATTAAGTTTTCTGGGCCCCAAAAATGGCAAGAGCCAAAGTTAAATTTAACTCCCCGCCGCCCACCGCAGAAAACCCAACCCGCGCTCTTCCTACCTCGATGTCCTCTACGACCCAATTGGGTGGGGGGGCGTTGGTGAGAGGGGACATTTCGCGTATGAGAAATGCCCTGAAATGTCGATCGATAATTCGTGCTAAAAGATAAATTACCGTTATGCGCGACTCTCGGTGTTTCTTTGGCCACTTTTTGCTTATTTCCTACCTACCTCTCTCTGTCTCTCTCTCTCTCTGTCTCTCTCTTTGACTGGCCGCCGCAGTTGGCTAATAGCAGCGCTGATTCCATTAATTTGCCAAATGACAGCAGCATAAAAAATAAAAAAAAAAAGAGAATACCTAACGGAGGAGCACACTAAAACGAGTGGAAGGAGACGCAGAATGGCGACAGTAGCCTACCCTACCGGGATTGTATCGACTTGGCCCGAAACCGTTCCGCCAAAGCTAGTAAAGTGTGACCTGGCCCTTTTTTTCTGGAATGAGCCATGGCTCGTGCCATTTTGACACTAATTAATTAAGTTTTATTCTCTTGATTTTGTTTCATTCCTTTTTCTCTCTCTCTCTCTCTCCCTCCCTCTCTTACTTTATCTACTCTTTGTGAAGTAAATCAGGCAAATTGTGGCTGACTTATTGGCATCTATTTATAACAGGCAATTTGAGCTCAAGAGTGAACATAAAGTAGAGCACATACCCAACCAGCGATGAGCAATAATTCAGAAAAACGAGAGAAAAACTTTTAGGGAATCAAATATCTCTTGAAAATTTCAACAGGCCGTAAATCTCATGTAACCCAAAAAAATTGATTTTCTCACCATGTGTGGAGAGTTCTTGGCAACTCCCAAAACTAAATGCTGGGGGCATTTATGCTTTATTGCAACTATTTAAAATACAAAATATCATATATACATATTTCACATTCATGGTGATATCACGCACAAAACATTTCCTATTCGCCTCATAAAATACATCAAGCGATGGCATAACACAAATCCCCATGGAGCTTTGCCATGTCGTGTGCCTGCCTCAACAGCCCATTAAATAAACTTGTATGTCATAGCGATCCCTACATATACACACACACACACACACACACACATATTTAGTATACATATATATGGGTATGCAAAATATGTGAAGCAATGGAAATCTATCTATCATATCGATTACAGGTGTCAAAATAAAAAAGCTTACCTTGAGTCCCCACAAATCCATTAAATATGGTCAACTATAAATAAATATGAATTAAGCATATGAAGAGAGGGGGGAAAAAATACCAAAAAAGAAGGGGAAGTTATATAGACAGGGGCGTCAACGAAAATCCTCCAACCTTTTATATATCTATATTAGTTAATCAAAGTTGCTAAAAGTCGAAGAATTTTAGTTCTAGTGTTTCTCTAAATCTTCTTTTAAGAAAATTCGAAGCCGAATCCCTATTGGAGTAGCCGTCATAGTATTAGAACCGCTCCTGGCATTTGAGTTTTGAGAGTCACAATAAATCTCCACAAAGAAATGCACTCAAAATGCCCAAAAAAAATTCATTTTACTTTATTTATGATGAAAATTTTTTACATTTCTTTTTCTTGTATTTCGTTTTTGGTTTTTTGGCATACTTTTCTCTCTCCCACTGATTTATTTCACAAATATTTGGCCAATAAAATTGACGACAAGCTGAAATACATATATATACATTCATATATGTATATAATATAGTTATATAGGAAAATTTCTGCAATAAATATTATCTAAATATATGTATGTATAAAAACTATTTTGGCAAAGACAAAAACGAAAGGGAAAACTATCTATGCGTATATCATTTTAAAAAGCTTAATTTATGCCACTTTGACAAGGAAAATTTAGTTGGCAGCTAAATTTTTACAGTAGTTCTCCTACTCCGAGAATAACGAAAAAGAAAAACGACAAAAAATTAAGAGAAAAAATTATAGAAAATAGGCAAAGAGTAGTAGTTGTATTTGAAATTTGTTTGGGCATGCTGATGTTGCCTTTTTTTCTCGTTTCGTTTTTAATGTATTTTGGCCCGTTGCTAAATTTAGCAGGCAAATATTTGATGCCCCAAGTTATGCAATGCATCCGGGGGACATGATATTTTTGGGTGCCCAAGCAATTTAATTGCCCACCCTTTCGGCACCATCACCAGACAGACACCAATGCAGAGCATAGAATAGTGCCACCAAACACCACCACACCACCACGCCACATCATGCCACACCACAGCAAACACAAGTGTCAAAGACCCTATGACCGAGTGTACCAGAGACCGAAAGGCAGACAAGCGAAAAATAATATATACCCAACGACGAATCGAAGGCAAAAGAAAACTAAATGAGAAATTAAACTAAAATGAAAAAAAAAAGAAACTGGCAAGAGAACTTGGCAACTAGTTTTAAGCCATCGTCATGCACTGCTTCATTGCCTTCAATATGATTTGAGGAGAGCAAGCAAAAGAAGTCACAACTACTTTTAGAACGACATAGACAAAGACAAAGACTATAAAGCTTCATTCCTAGACTATCGAGTAAACGTATGACAAACCATTTTTCGATATGTTTTTCTTCTTTTGTCTCTCTCATTAACTACAAAAGAGGAGAAGCCCAATCCACAGAGACACACAAAAAATGATTGAGAGGCTAAAAGGAAACCATTGTGGCAGGGGGAAGAGGAGGGAGGGAGGGAGGGTCTTCGGGTTGTCAGATAGTTGCCAAATTAACGCAACCATAGACTTTTAGCACAGACTGTCGCCGCTTGTCTGCTGCAGAAGCCAAAAGCAGATGCAGTTGCAGATGCTGATGAGTCAGTCAGTTGTCGCAGCTTCCAATCCCCATACCCATACCCATGCCCATGCCCGTACCCACACCCCTCTCTTCACCATTCATCGTCTCAGTCAGTCAGCAGTTGCATTTTAATTTTCATGTGTGCATTTGGCTGTGAAAATCGTTTTTCTATATATAAAAAAAAAACGAAATAAAAGCCAACCTGCATGCAATTGCAACTTTTTATTCGTTTTTTTCTCATTTATTTTTTTTTTGTTTTCATTCTTTCCACATCCTCTCACTCGTTTTATTTTTTTCTCACACAAAATGCAATTTTAAATAACAAAAAAGAAGAGAGGGGGAAAATAAAAAAAAAATTAAACGAAACGAAACGAAACTAAAGGCAAAAGACTCTCCTTCAATGGCTTTTGTAGTGCTCGAGCGTTTTGTCTAAAAGTTGAACCAATTTTATTTGCATTAACTTTTCCCATTCTGCACGTGCTTTCACATCGACAACGACAACGACGACGACGACGACGACGACGACGATGATGCAATCGAAATTCGTATATGGCCTGCTGCCACACACACAAGCACACACACACACTCACACACACTGAATGACTGTGGATGACTCTTTGTTTGGCGGCTGCCCCTCAAACTGCAATTGCCAATTGGCATTAAGCTGTCTTTGCTAATTGTTAAGCCAACACGCAACAAACACAAAACCCGAGCCCCGGCCCCGGCCCCGGCCCCGGCACCAGCCTCAATCCGATTTCAAATCCCAATACCAATTTCAATAAAAATACAAATAAATGGCTAAACACTTGTGCGCACATATATAGCAAATAGACTTTGCTCCATGCCAATGGAAATAAATTGCTGGAAAATTATTAATAAAATCTAAATGAAGCATTTGTAAGAGGATTAAATGCTTGACTTTAATACAAAATGCTTCATTGACAAAGCTTTAAAAACCAAAAAGGTCACAAGATTAAGTTGTAATACTTTCAGAAAAAGGCAAACGCATCAAGCAAAAGTTAAATATTTTGTTTAGAAGAGTGAGAAACAGCAATAAGAAGGAGTGCTCCAATTTGTCCTGGCTTATAAAGCACAAACAAATTCCTGAAGGATATGAATTTTCAAAAGAAACTTATAGATTTTTGTAATCTTATGTGATCTAAGAAAACTCACATTCCTCTTGACTTTTACACTTTTTCTACTTGGCAAAAATTAATTTAAGGGGAACTTACATTTCTCTTTTCGTCTTTGCAATCATAATTGATAATAAACAAGTTAAATTATCAAGCAAGTAGTATCAATTGTTTAAATAATTACATAACATTTAATATATATAATTTTTCCGGATTGAATAATCGTCTCTGTACATACATATACACACTTTAACTTTTCTTTAGATCTGTTGGCCTATATAAATAATGTGGATCGGTCCCATACTAGCGTAATCATTAATCATATAAAGATATGTGTATATATATGTACATACATACATATACATATACAAGATGATAGATTGGTCTAACAATTTCTTATCGTCACAATGGTTTTATTTCTTATTTGTTGTCGTTTGTATACAATAAATGATATTGGTTAAAAGGGACACAAAACACACAAAGAGCTCTTTGTGTCTGCCACTTGGCACATTGGCTAGTTTCATTTTGCCATTTCTGTTTAATTTTGGCTTAACAAAAGGTAAATAAGAGAAGAAAAAAAGAAAAAGTCTACTACTTTTATTATTTAATGGTTGCACTGGGTTACGGGTTAAATGCTTAGATCATAATTTCCTCTTTTAGATTCCCTTTAGACTATTTATTTCGATTTTATCATTTGATACTAAATTGTTTATTTGCACAACTAACTAAGCAATTCATTGAGGTTTCTAAGAAACTTGACAAGCTATCAAAAAGCGTCGAGTGTTTGGTGGGATAGGGGGGGATAGGAATAGAAGTATTTATCACCATTTGGCTAACGAATCTAGCTATAGCAACCATTAGAATTGGCAAGTTCATTGTCAATGTTGTTGTGTTTGATTAGATTAATTTGCGATAACAACGGTGAATTGCAAACATTTTAGCCATGGCCTACTGTAGTTACAATTTTTTAAATTGCTTGGCATAGGAAAAAAAAAAGAAAGAAAACGTTTAGTTGCTGTCATTGCTGTTGCTGTTGTTGTTACTGTTGCTGCTATGGCAGACAATCTGACGACAGCTAGAGCGGTTCACATGTGCTAGCAAACGACTCTCAGCCAAGCCAGTTATTGTCCAATGTCCCATTTCGATGTTGGTTGCTGTGGCAACTTTTGCCTTGTGGCAAGGCTAACAACTTGGCAAATCTCTGTCTCAGCTTTACTCTGACATCATCGCCTCCTTCAGACTGTAAACTCCAGACTGCACACTGCAGACCGCTGCAGCAGTGGCAATTAAATGATTTTCCCAATACAATTTTCTCTCTCTCTCTCCCATCCCACTACTATCTCCATCTGACTCTCCATTCAACTTTTATTGCCAACTCATTTAATGACTAAACATTTGTTGCTCATGTGATTGATGCATTTTTATGACATTCGCGTAGGTGTTGGATTGAAATGCGCTCGTAATTGTTTTTTAAATAGCCCAACATGCTAGATAAAAGCCCCCTGGAAGGTGGTTAGAGGGGGGGAGGGTCGACCGACTAACAACCGGTTGCATTAGAAAAGAAAGTCGCTACCATAAAGCGACATTTTATTAGCTCATTTTATTTATTGCAATTGAAGTTGGCTTCGTTGACGTCGCAACGTTGCAGGGTAGCAGCTGAACAAACTCTCCCAGATCCCAGATCACTTGCGCATTTAACACTTAATTAATGTATGCATAATTAACCGGCGGGCAATTTTGAAGATGGCTAATTACAAGACGCTCGCTCGCCATTGCCCTCGAGGCGAGACGATTGGAGAAAAGTGTTTTTTTTTTGTTTTGTTTTTCGTTTTCAAGAGACTCAACATTCATTTAAATAAACGACCCAAACAAACACGCAAGCTTAACTCGGTTCGAACTCAAACTGAAACTCATTTGCCTAACTGCTAAATAGCCGCCGGTTATAGACAAAAAAAGAAAGAGCGAAAAAAAACACACACACACAGACAGGGGGGAAGGGTGCAGGGTGCGATTCCCTCTGTTCCCCTTTTGACACTTTGTGTATTGCCGTTGCTGTAGTGACAGGGCCTGTCATTTTGCATTTAACTTAAAATGTTGTAAAATATATAACATTATCACTTAATTATTATATTTTCACCCCCCTTTTCTATAGCCCTGCAGCTGCTTTTGCTACCACCTTAACCATTTTTGGTTTTATTCACTTTAAGGCGAAATCATTAAAAATTGTGAAAAAGTTTATGCTAATGTGGCACATATATAAATATATCCATCTTTAAGCGGATCACTTAATATATGTAACTCAGCACTTTGTAGGAGATATTACGAGATCTGCCTTAAATGAAGATATTTTAGATGAAAACTAGTCAAATATTTTGAAAATCAGATTAGTTTCGTAAATGTTCCTTTTGGGCCGATATTTAATTTAAAAATCATTTATTTTCCACTTAAATTTGATAAACAATTAAAGCTAATTAGTTAATGTTTCAAAATTTTGAAACTTGATAACAATTACTTCTAAGGAAATGAGAATCAATTGCCTAAGATCACTTTGGTTTGGGTTTAGGCAAACCTTTTTGACAATTTCTGAAAACTGTCTAAGATAAATGTTAAAAATATTCGTTTTTTATTAATTAGTGTATTTAAAATTCGTCCTGATTCTGTATACATTGAGATTTTTCTTGACCCTTTTGCATATTTAGTGAGCACGTTTGTGTCTTATCAGCGGCTTTGTTTCATTTCATGGAGTTTTCTTGACTGCAGTTGTTGGCAAAATCCCATAAATTGACTAATTTATTGTAAATGTTTTTGCAAGTTAATTACGCAAAAAACCGCCAACAACAACAACAACAACAACCAAATGGGGGGAAAAAGCGTTTTAAGTGGCGGCCGCAAATTACCGAACAACGTGCAACGTGTGGTCCCAACTTTGGTAAAGTTTTTTTTTTTTTTTGGTTTTCACAGGTTTTTATCGCTTATTTTTTGGGGGGTTTTTCTTCTTGTAAGCTTCGCTTGGGGGTTTCGGTGCAGGAAAATGAGAATTAATATTGATTTACGTTGAAAAAACAAAAAAGAAAACAATTTCATTTGCTGCCTTGTCAGATTTATTTCTCATCCGCCTCATCATCAGCGAGCAGTCAATTCTTTCCATTCACTTTTTTCAAGCGATCTGACTCTTTCTCTTCGTCTTTCTTTTATCTCGACTGTGATTTTAATTAAGTTTAATTTAGTTAATTAAGTATGAACGCTGCTGGTACCGCCGATTGCCTTTGGCAGTTTATTAACAGCAATTAGTTAATTTTAGTTAATTTAGGCAATAACCCATGATCTCATATTACGCATATCTCTCTTTATACAAACATATATAAATTTTAATTTTGCCGCTGTGGCCAACGGCAAGATCTGAAAAATCACGATTAATACCACTATAGAAGAAATCGAAGAAAAACCTCGATTATATGTGTATATGTCCGTATGACACATGATTTGCCGTATTGCCTGTTGTTGTTGCCTGTCTGTCAGCGGCAATTTCGTGACAATTTATTGTACATATCCATTGACAAAAAAGGCAAATGCAATTGCCAGAAATGCATTGGCATAAAACTTGGCCAAAACGAAAATATGTGTATATGTATGTATAATATGTAACGAGTATGTACATACAGACTTTCGGGTTTTTGTTTCTTTTTTTTTGTTGGTTTTTCTGTTTTTGTCCATTTTCACTATATACAAACATTGAGAAATCTCCGACAAAACGTAAATGCCATGTGCCATGTTTTGTGTTGGCTAATTCTGAGATTGCAAAACTGAGAAATTGACATAAAACTTATACATATATATATATATATTTTGCCATTGCCGTCATTGTTGTTCTTGTTTGTTTGAGTTTATTTTGTTTTGTTTGGCTGACCAAAACGGTCATAATGCAAAATGTCAAAAGCATTCGCTTGACATGCACTGAAAGAAAACTTTTTGCTGGGTGCGAAGGGTCGGAGGAGATGGAAGGAGTACTTGGAATGTCATATCCATCAATGAAACCAAAAACCTCCATGAACCTACATAAATGAATTTTTCCTCCTCATAGATGCAATGTCCATGTGATTTATTGTTTATTTTTCTTAGTATGCATCCTAACCTAAGCAAATTTTATTACTAAAATAAGTAAATTATGGTCAACAAAATGTCAAGGAATATACATTTAAAAGCCTTTGATGATTGTTTCTCCCTCAAGGGAAATCTATTTTCTTCTCTAAACAAAAACTTATTAATTTATCTCTTCTAAGTGAAATCATAAACGCTAAGGTATTTAGTTACTTTTACACAATTCGTGAAGAAAAATATGTAAAATTTACATCATATAGATGTATTATCCTTAAAAGACTTTAATCCTTTTTTAGTCTTCATTCTCAGTCTTCTTTTCATAACTTGTAGTCAACAAATTAAATGAAGAATTGATTGTTATTACCTCTTTTCCTCTCAAACGCTTTCTTAGATTTTGAAGTATCCACATTAAAACTAAGTTATATCTTACTCAGTATATAGAAAGCATATTCAATGTTGAAATGCAAACAAAAATGATTAAATTAAATCTTTTGCTGCTGCCTTCAAAAGATTGATTTTGATTCAAATTTCAAGGCGGTCATAATCTCGATTTATGACAAATTCTTTCCATAATGCAAAGCATGAAAATGGTTAGAGGTAAATTTCAAATTGAACTCCAAATCTAAATATATGTTTTTTTTTTCAAAATAGATATACAATTAATTTTTTTTGTTTATAATATTTATTTACAATATTATAATCAGCATTATAATGAAATATTATCTTAACTAATTTGGTTGGTTAATAATATTTCGCTTGGTGTGTAACTTGGCTTTGACAATGTGTGAGTGTGTGTGCTTCTTAATTTTTTGCTGACCAAGTTAACTTGTGTCTGCCGCTTGTTGTGCCCTGTCATTGTCATCCTTTTAAAGCTGCTTATGCGGCACGCCTCGCAACAGCAACAACGACAACAACACACACACAAATACATATAAAACTTACTATTCAACAACTTCATTTACGCTGCTCTTGGCATAGCTCATATTACACACACCGTCTGCTTAGCAAGGACCCCCACCTCCCCCTCTTGAGACCCCTCGTTCTCGCGTCTCAAAACCATTCGTTTGTCGTCTCTCCCATGTCGAACTCATGCACAATTAGTCACTTGCAAGTCAATTAAGTTCCCAACGCGCCAACCACAACAAACGCCGGCTCTTGCTCCACCGAAGAGGCAAAGCCAAGCCATCTCAGGGCAGGCCATGCCAGGCCAGACCAAACCATCCCAGACACCATACAGTCGTATGGATGATGATGAGAATGACGCTGATGACGATGATGATGAGGGAGAGACATACACACGGGATACCTGTGGTCGGGTATGAGAATTTCTGCCTGCCAATGCCAAGTAGGAGGAAACCACGGACTACACAGACTTACTCAGCCTTGTTGTAATGCTCTTGCTCTTCTCCTCTCATACGTATTCATTTGCAGTAAAAAGCAATGACAATGTTGGCGACAACGACAGCAACACGAAAATTAAAGACACAGAGAACACAGAATCGACCAAAAAATACAGACCAAGAGACAGAGAGACGGACAGAAACAAGAATGATAGAGATAGAGAAAAAAGAGAGACACATAAGCATAGAGAGAAAGAGGCTAAAAGTAAAACAAAAACCATATTATTAACGCCTCATTAAACTTTTAACGATTTTAAATTACAGACTGTGAACGGGCCAAGCTAATGAATACAAATTAGCCGCAGAATGTGTGCGCACTGCGACGACGACAACAACAACGAAGACGACAACGACGATGACTCTTTGCAGAAAACAAAAATTTAAGAACAGAAAACCATCAGACAACATATAACATATAGCACATAGTCTAGTCAAAGCCAAAAAATATACAGATAGATGTTTATAGGTAGACTTGAGATGAGGCATACAATTTACAAGAAACTTTTGATCTCTCTGCCTCAAGGAATACAACGACTGACAGATATCTTATCCAGGTCGACACTTTTACCATTTACATCTTAACTGTAAAGTTGGAAAATATAATAAATTAGTTAGAGCAAATATCTTTGGCAATTAGTAGCCAAAACTTTTTTATAGAAAATGTGACTAATTGTAAGACTTAGCTAAATTCAACTGGATTGTTAAAAGAGAGAAATTAAAATTATTATGAGTGTTTCATGGGGTCCTCCCCAACCACTTTCGAAATTTCGAACTTCAGTCTCGGCGGAGAACCCGGTTTTTTAGACTCCTGGGCCATGGATCCCATTCGAAAGTGTTAGATAGAAAGTAAATAAGATAAGTCAGTTGAGTTGAACATACTTTTTACTCATCCTACTTACTATTTCTTCAATACAGTCCTTTCATCTCTGTGTTTTCATCTGAAATAATATACCCATTGAAACTCTACATTTACTGGGTATAATTCAATATGAAGTAAAATGTCTTGTCTAAATGCCTTTTCAATGTTAAACAATTGTCGCGCCATGCGTAATTGTCATTAATTGTTGTTGAGTCTTGAGGGTGTGTTTGTGTTAAATTTAAAAGAAAAAAAGAAAGAAAAAAAACAGAAAAAACGAGGAAAAAACAGAAAACAAAAAATGATTATTAATCAGGCATTCGACAGTTTTTTAATTGTATACACTTGTAACATGCAAATGAATTTGCTGTCATTTAGGCTGAGGGAAGGTGAAGGGGGGTTAACATTGACAACAGGTCATGGCGCTCTGATTATCACGACTTTGACAATAGCAAGAGGGGGGAGGGGGCAGGGGCACAGAAAGAAATGAATGAGAAGGGCAGACAAAGACGCTCTAAAATAACCAAACACAAATGTCTAATGCATATTCAAAAGATTTTTAAATTCATGTTGTTGGCATTTGTTAAAAATTTTAATTTCAAATATATATGCCTAGCTATAAAATCTTTACATATCTAAATATTTATACATACATATATATATACCATGATATATTGTATTTGTTTATGTCATTGTTGTTGTATTTCAATACCCAGCACCAACAAGAGGCAAATTGGTCCAAGACGTTTCTGTAGAATTGGCAAAAATCTCTAGATTGACATTTCCTTCCCCTTCAAAATTGATGGGTAGCTTTTAGTCGGCTATCACAGAAAGAAGGCTGGTCTTATGGTCTGATGTTTGGTTTTATTATTAAAGTTTAGTTCGCATGGCAAATTAAATATATAATTAACAAATTAACTGCTTCCGTTGACGTTTATTATGTGACAGCATTTTTTATACATTTTAAACAAAACACCAAAAAGACGAACGAACAAAACAAAGTTAAGAAAAAATATATTTGAAGGTAGATAGATATAAAAGAACAAAAGCACGATGAGAATAGACAAACAAAAATGTGGTTGAATGTAATATATAGAGATATATGTATTTATAACACACTTTTGACTTTCATTTTGATTGCCGGGCATAAAAAATTATAAAATATTGCCGTCAATTAAGAGAATACTTTTATTTTTTATGACAAAATCCACACAAAAAACCATGAAATAAAAACCAACAAAAAATATGTTACACAAATTTACACACAAATGTTGAATGATTAATGATCGAGCTTGTCATATATATTTCTCTTTTCATCTGGATTGTAAATTCATATTTATTTTTAACATTATTCAACTGGATGCCCACAATCGTAGAAGATATATGTTTATGCATAATTTGTATAGGTAAAATTATAATATTTACATTTCTGTTGCCTTTTTTTTTGGGGGGGGGAGTGAAGATTTTGAAAGAATGAAATTGGTCAAAAAGATTTTCCCTCCAAAATGCTCAAATGGCTGAAATTATGAGCTAGATTCGAGACTTCCTATTTCGAATTGGATGGAGGATCATTTCCTTCTTCACACCTTATTATCTTATATTTCAAAAGTCCACCATTAATAGCTTCAAGAACTGCAATTCGATTTGATTAACCATAATTCTTCGGTAATGATTTGCAGTTAGTTAAAGTCATTTGACTTATTTCATAAAAGTCTTATGGAATTGGATATGGCATAACATTTGCCTTGAGCATTTAAATCTTTGGGTACAGTCTTATTGGGGGGGCACCCTCTCCTCGATCCTCTGGCACCTTCATGTAGTTTTTTTTTGGTTGATGTTTTCTGCTCTTCCTTCTGACATAATTTTATAGAATAAACGCTTGGCTCGCACGCTTTGTGGTCGGTCGGATGGACGGATGGTCGGTTGGTCGGTTGGTTGGTTAGTTGGCTTCTTCTTTGCGTTTCGATTTAATATCAAAGTGAGCCGCCCGCCATATGTACATATGTATTGTGTATGGGTATATACACAGCCACACCCCCACCATCACCGCCTCCTTCTGTGTGTGCCTGCCTACGCGACGTGGCGGTCTTCCACTTTGTTAGTTTTTGGCATATTTCTCTTTTCTTTTGAGTTTTTGTTTTCGTATTTTGGCAAAGTTAAATTGTACGTAACGTGAACTTTTGTGAGTGTTTCTCTTTCTGCTGACATTTCTTTAGCTTGTCTTTGTTTTCTCCCCTGTTTGCTGGTTGGATATGGTTTTGTTTTGTTTTGTTTGGTTCGATATTTATTTAAGGTCTTGTTTCAAAAAAAAAAAAAAAACCAAAAAAAATTTGCAATGCACAAAAGCCGAAAAGTAAAAGCAAAGCAAAGCAGCAATAAAACAAAAAGAAATAAACATATACATTTATATACCTACTTATACATATATAAATTGTATATACATACATAAACAAAATACAAAATGACAAGCGGCGGCGGCGGCAGCAAATTAAAAATCAAGTCCAACACAATAGAAATTGTCAAAATTTATGCAAGGCTCGCGCGATAAGCCATCTGAAAATGGTCTGCGGCACCGAAATGAAATCTCTTTTCGGTTTTTGGGACTTGCGACTTGTGTCTTGGTTTTGCTTATGCTTATTGGATGGGTGGGGGGGTGGGGGGAGTTGGCCAAGCCAGCGGGGCAACTCGAATCCAAGCAGGCAAACGAAGCTGTGTGGGCGCGTGTTATATACACCATTAAAAGACAGCTCCACAATTCCCCTCCAAAAAAAAAAATAAAATAAGCTAAAAGCTACAGCAACTGGTTTCGCGTTTTTTTTCTAAATTTATTTCTTATTTTGGTTTTGGTTTTTTTTTTTTTGCCTTCTTCTTTTTGAAAATAGATTTCATTTTTATTGAAATTATGACATTCATCTTAATTTGCGCTATCGCATAACTTATTAATTTATATTTCTCTCTTTCTATCTATTTGCAGGTGTGTATCCATGAATTTTGTATCTATAAAGGGGAACAGGTTTCCATAGAATAGTTAAATTTATGCATCGTTTGATGCCATCAGATACGAAAAACTAAAAACTGGGAAGTGGCTAAAAATCTGCTGACTCTTGCGTCTCATTAAAACTGCAAATTGTTGCACAAGTGAACTCAACAGAGAGAGAGAGAAGGACAGAGAATGCACTAACGAATGCCAAGCCGTTGGCTCTTCCCCTGCTCATTATAATCATCTGGCCAGAAGAGAGCATGCAAGAGGGGTAGAAGTAGAAGGTACATTTATCATAGATAAAAAATCTGGAAACAAAAAAAAAAGAAATTATTATTATTATAACAATGTGTCCACTTGGAACAGAAAGGAAAAAAGCAAAAAAAAAAAAAGAAACCAGTGAAGAAACATGACATGCAATTGCTTTAGTTTCGTTTTCGGCATGCCTCATTGCCACATGAAAAAACGAAAAAAGAAAAAGAAGAAGAATTTGTAGCATTTTGTTGTACAGTAATTTAATTAAAATGCAAGTGTATCATCATTAATTTCATAGGAACGTCAAGGCCTTTCATATAAGCATATGTCCCCGATTCAGTCCCCGAAACCCACCCACGAAACCCCTTACTTACCCCTTACCCCTCACTCACTTCCATTCCCATTTTCATTTCCATTTCATGTCCATGTCCATATCCATGTCCGTGCTCATTGCTCATGCCCATGCTCCATGTGTCTGTCCAATGTTTGAGTCTGTCATTAATCTTTCGACAGCTCTGCACCCTGGCTATGAAAATATAGTATATATATGTATGTATGTATGTATGTATGTAGTTTGCTCATTTTCAATGGCAAGGCTTTGTTTTTGTTTGTGTTATTGTTTCTCGCTGCCTTTGTCTAATGATCGCGTGCAGTTTTTCACAGGGGGCCCCCAGGCGTCATATATCATATTTATGCCAAACTATTGCCATATTCATGTATGTACATACAAACTGGATCCATCTATAGCTCATTTGGCTTGTGACAGCTTCTGCTGTTGCTGCTGCTGCTCTCCAGAAAACGAGTACAACAATTTTTAGCAACGCCAGCAGATATATCAAATACCAAACGCCCAGAGATATTACCCAGAAACCAGATATACATTCTCAAGAGGGAGGCATCAAACTCTTCCAACCAGATGCAGTCAGTATTATATTTTATGCCAGTTGATTAATGTGAGCAATGTGCATAACTGTCAGCTTAATAAATGTATTTAGTTTTTTTCTTCCCACCCCCATCTCCCCGTCTTCGTTAATCACTGCTTGTAATTTCAATAATTATTGCAAGAGGGGAGGGACTTTTAAGACTGAGACTGAGACATGATAGAGATATATGGAAATAATGAGTCTAGAACATCTTGTTAATGCTCAAATTGATGTACTTGGATCAATTTCTATGCTTCATAATGCCATATACTTGGCAAATCAGGTTTAACCAGGGACATACAAACTGGTAGAATGTCTACATTTATGGCACAAGCAATTAACTAAGTGACAACTAAAATGTAAGTATATAATACTAATTTGATTATGCATTTAAATATTCTTCAAGCCAAACTTATAATAGTAATTTGAATTTTTGCCACCCACCGAGCTAAAAAGCAAAAAAAAAAAAAAAAAGACAACTCAACTCAACGTCAACTTTTGAGTGTGGCAATTGAATTTAAATATATGCATAAGCAAATTACCTCACACACAACAGCCAGCAAAAAGGAAAGGAAAAATCTGTAACAGAAGTGTTGAGATCGCACTAATTACATGTCAACAGACACACACTCACACACACACAGACACACGCCCAGCGGCAACAACAACAAGAGCTACTCCGCCAACACCTTGGCGCATAAATTTACAACAAACGACGCATGTCTCACCCTCGTCCCCTCTTGAGAGTTACCCTAACCTACACTACACACACCTCCCTTCCCATCGCATACGCCACATTTGAGCCCGAATCGTAGACATACATACATATATGGAAATATGTTGCATGTGAATTCATCGTCGTCGTCATCGTCGTCGTCGTCTTTGCGGTTGCCTCAAAAGTGTCAAATATGAAATTTATGTAGGCAACTGCCTCAGAGACAGATGGAGACATATGTGAACGTATGTGGACGTATACAGACGACCCAATCACTTGTGCGTTGACAGAGCATGCGCAGCGCCATGCGACGGCCCCCTGAAGGCTTTACCCTAATGTTATAGAAAATTAACGCTAGCTTGTTTCTTCTCCTCCGCCCTCCCCCTCTCAACTCTCATCAAGGGAAATAGAATAGGTACAAATAGATTTGAATAAAAAGTGTCGAAACAACTTGTTGTTAACTTTATTAGAGTTATCCGCTTTATGCAAAAGCCAATCTACAATTAGGTGGCAACAACAATGTTTAATACTCTAACTTACCTACACCAACACAGCTAAAGACCCTTAACTAACAGTGGTAAAAATTACTTTACATGAAAAACTCCTAAAACATTCAACTAACTCTTAATCACTCTGTTTATTCCAATGTATGATATAAACTTCTCCATATATTTCTAATGTTTTCTTTCTTTTGTTGGTCTATGTATTTGTATCTTTCTGTTCTGTAAGAGCATTAAAAATTCGTAAGATATTTTACATTTTGTATTTCTATTTTTTTTGTTGAATTTCATTTGTCATATCCATTTATCAAATTCATTTTTCATGCGTTTCTTTCTGTAATAAATGCAAATATTTTCTATGCCAGCTTTTGTTATTGTTGTTGTTGTTGTTGGTGTCGTTTTCTGTTGTTGTTGTTATTGTTGTGTTTTTTAATACCTAAATATGTAGCACACGTCCCCATGTAGGCCATGATGACTCGTCGTCAGTCAGTCGTCAGACAGTCATTCAGTCAGTTAGTCATTCAGTTGCATAGCTAAAAATTCATTCATTGAATGTCTTTTCCAACTCACCCCCTCCCACCCGTGGTCTGTGTGTTCGTGTGTGTGTGTGTGTCTCTTGTTGCATTGTTATTTTTATGTTTATGTTTATTAAATGTTGTCGCTGTCGTTTGTTAAACGGTGTCCATTGTCGATGCACACAAATTGAGTCTTTACATGTCCACTACCCCCCGCCCGCCCCTTTGGTATTTGTGCATGGACAATAACGATGAAGAACAATTCCCGTTCAATGCACACACCCACCCACCCGGCAATGCAATGCGTTCATTCAGTCAGTTTGTCAGTTGGCCAGTCAGTCACCCAACCAATCACCCTGAATTTTTCTGCTGCTGCTGTTTCTGTCATCTCAAATAGAAATACTTGTATTTTGATTCTATATTTAACTTGTCACAAGGTCCCCGACCGAATAAAACTATGTTTTAGCTGTCAGACTTGGTTCAAGGGTATTTTGATCGATGGCTTATGAGTTCATTTTTGGTTGAGTGACTCATACAACAACCACACACACACACTCACACATACACGCACACCCATTTGTTTTGTCCCCCATTTTTGTTTCTCTACGTAATATATGTATGCATGTAAAAGAAATAAGTAATATATATTTATTTATTTATTTATAGTAATATATCATTATTTAGCTGAATAAGAAATGTACTAACTAAGTGAGTAACTCATTCAGTAATTTTCTCATTTCCTGTGCGTGGGAAACCCAAAAAAATAACAAACTTGAAACCTGACAGACATCCCTTTTGGGTTGTTTAATATACTTTTAATTACAAACAGCCATTAAATGGGAAACTACCTGCCAAACTGCTTGCAACTGACTGAATGACTATAAATGCAACCGGGCAAATGGGCAACTTTCACTTGGTTGTAATTTAAAAAGAAATCTCCCCTGGGAGAACTCATTGCACAGCAATTACAAGCAACGGGCTTTATATATATATTAACAAAAAACAAAACCGAAAAAAACGCATAAATTAAGGCCCCAAAATTGGCAGATACAAACCACACACAAAAAGTACCAGCATATATACACGATATATTATATATATTGTATCTGAACACAAATAAAAAGCTGTATAAGGAAGTTAGTTGAATGCGGCACGCAGACTGATGATGATGCTGACGCTGTTTAATTGAAGACAACTCGAACACAACACAAAATCAACACACAGACACGGGAAAACACACAAAAAAAAAGGCATCAACATACACGGCGTATACGTAATTACAAATTTTATGTGAACGTCATATGATATTCCTGTCCGTCCTGTCCTGTCTGTCTGTGTGTGAGAGAAAAACAATTACAAGAGCTCTTAAAAATGTTTCTTTTTACAGTTTTTTTTTTGCTTTACAGTTGGCAACTAACAGCAAAAAAGCAAAACAAAAAATGCATAATGCAAAAGGGGACACTTGCCAGAAGGCTCAATAGTCGGTTTCGTGGAACCGCCTGGGTCTAGCCTACAGCTACCTAAACATACAAACATACATATCCATTCATTTGGTATATATGCATAAATCTCTATATGTACTTATACGATATGTAGGCAATCAAAATCAATAAGCTCGCACACATTACAAATTGTGGGGCTGGCAAAACTGGATCCGGCTGGATGTGGCCGAACGACGGACCAGCCCACGCCCGAAAATTAAAACAGAGGGGCGCAGGGGGGAAACGTTACAGACATGGATTAAGCAATTCCAATCCCAAGGCTCTCTGTCTCGTTCTCTCTCGCTGTCTTTAACTCCCTCCCAAGCCAACACTGTCATATCTAATGAGGTGCGAAGTGAGGCGTAGCAACGCCTCCTTTTTTTTCAACAGAAAGTGTGTGTGTATGTGTGTGTGTGTTTTTTTTTTTATCCGTTTTAACCACAAAAATATTGTCAACAGCTTTGCTTACAACATTTTGCACTTAATGTGGGCTGGCTGCTGTTGCTGCTGCTGCTGCTGTGCGGAGCTGGTCGGGGGTGTTGGTGGTTAGCCTTATCCATCGAGTGGGTAGTGAAATATAAAAAAACTTGCTCCTTGCACCTCTTGGACTGATGAAGCTATTAAATTGAAAATTATATGCCGGCATTTGGTAATTGGCCAAGTCCATTGAAATTAAAGCTTGTTAAAGTTTCACCCCCTCCCAAATCTGCCCTGGCCCCCGCCTTTTCTTGTGCATATCATCATCATATACACGCACAACACAACGCACAGAAACTCATATGTGATTATGCATGTGAGTTGTACAAATTATATGGAAATTACAAGCGAAATTAACTAAACAAGAAGCCAGAACACTATGCCATTAAGCAAGTTCAGTTACACTGAAACAAAAAAAGGTTTCAAAATGGGGTAATGCAAAACGAAACCTTTACAAAATGCAAGGCCAACCAAAACTGAACTGCAGACTCATTCCTCGACAGAGAATTATTCATTGTGATTCATAAAATGATTCACTGTTTACATGTCTCATATCAGTTTTCAATCATTTTCTGATTCAGAATCAATATTTAACTTTTGAACACATTTTTGAGCATTAAGTCATTAAGACAAAATCCGAATATGACCCAAAAATGCTTCTCCTTTTGTAAGAAAGAGTAATCAGATAATTTTATGTTATGGCAAAGATCGTTTCAAACGTTAGCAACACCTTTTTGATACCCCATACTCTACTCATATACCTCACCTCTGACAGTACATCTCATATATTATTCCCTTGTATTTGGTTATGCATATAAAACAGCAGCAGCAAACAGAGAAAAAACACGAAATCATTATCCCCTCCCTCCTGGTTTCTGCGTTTTTGCACACGAATAAAAATAAAGATGTATGAAAAAAGAGGGAAAAAGCGAATCCCCTTGCATCCCCTCTATATATTCACAGAGTGGTTCATTTTCATTCATATGAATGAATGCTTAAGGCACATATTCATACACATTTATATGTACGTATGTATGTATGCAGACATGAGTATGTCTAATTGCTTCCGTGAAAAAGAGCAGATCTAAAATTATACAATTTCATATAATTTAAACAATGAAAACACACACAAAGAATGTTTCCTTCGAAACATGGCAAAAGCGCAAGAAAGAGCAAGAGAGCGAGAGGAAAGAAAAACGACTTGAAAGAAAAACATTCCAAAAAAAAAAGAACGAAAAAAAAACAATGACGTTTGAACAATTTCTCTGACGCTAACTGATAAATAAACAAGCACGTGGATTAGGCACAAATGCTAAATAAAATAAAAAACAAATCACATAACAAAAGTTTCTTTCTCGGTGTGTGTGTGTGTGTGTGTGAAATCATCGTGAAAAAGGCTGCAAATTTTTGCGCCTAAAGGAAAATTACGTGAGCCGCATGCCAAGCTGAAGATGGAAATTGGGAAAAATCGCCTCAAAGCCAAAGACAACAACTCTGTTTGCCCGACTGACTGAATGACTGACTGACTGACTGAATGACTATCTCTAGGTAAGACAATAAACCAACGACAAACAAAAGCCAAGTGGAAAACCCAAAAGGAAAACTCAAAATTTTAGTCGTTGTTTGCTCCCCTCTCTCTCTCTCTCTCTCTCTCTCTCTTTCACACACTCCTTTTGCTATCTCTTTTACACAGTGAGCTACCAACTGCGCGGCATCTTTTGTTTGGCTTTTTGTTTGTTTTGCGGCTTTAACGCCAAAACTCAATATTTATTCATTTCGATTTACCCCTTCTCAACGCCTGTCTACTACCTCTTCCTTTTGGCCGAGTCTCTTCAAGTTGTTGTTGTTGTTGGCCAACAAGCGTGTATCCGCATTAATCCCGATTTTTATGGCGAAAGCGTAAAACGTGAAACGCTTTTTGGCCATTTCAACGTCGATTCGTGGGCGTAATTGAAAACCTCAAAGGCATCAAACACGAATCTGCAGCAGCCGCTAAAAATTTATGTTTAAAAGGCAACTATTTAGTGGATAAATCAAAGGCAACAACAACAACAAAACAAAACCCAAGCCAAACACCAACTAAATAACAGCTGAAGCCAGAAACAATTGAGAGACAAGAGGAATCTGCAGTTGGAAAAAAATACAAAATTTCATAGATTTTATTTCTCGCTGCCTTCAGGCGCCTACTACTGAAAGCTGGTCAATGCGGCGTATGCGCAATTTTTTTGTTATTCCTCTTCCCTGCGCTGTGCACTTGTAGCTTTCAACTGGTGGTGGTGGCCCAGCAGTTGGGCTCGAGCCCTCTCACTTGCTTCCACTCCCCTTTCCTTCCCTTCCCCTATCCATCCACATTCTGTACCAAATAAAAATGTCGAAAAAGAAAACTTGCGGGCATTTGCCAAATGCTTGAATCTTTTTGTACTGAATTGCAATTTCAATGGCTTTATTTTTAACCTCCTCTTTTTCTCTTCCACTTTGTGGGTGTGGGTGTGTGTGTGTGTGTGTTTGAAGCTGTGTTAGGCAAATATTGAAGCATTGAACACGTTTCAACCAAATTGCATTTTTATTGTGCCACCTCTTGCTGCTGCATTATCATCTGTGAGTATCTATACACAGAGAAACAAACTTGATTTTATCAAGTGTCGAGGTTAAAGTTGCCAAAGATTTGGCAAATCAGCATCTTTGCATATAGTTTATTTATTGAATTTGAATACAGTAAAAAGTTACTTAAAAGACAACCTAATTGGATTTACAGATTCTCGACTCCCCACTTAGGGTTAAGAAAACTTTGCTTTTTTCTCTCTAATAAAGGTCGAAGCTGATCACAAAAGGAAAAGAGAAGAAATAAGAGGCTGGCTAGCTAGCTAGCTGACCCTTCAGAAGAGTTTTCACTGTACATAAATTGTACGCCATTGTTATTATTTAACATATTTATACCCTTGCAAATAGGGTATATTAATTTTGGTCAGAAGTGTGCAACGCATAGAAGGAAGCATCTCCGACCATATAAAGTATATATATTCTTGATCAGCATGACGAGACGAGTTCAAATAGCCATGTCCGTCCGTCCGTCCGTCCGTCCGTCCGTCTGGATCAACGCAAACTCCTCCTAGACCGTAAGAGCTACAGAGCTGAAATTTTGCATGTAGGCTTGTATATACTGCAGGCGTTGTATATCTCGGATTCAGCCGGATCGGACCACTATATCATATAGCTCCCATACAAACAGCAAAGTCACGAACAGTGACTTTTCTTAATAACTTCGTTATTTTCTGAGCTATTGTCGTGAAATTTAATATTGGTGAGTTAATTACACATATAAACGACTATGCCAAATTTGATTGAGATCGGACGACTATATCATATAGCTCCCATAGGAACGATCTTTCGAAAACAGTGACTTTTGTCAATAACTTCGTTACTTTTGACGCGATTGCTTTCAAATTAAACATTTGTTAGTTTAATATATCTGTTAATGACTGTGCCGAATTTGATAAAGATCGGGTGACTATATCATATAGCTCCCATAGGAACGATCGGTGGAAAACAGTGGCTTTGATCCTATGCTAAGATTGTAGGCCGTTCTTTCGCAAACTTTAGCCTTTTTAGAAAAAACGTTTTTCCATTTTGATGGCTATAGGTAAGGAAAGAGTTACCAAAAAAGTTGCAAGGGTATACAAACTTTGACGCGGTCGAAGTTAGCCCCGGCCTTCTGGTTTTCTTTTGTTACTTGAGATGTTACTATAAAATGCTTCAGTTTTTGTTTTTTTTATTTCAAATCCATTTACATTTAGGTAGATTATTAAGTTTATTGATTGAATTTAGACAAGAACGAATCATCAAAGAGTATGAGAGATAGAGAGAGAGAATGAAATCACATCATTCCTAAATTATTTGCTAAACAAATTATGACTAAAGCATGCCTAAGATAAACTCATCCATTCATTTCGACATGCAAACGATGTACAATACAATAACTAACCAAAAAACTAGCCAACTAACTAACTGACTAAACGACTAACTAACACCTTTTGGCTCGGTTTAATAAACGTTTACGACTTCATGTAACCATATTGGCCAACCAGTAGTTGGGTTTGTTTTTTTTGTTGTTTTGCCTATAATAGGAAAGGGAGTGAGAAGCAGTGGATGAGAGATGGAATCGAGTTAAGTTGTGGAAGAAGGGGGTGGGGGGACTAGAGCAAGCAAGTTCTCATTGTTGTCATGCAATGCACAAACACAAAACTAATTGAATTTTTCGTAGCTCTTCTCTTTCCCTCAGTGTTTTGTATGCCATTTTCTGCAAGTCAGCAAAAGAGACAAGGAGTGGACTGTGTGGGTGGCGGCAGGGGTTGGGTGTGGGGCGAGGGGGGGGCTGGGATAGAGGCGCCTTTGTCTATGCTACGTGCCACAATTTCGAGTTGTCACGAGTTGTGCTGTTTGTTGGGTGTGTGTGTGTGTGTGTGTGTGAGTCTCTATGTGTGTGTGTTGTTGTTGTTGTTTGCCGTTGATATTGCCCCGAAAACATAATCAGCATATAATTAAAAGCTACTAACATGCAACAAATTACACGCAAAGTATCTTGTAGTTACACAATACAAAACACGAGCAAGGTTATTGGTTTTTCTTCTTTTACTTCGTTGTGGTCCCCCCCCCCAGCCCGGCCAACTTCTTCCCGCGGGCCAACCATGACACCACGCTGGGCGTGGTAGTAGTGGTGTCTGTCGCCAGACTGACCCAAAAATCCACTTCAAAACCAGCACCAAGCAAAAATCTTGTTGTCTCTTGGTTTTGCTTGTTATATTTACTTTGCTTTTATGCTGAGTCTCTCTCTCTCTCTGTCTCTCTCTCTCTCTCTCTCAAAAACTGGCACAATTTTCATGGCCCGAATTGTTTGTGAATCTCCAAGTGTGTGTGTGTGTGTGCCAAAGTGCTTCTTGTATACATATAGAGCACTAAACAATACTCACAATGCAATGCAATTATATATCCAACAAACCAGCCAACCAAGCACATTTATATACATACTTCTACATCTATTTTTCAAGTGCCTTGCTTACCAAAAAGCATTGTGAACGCACTTTTTTATAGTCCAAATTTGTATATGACCCAATTTTTGGAAAACTCAGTTTTCTTCTCACTCTTTCTCTCTCTCCTTTTGTCTCTCTCGCTCCTTCTGGAGTATGGCAAAATGTGAATTCATTTACATTTTGTTTGGCATTTTTGTTTCTGTTTCCTGCAAACCTTTGCACATTTTTAGCTTAGAGTAACCTGACTCAATTGTAACAGACGAGACACAATAAGAATGAAAGACTGAACATTTCTTATTTTTTTTAATGGGAACACACTTGACAAAAACTGCTTGACTTTGTGTAATTAGAGTCTCTCACTCTCTCGCCCTATTCAGATAATACAATAATGTTATGGCATTCGTTTGACATTTGGCCCATCTACGAATTGTAATTGGCTGTTGGAGTCGACTCGACTCGACTTCACTTTGAGCTTATCACAGACAACCTCTCAAAATTGAATTTAATGGAAAATCTCAATAAAAATCCGATGGGGAGGGAATGCTTTAGCCCTTGCTTGCAAAGCAATTACAAGTTTAATATTTATTTGTTATTATTTGTGGATTACTTCAATATAGTTAGGTTAAGCTGGCATCTTATCGAAGAACAAGAACAGAACAAGAGATTGTTATTGTTAAAACTTTTTTGCTTCATTCAGTTGTGACTCTCAACTAGTTTTAGCATTGAAAATAATTGATAATCTCATCGCCCATGCTCATTATACTTACTTACTTACTTCCCTAATGCATGGAGTACCTCCATGGTAGTTTACCTTTAAAAATTTAAGAGCATTTGACATCAGCAAGCTCTTTTTATAGAGTTTACTTCACCACGATGCTTAATGTTTATAAACTTGATCATTTAATTGAAAGCTTTAATGCTTAAATTAACTTGCCGCTTGCATACTGTGCATATGTCTATTCTATTATCTTAACTGTCCATGAAATTGATCGGTTTGGTCTTTAAGTACCTATACATAAAGCATTTTGTTTTTATAGGAATCATAAAATGATGGTTAAATGCCAATTGGCCATTAATAGAGAGTTAAGTTTTGAGTAGCAAAGAGTGGCTATAATTACCGTCTCCCATATAAAAACAAAAAATGATGTGAGTGTGTGTTTTGTTCATAAACAAATGCATTTTTATGAGTTCTAAATATTTGTTAATATTTCCGCTTGATTGTCCATGGCATTAATGGGATTTTAGTATTTTGCTGCTGACGCTTCTCATCTCATCAGTTCGAGCAATCGAAGAAAATTTGTGCACATTAAGCACTTATTTTTTTTTGTTTCCTTCTGATTTGGCTTATTTGAAATCGAGAGGAGAGGAAATTGGCATGACAATTGCCCAGACAAGGGACCAGCTAGAGTTAAAAGAAGAAAAACGAGTTAATTACAATAGGATTACCCACAATGGCCGCTCATCTCGCCACCTCACCCTGGCTCTGCTGCTTGTTGTTGCTCTGTGTGGTTGGTTGCATATTTTTCCCATTGGCATAATCTCATAAAATGCCATTTATGCGGGGTCCCGTGCAAAAGGTCTCACACACACACACACACACACACACATAGTCATAGTCTGGGGGTCTGGTTTACCATTGCTGGATGTTGGGGCTCGTTGATGCGTTAATTTGCATGCAACATGCACTATGATTACCCGCAGCAATTTGCGCAGTCAGCAGCAGCAACAGCAGCCACAACAGCAGCAACAACAGTGGCTGGCAACTAGAGCGCCATTAGTAGCAAGAAAGCCAAACGATGAGCAATTGCAGCTGGTCATTGGCTATGAATTGGCTAGCGACAGCTGGCCATACTCGATTGCCTGACTGGGAGCACAGAAATTGTTGCTCTTTGGTTTATGTTTGTATGTCATTCAATCTCCTTCTCCGCATCATCATCGTCGTCGGTGTCGTTCTCGTTGTCGTTGTCCTTCTCTCTTTTGTATGTTTGCACAACTGGCCGGCTAATGGCAACAACAGAAACAAAGCAAAACAAAACAAAACAAAAACAGAATGAAAAACAAAAAACTGAAAGAAAAAACTGAACCTGGGCAATTGCACAAATGGATTGAACTTTCCCAGTTTACTGGCTCTCATTTGCTGGGCGCCGAGTTGTATAATTTGCAATTGTTTGTTGTTGTTGCCCCTGCTGGTTGCTGGTGTTGCTTGCTGCTGCTGCGCGATTGCTTTGGTTTTAATTATAAAACATGTTGCTGCTGAGCCTCCTTACTGATTGCTGGATGCTGTTGCTGCTGCTGTTGCTGCTGCTGCTGTTATTGTCAGCAATTTCCGCAATTATTTGTTATTGCTACTCTGTTTGATTTCATTTGTTCTGCTTCTTTTTGAATTTTTCTTTTATAACTTGAATATTTCTTGTTTTGCAGTTTTTGTTTATTTTCAAATTGTATGTTTAACATTTGGTTTAACCAATCTCGATTTGTGTGTAATTTGATTATGATGTTTATTTAAGCATATATTTATTGTTCTTACTGTGGCTGCTGTTGTTCCTGTTGTTGTTGTTGCTGCTGCTGGCTTGCTGCACTTAATCGTCTTCACATCATCATCATCATCCTTCTCCTCATGAGTGTGTGAGTGTGTGTGTGATTCATTCTCTCTGCAAACTGTATTTTTATTTATAGATTCGTAATTCTTATTTGTTTAACATTTCTGTTGCATCTTGATAGGATTTATGTGCCCTGAACTGAGGCTCTATTAAAATCTCAGCAGGGCATAAAACAAAAGGAATAACCCAAAACAACAACAACAACAACTAGAACTCTTTGGTATTTAGTAATTTTTTGTTCTTGTTGTTGAAATAGGCTTTGTTGCATGCAACAGTTGCAGCAGCAGCACTGATTGAATTAGCTGGCCTGTCAGTTGAAAGAAAAACTCGTACGCCTTTGCATTATGTGTGTGTGTGTGTGTGTGTGTGTGTGTGTGTCTTGCCAAAGTTGCTGAGAATTAAAATATTTTCTCGAACCAAAACGGGAGCAATGCGCCATGCTCCATGAAAAATTGAATTTTTAAGTGCAATATCTTGGAATTTTAAGCCAACAAAGGAAAAATAGAGAGAGAGAGAGAGACGCATAGAGAGAAAGAGAGACAGAGAACTAGAATTTCAAATGGGCCAAATAATGTTGCATAAACAAGAAACGAAATGTGCAGAAATGGAATGTATGGAATTCATTTAGACTGATTAATGGCATGTAAATATGTACTATAATGTGCTTCTATACCAATTCCCAAATGCTTCCTCCTCTCCTCTTGCCACGACCAGCAGAATCCGGACTAACCAAATGGAGAAATGAATCTCTAAAGTGCCAGGCGAATTGCTTCATTTTTCCACATAAATGTTATAGGCAAACAGAGAAACAAACAACATTGCATTGCATTCAGAAAATTTCAAAAATTATATTCTAATATGCTAGCACTTTGGCAAAGCCCTAAATTTAATCTTAGTGTCTTATAGTTTCTTTAAAGTTGAAGTGAAGTAAAGTTGATCATTGCTCAAAAATTTAAAACAAACCACAAACTAAAAGTGTATTAAATATTCATTTCAACTCATTTTAGACTCAAATTCAAATGCCTGAATATATTATTAATGCTGGAGTAACCACTAATTGAATTTAAATGAGTATTAGTCATGGATTTTTGTGGTATTATACTAATTTATTTAAAGAATTGATTCATCGATTCACTGACGCATCTAGCTAGGTTTTTGTGATTATCTAAGTTTCTTTTTTTGTTCTTTTGAGTTCTCATTTTCATAATAGGCCTGACGATCGGCTTGTGAATCTCATGTTATTATTAAGTTTGATGTCTTGACTGATTAGGAATAATGGTTATAGATCAAAAGGCCTAAAGAGATGGTAGTTAGCATTGGGAAGGCTTTTTCAGAATCGAAGAAGGAAGGAAAGAAGATTATATGCCATCCATTCTTGACTCTTCTCCTAGTCTCTCTCTCTGTCTCTCACTGTCTGTCTCTATCTCCTACTGTAAACTCTATCTTTTGTATCTTGTCTTGCTCCTCTTTTAAAAGATTCTGCTGAACGATCATAAATCTAAATAATTAATAATTGCCAGCAGCAGCAAGCAAATGGCTAGCAATTTGGAGACAGACATTATTTTCAATTAAAAAATTTACATATTTATTTTGGTTTTTTGCTTTTCGTTTGTGAAATGTTTTAGTATTTTAAAGAGGCGTCAGCCTGGCGCCTGCCACAACTGTAAGCCAATCAGCAAGCGGCAACTTGCCACACATGCAACAACTGACCAAAAAAAAAGGACTTGGCTTGTCTGAACTTTTGACTGGAACTGGCTTACTTGGGTTACCTCTATTTTGGCATAATCACAGTAGAGGCAGCAGCAGCAGCAGTTGACATTTTCATTGCTGAATTAGCACAAAGTGCAATGCGTGCATATATATATATATATATATGTATATACATAAATGTTGTATATTCAAATGCGAATGCAAATAAATGGCAAAGAGATTGTCGTTGGTGTTTGTGCCTAGAGTGTTGCTGGTGTTTGCCTGTTGTCGTTGCAGCCGCCGCAATAAATTTTACATGCAACGCAGACGTGGCGCCAAAAACTGCCAGCTTCGATGTCAGCGATGTGTAGCATCGCCGCCATGTTGCTGTTGCAAGTAAGTTCTCTCTCTCTATCTGTGTGTGTGTGTGTTACAGGGAATTTGCCGCACAAATTGAAAACTTATGCGCACATTAACAATTTATCAGTTGAATTGTTGGGATTTTCCCGCATGGCAGCTGCAAATGCAAAATAATCTCCCGAAAATAAAATCGTATGCAAAACTAACAAATAAATTAAATATATATATACACACACACACACACACATACACACAATAAATGCAGCATGGAAATAAAAAAAATTGTAGGCAACAGTCACGCAATGCAAAAAAAAAAAAGTACAGCAGAAAATCATTGTTGACGAACAGCAAGAATGGTCAAGCCAAAGAACTTTTACCACATTAAAGCCTTACTTTAATCAGAGGCTTGACTGTATCAATGTGGCATGCAAATTTCGTTGACAGGCACTTGAAAAAAATTGCCACACAGAGAAACAAATAAAACAAAATCCAAATGTTTGATTTCAATTTAATGGCGGACAGCTTCTCAATTGGCTTTTTGGCATTGATTTGGCAAAAATTTTATACAAATATATATACAGACATATATATATTGATACGTGTGCGCCATATCTCCCTCATGAGTCGTTATAATTTACGTCTGGAACGATAAGATATTGTTGAAAATTGCAAATAATTGCGGCGGCTAACTTAAACCCCAAACTAACTAACTAATTAATGCCGTCAAACTTTTTAAGTTATTATTAGAACACACTACAAAAGCATTGAAAGAGGAAGCAGAACAAAAAAAAAAAAGAAACGAAGGAAACTGAAGTTCAACGAACGTTTGGCGATCTACTAGTAGATAGTATTACATATATACCCACAGTATAGGTGGGGGGGGGGAGAGAGTTTTTTGGTGAAGATCTGCCGCAACTGATGATCATGTTGTTCTTACTGCTGATGATCTACACACGCCAAAGTGAACGTGTCATAACGACAAGAAATCAACGAACCATAAAATTTAGTAGTATAACAGACCAAGCATATCGATAGATAGATAGATAGACTTTGGCCCCTTCTTTCATGTTTCCTCAACAGTTTCGGGGACTGACTTTCTTCCCTCCCTTCGTTCTTGGTTGTTGTTGTTGTTGTTGACTTAATTGTTATCGCTGGTGTTGTTTCGTGTTTGACAAGTAGTTGTCAACAATAATAATAATAATATTTGTTGATAAAAAAAAACGAAAGAAAACCCCGCAATACATTTATATGAAAAATTATGATATATATGCGCATTTGACACGTTGTCCCCATAGGACTAGTTGTGCCTAAAAGTAGTTGGGGGAATCCCCGACAAAAAACAGAAACGGATATTTCTCTTTTAGCCCTCTGCAATCTCTATCTATCTATCTATCTCTTGGTTATGGTTGTCGGTTTTGGTTGTCTGGTTTTTGGGTTTTATTATTTACTTTGGATTGCATTTGAGTGGCGAGTTTACTGTTGGCATTTCATAAATTTATTAGAGAATTTATGGACCTGGCCAATATACAAATGTATGCAGTATTTTCATTTGTTTTTCATTTTCCTTTTTCTTTTTTTTATTGCTGGCTTATGTGGAAAAATTCTATAGATAAATTGATTTTCAATCAAGGCCGTAAATTAAATAAACGATAGAAAAAATATTGTTTTAACATTTATATTTATGATTTTTTCAACTGATTTTTAACAAAAGATTAAAGAACTTCACCTCTCTCCAAGTCTCTCTCTCTCTCTCTCTCTGCCTCTTGACCTTACAATGCTCTTGCCATTATTCATTTCTATGTCTGTGAGTTTAATTACATTACATTAAGTCAAAGTTCTGAAATACTTTGTCTATTTGCACACACATTTTCATGCAGAGGGAGCCAAAATGGTAGGACTAACAAATTCATGATTATCAACACATTTACGGTAAATTGTGCAAATTGAAAACGCATAGAGCATCTGCCTTGGCCAGAACAGATGTGCCCGACTGGAGAGGTGAGGTGAGGCAGTAAGGACGCCTAAAATATGTCAAGGTATGCAAAATCTACTCAAGAGCCAAGTGCTTTTGCGGTGCTAAGCGCTTTCTTGGCTGCCAGCCAAGTTGGGTAATGGCAAAAGACAAGTGAACCATAGGCTGATTGTTTCTCTCTCTCTCTCGCTCTTTCTCTGCTTGTGTCTCTGTGTGTGTGTGTGTGTGCATTTGTGTAATCCAACAATAGTTCTTCCCCCTCAAAACTCAACCATCGTTCATGCCGCCGCCCACACTCCAAACTGAAGACAATTACAGTAAACAAATTCGCACACGTCGCCAGTTGCATTTGCGGTGACAGGCAGCAACAGCAACGAGGCCTGAAAATAAGAACGAAACAACACAGAAACAGCAGTAGCAGCAGCAGCAGCAGTGCAGCAGCAATGAGATAGAAAGAAAATGGTAGAAAGAAGTGCCTGAAAGCCTATGCAATTCTATGACAGGCGGGGCCAGAAATTGCTTCATCCTACCCTAGAATTCCTCTCAGCTTCTGGCCTCGTTCACATTTTATCCTGTTTTGTGCGGTCATGGTCGTGCCTTTGGTATATTTTTGGCAAAAGCAGCAAGCAGCATTTTCTGGCCATGCATGAGATTTGCATTTTTTTTTTTTAACCCAGCCTCTCCTTCTCGCTCTCTCTCTCTTTTCCGCACTGTGCAATTTGGCAAGCTATAGCATACTTTTCTGGGCCACAGCAGAATGATACATATATGAATGAATGTATATATCCATGTATGTGTGTGTGTGTGTGTGTCACGTTGTGGCAATTGAATTGAATTTTTGCTGCTGCTCGAGTTTTGAGCTCCTTTAGAGCTGGGGCTACAAAACGCCAAAAGTTGAAAAACGAACGAAGAATTCCCTCAGTAGAACAGAAAACATTGCAGTCTCTCATTCTGTGTGTGTGTGTGTGTGTGTGTGTGTGTGTGTGTGAAAGAGCGAAGCGAAAAGTATAACGAGATAAAGGACTGACTGACGCCTCCGAGTCTGACTCCATTTCTGGCCTCATGCCATACAGTATACATATGTGAAAAGCAAGTTTAGGAGATTTATGGTATAAAGAAAGAAAAAACTAAAAACGCATAAACACATCATGTGGCATGTGGGGTAACTGGCAACTGTCGGCTGGGCCCTAAGGCTTATTCGATCACTTAATCGATATGCCAAGGAATCATGGCTAAAAATGAATTGCATTTAAAAAATTTGTTTGTTTTTCTTTCGCCCCCTTCCTTTCCCTGTTTGTCTGTCAAATGGATCAATGGCTTTCGTTTTGTTAAGGAGATGTCATCAGGCAGTAGCAACTATCAAACTGTTCTAGTCTGCAATTGAATCTAGCTTCTCCTCCCTCTTTCTCTCTTCCTCTCTCTCTCTTTTTTATTTCTATTCCTAGCCAAGTTTTAACCACATGTGAAAGAAGAAGCGAAAGGTGAAGGCGGCATCAGTTTCAATTTCGTGCACATTTTTTGTAGGCTTGTGCGCTGCCATCTATGTTTAATTTGCAATGCATGACACGAGGAAAAATATATGTCATGGCTTTTTCTGCGGTGTCAGTCAGAGAGAGAAATAAAATAGAGAAATAGACGAGCATGGAAACGAGAGACAAATGAAGACTACTCTGTCTGTGGTTGGACGACCAACATTCATTTGTCTCACTCGAGATGAGCATTAACTTTGACTACTGCAACTATTGATATTTGCAATTAAGCCTCCCCCCACATCCCCCTCCTCTACTGTTGCCCTTGCTTTCAACAACTTTTCTGAATCAAATATAAATATATATGTATGCATACATATGTATTTTCTAGATATACTCTAAGCGCATCTGGCTGATCAGTCATTTTGACAGCTTTTTTTTTTTTGCCTCAAACTCATTTTGTTTGCTAATTTTATGATGGCAACATATGGCCACCGAATCAAGGCATATATTTGCATATATATACATATATCAAATGTATTAGTGTGTTCATGTGTGTGTGTGTGTGTGAGTGTGAGTAGGTTTTCGAGGCATTCACATAAACATCATGTAAAAGCCATTAATTTAAATTATAAACTATAAAGACAAAATAGGCAGACAGCAATACAAATAAAGGTCTCATCGACAATTTTGAACCATAAAAGTCGATTGCTCAAAAGCGGCTGCTGCTGTTGCTGCTTTTATTGTTGTTGGTTTTGTTTTTGTTGTCATTGCAGTTGTCATGAAAAGCTTGTCACACGCTTTTGTTTTGTTTTTTAAATTTATGTCATCAGCCCACACCAGAAAATAACCCCCCTAACTCCCCCACCAACAACAATGCTTACTCTAAGCATTTTCCTCTCTCTCCATCGTCATCAACATTTTATGCACTTGAATAAACTAGTTTATCTTCTTAGTTGAAATTGTTTTTCTTATTTAAATGCAAGAAATAGTTCAATCAAATTTCCGAAACTTTAATTTTAATTAATTATCAAATTATTTGAAATAGATTGAAAGAAGACAAAACAATAAAAGAAGAAGAAAGAATGCAAATTGAAATCAAATATTTTTGAATTTTACATTACTAAACTGCACATTATCTCAAAATATTTGTTTGCTAATCTAACATTTCTTACTAGTTTTCATTTTAAACAAGAAAATAACTAAAATGTTTTCATCCAAGTTGAGCATTTTCTTAGATTTCACGATAATGAAACTATATGAAATATTTAAATAAATGTAGAACATAATTTTAAATTATTCATTGAAATGAAGGCTATTCCTTTCTTTGGACAGAGTGAGCCATAAACATAATATAAAACAGCCAAGAGCCATATTTCTTTTAACATAAATAACAAACAATTAAAACATAAACTTTTCTACAAAATAAACAATTAATCAAACTATGTGAACCATAGACTACATTTGAAAGAATATTCCATCGAGCAACTTTCTTTTCTTTGAGTGTGGACTCAGATATAAGATGTAAAAGCAATTAGCAAGTAATAGCCATAAATAAATTGTAAATTTTTTCTCATTTTTATCTGCACAAATCTCAATCACTTGCTATGTATTTATTTAACGATGAAACAAAATCCACAAGCCAACAACAAAAGCTTCTCTTCCGTCTGCAGTTCTTGCAACATTTCGATTCGTTGCTGCCACTTTTCCTGGTCTATTCATTAGAGTTTCTTTTTTCTAGGGCATAGCGATTAGTACATAAGTTGGCAAACGATTTAGCCCACTTTCCTTATGCTGTGTGGTAAAGTACAAGTTTGGTCTACACATTGTCATTAGCAGAGCGATTTTCCGAAACCAAGAAAGAAAAATGATAGAAACAACCGAGAAATAAATAGGGAGAAACAGAAGAAGAAACACCGACAGCAACCTCAAAATGGCTTTGCTCGACTTTTAGTTGTGTCGTTTGTGTATTTGGCAGCTGAAAAAACAATCATTTTAAATGGCAGCGCTGAGTAAAAATTGTAAGCACTTTGTAACATGCTGTGAATTTTTATGGCCAAGCTTAATTTATAAGGCATAAACAGAGAGGGACGAAGAGTGAGAGAAGCAACAACAAACAGAAAGAGGAAAATGATGGAACTGCCAAGAAGAAGAAGCAGCAGCGGCAACAAATTTGTAATTATGAGCAATTTAAAAGTTATTAACGCGCCAACCCGCCAATGATAAAATAGCAAACTAGTTGCCCGCCAAGAGACAAAAAATATTCCAAACAAATTAAGTGTAAAAAACGAACGAGTGAAACAAAAACCCAATTGGCCATACAACGAACTAGCAATACTCTTTAAGGTCCAACAAACAAATTTTTTAATAATTTTTTTATGTTAAATTTGTCTTAGCCATAAAATTTATCGTTGAGTTTTTATATTTTTGAATATGTGTGATTTTTATTCATTTATGATGGGTATGAATACAATACACACAGACAGATAGATGGATAGATATATAGATAGATGGTGATCATCTTATGGCCTGATTGTTCCTATTGTAGTATTATGCATATATTAGGCATTAGCCTAAGCTGACTGATCTTTCGATTCAATGCAAAGCTATATAAATGTTGATCATATTTCTTTTTATTGATTTTTGAAAAGAACTTGCAAGTCACTCAATAGTTTCTTTGTATATAAACAAAAATAATATTCAAGCTAAATTACTAAAAATAAATGGAAAAAGAAATAAAATAAACTAATAAAAAGAATAATGTTTATGAGTAGATCAATAAGACAAAATAGAAAAGAGCTAGAGGCAGTCAAAGTTTGATACTTAACTTTGCTAGTTCATTTGCAAACTTCTTGAGTTAACGAAATTAGCCAAGTTGAGTAAGTGTATGATAAGAAAGAAAAACGAATATGAGAAACCCACGCGAAGGCATTATATCAACGTGATGGGTGGCGCCAGCGGCAGCGGCAACTAAACAAGTATCTCTCTCTATATATATATATACTATATGATTTTCACTGGTTATTTTGTTGTTGTGATTACACACACACACATACACGCCCACTGCAAAAACTAAAGCCCATAAACAATTAAACGGAATAAAGACACCCACGCACCCACACAGACACACACACACACACCCATAGATGTGAGCTTAGAGTAAATATTTGCCATAGGCGATAATTTGAAAATGATATGGGCACTAGGCATGACATGATGGGGTAAAAAAGGACACGAAAAGGAAATTGAAGACTCCGAGTATATATGTATATATGTGTATGGTTGGCTTGCTTATTGTTTATATATAATATAGATTAATGTAGGCAAGTGATTTGTGGCCTCCCGTTTTTGTTTGGGACACTTTTGGGCATATTTAAATGGCTATTTATCACTATCAAGAAACCTTATCAATTGCAATTGTCTATGGAAATTACTTATATGTAATCTCACCATTTATTGTCTACTTTCAGGCGCCATATGCGGCGGCAATTGTTGCAACAATGCCACCGAACAGGAGTTACGTCAAAAGGCATCCGGCAAATTTGAGCAACTGCTGCATCATCATACAAGCAGCCTGCGCGGCATTCTCGATGAGACAGCCAAACAATTTCAGAGTGAGTATGAAAAATTGAAACAAACAAACCAAAAAGGAAATTGAAAATGATTACAAGACACTCGGCAATACATTTTGGGTGTGATTATGAATATGAGTTTAGGTTTGAGGTTGAGTTTGAGTACATACGAATGCGAATGAGTGCAGCCTGGTAAAATGGCAAAAATGGCAAATGGCTTTTTATGCAAATGAAAAGTCTGCAAAGTTTCTTTTTTTTTACTTCCAAGCACATTTTCGTGGCAATAAATAATTTATATTATGCAAATGCTAGACGTGGGTCCAAAAAATTTTTGATGCCGATGACGATGATGATTATGATTATGATGATGATGATGAAGATGATTATAACTTTGCCTTGAAATCTGAATTGAGTTTTCAACTGAATTAAACTTGAAACGCAAAATTGATTTGTAATTTGAATTTGTATGCAGATCAAAGTGGTCTATAGATAATGTCCAATTCGTATTATTTAACCATATGCATTGAAAATCAATATATATACATATATATGGACAAATATGATGCGGTGGTTGTGGTGGCGGCGATGGCGGCGGTTGGTGGTGTTGCCCCCTGTTTTGAAATGCAACAAACGCGACTGCATCTAATTAAAAAGGCATTAAATAATCTTGTTGTTGTTGCTGTTGTCGCTTTTTAGACAATTTGCAAACTTTGTCTGGGTCACGTTTTGGGACAAAATGTATAAACATGGACACTCACACACACACACATACGTTCATATATATGTGTATTTATATTGGTATGTATATGCATCTCATATACTCCTCATCCTCCTCCTGTTTCTTTCTTTTTTTTGTGTTTTTTTTTCAACACAATGCCTGCAAATTGTTGTCGTACATGTTGTAAATCTCGCATTTTAAGGCGTGCCCAGAACTCGGGGTGATGTTGCCGCTTGCCCCTTGCCGCTGACATTGCTGGTCGTTGAAGTTTCATATAGTTATTGTTGCTGTTCTGGTTGCTGTTGCTGCTGCTGTCTGCAATTCTTGGAAATGGGCGCGCATTTAAAATTTAAAAGCACAACAAAATAAAAAACAAACCACACAACACAACGAGAAAAAAAAGAACAAAACCTTCCTTGTTTCGTAACACTTTCTGTTTGTTGTTGTTGTATTTTGTATTTGTTTGATTTGTCATATGACATTCAATTTATATCTTTCAGTAAACTTTACAGATACCCTGCAAATAAGAAACTAGATGAGATAATGTTTTTTAAGCAAAATAAGATCCAAGTTAGAGGCTTTTAAACAAAAACTTTCAATTGCTGCAAATTGATTAATAAATTATTCATTTTCTTATAAGACATGATCATCAATATACATATGAGTCAAAAGTCCAAAACAATCCTTTCTCTTTCTCTCACCCCTTCTCCCTCGCTCTCACTGAAAGAACATTCATTTAACATTCATTTAGCATTTCTTGTTTTATCGCATGATGTCACAGAAAACGAAAAAAAAAAAAAGCAACGAAACCTCAATAAAAATATCCCACGTTAAAGTTTGAAAAATAAAATAAAAAATCAACAACAAATACAAATACAAATACAAAAAAAAAAAAAAATTAAAATGCAATCAACGAAATCTAAAAATTCAATTTAAAGAGCAATTTATTTTATTTATGAGCTAAACAAAAAATAAAAAACCAAATGAGACGCGTGCTTAATGAATGTATGAATGAATAAATGAATGAATGAATGAATGCTTGAATAAATGAATTAAGCGAAAAAGATTTCTAAACATTTAAATTTAAACGGAAATGCAATTCATGTTATACAATTTATTTACAAATTCTAAATCGATAAAGAGTCCTTTAAAACTAAAAGAGAAAAATTAATTGACCTTACGAGAATATCTTTGGCTGAATTTTTCTGGTCAAGATCTTGAGATTGTTAGAAAGGTATTTCACTGGGATTAAGTTTTACTTCCGCTTTTCCATTTCCTGCAATTGATTTCAACCTGTTGGATAGATTTCCTTTCAAGTGGCACACTCTGCTTGTTTGTTGCTCTTATTAAGAGCCATTTTCATTTATTTCCTCTTTAGAAATTCTTTGAATGCTCATACATACAATAATTTGAAATTGATGGGAGCAGGGGGACTTATGTGAGTCTCCTCTCTATGCACTCGAAACTATTTGCTCCGTCCCCAGCCCCCTCCCCATAAGTACTTGGTATATATACAAACATATATATGAAGCACTTTTTATGTCTTGACACGCGCGCATCCCTAACAGACGGCCATAAAAATTGATTTACTTTACGGCAGACCGTGCGTATGCGTGATATTCGTGTCTTGTATTTTTCTCAATGGCCGTTTGTGTGTGTGTCTGCCTTTTGGCACCTCCACACAAAATACGCAACTATAAAATTTTATGCATTTTGCAATTGTTTCTTTTCTTTTCTTGCCTTTATTTTTTTGGCTGTTGCTGTTGCTGATGATGCCTGCTTTGGCTGCTGTTGCAAGTTGGCTGCTTCTGCTGCTGCTGGCAAAATTACGCATAAAATATGATTGTAAGGGAAAAATAAATGCATATTTCTATTTGGTGTCACACACACACACACAAACACACCAAGTAGAAGAAGAAGCTCTTGGCATATGCAATACAAGCGCAAGCTTCCTTCCTGTTGGTTTGGTTGTTTTTTTTTTTTTTGCCTTGAGCATTGAATGGCGCAGGCAAGCAAACTAGAGAAGATTCTCCACTGACTTTAAAGATGCCAACTGCTCCTCCCGCTCCTCTTTTGTTTCTTTCCGTTTCCTTTTGCTTATTGTGTGTGCGTCTCCAATTGTTGTTGTTGTTGTTGTTGTTGTTATTGTTGCTGATGTTGCATGATTGCATGTGTTCCGCTTTACATTTTATTTTTGTTGCTTTTGCCGTATTATTTTTAAGCAAGTATTTGCGTGTTTAAACACGTTCCGCAGCTTACAACAAACTCTAACCCGCCTACGTCGCCCTCCTCTCTCTCCCCCTCTCCCTCTCCCACCCCAAAACACACCTCCTTCTCCTTAATGCGTCTCCATTGCACTTACCAAGTCGCCGTCGTTGTCGCTGTCGTCTTCGTCATCATCATCATCCCCCGCCTCCCCCCTAGAGATGGGCGTGCGCCTGCATAAAAGTTCCAAATGCTGACTTACTGCTGGCACAAAAAAAAAAAAAAACAAGAAGAAAAAAACAACGAAAAATATTATTTCTTTATTTTTGTGGCAACTGCAACTACAACTTGCCATGCGTGCACTTTCATAAGTCGCAGCTTTCCTGGCTGCTGCTACTTCTTGGTCATATCTTGCCTTGTCTTTACCGGCTAAAGTGGTTTTTTGGCCGCCATCGCTTGTTAGCTTGGCTTTTGTTTGTCTTGTTACACACACACACACTCACACAGGGGAACACACACAGGTACACACAAAAGTGCTGGAAGCTGTAAGGTGGTTTACGAGTAACAACAATGCAAGTGCCTGCAAGTTGTAGTTAGGAGTTAGAGAGTTTGAGTTGCTGTTGTTGTCATTAGTTTTTAGTATGGTCGAGGAGCAGCAACACCAATCGAGTGTGTGTGTGTGAGTGTGTGTGTGGAGAGAGTGTGTGACAACAGAAAATTGAAGTTAAGCTGGGATTTTGAAGACTTATTGAAAGGTTTTCTCAATCAAGGTAAAACTTGGCATGGGATTAAGACTCAGCAAAATGGACGATTTCTGCTGCTGCAGAGAAAAAGAGAGAAATTGTTAAGGAAAAACTTTAAATCAATTTTGATTTAACCAACGATTTAATCTCAAGTAAAAACCTACATTTTAAGTGAAGAAACCACTGCCAAACATTTTTTGTCTAGCAATTGGCTTTAATTTTGTCGTAAATAAATATATGTACTTAAATCTTTAAAAGCTTTATCTCTTATTCACTAAATAAATAACTGAAAACCTTAAATTTGATAATTGGTTTGGTTTAAAACCTTTTTTTATGACGACTCTCGAGGTCAATGAGTAAAAACGCAAATTTTTGTACTATAAAGGAGACGTTTGACTGTCCTTTTCGTCCATCGTGAAGCTCTTTAAATGTGATATTCAAATTTAATTCATTGCATTGCATAACCGAAACGAACCCTTACAAACGAATGTCTACCTATTCATTACTAATTTGAATAACCGAAACCTACTTGCAGAGAGAAAGAAAGAAAAAGAAGATCATTTTGTCAAATGGGCCACTTTTTTTCATAGATTTCGTTTATCACTCACTCACATTTCGTCACTCTTTCGCTTGATTCACATTTCAAACTCGTTTGACAGAACGCACAAGTGAAGGTTTTATTTTATTTAGCTTCAACACGTTCGTTTTGGTCAATTTATGATGTGCTCTTTGAGACCAAGCATCATTTAATTCAAACACTCACACACACACACACACACACACACACACACACACACACACACACACACACACACACACACACACACACACACACAAAATGCGTCTCCATTTTCGTAGTTGACCTTGATGCAGCATCTAAAATTTCTCAATGAAACGACCAGGAAATTTAAGATCAAAACTTAAACTTGAACGCCCCCACACTCCCTACTCCCCCCGTCCCACTCCCGATCTCTTGGAGCCCTCTCTGAAAGGCAAAAGAAAAAAAAACCAGTTGATGCGACACATAATTATAATTATTTGCGTATTTCCAAATACCAAAATCAATATATACATAAATACAATTTGTTATGGTTGTGGAATTATCTTGCGGCTTTCCAAACGAGTTTCAATTTCAGTTGTTGTTGTTGTTGTCTTATTAGTATAATACAAAGACTAAAACAAAAGTTGGAGCCATTTTGTCTGCTCTGATCTGATCCGCTTTATTCGTCAGTTACCTGTATTTTTAGTATCTCTCTATTGGTAATTATCATAATTAGTTAGTTGCTGGCTTGCAAATTGAATGTTGAAAGCGCCACCAAAAATTGCAAAACTGTTGGAGAGGGAGAGGGCGATAACCAACCTTCTCCTTCCACCCAAGCAATTGATGCATATGCTTTCAAGCATTTCAATATGTCAAAAGAGAGCAGAGCAGACAACATGAAAGCTTGAAGGAAAAGGAGGTAGCAAAAAAAACGAAGCAGGTTGACTCCACTCCAACAATGAAAAGTCATCCAATTACTTTGACATTGTGTAAGAAGAGGCCCCAATGACGACCCTAAACCGGGCTAGCAAGGGTAGCAAGAGTATTGCCAAGAGCTCACAGCTGTTGGAGTGGTCGGTCGGTTGGACAGACGGGCGGACAAGCAGATCGTTGGAGCAGAAGGAGGAGGATAGTCAACTCCATAGTCTCTGTATGTAGCTGGGATGGATGATTGCTGTTGCCGTTGCCAGAGGGGTGTGCCCCGGCTCAGGCTCAGGTTCAGTCGCAGGCTGGCACGCCTGCAGATAGCTAGTTACAATACATGCACTTAAAGTGACGAAGATGCACAGTGGAGCAGAGCATTCAGCAAATTAATTATGCATTACAACTGATGTAAATTTAACAGCTCCAATCGGAATGCCAAAAAAGGGCTCCTCTAATTCATTATAAATGGCTAGTGGGCTCAGTAGCTAGTTTCGGCAAACATTCATATTTTGGATTAGTAAATAAAACACAAACAACTAAAATATCATGAATGATTCATATAAAATTATGAAAAAATGAAGTAAGTAAGTCGTCTCGCCGACTTGGGTATACCATACACCAAGTGAAACAAATATTTAAAAGTTCGAAAACCAAATGTTGTATGTCTATTAAATTGTTTTAACATACCATATGCTATCTCGCTCACTCTACAAACACACGAGCACTCTAGCGCCGCCACTAGCCAACGACCAATTCTGCCCTTATGGATCGCGTAGCAAAATACGTTCGTACGTATATTTTGTATGTTTCTAGTCCGATTTTAATCAAATTTGGTAGTTTGATAGAAATGGATAAGATTTATTAGTCTGCCAAATTTGATCGCGATGGTCAAAAAATTGCAAGAGCCAATCGGTTTTTTCTAAATTATGGAGGCGGAAGTGGGCGTGGCAACATATTAAAATATATGTATTCTGCGCGCATACTAAGCCAATATAAATACTAAATTTGGTGACTTTAGCTTTGTTAGTTTTCGAGAAAATCTGTTTTGTTTAATTTTCGGGGGCGGAAATGGGCGTGGCAAAATTTTTAAATAGTCAATATCTGCGCGTCTATTAAGCTAGCTTACATACCAAATTTAATGTCGGTAGCTTTCATAGTTTTTAAGAAAATCTGTTTTTTGTAAATTCCGGGGGCGGAAGGGGGCGTGGCAAAAAGTTGGAACAATTATTTTCTGCGCGCTAACTAAACAAGTATATAACCCAAATTTGATGTCTCTATCTGCCATACTTTTTAAGAAAAACAGTTTTATGTAAATTCCGGGGGCGGAAGGGGGCGTGGCAAAAATTTGAAACAAACTCGATAAGCGTACATACTACACGAGACTGCATACCAAATTTGGTGGCTCTAGCTCTAATAGTCTCCGAGATCTAGGTGTTCATACGGACGGACGGACGGACGGACAGACGGACATGGCTAGATCGACTCGGTTTTTGATCCTGATCAAGAATATATATACTTTGTGCGGTCGGAGATGCTTCCTTCTGCCTGTTACATACATTTTGGCGACTTTAATATACCATTTCACCCTATGGGTGTATGGTATAAAAATGCCACAAGCTGATAATTTGTAAGTTTTTGGGTACTGTTAGCCTACTTTAGTGTTGCAAGGTTCCTTTTATGAGAGCTGTAGTGTTGTGTAGAGATATTATAGTAGTCACATTCAAACAAAGAAAACGTAAATTTAGAAATAATTTTCGATTCTTGATGAAATGAAGACTCCCATGACTCCGTTTTAGTCTTGTGTCCCACTGTGACAACGTCATGGACAACAGCAGCAGCAGCACCAGCAGCCGCAGCAGCAGGCGGTAACAGCTCCAGGAGTGCCTGCCTGACTGTTCTACCAGACCAGACGGACAGACGACAGCAACGACGAAAGAACGAAACAAAAACTGAACTGAACTGAACAGAGAGAGAAAAAAGGAACGTGAAAAGAAGTTCAAAACGAAACTAAACGCGGCTAAAAAGCTAAGCTGAGGTACAACCGAAAGCAGCAGCAACAACAACAACAACAACAACAGCAATTCAAGAGGGAGATAGAGGAGAAAAATGAAGAGCACTAACAAAGTTGCTTTGGCATTCATAAGGCGGCAACGGATGCCAAAGCGGAATAGAACTTGGGAGGATTGGCAATAGCAACACACACACAGACACACACACACGCAGGAGGGTAAATCGAGAGGAGTGAAAGAGGTATGTGTGGTGAGGTGAGAGCGGAAGACGGAGACGGAGACGGACTGGTGGCGGATAGTAAAGGAAGAAATACATGCATATAAAATGCAAATAAAAAAGAAAAAGCGGCAGATACTAAAATTGTAATATCCGCACAGGAACGCAGCCCCAGGGAGGTGGAGCCACCAGTAAGGAGCAACGCAAAACAGGAGAGACTAAAAACAAAACAACAACAAAAAAAAAAAACAAAATCCAATATAAAAACAGAAAAAAAACATAAAAAAAACACAACGCACAAACTACAAATAAAAAGCGGCAGAAGAATGAGAAAAGAAAAAAAATAGCGGGCAAAATAAAACTAAACTAAACCTGTGGGTTGACTGTGTGTGTGTGAGTGTGTATGAGTGTGTGTGTGTGTGTGTGTGTGAGTATGTGCTTATGCTGCATATTTGCCATGGCGTGGGAAACAACAACACAAAACTTTGAGTTGTGCGGACCGCGGTCTGCCGCGCATCTGCCGCATCCCATTGCCTGCCCCCCGTTCCCATCGCGCCCCCCGCACAACGTTTTGGGGCTTGGCCTCAGGGCCTCCAAAAAAAAAAAATGAAGTAAGTAAGTCGTCTCGCCGACTTGGGTATACCATACACCAAGTGAAACAAATATTTAAAAGTTCGAAAACCAAATGTTGTATGTCTATTAAATTGTTTTAACATACCATATGCTATCTCGCTCACTCTACAAACACACGAGCACTCTAGCGCCGCCACTAGCCAACGACCAATTCTGCCCTTATGGATCGCGTAGCAAAATACGTTCGTACGTATATTTTGTATGTTTCTAGTCCGATTTTAATCAAATTTGGTAGTTTGATAGAAATGGATAAGATTTATTAGTCTGCCAAATTTGATCGCGATGGTCAAAAAATTGCAAGAGCCAATCGGTTTTTTCTAAATTATGGAGGCGGAAGTGGGCGTGGCAACATATTAAAATATATGTATTCTGCGCGCATACTAAGCCAATATAAATACTAAATTTGGTGACTTTAGCTTTGTTAGTTTTCGAGAAAATCTGTTTTGTTTAATTTTCGGGGGCGGAAATGGGCGTGGCAAAATTTTTAAATAGTCAATATCTGCGCGTCTATTAAGCTAGCTTACATACCAAATTTAATGTCGGTAGCTTTCATAGTTTTTAAGAAAATCTGTTTTTTGTAAATTCCGGGGGCGGAAGGGGGCGTGGCAAAAAGTTGGAACAATTATTTTCTGCGCGCTAACTAAACAAGTATATAACCCAAATTTGATGTCTCTATCTGCCATACTTTTTAAGAAAAACAGTTTTATGTAAATTCCGGGGGCGGAAGGGGGCGTGGCAAAAATTTGAAACAAACTCGATAAGCGTACATACTACACGAGACTGCATACCAAATTTGGTGGCTCTAGCTCTAATAGTCTCCGAGATCTAGGTGTTCATACGGACGGACGGACGGACGGACGGACGGACGGACGGACGGACGGACGGACGGACGGACGGACGGACAGACGGACATGGCTAGATCGACTCGGTTTTTGATCCTGATCAAGAATATATATACTTTGTGCGGTCGGAGATGCTTCCTTCTGCCTGTTACATACATTTTGGCGACTTTAATATACCATTTCACCCTATGGGTGTATGGTATAAAAAACCGGTCGAACCTGGGCATAAGGCATGCTAATCTCATCGCACTCCTGCCGCCTGCTCCTTCTAATGAAGCAATGAAGAAATGAAGAGTCTTCTCTCCTAAAGCGAGAAGCAAAGCGATGAGAGAAGAGGAGAAGAGAGAGAGAGGGAGAGAGAGACTCACTAAAAGTGTTATTTGCTCTACGAATGGCAATAAGGCGCACTTTAAGGCAAACCCATATGAATGAACTCCTATATATGCACATATAAATGTCTGTGTGTGTGTGTGTGTGTGTAGGTATTTTTAGTGGCCAGGTCGTCGTCAATGGCGTGGGCAGAGCCAGAGTTTCCGTCTCTGTCTCCATTGCTTTTGGCTAACTACATTGGGGACCAAAACGTTGTCTAATTCAATTTCATTGTCTGTGTTTGCCCATTAGTCCAACTCTCCATGTGTGACGACAACGACAACGTTTTGAATCCCTTTTGCTTTATCTATCCATCCATCCAACGAGCATCTATCTATCCATCTATCTATGTGTATCTTCTCTCCCTCTCCACCCCCCCTCTCTCTCCTTTGCTTTATCTCTTGTCCATTCGGTTTTTGGTTTTTGAAAAACCTGAGCTTAATGAAATTTTCATGTTTCATTGGCAAAGCCATTTGCTTTGCTTTATATTAAGTTCTTGCTACAATAAAACTTACCCTCAGTTAATTGTCTAAAAGACACACACACACACACACACATAGACATACTCACTCACATACAAATACATAGGTTAACATGGAAATGGAGAACAAGATAGAGAGTAAGAGAGACACACACACAAATTGCAATTAGTTGCACAACAAATTGCATATGAAGTCAAAATGTTGTCTCTAGCCGCAGGTGAAATGTTGTTGAGTTTACAATTTATCAGAGATACAAAGATATAGAAATGTAACTGAGAGTCCAGGCCAGTGGCCAGTTTTAGGTTGAGTGCTTCAAAGATTCAAGTATCTCTGTGTGTGTGTCTGTGTGTGTGTGTGTCCTTTTCTCTATAGTGGGCGTTGTGTGTGTATGTGTGTGTTGTGTGTGAAAACCTCTACTTAATTGCGCATATTAAGCCAAACAAAGGCAGCTGCAATAATATCAAGTATACGCAGCATTGCCCCATGGCCATGAGCGTAGCTAATGATATTTAAATTAAACAGACAAAATTTCACAATTTACATTTACAGAAATTGTATTAAAGTGCTCATATTTGCCCATTGAAATTAGTTGAATCGTTTACTTAGTAGTCACATTTATCTTGGTTTATCTTAGAGGCCTCTTTAGAAAATCTTTTATTGGAGTAGATTTGTCTTTAGTGATTATATATTGAAACTTTATTCTAGATCCAAGATCGATGAAGAATATATCGAGGTGTAATTTGAGCTATATATTTGTGAGTTTTGTTCTGCCAAATGTTGTCCTTTATGGAACTTGAAAGTTAAAAATATATAAGTAATTACTCTATAAGCCCAATTTCATTTTGACAACTTTAAATTTTTGACTTTGGTTTCAAGTTCCTGGGTTATCCCATCTATAAAAACAAAAATCATTAATGTCTTAATGCATTTTAATGAACAAATGCTTTTATAATCTAGCTAACTTATTGTTAGTATTTAGCTATTCGAATTTTGTGGAATTATATTAGAAATATACGTTCTTATTCTTAGCCGAATGAAAAAGGCCTCGAATGTCCCTCAGAACATTCTTTATTGTTTAAATAAGCAAAATAAGCAAAGCTATATCGATGTAAATTTCATTAAAATTAAATTAAAATTTAAGAACTATTGGTAGAAAAAAACTGTTGCAAGCAAAGTCCAAATAAAGTTTATCGAGTCATTTATTAATTAATTAAAACCTGAGTTCTTATGAAAATGAATTCCAACAGAGAACTCAATGCAATAAAAACTAATTGTTTAATTAATCAATATTTATATGACAACCTTTTAGTTAATGGTTTTTTGATCTTTGTTTTTTCATTTGCTTAAATGACAAGTTTTTACTTTTACCTCTGTAAAATGAACCTTTTGCCCATGGAATTCTTTCTAAGTGCGCCCATGTTGTCCTTCATATGTTTTCATTCAGCAAATTGTTTTTACTTACACACACTTACATACATATGACTGTGTGTGTGTGTGTGTGTGTAGTTGATGAAGCAACTTTATAAAATTTTCAAGGCGTCTATCAACACCTCAAAAATAATAGACTATTTAATATAATTTCGCTTTCTGTAATTGAACGTTTGCTTGAAATTGTCGATTAAATGGTATCCTCAAACCCTGCCCTCCCCTGCTATAGCAGCAACTCTCTTCCCCTCTTTTCTTCCACCAAATATCCATCTAATGAGGCAATCTATTCTCCATTCCACTCCACTCCCTTCTTCTTGTCTCCTCTCGACTTTCTGCTACAATTATCGTGTGAGAATAAATCCGCGCATCAACACGTTCCAGCGGGACGGAATGATATGTCTGTTGAAAGGGGGGGATAAGAAGGTGAAGGGGCAATAGAGGGCAGGGGGGTTGTGTCGTGTTAATAATTAAATGCTTCCGCCAGTCACGACGTCAATGCGATTAGCGGCAACAGGATGTGCGATGGACTCCAACCACACTGCCACAATCACCACCTTCTTCTCCATGTGCTGCTGTGGCTCACCCCTCCTCTCTCACAGCGAGCTCTATCATTGACGCATTGTCGCAGTGTCATAAATTTAACAACAACAACATCAACAAAGCAAGAACAACAATTGTTATTATTATTATTATTTTAGCCAGAGCTGACGCGTTAAATCAATTGATTGAGTCTGTTTATCGCATCCTGCAATTGTCAGCAATTGATAAATGCTTAGACCAGCATTAAATTCATGCTATCTCCCTCTCCCCTCTCTCCATCTCTCTCTCTCTGTCTCTTTTTACTTTTCACTCTGATTTCTATACACATATTTTTGTGTTTATTCAAATTGAAAACAACAAAACTAACTAACAATTCTATCGAAGGGTAAACTCAAACTCAAAACTCTTGCCATACATATACCAATCCATGCCAGATGACGCATCAAAGGCCATTAGCCGATAAACCACACACACACACACACACACACACACACACACACAGCTGAACTGCAGACGGACCAGGCCAGGCCCTGGCATCAATCCCAAGCCAAAAGCCAAGCCCAAAAATCCAAAGAAAAAAAAACGAAACAAAAATCAAGAACTGAAATGCTGAGAACGGAAATGCTTCAACAACATCACTAAAATCAAAATGAGCCGCACACACACAGCACAGAAAACCAACAAGACAAACACCGAACTACTAATACCCTATAAAACACATAATGAAGGGGAAGAGATTAGATAGATATAGATTAACCTTAAATAAAGTTACAAAGTTATAAATCCATTGGATATCCATTTCAAGCCTCAGTCTGATTCTGATTTCATGTTAAGAGTCGTGTAAACTAATAGAATAGTGAAGATCTATAGCAAATGATTAAGATAGAATCAATCAAAATCTAAGTATATGCATTTCAATTTATTCAGATACGAGTCGCATGCAAATTTCTAATGTACAATATTTTGTTCATGATTTGTTTGAAAAGTGTATGGGGGAAAAATCAAAAGCGAAATAGAGTGATAAAGAGGAAAAAAGGGAACCAAAAAGGAAAAACACTTTGCCTTTTCGAAATGTTTTTTCGTGTCATGTTGTTGTTTTTTTTTTTTGTTGGTTGTTGTTGTTGTTTCGTATTTGCCTTTTGCCAATTAACAAAAAGATTGACACTTTCATTTGAAAACGAAACGCGCAAAAATTCTCAGGCCATGCAAATTAGATTCTTTTCGGTTGGTTGTTATTTTTTGTCTTTTTTGTCCATATCAGGGACAAATCAGTGTTGTCTCTTTCGACTTCTCAACCTCTCGATTCTCGCTTCTCGATTCTTGGGGTCTCTCGGTGAGAAATCACATGCCAATTTGACAGTTTCTCTGCCCCCGGCCCCCCTAACACCTTTTTTATCTTGGAGTCGCCTCTGTTGGTTTTTTTTTTCTTTTTGGTCATTTGTAATCTCATCGTATTAGCTGCGATAATGACAAGGCGCAAAAGAGGGACGTGGACGTGGGGGGGTAGGGGGCGTGGAACATATTCTCATCGATAGCAAATCAATATTTAAATCGACTTGGACAAATGTTGCTGACACTTTGACAGATAATGTTGTGTCACTTGATTTCGCATACGTGTGTGTGTGTGTGTGTCTGTGTGTGTGTGTGGATATATTTATGTGCATAAATTGATCAAATCGAGTTCAAGATTTGTGTGGAGATAATAAAGATTGATATGGGCTGAAAATCAGACAAAAAATTAGCAATAAATTGGCATGAAATTAAGTATAAATAAATTACACCATGCCAAACAAAATCGTATGGCCAATTGAAAGAAATTCTCACACAATTTGAAAAATTATTGAATTTCGATCTGAAGATAAAAGTTATCCTAAGTTGGGCTTGGAGTAATTTAAGTAAATTGATCTCTTCTCATTTGGGAGAGATAATAATTGTGTGGAATCAAAGTCAATCTATCAAGTAGTCGATTAAGTTTAATTTCATTAAGTAAAAGCTCACACACACACACAAAGTTTATTTATTATGAAAGTGAGAAGAGAGTGGAAATAATAATAAAGAAAAAGGAGACTTAAGCAAATGGCAGGCAACACAAAATCCCAAACGGGCCATTAGAATCGGCAAAAGTTTTTCTGTGGCAAATCCATAGAGAAAAAAAACTTGCAACACTGTTGCAAAGTGATTAAATTTCGCTGGGAATCTGTGCAGGAAAAACAAAATAATAACAATACATTTTCCTTCTGATGTGTGTGTGTGTGGTTTAGTTTTTCTCCTACTTATGCTTCTTTTTGATTGGTCCTTTTGCAGGTCACGTGCTGGAGCTGGCTCAACAATCGGAGAACAAGACATTGACCGTGTTCTCAAAGGTCTACATTAGGATGGTGCCATTGTCCCGAATGATGATACGTCAATTGTACACGGAAATCATGAAGTTCGTATATACATAAGTCTTAGTCCCTTAGTCCCTCTTATGGCAATTTCATTTTCTCCTCTCCATCTCTTTCATTGCTTAGCCATCTGGTGTACACATCAAACTATACGAACAGCAATGGCCAGAGCAAAGGTTTGACCAGCAATATACAAAGCAGTTTGGAGGATGCCTTGCACAAGTTCTTTGTGCAGCTATTTCCTGTCGCCTATCATCAGGCTGTCCACCTGAGCAAGGACAATTATGGTGAAATGCATGAGGACTACATCAATTGCCTGAAGCGCAACTTTGATGAGCTGCAGCCCTTCGGTGACATACCGAAGGAGATCCAAAGCAATCTCCTGCAAAGTGTTCACATGGCCAACGTTTTTATGAGCGCCCTGCTCCAGAGTGCCGAAGTGCTGAGCGAGGCGGATGCCCTCTACGGCCAGCAATTGACAGATACGTGCAAAATGCATCTCCTCAAGATGCACTATTGTCCCAATTGCAATGGCATACAGCAGCAGCAGGCGGCAGGACAATCGCATGGCCAGCCCAAAGTGTGCTACAGCTATTGCATGAATGTGATGCGGTAAGTAAACCATAAGGCCATAGAGTAGAAGATGGCCCTGTCGATAATGTGGGATGGATGGATAGATGGATCAATGGTTTGAATGGCTTCAAAGATTATCTAATGCCTGCTCTTTTTTTCTCTCTCTCTTCTGCCTTTGGGTACAGCGGTTGCTCGGCCCAGTATGCTGGTCTCTTGGATAGTCCCTGGTCAAGTGTGGTCGAGGCATTGGAAAATCTTGTTAGCAATCACATACGCTCCGACAATGGCATCATGAACACCATCAAGCAATTGGACACTAAGCTATCCGAGGCCATAATGCGTGCCATGGAGAATGGCCCCGAATTGGAAAAGAAGGTAAGTTTGGCTTGATTTGAAAGAAAAAAGGATGGAAATTGGAGTGTGAGTGGGAATGATTCTTCCAATTGGAAAGTGCTCATAGAATTCAGCGGAACTTAATGAGCTCTTATGTATGTCTTTTATATAGAAAGGATCTTGATGGTATGAAATGGGACTACAAACTGTTCTTTGACATTAAAGAATAACTTAAACTTAGTTAGGCTTAAGTTTCAAGTCAAAATATTAGAAATATATTCAAAGTCTTGACCTCATCAAGCATTTAATCTCATTCATGCAAAATCTTTCAATGGAATGCAGTTGCCTATCTGTGTCTGAGTCTCTGTCTTCTCTCTTTCTCTCTCTCTCTCTCTCTGTCTCTGTCTTTTGTCATATGATACGGAAACATGTTTCCCCATTGTCCAAGGACATGGAACATTGCAATGATTTAATTGCTATTTAATTTATGAACATTTTAAATGAATTTTTATGCGGGCCACCGCACCACTGAGCCACCGCACCACCAACTTGAACCAACTTGGCTTGGTGTGGCCATTTACGAGTGCGTTTTTTTTTTTTTTTGTTGTTTTGGTTTTTGTTTTCGTTAAGTACAAAAAAACATTTGTGGCATTTCCAGTGCTTGTTAAATGTGCACATGACATTCAATTAAAGTGCTGCCCCACCACCCTCCCCGTCCGTCCGTCCCTCCCCCTGCCTTCCATGATTTGCCCCTCTTTTAGTTTGTGCATAATTGGCATGCCGAAATGAATTTAAAATGCTAAATTAGATTGCATTAAGTTTCGGTTGTTGTTGTCCCAAGTTGAGTTGCCATCTACATGCAAGGCGACGAGCGCATTAAAAGCCAATGAGCGAAGAGGGGATGAGGTGGGGGATTAACTGTCACACGTGCGCATTGCATGAACAAAGACGATTAGCAGAGCACACAAGATGACCAGAAAGTCCAAAAAGGAAGTATTTAAACTCCCCTCTCTAACTGTCTCTCTCTCTCTCTTTTTCTTTATCCCTCCTGCAGGTTAAGAAGACATGTGGCACGCCCAATCTTTTGCCCTCATTGACCAGCGCTGAGAAGGAGACACGTTCTCAAATGCATCAGTTGCCATCAATAAAGTGGGCCTCACCGCTAGAGACAGGCATTGCCCACTTCCTCACCACGATTGACAAGTCCAAGGAGATTTATGCGAATATTGTCTACAAGTAAGTAAAAACAGAAAGAAAGTTGGAAATAAAACAAAAGAATTTGCAGCCAGAACAAATTAATGTATATTTTGAATGCCATAAACTAATAAACGAGAAACTGCCTACGGCCCGTGATCTTCCATCCTTGTCATGGCCTAGGGACGATCCTTTCTGTTGATATTACGCAACATGCCGAAAGCATCCCGCAAGAGGCACACATAAAGCGGGGCAAAGATGGCAATAAAGAATACCACATTGACCCAAACGCTATTCTTGACGGGAGTGCGACAGCCCTGAGGGGAGAAGAGGCAACTCAATTACAATGCCATTGAGTTGGCCTCCCATTTACAGACTTACACCACGAATCACCGCCGGATAGGGACGAGCCAAGCACCAACGATGTGTTGTACGATGAATAAACAGAATAATTTCCTTCAACATATTGGTCGAGAATATAGTCGTCGTTGTCGTCTAGGAGAAAACTCTTTCTTTTTTCCAGTTTATTTATTTCAATGAATTTTCCGAAATCTTAACTCTGAGAGAAGCCAAAGGTTTATGAGAGTCTAGAGCAATTGCCTTTCAAAGTAAACATCTCAAGGCTAACTAAGATTCCACTTTTTGTTTTGTGCTCATTTCTGTTTAGTTTCTGTGACGAGGACTATACACAAAGCGATGATCATATGTGCTGGACAGGCGATCGTGTGGGCGACTATACACAATTGCTGATGACTCCCGGCACGGACACGCAACGCTATAACCCCGAGGTGCCATGGGAGACACAGACACAGGTCAGCAAACTGAACGAGCTGGTTGACAAGCTAATCAAGATACGCAAAAGCATTGGAGCAGCGGTAAGTTGAAGAGGAATACCATGCCCATTTCCCCTTATCATCCAACTCTTCCTCTCTCTCTCTTGAATAGGCACCAGCATTCAATTATATGCAATTGCATGACATTCAAAGCGACATGGGACACGAGGGTTCTGGAGGAGGCGGCGTCATTAGCGACGATGATGACGAGTATGGCGGCAATGTCCAAGGTTCTGGCGATGGTTCTGGCGATGGTAAGGAAACATCATTTAGATGCATCTCCTGGCATCCTCCTCATCGGTTGTTTACTTTCTTTTCCTTTAGGTACCACACCTTATATCAAGGAATCATCCGATATTGTGCCAACTGGCACAAATGACACTCAGTCGCGGGAGAATAATGAAAACAGCTCATCCAATTCGCCGACAGCCACTGCAATGTGTCTCCTTCTCACACTAGTCACAATACTCTACAGCAGTTGCAGTTAAAGCAGCGGCTAAAATCCAAAAAAACAAAATAAAAAAATAAATACAAACAAAAAATATGCAAAACAATTAATAAACATATTTAAAAATAATGCCGCGTCTAAAACAAAACAAAAATGCTCCACAAAGAGAACCCAAAATCAAGTGGAAAGTAAAAAACCATTTACGAATTAATCTATTTTATCATTATTATTATTATTATTATTATTATTCTATTATTATTTGTGTAATTTTTAAGTTGTTACAAGTAATTTATTAGCCTCTAAGCAAAAACAAAAAGAAAAGCATTCGGAAATAACGAAATTCGGAAAGCCTCTCTAACTTTCCCACCCCCCATCCCCCCCTGACCTTCACGCCGCCCCCTCTCCCCAACTGTCACACCTCGTACCACATTAATTATTGTTCTTCTAGCGTTTTCCATTCTATTTAATTAAATCATTTCGAATTTCCATGCAGCATCCAACTAGACTTGTTGTGCCATATAAAAAGTGTTGGAGAGTCTTAAAAAAAAAACAAAAAAAAAAAAAAGAAAACAGAAGAGAACAAACCAAGAAGAATGAGAAAAAATTTATATAAACACAAAAAACAAAAACCCATAGGCTCAAAGAAAATAGAGAAAAGAAGCAGATACTCTGTTCTAAATGTTCAGATACATACATTGCTATATAATGCTAGTTACACAAATAGATATATACATACATACAAACAAACATAATTGCATATATATATATATATATATGTATCTCCGTACATAAAGCTCAATGTTCAAAGCAAAGTTGTTCCTTCTTTTTTGGTGTGTAAACGAAAATAATAATAATAATAATACATAAAAAGAAAACTGAAATACGAATCTATGAAACATATTTACAATACGCAGCTATCTCTGGCACAATTCAAATTTAATGACAAAAGGAGAATCCAATTCAAAGTTCTTAATACGTAAATATCAGAATTTAGCTAAACATAGATAGAGACAGAAACAGAAACAAAAAGAGAAAGTAAAAAGGAAGCTCTGGCAGGAAAAAAAAAAGCAAAACTCTAAAACACACAAACACACACACCTACAGAGAGAAAAACACACATAAAGAAACAAACAAAAAATGTTACAAACAAACTAAGCAAAACATGAATTAAATTAATATTGTTGTCTACACATTTCGAACTGAAAGAAAACTACAAAAAATTACAAAACAAAAATTAAATAAGAAAAGCGAAATGCATATTAATGGAATTTAGTTGAGTAAAATGCACTTTACGGAAAAACTAGAAGACTTACAGCTTTATACGCAAAAAAAAAAAAAAAAATTAAACAAAAAAAAAATGAAGAAAAGCGAAAGATATGAAAATCTATTGATATATATATATATATATATTATTGTAGCAATATATTAACTAAAAACTAAATACTAGAAAGTTATGCACTGGAAATGGTTTAGAAATGTGTGAAGCAAAAACAAAAAAAAAAAAACAAGATCATTATACAAAAATTATGTAAATTTCACTTGAACAATGTGAAAAAGGTTTATTTATTTGAAGGCAAAGGAAAAGCATATTTCATGTTTTTTCTCAATTAAATAGAACGCACACACAAAAAGATAAGAAATATGATATCATTAACTCAATTCACAACTGAAGGCAATTTTTTAGTGGTGCAAAATGGCATTAGAAACGGAAACGGAAATGGATATGAAAACAAAAAAACAAAAACTATTGTTGCAATCTAACAGATACTTTACAGTGTTGCAAAGCGCTGCAAAACAAAATACGACATAAAATTTATAAAAACAAAAATGCAGGCAGTGCTGCAGTGCTGGCGACACTCTAAAAAAAAAACAATTAATTATATATATAAAATGAGAAATATGCATAAACCATATATATATATATATTTGAATATATATATATATAATTAACAGCAATAAGATTTAACTAATTAATGAATATAATTATATGCTAGCGCGTAAAAACTGTAACAATTTTAGCATGTAATGTGTAAAAAGAGCAAAACGAAAGAAAAAGAAAAATAAGTTGAATGAGAGCAACAAATTTAGTTAGTAGCCAATTAAATAACAAATGAGAAACAAAATCAACATACAAAACGATCGAAAAACAACACACACACACACGCATAATACACACACAGCAAACATAACAACAACAACAACAACTACTACAAAACAACAACAAAATTGATCTATCTTATTGTATGTAATTGATTCAATGGCAAAAATGCATATTGTATGTGTTTGTTAAACTATATGTATAATTATGTTTTTTTTTTTTTTTTTTTTGTATTATGATTATTTTTTAACTATTGCATGTGATTAATAATATTTAAGTTATACGTAAAACAAAAAACCCCAACATATTAAATTGTAACTTATGTATACCGCAAAAGCAACAACAACAAAAACAAGAAATTTGTATTGTTGTAAATCTATTCGATGATAACCAATGCAAACATAAACATTTGTGCACAAAAAAAAAAAAAAAAACTAAAAAAAAAACAAAGAATTAAAGAAAAGTTAAATGTACTACTTTTTAGATGCCTAAACAAAACAAAAAAAAAAAAAACAATAACAACTACAATGCAAGTCCAAAAAATATATATATATTGATTGGAATTATGAAAGTGAAAAACAATGCTATGAGTAATTGAGTATAATTGCAATTTATAAACATTTTTTTTTGTAAAATTAAAAACCAATAAACGTCAAATATTTAAAATTCAAACAAATTGGCGGGTTTCCTTACATTTTAGTGTTGCCACTCTGTCAACATTTTAATACAGAGCTCGAAATGAGCTAACAGAGCCAAATGAGCTAACAGGCGCATTATGAGTCAGTTAGTTAACAGTCTCACATATGAGTTAACAGACACGTAAATGTTATGCATTTTTGGCGGGAAAAGGACCGCGTTGCAAAAGATTTTCATCCACACTTTTTTTTATTATTAATAACAATCCCGCGTCGAAAACAACTCCAAACATTTGCTGCTGTTGAGAAATTAGTGCTACATCGGTGATTGTGTATTAAATAAACATAAAAGAAAATGGCACGACGCGATTATGCCCAAGACCGCGGTGAGTGAGACAAAAACCACAGACAAACATGAAAGCAATTTAGATAATACATAATTCCTTTTTTATGTCCATTTTTATGCAGAATCCATCAAGACCTTTCTATCGGAGTACTGCAAATGCGACGACGATGGCAAGAAGGAATTCGTTTATGGCTCCCAGCTGGTCAAGCTGGCACATCGCGAGCAGGTAATGATGACCATCGATCTGGACCATTTGGCCGAGTTCAATGAGAGCCTGGCCGAGGCTGTAATTGACAATTGCCGACGCTATGCGGCCATATTTAGCGATGTGATTGCCGAACTGCTGCCCAGCTACAAGCAGCAGGAAGTCCATGCCAAGGATGCCCTCGATGTGTATATTGAGCATCGTCTGCTGATGGATGCCCGCACCCGGAATCCCATGGAACAGCGGGATGAGCGCAATAGTTTCCCCTCAGAGCTAATGAAGCGATTGTGAGTAGGAGTACAGTTGTTTCCCCACCCCGCACTCTAGACGTTCCTCAATGATTTTCCTTTGCAGTGAAGTGGGCTTCAAGCCGCTGTCCACGGAGAAGGCCAACTCCATACGCGAGGTGAAGGCACAACATATTGGCAAATTGGTCACAGTGCGCGGCATCGTTACGCGTTGCACGGAAGTGAAACCCATGATGGTGGTGGCCACTTACACATGCGATCGCTGCGGCTCCGAAACCTATCAGCCCGTGAATTCGTTGTCCTTCATTCCAGTGTCGGATTGCCCCTCTGATGATTGCCGTGTGAATAAGGCGGGCGGACGTCTTTACTTGCAAACACGAGGATCCAAATTTGTTAAGTTCCAGGAGTTAAAGATGCAGGAGCATAGCGACCAGGTACCCGTGGGACACATTCCACGCAGCATGACAGTTCTATGTCGCGGCGAAGTCACTCGCATGGCCCAGCCCGGTGATCATGTTCTGATCTCGGGCGTCTTTTTGCCCATGGTGCGCACAGGATTCGCTCAGATGATGCAGGGATTGCTCTCGGAGACCTTCCTCCAGGCCCATCGCATCATTTGCATCAACAAGAACGACGAGATATCCGATAAGAGTGCCGAGTTGACGCCCGATGAGTTGGAGGAACTGGCCCAGGATGATTTCTATGAGCGTCTGGCCACCAGTTTGGCTCCCGAAATCTATGGACACTTGGATGTGAAGAAGGCTTTGCTCCTCCTTTTGGTTGGTGGCGTGGATAAGCGTCCAGATGGCATGAAGATTCGCGGAAATATAAATATCTGTCTCATGGGTGATCCTGGTGTGGCCAAATCCCAACTCCTGGGCTACATAAGTCGCCTGGCAGTGCGTTCCCAGTACACCACCGGGCGAGGTTCCTCCGGGGTGGGTCTGACAGCGGCCGTGATGAAGGATCCCCTTACTGGCGAGATGACCCTAGAGGGTGGAGCTCTCGTGCTAGCCGATCAGGGCGTCTGCTGCATTGACGAGTTCGACAAGATGGCCGACACCGATCGCACAGCCATCCACGAGGTTATGGAACAGCAAACCATATCCATTGCCAAGGCCGGCATCATGACCACCCTGAATGCCCGTGTATCCATATTGGCAGCTGCCAATCCCGCCTTCGGACGCTACAATCCACGTCGCACAGTCGAACAGAATATCCAATTGCCCGCTGCCCTGCTCTCGCGTTTCGATCTGCTGTGGCTCATCCAGGACAAGCCCGATAGGGATAACGATTTGCGTCTGGCCAAGCATATTACTTATGTGCACAGTCACAGCAAGCAACCGCCATCGCGGGTCAAGGCCCTGGACATGAATCTGATGCGACGCTACATAAACCTCTGCAGACGCAAGAATCCCACCATTCCAGATGAGCTCACCGATTACATTGTGGGCGCCTATGTCGAGCTGCGCCGCGAGGCTCGCAATCAAAAGGACATGACCTTCACATCGGCCCGTAATCTCTTGGGCATTCTGCGTCTATCCACCGCACTGGCCCGCCTGCGTCTCTCCGATCATGTGGAGAAGGACGATGTGGCCGAAGCTTTGCGTTTGCTTGAAATGTCCAAGGACTCGCTGAATCAGATACACGAACACCAAAAGGGACAGTAAGTAGCGAAGCAAAACCAATCCCAATCGATCAATTTAACTTAACTTTTTCTCTGTTTCTCATCTTTCCAGTGTGCCGAATACGTCGGATCGCATCTTTGCCATTGTACGGGAATTGGCCGGCTCGGGGCAGGCGGTGAAAATCTCCGATGTCATGGATCGTTGCACCACAAAGGGCTTCAAACCCGACCAAGTGGACAAATGCATTTCGGACTACGAGGAGTTAAATGTTTGGCAAGTTAACATGGGGCATACGAAAATTACATTCTTGTAAAGGAAATGCCACAAGTAAGCGAGCCAATTTATCATTTATCTCATGCTCTATACAAATTTACATATATTTTATTTAATACTTGCATTTAATTTATATTCATTTTTGAGAACTTTGGCGGAAAAGTCTAATGAATGAATCAATATTGAGAAAGTTTTCTATTATAGATATATATGCATATGAATTTACTGATTGTTTTTTTTTTTTCATTGTCTTTCCGAATGGAAAAACGTTTTGTTATAAGATTTCATCATCTAAATCCATTCCTTTTGCCCATTTACAAGTAAATTAATTAACTTGAATGTTTTCTTGTGTCATTTGTTCATTAAATAAATAAATAATTCATAACAATATTTTAATTGCAATTCTCTAGATAAATTGACTTTATTTTCCATTCATAAGTTAATTGAAACACACATTGAAAAACATTAAATTTCATTTGCAAATATTGTTTGATAACAAATATCAACAAAAAAAAAAAGAATATATTTTTGCTAATATATTAAGAATTTTTGTCTATGGATAAATTCGTAAGTAATTTTTTTTTGTCGTTTTTTGAGAAGCCTTTAAGGATCTTCTGCTCTGTCTCTCTCTCACACACACACGCACACACACACACACACAGACAGACACACATACAGACACGCACAAGACGTTTTCCGTTTCCATTTTAAAACAACAACAACAACAAACATACACACACATTTGTGCAAACATGATAAAATTCTCGCTCTACTAGCGACAATAGATAGAATATATAAGATATATATATATGTTTAGATAGTTTAATAGATTCATAGATCTTCCTGTTAGCTGGCCAATTTAAAGGCTCTTATTAAAACTTAATGCGGCCCGCAATTTGTTTCTTATGCGTGGCGAATTCCAACGATTGCCACCAGCCGAACCCAGACCGGCAACCAGACGCAATTCATTGGGCGATATACCCTCATCGACATCGTCGGCCTCCGTCTTGATCTCCATCTTCTGGACAATGAGACGCACCAGCTGATGTTGCTGCTCCAGCATCCGACTAATGTCCCGCAATTTACGTCTCTGGCGCTCCAATTCGGCATTGATATAATCATCGTTGTTGTCAAACGATATGACATCCATGGAGGCTATGGAAAGAGAACAGCAAGTGGGTTGAGCTTGGAATTTCCCCGCTCCTTTTTGATAAACTTACAATCCTCGGTGAATGGATTGGAGAACCATTTGCGTAATATAAAGTCACAGATGCCTATTTTACATTTCGTCTCGTTGGGATATTCGATAAGTTCCATTTTGTCGACACGCTGCAACCAAACATGAGGCAATTTACGTTCCAATTCTGTATGTAGGACCACCTGCATGGCCAAGCGTTTCAGCTGGGCATTGCGACGCACTGACTCAATGTCACCGACAGCCAAACCGATAAGCAGATTCATCAATAGAATGGGCATGAGGATCATAAAGACGCCTGCAAGACACAAACATAAGAGAGCCGAAGGAGGTGGAGCAGTCACTTGAACTTACTTAGTATCAAAAACGATGTCATGGGTACTTTCAATTGGTCGCGATAATAGGTATTCACATAGGTGCCAACGAAATCCAATTCGCCCAGCATCATGGAAAAGGTGCGCAACAAGGACATGGGTATATTCGAGAATGACAAGTGATTCGGTTGTGGATCAATAATCTAGGGAAGAGAAAAGAGTGAATCTTTGATCAAACAACTCACATCCATCAAGGTGGTGACCTACCTTTGAGAGTAGGATATAGAAGGCCAGGCCAAAAGCAATAATCAGAATGGAGAATACCATCAGAACTTTAATCAATGTCTGTAGAATTTCGAGAAACATCACCACATAGATGCCAACTTGATCGAATCTTTGTAGGAATAACAACAAACGAAACCAGGACAAAAACACAGCGATCGAGGCGGCCGAATAGTGTATGGTATTGATGGCACCATCGGCCCTAAATGCCGGCTGTATCATCACCAGAGCCGATATATATAGTACCCATGATATGAGATTCACCGTCTCGACTAGATAATGCAGTCGCTGCTGATATATCTGTATTAATTCACGCATCGAATTGAGCAATATATAGACCACAACGATGACAGCACAAAAGAGTATGGCTGTGGTGCGATTGATGTGCTCCACACACGAATCCAAACGTATCTGTGTGGCCACCGATGGATTCTGTGACAAATTCTGTGTGAGTTGATCCCAACTAAAGCAGAGAGAGAGAGATGTAGATCGAAGTAATTGAAAGGAATTCATTAGTACTTACCCCATATTGCAATATTGACTCATTGTCTTATTGCCCTCGGCTCGCAATTCAATGTTATTCATCATCAAGGACGAGTATATGGTGACAAAGACCAAAAATATTGAATAGACCAATAGATTGGCCAAATGAAAGTATTTGCCATATGAATTCCATTTCATTTGCAAGTACTTTTGGCTAAGTGGATGGGCCAATAGCTCAACACGTCCATGGGTGACCATGGTCTAGGGCGAAAGGAAACATAATTTGTCAGTGTATCCCATTTGTATGCCTACACATACATACATACATCAATTAAGCTACGACTCCCACACATACTAACACATAGTTAACAATAACAAAAGCCATTTACATTAATTAGTTAGTTGGAATATAAATATTTTTTGAAAAGATTTCAATTATTAGTAGGCTTTTGGGGGGGAGAGGGAGGACGATCATACATTTTGAAGCGGATGTACAGAGAGAAAGAGAGAGAGAGACGGAATATACATATAGTATATATATATATATATATATATATGTATCTATCAGGGAGTGCAACCGAAATTATTATTTTTTTAAGACAATTCTTACAATTAATTAATTTATACATGAGAAAGAGGGAGATGGCAATAGTCTTCTATCTCACTCTTTATCACAAATGTCTTAACGTTTTCACGTTTGATTTCCACAAATAGTGAGGATATTCGCACAAGTGTTTTAGAGGCTCAAAAAGTAAACGGAAAATTACTTTATATAAGTAATAATTTTTTATCCATAGAACGTTTTAAATAAAAGTCTTTATTTGTTTAAAAAAACGTCCCTTTCATGACAAAATGCTTATAGACAATTCTTTTAGGCATTGATAACCAAAAAAGTATGCTATAATAATTATGTTACTTTCCAACACTTAAGAAAGTTTTGTGTGTACCCCTTAAATTGTGCTATAAAAATTTTAATTCTTTTTTGAGTTTCACATTTCTTGTTAGTAAAAATTCCAATTTGACTAATTTTACACCCCAAAGTCTGATAAGTTACCAATTTGAAATAAGAAAGGATCTATAAATGTTCTGTATAATTTCTTGTTAGCAAAAATCTGATTTGACTGATATTTTCATTATAGGTAAAGGAAGAGATGCAGACTAAACTAGAGCCAATTGGAAATGTCGTTTTTCCAAGTTTTTCATTAACAAATTTGACAATTGGCTTGATAATTTCATTTCACAACTCTTTCAACACTTAAGGGAATATTCCAAAAATTACGATTTGTGTATTGTAGTTTCGGTTGCATTCCCCAATTTTGTGCTGTGCATCTTATTAAGTAAGGACTTCTCACATATTGACACTCACATTCACGACGGCCAATGGCGCTGGACGCCATTTTGCATCATTGAATTCTTTACGCTTTTCCTCGATTTGCTCGGGTGTTTTTTGGTATGGCCAAAATGAATATTTGATCTAAATATGTATTACATATATACATATATATTTAACAATATATATATATAAATATCTTGATGTTATCTAGAGTTGTCAAATTTTATTTAAATGGTGAGAAATATGATATGGAATGATTCTTGTTACGGCCCCCAAAATCCTAACTAACTAAATACACTGAGAGGAAGAAACATTACAACAAACAAACTCAACTTAAACACAATCGTGCCTTAAATCAGAGAATTAAATATATATCTCTATATATATAAATAGAGAGAGAGAGAGAGAGAGAGAAAGAGGAGAGGAGAGGAGTCACAAGAGCAAGAATAGAAAAAGAAGAAACACAGTTTTTCCCGCTTACATTTAATGCTGGCAATGGTATGGGATTTGTTGTCATTATCGGTTCTCCGGTTTTCTCATCGATCTTAGCAAACAGATAAGGGCATTGCAAGAATGCGAAAGAGTACTTAATCTAGATACATGTAGTTTATATAAATATTTTTATTTTGGTATAGAGTCAAAAAGTATTAGAAGCTTCGATGAGATGAAATGACAAGAATTGCTTAGATTGTTAGTTGTCTGTGGTAAACGAAAGACTTACGTAAAAACTTTTGGAATCCTTTTTGCAATTGGCCTTGGTAATGCACTTGTCCTGGACAGCCTCAAAGACCTTGGGCATGGATGCAATCAGAGCTAAAGTGACACATGGATGTTTATCGGAACGTAGAGCTATAACCTCATTCGCACGCTCTTCGTGAGTGACCATGGCCAAAGCAGCTTCCGGATACTTGTAGTAGATGGCATAATCAATGGCACTCATATCGAGAATATTGTAGACCAACTTGCAGCCCATTGACATTAAAACCGAAATGGCATGTGGCTTATTCTCCATGGTGGCCAAATGGAGAGCCGTATTCTGGAAGGAATTTATAAATTTTGAGAGTGACATCAATGAGCTCAACTTACCCCATCCTTGTCGACCTGATCCAAGAGATGCGAGTGCACCGAATGCAACAGCTCTATGGTCTCGGTATAGCCGGACATGGCGGCCAATTGCAAAGGATTGCGACCACTGTGATCCCGATGCAGGAGAGCTCCACGATTCAGCAGCAATTGCACCACTCGAGTGTGTCCCTGCTGCGATGCAATGTGCAAGGGGGTCATGCCGGCGCCATCGCTCTCATTGATGATGAACGAACCCTTCTCGGAGTCGAGCAATTGCCGGACTGTGTTGTATCTACCATAGCGAGCTGCGAAATGCAATGGACTCTCATTGTTGTTGTTCTTCAGATTGATGCATGCCCCCAGGCGTATAAGGTTCTCCAGCGAACGAATATGACCATCGCGGCTGGCATAGTGCAATGGCGAGCAGCCCATATTATCCTTTTCATTTAGCAATAGCTTCAATTCCTGTGTCTGGCATTTGGCCACCTGCTCGGCAAAGTCTGTAAGCCGACCGCCATTCATAATGACAAAGTGCAAAACATTGCGAGCAGCTGCATCCTTGACACTTATGCAGGCACCCAGACGTATCAGTAGATGGACTGAAAGGACGAAAGCAAACGAAATGAATGTGCCAGGACTATTAAGTCCTATTGTCTGCCCACCTGTCTTCCAGCCGCTGCGTGAGGCAGCCAACAAAAGAGGCGAACGATGCTCTTTATCGAGGGCATTGATGTCAGCTCCCTCGGCAACCAGATATGAAACAATATCCGGATGATCGAACATCGAGGCACAATGCAACGGTGTCATCTTTTGTACATCCGTGCAACTGAGACAGATGCGTTTCTCCAGTGGTTGCATCTCAAACATCAACTTAACTATATCAATGGCACCCTGCGGCAAATGGAAATCGAAGAGGTTGAAAAACAAAACACATACATAAGAGAAAAATATGTTCACGTCATGTTTACACGCTCTTCTCTCTGTCTCTGTTTATTGCTGCCTCTTACTTTCCTTGCCACATCCTTGGGCATGACAAAGTCACGTTCAGTCGCCCCTTTTCGACATTTGCATAAGAATTTGTCAAATTAAAGTCAGCAATGTAGTCCGTAAACGTAAATACTAAGACACAAAAACCTAGAGGGAAACGAGTGAGAGAGAGAGCATTCAAGGCAGTCACCTAAAACTCTGAGTCCACAAGGACTAACTACTGGGCTACTGGGCATTTCCTTGCTGAAATATGAGTGTTGTCAAGTGTTTCGCTTGACAAGTTAACCACAGAGAGACAAAGAGAGAAAGAGAGAGAGAGAGACCATGGCAACCAAGCTGCCTCCTCCTCACCACACACACTCACCTGGGCACAGGCCAAATGCACTGGCGTCGAGAGATCATGTTGCTGAGTAGATATTTTTGCGCCGGATTTCAGGCATAGTTCCACTGCCTTGATATCCCCGCCATGCACTGCCGAGTGCAATGGCACGTTGCCCTCCGAATCGTAGAAGGATATCATTTCCTCGCGAGTGCATCCGCGTTGTTCCCCCCACTGCAAAACGGAACATGGCATATGCATGAGTTGATTGATTGTTTGATGCACACACTTGAATGGCGCGTGAATACCATAAAGAATACAAATTCAATTGTGAGTCAGATAAAAAAATCTAGAAAAAATAAATCTTTTTCGGTTTACATCAAATGGGTTTTCCATTTAACAGGGTCACAATTGTCATTGTAACGTTATCGAAATATAAATAAAATATAGATTATATCTGTACTATCTACGTATCTTATCTACAGGGGATGCAAAACATAAAAACTACATATCTATAGAGTTATATGTGAAAAAGTGTTTAAGAAAACTAAAATATATACACTTGTTACTATAATACATTTGTTTCTTCTAGAAAACTGAAATAATGTTTGATCTTAATCAGAGAGATATTTATACTAAGCAAAGTTTTCTACATTTTCTTACTGGTAATAGACTAATAATTGTTTTAACTTCAACAATTTTTCCATTAAGTATTTGAAAGTGAAATAAATTCTAGAATATTTATCGTTCTAACTTGTAGGTTCAACCTTTTCTTCAGTAATAAATTCTAGAATAATCATTGTTCTAACTTCTAGAATTTCAAACTGAAGAACTTTCTAGAAATTTCTTAAGAGGTTAAATTGCATTTTTTACTACTAAATTTATATTTTTAGAAATAAACTCTTTCATGAATAATTGACTTTTGAAAAAAGAGCCCATTATATCTATTTATAGACATTTTTTCGCCCTTATTATTTGTCAAACTTCTTGAGGTGCCCTATTCAAGAAAATGAATTTGATTTTTTACAAGTCATTGACCGAGACTCGACGGCTTGTTTGTAACATTTGATATTTTAAATTATTTTGCTTGACTTTCTGCTGAGATTTCTAGGCATCTTACATCATTGATTCTTTATCGGCGGAAAAAACAAAGAAACAAATAAAGCGAAAGAAAAACAAAAACAACCGAAAAAAAAACTGATGGAAGCTTAAAAATTTGATACTTTTATAATTGACTTTTCGCTTTTAAAGGGCTTTGACGCTGTCAACGTGACGTATACGCAATTTTCCCCATCCACTCAAGAGAAGAACAACAACATAAAATCAATGCAAAAGTGCACAAGGGGGAGGGGGAGGGGAAGGTCAGACAGCAGGACAGACCCTCCTCCCCACACTCGCATTAGAGGCGAAAAAGTCATTATGGTATAAAAGGAATCAAATCAAATGTAGGATAAGCTCCTGCAAAGGGATGATAAAAAGCGCACTTGTAGATCAAAGTGAATGGCGATTTTCGATTGTTTTTCGTTGTCTCTCTGAGGCAATAAGTTAGTGTAGGATTTGAAAGGAAATGAGAATAGTTGCTTGCTTGTTACTTGCCTGAAAGAAGACTTCCATTGTCTTTGAGCTGGCATTTTTAGCCGCTTCGTGTATGGGATAATAACCATTGTTGCAAGGTCTACGGGGACATGCATCGAATTCTGTAATCTGCAAGATACGACACGGACATTGAGTTACATTTGGATATATGCATATATATTCTCTGTACAATTTATATTTATATATGTTTATTCAGTCAGAACTACAAACACACACACAGACACACACACTCAGACTCATTTATATGGAAAGGGCAATATCAAAGCATACTTTTGTGCGCAAGCAAAACAAAATTATTTCCTAGAGGGTACAAACCTTTTTTTTTTTTCTCTCTTCTATGATAAATTAATCTTGTATGTGTGTGTGTGTGTAAGAGCGTATGAATTTGTTTGCCTATGTGTGTGTGTGTGTGTGTGTGTGTGTGTGTGTGTGCGTATGCCATTGATTAATGGCACACTTTGGTGTCGGTGTTCATGGTCCAATACTTTATCAAAATGCAAATAAAATGCATGAGCAAATACAATATTAATTTCTTGAAAATTGTGCAAAAGAAAATGCCAAATACATATCTAAGATAAGATATGTTGGCAAAAAGCAATTATTTGATTTGAATATGGTTTGTTTGCTTGGTTCATAGACTCACACCACTTACCAGGATACGGGCGCATTCTTCGTGATCATAAATGGCAGCCAAATGCAAGGCGGTGCGTCCATGTTCGCCACCCTGTTGTATATCGATGACATTTCGATATTGGCCCATCACCTGCAGCGATTTGACTTTGTTTAACTCTGTGGCCAAATGGACGGGTGCCTGTTTCTTTTCATTGAGAATGCCCGTGTCCACTGGGCTGTAAGTGAAGCAAAGTTAATCACAACTCTATGGACGGGAGGGCCAGGGCGCTTGACTTACATTGATAGCAAATAGTCCAGGGCATCGTAGGCATCGCATTCAACGGCAATATGCAGCGGTGTGTTGCCCGCATTGTCCTTGGCATTGAAGTCTATTATCGAGCAAATTTATGGTGAGGGTTAGTCAGTTGGACCCTCAGACAGACAGACAGACAAACACTCACCACCCGATTGATCCCGTATGTAGCTCAAAATGTTGACACGATTCCTGGCTGCCGCCTGATGGGCAGCTGTTCGTCCCTTGCCATCCTTTAGGGCAATACGCGTATTATCGGCCATGAATAAACGCTTAAAATCATCCAGATTACCGGATTCGGCCGCCTTCGAACGGAATTTGTAACAAGTTAAATTAAATTTATGCCCTTGGTGTGTTTACTTAAACAAACTATGTTGCTCCATCCCTTCCCCCACCACCACCACCAACTGCCGAAAAAAACAAAAACAGGGCTACTTAAAAGATAAGCAACAACGACGACGACGAAAGAGTAAAAAGTATACTACGTTGAATTCAGCTCAAAGTTTTTGCCAAGTTCGAGTCCAAGTTTTGAGCAGACGCTTCGCTTTTCAGTTTGCTCTGCTCGTGGACCATATGGGTCCATCTCTTGCTTCTTTATCTTGGTTGTTGGTTGTTGTCCACTTCCTATTACAAATTTCCCTTGTAAATTGAACCAGACACGCATAAGGTTGTTCATTTGTCGAAGGAACAAGAACCAGAACGGGGACAGGGACAGGGACAGGGCAGAACAGGACAAAACTTAACAGCAATGTCAATAGATTTTTAATCAGAAATGAGTGCTAGAGAAAATCACTTTTTGTTTGTTGCCCCCTGTCTTGGCCCCTACCTCCGTTTCTTCCCTCCCTGCCTGCCTGCCACTCGTTTTGCACATTGCCGTGTTCCCATTGTTTCGCGAATCTGTTGCGCTTATGTGACTACAAAATCGGTTTCAAACTAAAGTTTTCATTAAAAGTATCCTTGAATAGATTCCTCCACTCAGCGAAAAACAAGAAGTACTAGATTTGTAATTAGCTGTGACTAGTATTGAGTTTGTGAGAAATACTTAAAACATTAACTCATTTCACGTATGTAAGTTAAACAACTTTCAAGGAATTATAATTTCCTAGAAAACCGGAACCTTTATGGATTGTCCACATCGCATTGACCTCCATCCACTGCTATGCAGGGATTTATTTGTTGTTCCTTGGAAGGTTTTCCAAATTATTAATTTCAAACTTATGGCTAATCACACATTCTTTGTAAACCTTAATCAAAAGCCTTTGAGAGATTTGATCTTTAATGATATATTGTCAACATAAACTAAACAAAAGTTATGACAAATGCGACAGAAACCTATTAAGGCAACGAAATTAGTAATTCTTTTTATATATTTTTTTGTCATATAAGAAAATTTCTTGTAATCAAATGGATTTGTTCCTGAATCCTTATTATTCAGTGGCCTAAATGGCAGGACCATTTGGACAACTACCGATGGTTAGAATTGGGAGCATTAATTCCTATTTATAAGGAACTCTGATTCCGATTTTAATCTAATTTTTTAATGATATTTTGTCCCTATTAAAATTTAATAAGTAATTTGTGATATAGGTTTTTATTTTTTTATTACGTCTGCATGTACATATATTTTTTCCTGAGGATCCGTTCATTATTTTAAAAAGTAGTTAAGATCAATGAAACTAAATATCAATTGATCATTAGGTTAAGGGTTAATAATCAAATTTCTAATTGTTTGGATTTCCATTGTTAAGATCTATAAATGAGACTCTCGAGACTACTTGGTTTTACGAATCCTCATCTGGCCGATTTCCTTTCATGTTCTATTCAACAAACTTTTCTAAACTCAAACTTCAAGAGATACATTTGAGTGCTTGTCTTTGCTGGTATTAAAATAAGTTCTTAAATCTTTTCATTAGTTTAAAATCGGTTAAGAAAGTATTGAATAACAATTGAAAGTATTTGAATAACACATTGAATTTAAATTTGCTTCACTTTTGCAGAATATTTTGAAAAAATTGATAACTTTTTGCCAAGTGTATATCAAAGCATTTAAACTTGTATTCTTTTAGTTTGTCAAGAAAGTTGCTCATTATATTAACAAGATTAAATGCCACGCTACCAAGAAATTGCAAAGTAAAAGTGCATAAGGTATTAAAACGAAAGAACTGAAAGTTAATTCTCCACCCCCCCACCTGCCTCCCCCTTTCCTTAGGGACTTTCGAGCTCTAACCAATGAAATGATGTGTTTTTTTGATTTTCCTGTTACCTGAAGAAAATCATCAACTTGTATTTTCGGAGCTGATGACATTCGCAGAATGCGCGCCCATTTGTTGGGCAAGGGGAAATTGATGGGACCAATTGTTGTCATTTCTGAGCCCCGAGTGCATCCTGTTATCAGATAACGCAATGGACTGATGACCACCTCACGCTTTGGGGTCTCCTTCTCCTTGGTGTCGCCGCCAATCATTTTCGTTTTATGGGCTTAGGCAATTTACGGTTTATGGTTAACAAACATTTTGTCATCGTTAAAACAATTTAGTTAGTTTTTGCTATTTGTTTACATATTTTGTTTTCTCTGGCTTGGCTGATTAGTTTTTTCACTTTAATGAAAACACACAAAAAAAAAAAAAAATGATGAAACTATTTCAATTTAAATCCAAATCCAATTGCAATTCTTGAGGATTGTTGAGTTTTAATTAATTTTTATCCACTTATCCATTTATGGAAAATTTCTGGGTTTCTTTTGCCCGCGAAGAGCCAAACAAGACTGAAATCTCGGCGGCAACATCCTTCGCTTTTATAGAGTCCTTCTTCGCTGCACAGCAAAGGAGTCTGAGTAGCCCGAATGAGTCCTGGCTGTGTAGCCAAGTTGAAGTCGTGTGCGTGCGTGCGAACGCATTTGCTGGCGGCGAAGATTTGCGGCATTTTGGTTCGGCGCGTGGTGAGTTTTTATTCAATTTGTTAGTGAATTTTTCCATTTGTTTTCTATCCCTCTAAGTGTGTGTGTGTGTCAGTGTGTGTGTGTGTGTGTGTGTCAGTGTGTTTGTGTTTATGAAAAGGGAACTTGTTGCATTGCATGTCCTTGTTATTGATATTTTATGGCCAACATTTGATGTAAATTTCATATTTGTCTTAAGGTTGATATCATCCAATGGAAATGTCTCGAAAACTCACGCGAAATTTGTTTTTCATTTATCCACTTAGTTAGAAAAAAAGCAATCGATAAATATTTTTCATAAATCGCTCGTCTAGAGAATAATATGTTTGCCCATTCTATCACTGTCACTTTAGAGAATTGACCAACCAACCCACCCACCCAGTCACCAAAGCCACTTACCCGTAATATTCTATAGGGGCTGTCACGCAGCAGGCAAACCTGTTCGGCTGGCGGTTCGGCTGGTAGAATGGCCTCCAATGGGGTATCAATATCATTGCCAATTTCCAAACGTTTTGACCCAGCACTTCGTTCAATTATCATTGAGAATATCCAATACTATTCAGAGACTTTGATCATGGACTTCATATTTATTGGATATTTGATTGTCTTACCTTGCTATTACGATTGCTGGCACTGCCACTGTTGCTGCCACTATTGCTACGTGTTTTCGGCAACAATTTCGGTTGGGCCTCCATTATATCCTGTTGCGAAAGACTATCGCATTGTCCATTGAAGACACCATTATAGAGTTTCGGCATATTTGATCGATCTTCTGTTGCTCCTTCTCCGCCTCCTGCTCCTCCTGCTGCTGCTGTTGTAATTGTAAAGGGTCGCAAATCGCGACTACACATATTGCGGTTTAGTTGTGTCTAGTTAGCGAGATATATTTCACAATAATCTAACACTGATATATCAGCTATGCAATCAGTTTTGCCTAATTAGATATTGATTGGCTTGGCCTAAACGTTTAATGAATGCGTAAAACCGTCAGCCATGCTAATTTAGATAACTTGTCTCCATGATAGGGTCACACACACACACACACACACAGCGAATAGATAACACTGACAACTCAGAGCTCGTCGTCACTCGATTTGATGTTTATGCAATAACAAACTGTACCGGACTAAATGCAATTGTTAAATGATTTCGACTCGAGGACTAGGGCTAGGTTAAGGCCATTATTTTGTGGCACAGAACAATGTCAACGGCCTGGTTATTTGTCATTCTATTCTACGTATTCAACCACGACCCCAGGGAACTGAACGTACTTTAAAAAAAAACACACACACAGAAACCTACATTAAATGCAAATGGAAATAACTAATTAACGCCTTGTTTATTTTTGGCATGTCTGTTGGCCGCTTTATGTCAATGGAGTGTAGAAATTTGCATAAACTAAGCACACCCACACAATAACTTACTTAGTTTCCTCTAGTTTCATCCTTTTTATTTGAGATTTCGAAACGAACCAACTGCCACAAGGACCAACTTTGGAATGACCGATGGGCGATTCACTTACATTTGATTTGGCCAATGGCCACTAATGAAATTATATTGCCAGAGATCGTTATCTGGAGAAAAATCCGTAATGAAATTGCTAAAATTTTTGGAAGCCCAAGTGTAATAAGGATGACTTTTGCCTATGGCGTTCTAATAGATTTTTGTGCTTTGATTATTACAAATTGAATGTGTGCGGGGGGTGGGGTGAAATTTGACTCTGGCTCTGTTTTGGCTCCCCACTTATTAGTCTGAGTGGTTTTAGTTGTAGTCCAAGCGACTGGCTAAGCAAATAGTTAGTTAACCTAAGCCTAAAGTAAATAAATATATGTGTATATACATCAACGCCAATGGCAATGGCAATTTACCTTTATTTGTAAAGTGTAACGTTAAAATTCGTTGTGGCTAAATGTATCCACATATGAATATACTCGTTTCGTCTGTTTGTTTGTTTGTTTCCGTTTTTTACATTTTTGTTCAATCGACTTTGAATTTGAAAAACTTGAATTTTATTTTAATTTCAATCAACACTAATGCCGTGCAGAAGGCGCAGGCACAACGACAATCACAATGGCAATAGCAGAAGTATTCAAAAATTGTTCTATATGATTTTAACAGCATTTAAGTCTGAGCGCCTCAAAGTATGCCATATGTTTTAGCGAGACGAGACACGGGTGACACGGAGACGATGACAAGGACAATGAAGCACTTCAAATGCACAATGAATGTATAAATATATATGTATATGTATAAAGTCCGCTGCAATTTGCCTTGCCTTTAGCTATCCTTTCCTGCCTGCCAGACAAGGTGCACTTTTCCTTTTGTGTTTTTTTTTTCTTGTTGTTGTTTGCCTCTAATCTATGTGTTTGTATTTCAATTTCTCTCGAATGAATGGCAGGGGATGGACTGCTCTTAAACGCATTAATTATAAAACTCAATTAACACTTCTGACTGATTATATAGTTTGAATGAAACTCGTTGCTCTCTTCTGTCTCTCTCTCTTTCTCTCACTAGATGTTTTGCTATTTTTGTTATTGTTTATTTTTTCCTGGGTTTCCTTTTGGCTGCGTACCGACAGCTTTGCTGGCTGAACTCCAACTAAATGTGGCAGCAGCCCTTTTCGAATAGAGCCCTGTGTAATAGTTCTGTCCGATTCGTCTAGCATGCGGGGAGGGGAGGCGAAGGGTCTCTGGACCTGATAACAAGTTCGTTGGCAGCCTTTCGTCACATTGTCACCCGGCTAGTCTGGAATTCTCGACGACGCATTTGTTTATTTCTATTTGCTCTCTCCTCCCCTTGCGCTCCCTTATGTCTATTTGTTTTTGGCTTTGTTACTTTTTTTTTTTTTTTTGCCGCGTCCCCCCCCTCTTTTTGTAATTAAAATATCGTTTCTTCGTTTGCCAATACATATGCATTAGATAGATATTGTATAAAGCCATAAACGTTCATGTATGAATGAAATGGATAATTGTCATTTGCATATATGGTGAAATTATACTGCAAAAACTTATTTCTAGATTGTTAACAAATGTTTTTAATAACTCTAACAATTTCCTTCCATTCATTAAAATATAATTCATTTTAAATCGAAGGGTCTTATAGCATGGAAAAGTCTTCATTAAAGGACAAAGCACTAAAACTAGGCATGATGGGCTTATGTCATAATTAAAAAAATAGTCAAAAGTTCCGTTTTCCAAAATATTTGTGACTTCTTCTTCAAAAAACTTCCCTTTATTTCTTTGTGTGTTGTTCTTTGCTGGGAGGTAACAAGTCTTTTAGCAGTCTTTAGCACTGCCACGCCCCTAACCAACTAAGATGTTTCCTACATGTCTGACGCGCTTTTAAAAGAAAGACTTTAAATAGTTTTTAGCTTATAAATATTAGCCTGAAAGTTGTATTCCTATCGATGGTTTTTCTAACTCAGTTAATAAAAAGACAACTTCTAGAGGTTACTGATAATATTTCTACAAACCTTGAGGCAACTCATTTCAGAACTTTAGATTAAGTTGCCCTTTTAAGACCCAAGGAAAACTGTATATGTAATCGAAGTTCTCAGGATGAGTCATTCGAAATGATGAATTGCCTAGTGAAAGCCTTCCTTGAACTTTAGGGAATTGTATAAACTAGTTAATGGAGTCCGAGCCATGTGATATTTTGTTTTACACATTTAATATTTAATAACTTACTGGGTTTTGGCATTTTTTTTTTAAAGGGAAACTTGATGTTGGAGATAAGGTGAAACGTCATTCATAGTAAGAAAAAAAAGTGTAAAGACCAAGCATTCGGACACTTGACGTTAACTCGAATGGAATTAGCTTTAAAGGGGAGTTGCATTTCTTTTTAGCCCAGTTCTTATGTATATATAGTTATCGGTTGGGTGTATCTGTGTTGCACCCCTTTTTTTTTTGAAACGTCCAGGAAGCTAATAAGTAATTGCACTTAATTTTTAATAACTGGGTTAGTGACGACTGGCAATAAGCATGATAATTTATTTCACAACACTTAAAACAAACAAAACGGAATAAACACACACACAACTCAATGGAGGAAGCCAATGAAAGGAGGGCGCGGTGGGAGGGTTCACTTCAATGGCATGGACGACATTAGTTTGCCTGGTATATTGGACACGAAGAAAATCAAACCCATAACAATGATCACAATTAGAGCTGTCCATAGAACGTATTTGCGTATGACGGGCCAGAGGATGTGCTTGAAGGATTTGAAAGGATGCGTCAACGGATTGAATGTTGTATCAGGCCGACTGTGGAATAAACGGATTAAATTGGTAAACATGGCTGCCACATTTCTTATGTGAGAGAGACACAATTTTTGGTCTTAACTAACTAAGGCTTTTCCAAAGCCAAGGGCGGATCATGTCCCAGACCAGCGGGTGAATTCGCCGCCTCCACCTCAGAGCAGATCTCGATGTCCAATTGGCATTTGCCCTTTAAGTAAAAATACAAATCAGAAATGTGGTTAAATGGGGAGACACTTTTCCTAGCTTACTTTCATGGGGCTAAGCGGCAAACCGGGCTGCGGTTGTGTACGACTTTTCAACGGAAACCAGCCCTTGATGGCTTTCTGTGTGAAGAGATTCAAACGTTTGCGCTTAATTGGATATGGTCTGCATTGCCTCTCTGTGGCATATGGCATCGGCATGTTGGATAAATTCAATTCCAAGGCCCCTAAATAATCATCTTTGCTCATTAGATCTTTATCCCAAACTTGCAAATAGATAATGGGTGGCCTTTTGATTTCAAACTCTTCCAGTCCGCTGTTACGACGTATTACCATCTAATTAATTTATATAGGTGCATAGTGATGATGGATATTTTGATATTATTTTACAATCGCAATTAGTCAGAGCCAAAGGCAAAGGCAAAGGCGAAAGGTAAAGGCCAAGGTCCAGCAGCATTGGATTGACCTTCGGCAAGACCTTTAAACTTACCATATCCTCGTTTGCAGAGTATTTCATGGGGAATATCATGCGCCAATTAAAAGCCGCATCGCCGGCAAATGAGCGGTAATGGATATCGGTTGATTGCTGCCTTTTCGCATCCTGGCACCAGCTGCACATGGGAGGAAAGAAAGGAGGACCAATGTAAATTTCTGTGTTTTTTGGGTTACGTTTTTTCTAATTGCATATCGTTTACATGACTTTCTTCTCTCTGGCTCTGTCCTGCTTACCCAATTACATAAATGTCGCTCATTAATTTGCCAAAAACATTTCTATCGCCCAACTGTATTCCGCTTAGATTTTTGACCACAACCCTCACCTCGTAGCCAGTGGGAGGTATGGGGGCAATATCAACAGGCTGTGGCATGTACATGTTGGACTCATACAGTTCAATCCATAGCTGAAGTTTACCCTGCTCCAAGTTGGGATGCTCATCGCGGTAGAGCGAACGAGTCTCAACATGCTCGGGCACTAGATTATAGCCAAATGATGGTAGTTTATCGAGATTTTTCAGCACAGTCAAACTGAGACGTTCCTGCAGTTCCTCACCTATGAAAAAAAGGACAATGAAAGGGAAACTGAAGAAAGGGCAAGAGGGTGAGAGTAAGAGGCCACTCACTCACTCTTGCATATTATTGTCTCGTCGCCAAAGAGCATGCCATCAACTTCAATCACCTTGCCATAAAAGTAGGGTGCCTGTATGCCCCTTTGCTGACATAATTCCAATAATATTTCCGATGGCAATCGTATATCATGCCAGAGATTATAACCCTGCCTGCTAAACTCATGGGCAATGCCGACAGTTGCCCGATGTTTGGAACGCCAACGATCCTCCAAATCGATGCGAGTATGACCAATGATATCGTCTCTCAATTTGTCGTGATCATAGACAACTATCTGTAGCATATGATCCCCGGGTAGAGTGGCCTCCAGTTCGAAAAATCTACCAAATATGGGATTACTTTGATTGGCTATATAGTTGGCACTATCCGACACGGTTTTGGCACCCAACGTGAGTTTGACAAAGCAATCAGAGTTTTGATTTCTGTCACGTGGCCTCAGCTGTAAGCCCTGAACCACATAAATTCTAACCATAACCTTCACAGCCTCGGCTAGCGATTTGATCATTTTTTGATAGCGTGGACCTAATGTGGTGGGCAGTGGTCGTAATTTATTAGCACCGTCTCCGTCTCCGCCTCCGTCACCGCCTCCGTCACCGCCTCCGTCACCGCCCCCGCCACCGCCAATCCTATTATTGGTGGTTTGAATTTTACATGGAGTAAGTTTGATGTGCAGCTTCAATGTGGCATAGATATTTTCTTTGTGTGGGCCCGATAGCTTCTTCATCTTCAATCCATGGGTCAAATGAACAGGAACTGCCCAATCCACAAGATAACTGAATTGAGGCTGCCTTTCCAGCTCATTGGGATAGATAATCAGACGATGCTTATATTGATCGGATCTGTCTAATGATTCGATATACATGGAGTTATAGAATTTGGTCCACCACGTGAACTGACTATCATCTATTTGCTGGGGATCCTGAGGTAAATCATCCTCGAATCGGAGAGCACGTCGATTGGCATAGGCAGCTGGACGCAAGCCAAGAGCTAACAGAAGGCGCATCCAGCAGTTTTTTACCTTGGTAGGTGATGCATCTTCTTCATTCTCCTCCCCATCGTCTACATCAGTCGAATCATCATCGTCGTCTTCGTTGCTGTCTGAATCCAAACTCAAAGTGGTGGTCGTATCAATTGAATCTCGATCTACATCTTCATCCTTATTATCATCGTCGTCGTTGTTGTCGTTGTTGTCGTCTTCGTCGTTTATCTCCTTTTTCCGTACACACATTGTGATCTTGTTCTTAAGTAGAAAACTGGTTAAATTTGGTATTAAAGCAACACCCACAGTGGATTCATGACCAAAGCCAGAGAGTATAACATCAGCTGCTATCATGGCTGGCCAATATTCCTGCTGATCGGGTAAACTCTGCAAATGGAGAATAACAAATCAGCATCGCATAAAGCCATCAAGATGAATTGAAGGAACCCCACATTACCCACCACAACACCGCAAGCATAGGACGCAATGAAATTGATGCTGTTTTTTGTGGTAGCCCCAGATAGACCACTCATTAGGACGAGATCACCCATCATGACTTTGGCACGTCGCTTGCCAGCCGAACCCAAACTCGTTTTGCCATAGCTACGAAATCCCACGAAAATTACCTCCAACCTGAAAACGAAACCAAATTCATATACATAGGTAAATCAAGATTCATTCAGGTCTTACGCAAAGTATAGCATATTGGGTCGTATAGCTGCTGGTATGCCAGTGGCTAAAATAACATCCTTTTCCTCTGGCTTTTGATGAACAAGCTCAATCAATTCGACAGACATTAGAACCTCGGCCCATACGATACCTTTTAGGGCCACTGGCAGCCATTTCAAAGGCGGCGGTGTGATGTGTTTCAATCGCTGAAACTTTTGTACGGGACTTCGTGTCCAGCAGAGGCCAGCTGCAGCTTCCTCCCGTTCCGTATTCCTGACATGATCCTCGGCACTTATCACACTCGCCGTAATATAACCCTTCGCCACATGATCGTCGTTCGATGTTCGCTCTGTATTTCGATACTCCATCGAGAACACGGGCGGATTTTGCAAATACCAACCGATGCTGCCCGGCAAAGTCAATCCCTTGAGGGTGGTCACTGCATTCCAAATGGGCGAATGTGTGCCAGGCGATGTATACGTTTCGGCAACCTGCTCTCCAAAGAGTGTTCTCAAGTATCCATCACAGAAATTGTTTTTGTCGGCAGTTGGCCGAACTTTGGCCTGATGCACATAGACTTGGCAACGGAAACGGGTTTGCCGCACCTTTGGTTGCCAGGCCACGGGCTCCTCTTTTGTCAATGTCCATTCGGATGCTATGCTGGACAAGAATTCTTTGCGCTCCCGCTCGATAACAATCGATATACAGCCAAGTATAATGGCTGCATTGCAGCCACAATTCGCACAACTGTGATTACAGGCAACACTCCTGAACACGAAACTCTTGACCTTCCAGCATTGACTGCTGGCCAAAGGACTCTGCTTCTTGGGATGGGGCTTCAGAAAATGCTTGGCATTGAGGCGACAGACACCAACTTCCTTGCCGGCAGCACTTAGGGTCAGAATGAGTTCGGGCCATTCATCTTGGACACGCAGCGTATTGATTAGTGAATTGACCTCGCCAATTAAACGTTGCAATTCCAGCACAACATCCGACACCGATTCATCCAAACTAACTTCTCGGAAGCAACAACGAAGAGTGTGTCTGAGTTCGCGTAGCTCCTGCGACAACTTGGTGAAATAGTTCAAGAGATAAAGCTGTCGATTGATGTCCCAGGTGGTACGTTGGGTATCCGCATCGATTTCAAAACGATGAGAACTGATGCCCTCTTTGATTTTATTCAATACATCCGTTATAATCGACTTGAGACACTTGGCCTGACTTTCGTACTGATGTGTGAACTTTAGTTGAAACACTTTGAATGTTTCCACCTCGGCACTCTGAGAAAAAGCACTGTGAAATTCTGTTGACGAGTTTTGAGGGGTTAACTTACCATATAATTAACCAGATCAGTCATAAAATAATCGCTATCGTATTTAGAACGATGATTCGGCAATCGCACGCGAAATAAGCAAGACGGATAGGGAGCCTCCTGACGAAAGTATTTCGTATGAATCGTGGTGTGAAATTTACCCATTGGCGTCTTTAATTGACCCTCCACAATATTTGAAGTGTGCTCAGCAAGACTAACAGATAATTTATAATTATTGGCATTGGTGTGAATGTGATCGCCCATGAGGGGTAAAAACTCTATCAAAAATATGTCATCCCGCCAATATCGTGACTCATCGAGACCGGCTATACTCTGGGTAATCAGAACATGCGAAGGTTGCTCCTCAGCCATAAATTCGGAACGTAAATCCATTAGCAGACGTCCAATATAGTTTAAAGGGTTTACGGGATCATAGAAATGCAAATAGGTGGGACCCAAAGAAGGTTTAGCTAGACGAAAGAGTTGACTCAAGATACACGCTCTCTCTCTCTTTCTCTCTCTGCCTATCTCTTACGCTTACCATTCAAGGCAATCTCCTCGAAGGATATTTCATAATCGGCAACACATTTCCATTGCATATGCTCGTGGGCAAAGATTAGAATAAGAAAACGTTGCGACAATGAGGGATACATCCAGGCAAAGGTCAGCTCATGATTCCATATCGGTGTCGTTGTTTGCTTAGCCACTTGAGTTTTGCCCTTGAAAGGATGGAATCTATACTTTAAAAACGAAGAACAAGTCAATGCAAAAATGATATATATACATTGAAGCCAGCGAACGATACTTGTATCATGTAGTTACCCTTCTTCCTAAAGTATCCCCGATACAGGCCAATAAAGTAACGTATATTACTTGGCATTAAGCTGCTCGAATGCTGCAACAAATTGCTGTGGGTGGAGAAACGATTGAAATCACTCAAAGATCACAAATCGACTCTGCACTCACCTCTCGATATCCTCATAGTCCGGTTCGACTAGAGGCTTTTTCAACTCTTCTGCATCATCCGGTTTGATGGCACTTAGAAAGACATTATGCTGTGATACGATGGCCAAATCGATTTGTAAATGTCCATGCGATTCCAATACACTAACACCTTCACCCTTCGCCCCAATTGGTGTCTCCAGGCGACCCCATTTTTTAAAATAACTATGATACGGTTGGTTCCAAACACTATGCAAATCGACCAAGAGTTCACCCACAATCAGATTCTTTTTGTATGTCATTGATTTCTTTAATTCGAAGAGTATGGTTAGACGTAATAACTCTGTCAGAGTGCAATGGAACTCAAAGACAAAGTACTTGCAGGAGTAATTCGAATAATTAAATGAGCAAACAAGTTTATAAGCTAGTTACTTACCTCATTGAAGAAGGGATTTTCGCTATTCGTAAAGGTTTTTGTACTCTTGGTCATCTTATCCATACTGACTTTCACATACAAATCACCCGAAGGCACGCCCACATTGGACGCCTTGTGCACTGTGATGCAGACGAGAAACTCTTGTGGTGCTCCGGCAAAACAATTTTCCATTTTCCAATAAAAATAATAATTTTCCTTGCATGAAGAAATTACAAATTCAAATTTAAATTCAAATTGATTGAAAAGTAACAGTCGTTTGTTCAAAAAGAAAGTTATGAAAAGCTCTCTAACAAGGGGTTGGAATACTCGATAAGTAAAGCTCCCCACCAGCAGCCAAGTTACAAGTTGTTTGTAACAGAGAAGCTTTCAGCCAGCTCCAAAACTTGCATGGGTATTGGTGAAGCGGCAGCGTCTCTATCTCTCTCTGTGTGTGAGTGTGTGTGAGAGCTTGCTTTCCAGCTCAGCTCAGCTCAGTTTCTGTTTTCAGTTCGTAAGCACGGGCCCAAAGAAGAAGTCGTTAGGTCGCCAGTCGTCAGTTATCAGTCGCCATTCGTAGCCATCGGTAGTTCGGTAGTCGCAGTCGCAGTCGAAGTCGCAGTAGCATCTCGTTGAGCGTTACGGTAAAGTTTTGCTACACAAACACACACACGTATAGCTGCTGAGGCTGCTGCTGAGATTCTATATTAGAGAATTGAAGAATTTGAGTCCATTGCATGGCGGTGCCTGGATAGTGTGTGCCTCTCTCTCTCTCTCTGGCTAAGCCTGGGGAGCCTAAAACACACACACACACACATGCACAGAGTTTTATATCCGCACCCACACACACAGAACACACATAAAATTTCTCTCAGCTCCCAGCTCTCGGTGCGTCTCTATGTATCTCGTTTTATCTGCCTTTTTTTGCTCTGTGTGAGAGTGTTTGGTGTGTCTCTGTGTGTGTGTGTGTGTGTGTGTGTGTTTTTTGATTTTGTGTATAATTTTTTGTTGTTTTTTTTCCATGTTTCTTCTATTTTTTTTTTTTTTGCGCGCGCTCAATCAAAACAGTGTTCCAATTATTTACCATTTTATACATTTTTCAATACATTTTCCAAGCAAGCACCAAAAACGACCAAAAAACGCAAACAAAACGCTAAAAACAAAGCAAACACACACAACATAAAAAAAACAACGAAAAATTGTCTTATATTCCCCAAAATCATTGCAGTTGATTTATTGACGAAGCAGCAAGGACGAATTCCCGTAATCCCGTGTGCTCCTAAATTATTAATAAGCCCTCATCGTGCCCGCTCACTGGCAAATAACAAACAACAACAAAAAAAGCAACAAAAAGCAACAACAACAACGACAACAAGAACCAACATCAACAATATAAAACGTGCCAATATTTTACAGGTAAGTTAAACTTTTAGTTTTCCTTTTTTTTATGTGAGTGTGTGTGTGTGTGTGTGTGTTTGTGCGCATAAATCAAAAGGCCAGGGGATGCCCTCTGCTCTTCTGTGCTCCCAGTGCTTCCTTTTTTTTCCCACCACTAGCCCACCAACGCCCACGCCCTTGGGGAGGGGAGAAGGGGTGTTTTGTAGTGCTTTCCATCCATCCATCCAATTCAATCTTCACCCCCTTCTCCTGCAGCTTCTTTTGGATACCACGCACTTGCTTCTTCTTCTTATTTTTTTTTTGCGTCGTTGCCTCCTTTTGGGCTGATTGCTGATGCTACTCTCTCTGCCTCTCCCTCTCCCTTTCTGTGTGCGTGTATGTGTGTGTGTGTCCGTGTGTGTTTTGCTCCTTGTTGTACCGTTGCTTTTGTGGCTGGCTACGGCATCTGTGCCACTTTTTCATTATGCGCGGCATTTCTTTATGTTTATCACATATTTCTACCTTGTATTTGGCTTTTTTTTCTTCTCTCTCCCTCTTTCCCACTCTTTTTTTTCTCCTTTTTTCCATTCCGCTTGACTCTTGCTTGCAGTCAGTGAAAGGTTCGCCAAAATACTTCCGCAGCCCATTTGCAGTTCTCTTTTCATTATACCCTTACATGCAAATGGGTTGTGCCCACTTGAGCCAAAGGTTTGTCCCTCGCCATACTTGTTGTTAGTATAGATACTTAAATTTTGATCAAACGTAAAGATGCTAAAATATTCTTTCATCTTTGTGACTGAGAAAATCTATTTGAAAACGAAAGTAAGAGTATATATTAACTCTGATTCTGAAGAAAGATATCAAATAAATTGTAAACATCCAACAGGCTTCAAAAATGTTTAAAAATTGCTTTCTAAATGTTTCTCTATAGATATTTATAAACTTAAAGTTCTTATTTACATTACAGCATAATTATTTATTACTTACTAGCTAAATATATTTAAAATTTCTACAAATTGTTTTGAGTTAAGTCAAGTTATATCAACACTATAGAGAAATTGAATTGACATGGCTATTATAGTGGGCATATCTTTTCATATTGGGGTATATAATGTGCGGAGTTCTGGTAAAGTTACAATTCATTTTTCTCTTGGTCTTGCTATTCTTTGGTCTTTTATTTTTGTTATTGTTGTTGTTTCTCGTGTGCAATTTCTTTTTCTGTTCCGCCACCATTCGCTTTTTTGATCTTGAAAACATGCTGACTTGTCTCGGTTCCCCCAACTCTACCGACTTCCCCCCTCTCCCCTTTTGGCATTGTTTCTGCTTAGCAACCTGTCCGCTGCTGCTGTTGCTGTTGCTGCTGCTGCCGAACAAGTTTATCAGGAAAACCAATAAGAAGCAAGAAGAATTGTTTATTGCGAGAGACCCCACAAATCTTGTATTTTTATTGGTATGACGGCAAAAGAGGTGATGAGGGGGGAGTTGGAAGAGAGGGAAATTGAGGCTAAGTCTAAATTCAGTTTCATGTTTTTTGTTCTTTTACAAAATTCACTTTTGATTTTCAATTAATTGCTTCTTAATCAACAATAAACACTAATTATATTGGTACTCAATACGGAAATGCGATAAACTAAAAAAAAAAAAACACCAAAAGAGAAGTCATTACGTGAGTTTGCCTTTTGTTGTATCAATGATTGATTATTGCAACAAATAGAACTTACTTCTCTAAAGAAATATTTAAAAAATCTTTTTCAATATATGAATTTTGCAATCTAAATTTTGTTCTTAATTTGTTTGTTCGTTTTCCAAAACATATTTTAAATATTTATTACTCATTTGTCACAAAAAAATATTTAATGATTCATTCTTTTTTAATATAGTAAGTGATAAATATGAAAATTCTTCAGATTTTATTTATAAGATGACGATTTATAGACTTTGAATGTTATTTAAAGATTAATGAATTTACTTAATAATCGTTTGAAAGTTATTATTCATTGTTTCTAAACTAAATCATAAATGTATTGCGGTTTTTCGCTGTTATCTTATGATTTCTTTTTAAGTGGAAAATATTTTAAATTTCACGCTTTAAAGTCGTTTATTCCTAGACCATTTGGCACTATTTTGTTTAATGTGCTCGAAAACTGTTAAGATTTAGTTCAAAAGTTTTGTGTTAGCATCCATCCAATTCTGTCGACACATAAAAACTACAATTTCCAAGGCAACAAAGTAATTTATGCTATGAACAAACGATAAGGAAATGGAATTATAACTTTTTCCCAACTATTTGCTGCTAAAAGTGTCGACAGTAAATGTGATGGCTCTAACTGACTAGCTGGTTGGCATTTTGGCCCTTACATACATACATACGTGACAAACCAATTGGAAACAGTTTAATTTTTCGTACAAACGCCCCCAAAGAGAGAGGAAAAACCACTTGACTTAAAGAGCTTTTATGGGGGGAGGCAAACTTTTCTTTTGCCAAAGTGGCAATGGAAGCAAATGCTTAGCACAGAATGCACACAACATACAAAACGGCCAAAAGCAATAGCCAAACTGAAGTAATAACTCAATTACCAAATATCCGCAACCAACAAAAACAAAAAATATGTTGCAAAGAACTGTGAATTGACTCCAAGTTTGGCCAAAAAGGAATCCATCAAGCATGAAGAAGTAAGCAACTCCCTTAACAAAATGTGCAACATAATTCAATTAGTGCAAAAAAAAAAAAAAGACAACAAACTCACACAGACACAAAGAAGTTTTGTTGAAACATCCGTTGCTGCCAAGGAGAACGCATCAGCGAGCATGAAATCATTTAAAGGCCAATAAAATATCCACAAATTTATATATACATATAAATCAAATGACCCAAATTTGAAGGCAAAATGGATTTTGTCTTCTGTCGCTGCAAATTTGAGTTTTGGGCCTAAACTTGACCGCAGTCAACACAATGGGTCTGAGGGGGAGGAGGAGGAGGAGGAGTAGCAGGCTTTTGTATGACATTCAAGGTGAACGAGTGGCCGTATCTATAAAATGTATCTCTTATACATTTATTGGCCATCCAATCCGCTCGGGTTACTCCATGTTGCGCATGCGTTGCCTTGCATATTTTATGGTAATTCGAACTTGGTCCAGTCCAGACTTGGACTCGGAGTTGGACTTTTATTTTGGACCACCCTCGCCAGTCACTCACCAGTCACTCACACAGTCAGTCATTCCAATTCATGTGTTAGTTCCTTCTTTTCCCACAGGCTGGCTTGGATTACATGACTTTCTTGGTGTCTGGTTTGTAGCTCAAATTACAGCCGCTGGTTCTCAAGTTCAGTGCTCTTGGTCTTGGTCGTCTTGTTAATAGCAATTAAAATCAACTTGTCCAATTATCTACATATTTCTACTCTCTATGAATTTTTTTCTATCCTTCGGACCAAGCATTCGGACCCCTTTGGTCGTCTCTCAAATGTCTTTCAAACGGAAATGGAGTAGAGACCGAGTTGTTGGCTTTTGATTTGCAGTACAATTGTTAAGCTGGTCAATTGGACAACGAACAGAAAGCCAGATGAACATACGGCCAACAGACAGATGGTGGGGAGGGGAGACTGCTCATCCGCCTTGGGCTTTCAATATCCACATGATACTTAATCGTTTGAAGCAAACCAAACTACAACTACTGATGACTGACTTCCATTCCAATGGTATCGATTCTCCACTGCAGTTTGTCATTGTCTAAACTAAATCCCTAGCTGGCCATTTTGTGTGAATGTCTTTTTCCCCATTCCATTCCATTGAGTTGACTTAATTAAAAAATCTCTCAAAAGTCGCTCTATGACTCTTTCTCTCTCTCTCTACGAGATGTAATTCCCTTCAATATACTTGATAATCGTTCCAAAACGTTTCAGTTTTAACCAAGTTAGAAAATTATTATTGATAAGAAAAAAGTGTGAGAAATTAAATTGAACACGACTATTGTTTAAATATCAAGATACTGAGACTCTATTTCTCTGTCTATAAAACATTTTAAGGGCTTAGAGAGAACAAAAGCTAGAAACTAAATAAGAGTAGACTAAAAGTAGTTAATTCTCAGACATAAAAGAACGTCTTCTCATAGATTTTGATTACCTCTTAACCCCCTGACATACTGGCACAGACGCCATCATCAGTCCAGTTTTTCCTATGGACCATTTCATCATTTATGCCCAGCAGGTGCGCCCACCTAATCTCTCTCTCTCTCTCTCTCTATCTCTGCGTCTGCTCTCTCACATATGATTAATGATTCAAATGACTAAAAAAAGCTGAACGCATTGTGTTCAGGAAGCCCATCGAAATGGGCAGTAAAAACATATTTACTTTCGCAAGCCATGAAAATCAACCCAGACACAAATAGCTAAATAAAACGGAGGGACGAAGGGGAGGAGGCGAAAAAAAACACAGACACAAAATTAGTGTAAAAATTTGTACGATTATGTAATTGGAAATGCGTAACTTTGGTTTGGTTTTGGTTTTTTTTTTCCTTCTGTTATTATTGTTGTTGGGCTTAATTGAGCGCTTTAAACTAAGGCGAAAGCAACAAAAAAAAGATTGGTAAGCAATTGGAAAAAAGTGCAATTAACTGGAATTCCCCCCAAACGCACCTCACTTGCCCGTTTAACGAGCTTTAATCACTTTGTACCCCCTTCCTACTCGATTTTTGCTAAATTCGGAAGTTTCAATAAAGCAACAATGAAATTATTGTTATTGTATTTTCCTCCTTCTTTTCTTTCTTTCTTTCTTTGGTTGTCCAAACTATTGAGTAATTAAAATAAATTTGAAATGTGACTTTGGGGATCAAATCGCTGCTGGTTGGCGGCTGCTGCTGCCTCTTTAAGCTGATTTTCAAAAAAGTGAAGAAAAACACACTCACTCACACCATCGAACAAAAAAGTGAAAGTCTGTTGCAACAATGCATATTAATTTTTTTACATTTTAGTATTTTGTTTTCGTTGGCGACAGACACCAGAGACAGGTAGGCAGACAGACAGACAGACAGAAGAAAGACCAAGGTGCGCCTGCGGTTCAAAATTTCCCGCAGCCAAAAAAAACAAAAACTATTAACACTGAAAAATAAAAGAAAATTTTCATAAGTTAACCTTAGCTGATGAATCAACGATTCAAATACCCTTTATGTGCAAAGTCTTCGCACTACTTAATCTCAAGTCAAACAAACTAGAAGCAGAAATCTTTATCTTTATCATGGAAAACTTCTCTTAGATCCTTTATAGCTTGTTGCTTAGAGATTTTACTCTTACATAAACTGATGCACCGATTGTCCAGAAGATATTTGGATCTCAAACCGAACCCAAATCTAGCACCTCTTAATTAATTGTGAGAAGAATCTTTTGAGAATAATGTTTTTGAGTTTTCAACTTTGATAGGAGACGACAAAGTCATGAGGTCAAAAGACAAGTCGCCCGTTTGGCCTAAGAAACTTTATCGTTTGGATCATTACATAGGATATGGAAAATACCAAACTGACCAAAGCAAAGCGAAATAGTTTAAGTTTACTTGGCTAGGCGCATGTGTGGCAGTCTTTGGCGTTTTTCTCGCTCTTTTTTGTTGTTGTTTTGTTGCTTTTGCCAACAAGTTAGTTGCATATTTGCACGCTGATGCAATTGAGTGTTACGAATAAGCGGAAAAAAACTGGCCCAGACACAAGCAGAGACACAAACACAGACACTGAGTGCTTTACAATGATGCACAGCTGGTGGTGGTGTTGGTGGTGGTGTTGGTGGCGGTGGTGCTGCTGCTGGTGGTCATTGAGCTGATTGTGGAAAAGTGGAGGGCCAAGTTTACTTTATGTTAATTACTCGAGGGCAGAGAAGCGCGCAGGAAGAGAGGGTAAAACTAATTTTGAATTTTAACATAAAGAAATTGCATTTTAGTGTCGAACAAAAAGTGTTTTGGCCCTTATCTTTTGCCTTCTACTAACAGGTAGATAGATCATAGTTTTCCATTACTCTCACACACATTCTCATGGTTGTTAGGAGGAAATGTCTTCCAGTTATTAGATAAGTTTTTCCACATTTCAAAGGGCCAAATCGTCAATCTCTCTCTTTCTCTCTCCCACTCTATCTCTTTACATCTATATGGCTTAAGTTGCATTAGGGGCAAAACTTCCCACATAAATTTACACACAGATTTAGTTTTACTTAGTTACTCTCACCCACACTCACACACACACACACACTTTGCTGGCTATATATCACATTTTTTCTTTTGTTTTTTTCACTTTATCATGGTGGTGTAACCCCTCCTCCTCCTCCTCCTCCTCTTGTGGATTGGGGAGTGTGGGATATGTGGGGTGGAAGGAGGAGAGACTCTTGCAACAAAATATCGAAACTATGCATATGCATTTTGGTCTTTTTATGCATTGCGTTTGTGCATTGATTGCAATTTCGTTTCGTTTCGTTTCGTTTCGTTTATTGCAAAAAGGCACAAGCAAATGGCCAACATAATTGCCAATGAACAGCAAAAGTTGCCTGAATATGATTATCCTCTCTGTATGCAGGGGCGTATACTTGATTTAGCTTAACGCAGAAGAGGGTTTCACTTCAATTTCACTTGTTTATGATAGAAGACTTTTGTGAATAATAATTAAGTAGAATATTAACTTTTAAAACATAATTACTTTTTGCAATCATCAATCCAATTGCTTTCTTTAACTAATTTAGCTCTACATATATACGATTTTTTCTTTGATTTATCTGCTATTCTAAAGAAATAAAACGGAAATTGCAAGTCAAACTTATGTAAAGGAAATGAAAAACTTTATGCTTAATTGGAAAAACGACCCATAAAAATTGAGATCCTAGATACGCCACTGAGGCCAGAGTCAAGCAGTCAGCCAACCAACCAACCAACCAACGAGCCATGTGGCAATTGTTGTACCAAGGAAGTGCCAAAAGGTTGGGGAATGTGAAAGTTGAGATGAAAAGTAAATAAGCCACAAAAGTTAAGCGCATTGAACTTGCCCCCATCCACAATTCTCCCCTCTCGCTCGCACTATCTCTCACCCTGTCTGGCTGGGTGCATCTTATGGTTAGGCCAAAGAAAGTTAAAGGCGAAAATCATTTAAAAAATATGTATGCACAGTTTTTTTTTTATTATTATTTATTATAGATGCATTTGTTCATCTTTTCAAATTGAGTTGAATTAAATTGTGTAAAGAAATTAATGTGTGAATATTTTTCATTACACAAAATTTACGCTATCCCGCTGGCAGCAAAATGTAAATTCATTAGGCCTCACTCTCCCGCCCTCTCTCTCCCTAGCTAAAGGTGCTTAGTTAGTTAGTCAGTCTGTTTCTGGGTTGTCTCCAATATTCCTCTAATTTGATGTCTGTCTGGATTGTCTCTATATATACATATATATGAGCATATATATAATCTGTGCGCATCTGTTTTGCCTGTTCGTAGAGATTTGCCCACACTCTAATGGAAATTTATTTGCATCTGCTATGAATTGAAGTGACAGCGGGCGGTTCTCTCTCATTTTATATGCCTCAATGTTTTTAGTTGGGTTTGCAGGAAATTGTCGCATACATGGCGTATGCGTAATTTATATACACATGCACACACACACACACATACATATGTATGTATATGGCATGTAATGGTTTTTTTGTGGGTTTTAATTGGAATTATGCATGGATTATTTGTAAACTATGCTCAATTAAATGGAGTTTTTTCTTTTCTCTGTTGTTTGAGTTTGATTTGATTTCAGTTTTGTTTATTTATCATTTAACTAATGAAAAGTGAAATAAGCAAATAAAATATGCTCTTTAAAAGCATGTAAGAAGAGACAAAATGGTCAGTCAGTCTGTCTGCCAGTTGTCAGTCAGTTTGCCTATCACAATATTTAAGTTAAATAAATGCAAGTATGTCAAACTCGTTCATATTTTATGACCACCAGAGAGTACTCGTTTTACCGACACAATGGAAAAGAGACAACAAATGGCAATAATAACAACAACAACAACAATCATAACCATAAAGTAGAGCAAAATGAGCAACAATAAACCAAGACATTGAACAAATTCTGGTTCTGAAAAGTTTCACTTTTCAAGCTGAAAATAATTAGCAGGGAGTGAAGTGAAGAGGCGGACCAAAGCAATCTATAAGTAGAGGTTTATGCAAAAAACAAAAAGAAAGAGACTCATTTCATTTCTTTTTAGTAATTTTTACTATTAACTGGGTCATTGTCTGTCATATTCTTGGCTTAAATTCTCCGTTTTGGTTTTGGGTTTTTTGTGAATTACTTTTTTTTTTTTTGATGCCTTGGCAGAATTTGTAGGTTGAAAATTGAAACTAGGACAAATTGTTCAATTTTTGTTGCTTGTGTTTCAATTTTTGTTTCACTTTTCTTCTGGTCATAATCAAAAAACTTAAATAATTTCGAGTCCAACTTATTGAACATTTTGATCTGGCCATAAAAAATGAAAACCCCTCGCAAAATATCACATAACATTGCTAAATGGCCAGACATGTGTCTTTTTTTTCTGTCTACTTTGGCAGCAGGCGAGCAACTCCACTCCAAAAGTAACTCCTCCTCCCTCTGCTTCCCTCTGGCTCCCTCCTTGTAGTCTGTATCTGAGCTGGGGCGTTGCCTGCCCCGAAGAGACACAGAGGATGGGAGAGAGAGGGAGTGAGAGAGAGACCTGATGCTGTCAGGTGTTAAATTGGCAAACTATCAAATGGCGTAGATTTTCATGACAAGTCGACAGCAGGGAAACATGGCAAACATTTGGCCAAAAAAGCAACGACCATTGACCCAAAAAGTCAAACAAAGGTGCCTCTTCAAGCCCTGGACTCGTGCTTCCCCCAACTCTTCTTCTTCTTCTCCTCCTTTATTCTCTCTGTCTCTTTTTTTTTGACTGTCTGTCTCTAATTATGTCAAATTAACGCACTTTACGTGTATTATATAAGACAACAACTAAAGTTGAATGACATGACAAATACATATATACAAACAAACATATACATATAGACATACATACTCTGTCTCTCTCTCTTTCTCTCTCTCTATCGCATCTCTTATGTTTTTGACACTCAATTAGCTTACTGTCAGCATCAGGCACAGGGCATTATAAGTTTCGAATTTAATAAGAAAACTTTTGTCGTCCTTTCGTCTAATGCAAACACACACACACACACAACCAAAAAGGAGGAAGAAAAAACCCCAGACGACTTTGAAATACTCTCCAATAACAATATTTTTGGCTCAACTAAAGTTAATAACACTTTAATTGACTAAGACCACTTAACTGTCTATGGAAATTAAGTTCAAAAAAGGGGCGTGGTCTGTTAATTCAATAAATTAAATTGAATTTCAGCTAAGTAAACGCAAGCAGCTCCTTTTATTCCCTAACAAAAAAAAAGACCCGAAAAAACGCCAAATAATTTTTTATGCAAATCACTTTAAACAATGTCGTTTCGATAAAGTTAACAAACTTTATTTGCATGGCTTCATTTTGTTTTTAGCTTCTTCTTTTTGCGCGTTGTTGCTGTTGTTGTTGTTGTTGTTATTGTCTTGTTTCTTTGCTTTGTATTTGCATTAATTAAGCAAAAATTTATAAATAAATTGATTGTGTGTGGCTCGTGCGGTGACTACAAAACAAAAACAAAAACCACCCAAAAAATCAACCACAACAGCAACAACAGCAACAAACAACAACAACAACCTTTAAACAAAATGTTGCGCTATATATTTCTCTCTCAATTAAATGAGTTAAGGACCAGTTGGATAAGTTCGGTTTTAAAGTCAATTTTGTCATCTGTTTTTTGTTTTTGCAACCATTTTTATTATAAATATATAAAAAAAATGTTGTCGTTTTTTTTGATTTCAATTTCGAGAGAGACAATGGCTAATAAATTAACTAAGCTTATTTTGCAAGGGATTAAATGTAAATTTTCTTGTTTCAAATACAAGTTTATGGGGGAGAGAGAGGCAGACAGAGAGGGAGAGGGGTCGAGAAGGTCGTCGAAATGCAACATCTGTGTGCGAGATGATAAAATTTTTAATCAATTTCTGTCTTTTTTCGGTTTTTTTTTACAACCTTTTGTGCTGTTTGCCATGATAAGATATGTTTGCTTATTAAAAATTTCAAAATGTCACCTAAAAAAAATGCGGTTTTTTGATACTTTACTGGGGAGATATGCAATTTGTAAACGATTGAATATAAATCAAATGCGAAAATGGTAAAAAAAAGAAAAACGGATCATTTGAAAAAAGATTCGAATTTCATGATATTGTATCAGACATTTCTTTTGGCTTATTTAAGATTGTTTAAAAGCTTTTTAAGTGGATAACAAATTAGTTTGTTGTCTTATACTTATATATGAATTAGACAAGAGTTTATTATATTAAAAAGTAAATTGGCAGATTAATAGAATAAATAAGTAAAAAGTGTTCCTTTGGAATAAGTTAGTTGTTAAATTTTGTAATCAAAGTGGCAAATTCTTGTTAATCAAAGTTATCAAAGTCAAATGGTTTTTTCTGCTTCTATTTTGAATTGATTTGGAAGTTATTCCCAATCAATTTTTGTAGTTTTCTCATCAAGTAAATGCTGTTAGTTAGTTGCAACACCTCGCTGCATGTTCTCATTTACATAATTGAAAATTATTTCATGAAGTGCCGTTTAATCGCTTTATTATTCCTTAGACTAGATGAGTGGAACATTTTTTCTGAATTTTCTGAATTAAGCCGCCCACATAATTCTGGTATATGCGGGTATATTTACTCGAACTAAGTAGCTCTTCCCACAATTGAAATCCCAGCAAGGACTAGAACAAAAATCTCCCCTTTTACACACACACACACATAGACAGGGGGTGAGGTGTGTGTGTGTGTGTGTGTGTGCCCACCCACCTGCATTTAAGTGCTGTGAGAACAAGGCTCATCTAACTACTTGCTAACCGAAAACTCTGTGACCCAATTGCGGCTTATTACTTGTCTATAATTTAATTACCACAGCCACAATTTCTCAGTCAACTAAGACTAAGCCAAAGAGAGAGAGAGAGAGAGAGAGAGAGAGAGAGGAGGCCACTTTAGAGGTAAGATGTAGAAGAACAAGAAGGCGATGAGGAAGAAGAATCTTCATCTTAATCTCAATTTCTCACGCTTAGTTGAAAGAAGGCGAAGAGAAGGAGGAAGATGGCGAGAATGTGAGAAGGTAAACTGTGGCACTTTTGGTTTCCAGTCAACTGCTATAACTATTATTGCCATTACAACAATTTTTCATCATCTATGCTTCTATCTTCTCCCTCCTCTCCCACCCTTTCTCCATCTCACGCCCTTTCCTACTTTGTTTCGCTTACAAATCAAATCAAGAAAAGTTGTAAAAAAGGAAGAGAGAAATATCGGAAACTAGAAAGCATTGGCAATAAATACAATTTCTAAATTCTCTAGCCAAGGCAGATGAACGTGACAAGTGCGTTGAGTCTCTCTGTCTCTCTTCTCTCTCTCTCTTTCTCTCTCTATCTCTGTGTGTGTATTTGTTGTGCAATTGAAGAACAAGAATTGAACCACAGAGGCCAAAAGAAAGCATTTTTACAACAAGTGAAGGAAAAACTCGATTTTATGAGACACGACTCCATGACAAAGTTAAAGTTGAACTTCTCGAGTCCATAGGCCATGGCAAAGAGGAAAAGCAAATACCTTTTTTTTTGTTTTTGTTTTGTTTTGTTTTTTCTTGCCTTTCAACCTATTGCGTTTTGTTTTTTAATTAATACAAGTTACGACTTTCTTTAACCCATTTTTCAGTTACAAGTGGCAACTTTACTTCTCAGACTCGCTCGCATTTCCTTTTTCTGCCCCATCATTGTAATAGAAAATTTTTAATCACTGCCGCCAAAAAGTGCATTGCATTCATTGTACAGACACAGACACAGAGACATATAGCCAAACAGCATCCATCCCATTCAACTTTCTATTGTTCAGGGAGAGAAGAAACCAGCAGAGAGTTATATACAGGCATTTAATTACGCAAATAATAAACAAATGCTTCAAACAACAACAACAACAAAAACAACCCAAACAGAGAGATAGAGCCAAAGCTAAAGCCAAAGCCGCAGCCGCTTGTTAGCCATAAATTTGCAATTTATTTTGCGGTTTTCGTATATCGCTGCATATATAATTATATTGAATTGTTTATTATACACACACACACTCACACACAGTCACAAATATGATATATAAATTGTATATATATATAAATTTTATTTGCCATACGAAATTATAAATATGCACAGTTAAAAATATTTATATTTTTTCATATAAAAAGTTAATTCAATATTACAAAGTTCAATTTAGTAGATTTGTATATGCAAATGAGAAGAATATAGATATAGATACAGATTATACGATAACTAAGTTAAACAGAATAGAATGTTTATATATAAAATCAAATGCAAAAATGAAAGGATTAGATTGGAAAATTCCTCTCAAGTTATAGTCTAATGAAACTACAAATAGATTAACTTTATATGACTTTAGAATTTTTTTTATTTTGTACTCCAATTAAACATTTGAAAGTACAAAAAGCTATTGATTGATCCAAGTCAAAACAGCTCTTAAACTTGGCCGAAATAGTGAGATGTTTGTATCAAATTGTTTCAAAAACATATCGAATGAACAACTTAGTGCACTTTCCCTCACAGTTTGATGTGATCAATTTCAATTTCAGCAGTTAATGCTCTTATATCAAGTTGAAATTATAAATTATTTGTCTCTGTTTGGTTCGGTTACATCGATTGGCTTTAATATTGATGTATTTTACATTGACAATGGGGCAGAGAGTTTAGTTTAATTAGTCTTCAGAGACAGAGAGGCAATTAAAATTGTCTGGCATTTGATATTTGAGTTTTGTAGCTTATATACAGACAGTATGTACACATATATGTATGTATATGGTATAAGTAATCACGATATCTGGCAAGTTGATGTTTGAGTTTATAATATGCTGATAAAGGGGAAAGGGGAAGAGAACAGACATTATGTTGAGTTGGCGAAATGTGCTAATATTTTCCATGAGCCACTTGAAAGTTAATTAGAAGATTTTACTTACATGTATTTACAATATTCATGGGTGTGTGTGTGTCCCAGTCTTTGTGTGTCTGTGTGCTAATGGCAAGCTTTTGAATTTTAAATGTGGCATATGGCAACATCAGCTTAGTGGGCGGCAATGTTGGCTAGGAAGCTTTGCTACTAACTTATATATGATGCGGTAATTAAAGCTTTGGACCTCTTACCTACCTCAATGGCATAATTGAATAGTTTACTAAAAAAGTTAACCATTGTAAAATGTTCAAGTAAATGGCCAAACAAATAGACAAACTTTTGACTGACTCTTTTTGCATTGGCCAAGCAGAGAACTCATTGAAATTGTAATTGAAGTCTTTTGCCTTTTCTCTCTTGTGCCTAAAAGTACTGGCAATAAAATATTTAATGAAGGTATTTACAAAAAGGGCGTGGCTTTTGCTTATGTATGTATGTATACCAAAGGCATTTGAGACCCATTTACTTGATATGGGTTAAGAATATACATACATATAGAGGCAGTTAATTTATTCTTTTGATGAAGAAGTTAAATTACATGAAGCTAACTTTCATTTCTCTTGTTTGATTGAGATAATTTTCATTGTTCTGAGTGTGAAATTGATGCTTAACTATTAATTTGAGAACATTCAAATCGTTATCACTTTTTGTTTTCGCATTGCGAAATTCAATGTTCTAAGTTTCCGACAGGAAACTGAGCAGGAGGAGGGGAAGGTGGCTGACTGAAGTTGGAGAGTTTAGACAGAATTTAAACAAACTTTTATAAAGCCTAAAACAACAAGTTTTATGCTTATTAAAACTTTAAACAATGGAAAAAGCAATTAAGCAATTTTTGTTGTAGATATGATGAACTTTTTGTTTTCTTTTTTTTTTTGCCAAGTCGGATGTACTATATACATATATGTGTGTGTATGTCTGTGTGTGTGTGACAACATAAGCCTTTAAAAACATTTTGCATTCAAGTAAGTCTTGTGGGTGTACATACATACGTACCTCTGTGTGTCTGTGTGTGTGTGCGCAATTACATTTGTGCCAAAACATCATTAGAACTGGCAGCTGAGGAGGCCACAACAAGAAATAGGGAATAGCAGCAGCAGCTTTTTGCCACTCAAAAGTGTTTCGAGGGAGAGCAAACGAAAAAAAAAATATATATGTATGTACATACATAAGTTGGCCAGGAATATGTTGGCCCGCTGTAGCAGTTGGCAACAGAATTGGTAACAGAACCAGCCGACAGCAGCGCAGAGTGCTCTACTTTTGAAACTTCAATAGCTCGTGACATTGTTTGTGTGTGTGCCTATGTGTGTGTTTGTATGCTTACCCAAATAACCAGATTTTTACATTTATTTTTATGTGTATTGGTATTTGTTTTTGGAAAATAAAAAACCAGTAGTCAGTTAGCCTACAACTGGCAACTGAAAAGAAAAGTGCCATCTAAAGCCATCAAATTATAAAAAACCAGCTTAATTTTAACTTCAAAACTAAACAATTTGTAAGAATGTTGGCTTTCTTGAGGGCCAAGTTAAGAGAGAAACCACAGGAAAGCTATTTCAGTCCACTAAATATCGAAATATATGAGATGCTTGTCCACTTGAGCGAATGATGAATAGATGTAATAGAGTTTAGAATTATAGCTTGTAGGTAAAATAAATGAGGCTTAACTGATGATATATCTACATATATCGGATGCTGATGCACTTCTCGTACTCATACTCCAGACTTACTCTCATTTCCAGTTCTGTGAATCATTCACTGAATTCATAACGAAATGCTTTACATGTTAATTTGTTAGACACGGGGCACGTATTACACATAAGTTGATAAGAGAATTCCTTGTATGGTTGGTTGACTTTACTTGCTTAGAAAATGATTTTCTCTTGTAATTTGTTTTTGGGCCACTTCTGGGTACAATTTTTTGTACCGCTTTCTATTGGACTTCTGTGTTTGTGTGTGTGTGTGACACTTGAAATAATTAATGAAAATTGTTTTCTAAATTAAATAAACATTTTGTTTGTTTTTCTTCTTCTTTTCGTTACAGTTAACAATTGTGAGCAGCTCGTGAAGCAGCAAAAGCCGTCAAAATTTCGAAAACATCGAAAATGGTCTTTGATTGTGGAGTTTGGTGTGCAAAGTATTTGCTTTGCATATTTAATTTTATATTTTTTGTAAGTATCCCCAACCCAACACCCCTCCCTTTCCCCTCGCTTGCCACTAGATATGCAACAAATGGCTAGATGCGTGGCAATCTCCTCTATTCGTTGTGGCATTTGCAATGCTTCGTTTGCCACTTTGTTGCCTGGGAAGGCGCGGTCGCTGCTGCTGTTGTTGCCGATGCCGATGCCGATGCAGTCAATCAAGCAAATCTCTGCGCATGCGCAGTTTTTCAACATTTCAGCAGCGGTTCATTGACTTTATCCCCAGCGTTGTCGTCATCATCATCAGCAGCAACAGCAACAACAAATGCAATCAAACATAATCGTCATCATCATCATCATCATCATGCTGACTTTGCATGCCGTGTACTTAGCTCATGTTTTCTTGTTGTTGTTTCTGTTTACCAGGTACTAGGCACAATCATATTCGGCGTTGGACTATGGCTGGCCGTGGACAAGCACTCGCTGATTGCTCTCCTCAAGCTGGTCGAGAGCGATAACATTGAGGTAAGTGTCCACCTGTTTGCCAGGCTACAAGTGAAAGTGCAACCCTTAAAAAACCTGATTTTTCACCCCAAAAAGAAAATCCAATCAAGGCAACCAATCTATATATAGTATAGTATGCTATTCAATTATAATTGACACAGTGGCGTATACATTATAACTTTCTTTTACTCTAAAAAAAAAAAAATAAAAAACCACCCCATAAATTGCATGGCAGTCTATTGACATTAGCCAACGGGCTGGGGGCAAAAATGCTCTAATTGACCCTCCCGTAAAAATATAATGACAACTAAAGTCGACGGGGCTGTTCAGTGTAAATAATAAAAGTAACTAACCACTAATCAAAGTGCACAATGCACATGCCAACCCGATGACAACTGAAGCAAAAGGGCGAAGATTATTCCATCAATTCCAAACGATAGAGAGGGTAGAGTTTCTCATAGTAGACCTTCAAATGGAAACCATATACATTCAAAAACTTATATTCTACAACGCCCTCGAAGTGCCCTTAAGCAAACATTCTTTCACGTGTGAAATTTCATGAAGATCAAGGTAAAAATCTGCAGAAATCTACAGAAGAATTTCAAACTGAGCAATATTTAATAAATTAAACCTTAATTAAAAAACAAAAAACTAGGGAAAAGCTTTTAGTATACCATTTCTGATAATAGATAATACGATTAAGCGATTGCCATCCATCCCTGGCTTTCCATATCGTTGTGACTAAGTTTCGTTTGAAGAGTTTGCATGTTAACTAAAAATTGAGTCGATAAAAGTTTAAAGTGACTAACAAAACAGAAAATGAAAACCGTGCATGTTTCATATCAACAGAACACTAATTGCAGGCTCATCTAGGACTGGACAGAGAGAGGAAACATCAAGCCAACCCACACATCATGATAAAAACATGATGATAAAAACCTAATTGACAAACTTTAACCTTTTGCATTACCATTTCCGCTTGATGTTCTTCTCTGGTTTGGTCAATGAACTTTATTTTAAATTTTTGAGACATTTTTGTAGTTTTTTTTATAAAAATTTGCCTACGCCAATTAGGCATATATGTAGAACAATGTCTTTTTTTTCCCAATCATAATTAAATTACAAGTAAAGTGAAGTAAAATACTTTTCCAGCCAGTCAGGGTAAAGGTTAATTAAGTATACGCCACTGTGGACAGAGAAGATATGTTTTTACTTTACTTGATGACATTTTATTACATTCGATTCTTTTTTAGAAATTTACACAACCTCAGGTCATAGAGCAACTGGCCTATGTGCTTCTCGTCATTGGAGCCATCATGTTCTTTATGAGCTTCTTGGGCTATTTGGGTGCCATGCGAGAGTCCCGCTGTCTGCTATCGACGGTAAGTTTTCTATACACACATACATTCATACATATATATGTACATATATCTATCATCATCTCGAGAATGCAATCAATGCAATCGAGAGACAAAATTGTTGAGCCTTGCATCATCATCATCATCGTCGTCGTCATTATCATCCATTAAATGTGTAAATGTGTAAATGCTGGGAAATTGTTATTGCAACTTTCAATGAGGAGGCTGCGGGCAGGTCGCATAATCTCATCATGAGCCTATAAAAAAGTTAAAGAGAGGGGCAGAAACATTTACCGACACCTTGAAGCACTTTTTTTTTGGTCAATTGTTGTTTGCATATTTCTTTTTTCTCTGGCTTTGACTTTTTTAGCTGGAAAACCACGAAATTGTTGAGAGAAAGTTTAATGCACATAAAGTGGGCATCTTTTTTTTTCATATATATCTACATATATTTATATAGTTTTTTGTATATGTATATATAAATAGTTACTGTACATACTTAGGCAGGGCCGGACTATGAGGTGAGACTTAAACATAATGAAAGACAAAACTGTACAAGTTGAAAGCATAATATTGGTCCCTAAGTAAACTGATAAATACTTTAGACCAAACACCAAGCAAAACTATACTTTAGTCTTATACTTAATGAAGATGATGACAAATCATTAACTAAATTTGTTTCAAACAAAAAGAAATGAGCAAACTCTGGAAGCCTTTTAGTTCATTATACTTCTTTTAGAATAGAAGAGTTTGGAATATATAATATTCTAAGTTCGCATAGTTTTTTAGAGCTTTCTCTGTTCTTCCTCTTATCTGTATATATAATTGAATCTGCTGAATTGAGACTAAAACATTCAATTACCCAGCAATGATAAGAACAAGTTTAAGCTTAACTGAAATAGACAAATTGAATGGAAAAAACTTTTCCGAGTTTGTAGACGATCGTTGATAACTGAAAGACCTCGATTTCATTTCTCTTCTATAGGAGTAGTTATGCAAGGAATTAATTAGTAATGCTAAAGTCAGCCAACCAACCAGCCGGCACGAGTGTGCACAACCAGACCTGTGTTTAGCATTTACCTATGGATGGATTGTTGGACTGTTTGTATTTATTTTCATTTTCCATTTTGGGCATTTTTCATGAGTCTCTCTCCAAACGTGTTTCAAGTGTCGTGAGGCAACCCTCACATGGGCATTTTTCTTGTAGAGCAATGACAAGCCCTTCACTTTGTATATATGTATGTACATATATATAACCGATAATGTTTTGTGATTGGAATCGTAATTTCTCCAGCACACAGACAGCAAAATGCCACTTCAAGGCAGCCAAAAGATAATTTACATATATACATCAAGTGGCCCAGGGCCCAACCTTAGTGGACTTTCTATGATTAAGGTTGGCATTGCAGAGAAAGAGTTAGACAGAGAGAGAGAGCAAGAGAGAGAGAGAGAGAGTGTACAATTAATAAAAGGTTTATCACATTTACCTGCATTATTTACAAGTTTTTCATTACATTTCCTCTCTTGAGCAGACTTGCCCATATATACATATGTATATATGTGTATATAGAGATAGCTAGCAATACTTAATGGTAAACAAACTGGGCTTGGTCAATTTAATTGCTGCAGCAGCAGCAGCAGCAAACAGGTGAATTGCTGTCACCTTTTGCTTCAATACACGCGACTTGCATGTGAAGCGAAACAAATTTCAGTTAAACACATTGTTAAATTGTTTTATTTTCGCAAGGGCAACAATTTAACCCAAAAACTAGTAAGCTAGCATCTCAAGGTCTTTTAGACACATACACAAGGCACTTGATATGGCCAAAATGTCTTAGCATTGATTTGATTTCGAGTGCAGATATAAAAACCAAAAATTACTTTCAAAATGGAAGAAGGCAAGAAACTTTGATTTTGAATAGGACAAGAGAGAGAGATAGAGAGATTGATGCTCCTGAGATCTAATGGCAAGGAACATGCATCACTTGAAGCTGACAGATACATTTGCACCCTCGCATTTATCCATGGTCTATAAGTCTTCATGAAATGCTGCCAGGCGTAACTACCGCAACAACAACAGAAACAGAAAGAAACCAGCAAGTAGCAGTTCCATTTAGCAGTTCCTGCTCCAAACCCCAAGACCCCAAGCTCAGTCTCCATGTGCCATGACACTTTATCAGGCCAACGCATCTGAGCAGCAGCCGCAGCAGCAGCGACAACATTAGCAGCTTTAGGCCAAAATAAGAGAGAAGAATGAAAACCACAAAAGCTTTTAGAAAACATGCAAGTTACTTTGCCAAATGACCTTCAGCATATATATATGTACATACATACCCACCTAGTGGGAGGAGGAGGAGGAGCATCAGTAGAAGCAATGCATAGCAGCTCCATCCAACACAAAAACCATAGAGAGAACAAAACTCACCACCAAGCAGCATGCACATTTAGCTCAGGGTCAAATGCATAGATTTTTTATGCAACGCACACACACACACACTCATAGAGAAAGAGATAGAGAGAGAGCCTCATCAAATTGGGTCATCTGCAGAGACGGTGGCGTATACGCAATCTAATTTTTGTTATTCCCTTTTGCATCTCCTTTTTGTTTTTTGGCCAGTATGGAACATTTTTGATATTACTTTTGATTGCTGAAATCGTCGCCGGTGGATTGGCCGCCTTCTATAAGGATAAGGTCCGCTCGGAGAGCAAAAACTTCCTGCAGACAACAATCACAAGCTATTCGATTGGTGAGAATGTCGATGCCACCTCATTGATGTGGAATCAGTTGATGAGCAACTTCGGTTGCTGCGGCATCAACGACTACCATGACTTTGATGCCTCGGCGGCGTGGCAAGCCAGCAAGGGGAACCGCACCATTCCGGAGGCCTGCTGCATGCTGAAGGAAGTGAGCAAATTGTTGCCACGCGACGAGGACTGTGTGACCAATCCCAGTGACAGCAACAGTTACTACAAGAAGGCAAGTCCCCACAAGTAATAACCTCTTCTTTTTTGAACCCAAACTAAATATCCTTTTTGATTGACTTCTAACAGGGCTGCTACGAGGTATTCGCCGATTGGTTGATTGCTCAACGTGAACTGATCATTGCCGTGATTGTTGTTGGAATCGTCCACTTGATCTTGATTATCTTAGCCTTTGCGCTGTGCAAAGCATTTGCCAAATACAACGATATGCGTCTGTAAATGACCCCAAAGCAAACCGAGGAATGAATCAATCAAAAAATTAAATGAAATGAAAGAGAAAGAAAGTAGCCAAAAATCAGGCAAAAGAAAGAAATTTAAATAATAATTGAAAGAAAAATGTAGAGAAGGAGAACGAAACAGAAACAGAAACAGCCAAAAACAGTGAAAAAAAAAGGACAAAGAAGACGAAGACGAAGAAATGAGAGAGAAAACGTTGTGGAGAATGCAAAGGATATACAACGCTATTTAAGCCAGTTCCCCCCAAACCCCCTCCAAGTCCCCCGCCAATTTCCAAATGAGAATTCACTCCTACCGAACACCAAGACGTGCTCAAGCTAACAAAAAGAAAACAAAAAAGAAAATAAAACAAAATACAAAATAGAAATTATACAATATACAAATTATGTACTCTGCATTTTAAGGAGAGAATCTTCTACGACAACCAAAACAAAAGAAATAAGAAAAAAACACATGCATACGCATTCTTACAGCTCTAAAACTAAACATAAGAATTACACACACACACAGACACACACATACGCATTCAAGCATGGATTAATATTCAAGGATATACAACAACAACCACATAAATAGCAATAACACCAACCACAACAATGAGAAATTGCTCAATGAATTATCGTGTCTCACAACAAGCAACCAGCTTTATGACAGAGAGACACAGATATATATATATATAATCGGTATATAGACTAATATATCGCTAAAAGGCAAATTTTATGAAACAAAAACGAAACAACAAACTACAATGCATATTTATTTGTGAATGAAAGTAATCTGTTTTGATAGCAGTTTTTTAGTTTTTAAGTAGTATTCTACTATATATACAAAAAAAAAACACATACACATATATATATGCATATATATGTCGATATATATAGACATATATAATATATAATTGTTAATAATCTCTTTTTTTTTTTTTGTTTTTTGTTTTTAAATAAAGCAAAGAGCATTCCACTCAAAGACATCACACATTGAAAAGAGAAAAAATCAAGCTCATAGCGGTTTTTTTTTTTGTTTTTTAGAAATTTTTTAACAAAATGGAAGGCATACAAAACTTTAAAAAATGCACCAAGAAAAACGAGAAAAAAAAAACAACATAAAAAACTTTAAAGATTAAAATAAATGAAAAAACACAAGACACGACTTTTGAAACATTGAAATTGTACTACTTAGTATGTGTATTAGTTGATAAGCGAAACATATGAATATATATGTTTAAGTTTTAAGTTTAGTTGTTTTTTTGCTATCTTCGAGTTTTTAACTACAAAAACACACAAACACACAGGAGTAGCCAGACGGCGAAGGCAAAAACTAAGGAAAAAATATAATTTTCGTCGTCTTGTTGCATTCCCAGAGAAAAATTGAAAAAAAAAATGAAACCTTTTTGTTAAAAATAAATGTTGTACATTTTTTGAATTCTATATATACATATATTATTATATCTATAATGCATAAATATTATTATTATTATTATTATATATACATATATATATACACACACACACACACCCAAAAACGCGTATGTATGTCTCTAGATTACTTGAATATGGAAAATTTTTTGAAAACAAAACACAAAAATAGTGAGAAAACAAAAAAAAACATTTAAAAAAACGAAAAATAACCAAAAAAAAAAAAGATTAAAAAATAAAAAACAAAAGAGAAACAAAGCATAACACAAGAAAATAAAAGAAAGTAAAAATAAACGTAAACAACAAAAAACAAGTCGATAAAAGATATTTAAAATGTACATTTCTGAACGTGAAAGAAAAAGTAATTCAAATAAATAAAGAAACTTATTCCAAATGTCATTTTAATTTTTAAAAATTGTCTAAGTGAATTAATTTAACGAATCGAATCTCTTTTTAAATCGATTGGCACAGTGGCAAATTTAGCGTTGCGTTGGGAAATCTGAAACGGGAAGATAAAAACATGAATTTGGAGGGAAAATCCTTTTTGGATATCGAAGTTAAACCAGTTTCATAGACAAAATCTCAGATTTGGAATGGAAATTTTGCTCATCTTGGATTTGATAGAGAAACTAAGCTCAGTTACTTACTTGATTCAGTTTGTGACTTTAGAAACAATATAAAACCATTTGAATATTAGAAAACTGTATGAACATATTCAATCCGCCATTGAAGACATTCATTTCCATAAAATTGCTTGTGAATGAGGCTGAATAGAATAGAATTAAATAAATAGAAGAGTTAACGTTCTGGTCGAACTCAATCATTCACTTGTTTCTGGAGTTGAACTAATAAATACTCGAAAAGTTACTGCCACCGAGTGATCAAGTGAGTAAATCACAAAACAATACTGAAAGAGAATCGTTCAATTTTGTTCACTCACTCACAAGCGACCCAACACACTGGTATGAATACTTAAACATATTTCATATTCAGAATAATTTCAGTTGATAATTAATTTATTCGGTTTCGTCTATGGGAAGTTTCTTGAAATTGTTTCAAATGAGCAAGTTACATATGGGCAGGAGAAGTCAAAGTTCTAATAAAAATACTATTAGTTATTTAATCAATTGTATTCATTGACAAAAAAGTAGAGTCAACAACTTTGGATTATTAACTAGTTCAAACGAGTAAAGTGGGTGGAAAAACCTTTCAAAAACTCAAATGACTCGTTTGAGCTTTTGAATGTATTCATTACGTGCTATAATAGATTTGCATGTGTTGCCATTTTAGTCAGAAACTTACAGTTTTTATGGATTATAAGATATATAGGGCCTGAAATGGAAATTTTATATAAAAGTCCATTAATTTTTAGATGGCCAGCCAAGAAACTGAAGAAGAGAAATTGCTTCTCTAAGGAAATTTTCTCAATATGTTTACATTGATATCTTAAAATGTAGAGATTCACTTCTATTCAGTCATCCCGTAAAACACAGCAGTTACATGAAAAATTTGCGCATGTTGACTGATAGATGGCGTTAATGGGTTTTTCTTTTAACCAAGAAGAATGAGATGGCATGCATTTGGCCCATACAGAAAGAGCACGACGATAAAAGCATTCAGCTTTTGTTTGTCCACAAAATTTTGGCGCCCTTTTTGAATTGAAAAGCTTTATAAAATGAGCTCCCCACGAATTCCCAATGATTTCCGTACACAAACTTTTTGCAGGCATTTTTGTCGTTGCTTCTTTATTTTTATGTAAAACACATTGTAATTAAAATAATTTACTATTTCTTGTTTATGTAAATGATATATATATATATATAGAGTCAGTTATTTTTAGTTGAATGCATTTGAAATTGGAACCCATTGATATACATATAGTTTATCTGATTTATCATTTGGCAAATGTTCTCTTATTGTGTGTGATTGGTTATTAGATTTCGGAATTGAAACGCATTTTTTGTTTTGTTTAAGTACGCAATCCAATCAAATCGGATCAGCTGAGATCAGATCGATTACGATATTATTGGAAATTCTCGCGCATTCTTAGTTAACTAATTGGAATAGTATATAGTGTATAGTATATGGTATATAGTATATATATATATATGGTATATGGTATATGGATGTATATAAGTTATATGGAGCTATATGCCCAGCATTATGCCATTTTTGGAATACTTGACGTGTAGCCTTCACAGAGCGGCTGTTGAAGCACGTAAAAAATATATATCTATGAATATATATTTTATATATGTATTTATCGTCACTAATAAGTCACCTCCACCTACATTGGAATCCTTAGATTCCCAGTTTAAAAACTTAAATTATATACATATAAATATTGACTTATCAAGAGTGACATACAAAAAAAAAAAAAACAAAAAAAAGAAAGGGTAGAAAAGACGTTCGATAAAAAAACAGAAAAATAAGCGTTTTGAAATTGTCATTCTTTGATTTTTGGATTTCATTCTCATTGCTGAGCGAGCGACAGACAGAGAGAGAGAGAGAAAGAGAGATCTCAGATCTAAGCTAAAGCCTTGCCTTAGTTTAATTTCAAAGCTAATGATATAACATGTAAAATTATAATAATGGAAAAAGAATACTAATAACTTCTAGAAAATTCACAATATCTTACACACACTTTGTGTTAAATTCAGTTGTATATAGAAATTTGTTCGTTTAAAATTATTATGTTTAAATAGTTACTTGTTTTGTTTTTTGTTTTTCTTTTCTGTTTTTTCTTTTTGGTAACAATAGATTTTTGTTTATCTTTTGGAAATTTGTATTTTTTCTTCTTTTTTGTTAAATTAAGTGGACGGCCCCGGCGGCTCGTCCTCGTAGTTGGGCTTGCCGAGGAATGGTATAGTAAAATCAACCATATTTGGATAGACCAAAAATTTGTTGACAGCCTCACATAGTTTGCTTTCAATCACATTGGTCACAATGGACCAATCGACGGATTTGTCCCCGACCTGGGGCTTGGTGGATATCCAAAGGCGCGGCGGTCCACGGAAGCACATCCAGACCCGATCCGATGGCGGTGGCGGTACATTAATTGTCCCTCTGGCCACCAGGCCCTTCAAATCGACACGCAACGTAATATTGGCATTCATATTCTCCATGGCCCGCTGCACATAGGGCAGCTCGGTGGCATATTGAAAAAGATTCGATGTGGCAATACGATCCACAATCTTAAAAATGCGACGTGCATTGCCCGGCGAGTTCTGAAAGAATCTGGTAACAAAAGAATTAATCTGAAGACTCAACGAATGGTCTGACTCAAAACCTACTCAGTTCCGCCAGCGTTATCATTGGCGGCGCCAGGTGGCGGACTCTCTGACTCTGTGGATGAGCCACCCGAGCTCTCTGCATCGCTATCGTAGATCACACTGTTCGAATCTAATAGCACATCATCGGAAGCGGACCGTGAATCCTGAGGCGGCTCTGGCAGTACAGTCGATGTGGGCACTGTGTCCGTCGCCACTGGCGATGACTTTGGCTTGGCGCGTACTCGGAGCAAATTCAGTCTGGTGGTCACTGTAATATGGGCGAGTCCCTCGTATGTTATATCGGCATCCAGCCAAATGCCACGCTCATCCAGCATTGGCTGAGAGACACGATGGCACAGCACTGGGGATTTGCCCATGTAGATGTTTGTAATGATGACTTCTTCCATGAAACTGGGAAGCTGTTGAATAAATCCTTTAGATAAAGAGAGGAAGATGGATTAATAAGAGATGCCCGTACCTTAATGGAGTTGAGTTTCTTTTGCAGAAACTCCTTAATCTTCTCATGGAGGAGTGTATCATGCAGACAGCTAAATAGACAGCGTCCAACAAGGATATTTGCCCAGACAATGCTGCCGGAGGGCCCCAAAAAGAGCGACTGATCGATGCCCTTCCAAAGTTCATCCTCCTGACGTTTGCTACGACGAGTCTTTTGAATGAAAAGTTATGAAAATTAGTATTCTCTCTCTCTCTCTCTCTTCAAAGTTGGCAGTGGGAGGGAAAAATGAAGAAAAATCATAAAACATACTTTTCTATGGTGTTGACCATGAGCTAGCAGCTCGCTACGTGGACGTCGGGTTACGGGTATATGACTTTGATTGCAAGCTTTCTAAATAAAATAAGTTTCAAAACACAAAAAAATCATAAAAACCCAAAGAAAAACAACTACAAATCATAAAATGGCAAATGACACACACACACACAGACACAGACACAGAGTTTACAGTGACTCACCTGGTAGACGGTCATAAATTTAACATAATCAGCTGGATTTCTAGTCGTATCGGAACTCATGATCATACCCTCGAAATTCTCATCCCTTGGCCCATCCGGAGTGCAATCCTCCTCCAGTACTTCCTCGAATTGTGCAGTGTCTGGTGTATTCGAGTCGGCGTCCTCATTGTTGTTGGTTGAGGTTGATGCCTCTGTGACACCGCTTCGATCGTCGCCATCCTTGTAACGCACTTGCTGCAAATGATGATGATAAAAGGACGATCATTGGGTCCGTGTGGCGGGCAAATGATTTTCCAACTTACCTTCACCGAACTGCCCATGGTGAGGAGCACTGCCTGCTTGGCGGCTGCTGCCTGGAGATCCGTTTCGTCGACAAAGCGCGCCATGGGCACTTGCAAGTCCTGCTCGTGAACGCGCCCCTTGCTGGCGGCCACAAAGCGACGATACCAGTCTTCCTTCTCACGATCGCAGCGTGTAAATAACAAGAGACGCACTTCATCGCCGCACGGCACAGTGATGTCATTCAATTCCGTGTCCGGATTGACAGTATTGCGCAATTGTTGAAGCTAAAACAGGAGGAATTCATTTCGAAAGTGAACACGATAACTTTTAGTGGATATTCTTACATCCGCCTGCATTACAGTGGCTCCGAAATCAATTGACTTCTCCTGGTCATCGACACTGGGCGGTGTTGAGCCTACGGCAACATCCTTAAACTCCGCTTTGGCTGTACCATCCGTTCCACTGCCAATACTCGCCTGATCAATGGGCGATGATTCGGAATTCGGATTCTTGATGATCAATTGTATGGGATATTTGCGATTAAAGTACCTAAAAGAAGGAAGAAGCTTGGCATAAGGAGGGGGAGGAGGAGGAGATTGATTGAACTCACCGCTTTTTGGCCAAGCCTACGGGCAAAAGCTCAATGCGACAATCTTTAAGATCGTACGAACGATGATCAGTGAATAGAACTTTGGCCCGATCAATGGGCATCTCATTCCACATGCGGCGCTTGGGTATTTTGGCATTTGTGCCCGACATCTTGAGGACAGTGCCATCCAGACGCACATAGACCGAACGTGTGAGCGAGAAGGAGAAGGTGTTCGGGTCATAGCTGTTTAATTCGTTCAGCCAGCCGGCATAGGCCTTAATGGTCTTGTGCTCCTCAACGGCCGGAATCTCACAGATGGGCATGTCACTGTAGTTGGGTATCTCGAAGGCTATGCGCTCCGGATGAGTCCGCAGCACGTAGTGCTCGAAAACCCACTGGAAATGCGAACTGGACGAGTCGACGAGCATGATGAACAGAATTGTGGCAAGGATGCCGCGCAAAAAGTCATGGAGCGGCAGTATCAATACCACAAACAGACCAAACACCAGGGCCAAGGGTGTGGCAAAGGCTGCAGCCGCATGACAATGATGCCGCCAATTGAGGGCATGGCTGGTTATGCTCCAGCTGGAACGTCCTCTCGATCGTAGCTCGTTGCCCCCACTCTGAATGCTCGCTGCAGAATCAGCAGTTGCCATCGAGGATAGCCCCGACAATGGCAATGAGAGGGCTACCCGCTGCTCAGTCTCATTGCCGGCATCCCTTTCATCGAGATCTTTTCGCCCTGCTGCAGATGCTGATGCTGTCGGATCGGCGGCCGTGGCACTGGGTATCATATCCTCCAGTACCTCGACTCCCGACTCGATTTCCACATCCTTGCGGGCCAACAAAATGCCACGCTTTGCCTTCCCACTGGCAATTGGGATCTCTGAGCCCGCCTGGCGTACACCCGACGAGGGCCGCGCCTCCGCCGTAGTCTGTGGACTACTGGCCGATGGCTGCTGCTCCGTGCTGGCATCCACCACATTGCGGCGCCGTAGAAAGTTGCTGCGCAACGAACTCGAACCACTGGGAGTGGGGCTAACGTCCTTCTTGCTGCTCATGGCAGCTGCCGCCTGGTGTTTCGCCTTGACCTTCGACTTGATGTGGGCCAAGCCACGACGCAGTCGCGAGCGTTCTGTATTGGCGGGCAAAGCAGCTGCGGCTCCGATATCACCGCTACCCAAACTGCTGCTATCGTGCTGCAGGATTTCGCCCTCTGCATCCGAATCGGAATGATGATGCTGCTGCTGCGGCTGCTGATCCAAAGGCAACTCCTCGCTTATCGATGTGTTCAAAGTGATGCACTCTGGATCGGAATCCGGTTCGTTGTTCCAGCCAACCGCTCCCGAAGTCGTATCGGCCACAATGATGGGAATTACAGAAGTCGCCCCCGATGGGTGCTGTGGCTGTTGATGCGGATGCGACTGCGAATGCGACTGCGACTGGGGATGCTTGGAGGATTTTATCTCCTCAATGGTTTGCGTCACTTTGCCCTTGATCAGTTTCCAGGTGCCCACATTGACGGCGGCATTGGTGGAATCGCCGGAGCCGACGCTGCTAATGCCGGCAGCTGATAGGGCGGCTATCAGATTGGGACCACTCGCGGTGGGTGAGACTCCGCCGCCCTCAATGCTGCCAGATCTGAAAAGTAAAAAAAGGAAGGGGAGAAAAAAAATAAAACCAAAAAAAAAAAATAAAAGTTAAATTCAATTTCAAGTTTCAAGCAATGCCAACAACAACAAAACTAATTTTCCCCCCATCGTATATCAAACAAATTGGAGCAAAAATAAAAACAGATTTTCGTTTTTTTTTTTTTTTTTGTATTCCAGAAAAAGTATTATTATTCTTATTATTTTTTTTTTTATTTATTTGAATGAAGATATATTTTTTTTGGTTTTGTTTTTTCAATAACCTGCATTTGCATTTACCTCTCTGTGTGTGTGTGGGTGTGTATGTGTCTGTGTGTGGGTTTTCATATTTAATTTATTTACTTGGCTTTCAATCAATTTTTCGATCAATTTACGAATGCATTTTTTGTGGGCGCTTTTGTTTGAAAAGGATATCGAGCAAAGGACATCCCGTTCGTTTCTGTTGTTTCTGTTGCATATATGTATATTTCTGTTCATTATTGGTTTTACATATTCGTTTGTTGTATTTCATTTTTTTTTGTTTATTCAATTAATTCATATTTGACTTGATTTTTAGTTTTTTAAGTATTTGCATTTTGAAGTATTAAGACAATGATATTGATTCGTTTACAGTTTATTATGCTTCAAATTTCTCTTTGGGGGTGGGGTGGGGGGAGGCAATGGATTGGGTGGGGGTAGGATTGGGGGGTCGGTCCATCTAATATGCATATGTTTATGTACTTGATTTCTATTTTTTAGCTTGAATACTTTTGTTTTTTGGTTTTTATTTTATCTGTAACATTTCATTCAACTATTTTGTTTGTATTTTCAATTTGACTGTTTCTTACTTTTGGGTAGAATTTCAATTCGGGGGAAATAACTTTGAAAAACGTATTCGTTTTGAATCTGGTTCTGTTTAAAAGACCCAAAAAGAGGAAGTGGCAAAGAACACTCGAAACGTTTGACAAGACTTTTTGCATATAATTTACATTTTTTCATTACGTTTCGTTGACTTTGTCTTCCCTTTCTTCTTTTGGTTTCTCCGTTTTGGTTTTTGGTTTTAGAAAACTACAAATGTTTTGGTTTTTGAAGTATTTTTGTTTTTTTTTTTTTTGCTTGGTTTTTTGGTTTATTTTTTCAACTGTTTAATTTTGTAAAAATTAAAAAATTACGTTTATTGAAAATGACTATAAAATATGGAATATTTCGCTAGGTTTTTGTTTTTTACATATTATACGTGTGTTTTTTTTGTTTGTTTTTGTTTGTTTATATATATATATATATATATGTATATGTATGTATATATATATAATATTAATTTTTACTATATAGTGTTATATATATATATATACATATGTATATATATGCCAACTTTTTAGGTTTACTATTTATATGTATTTCTTTTTTTTTTTTGTTTTTGTCTTTTTTGGTTGTTTATTTACTTTTTTGTATAATGCTAAAAAATTATATGCTTTTGCTTATTTGGTTTCTCATTTTGTTTATTTGTTTTTGTTTTATTTTTTATTTTTATGTTTTTTTTTTTTGGGTTTTTTTACGTTTTTTGTTTTGTTTTCAGAATATTTTGCTAAAAGGAATTCATTAGTAAGGGCGCTCAATTTCAGTTTATTTGAAGTACTAAATCTTATTTGTTCATATTTATATATATATATTTGTATATATAAAATCAAAACCAAACAACTAAGAACTAAAAATCAAAATATGTCAATTTAAAAAAATTGTTAAATTCAAAAATTAAAAATGGAAGTGCGTGGAACGCATTACAGGCTACTTTTTCTCAATTTGGTTTCCTATCTTTCCTCTTACTCTTCTTTTTTTTTTGTTAATTTAAGTTTTTTTTTTTTTGTTTATAAAATTCTTTAATTATGTTTAAAAGGTACCAAATGTTGTTGTATTTGTTTTTTTGTTTTTTTTTTTCTTCTAATATATATTTTACGTTTTCGTTTTAACCTTGTCTTGTTGTGTGTTTGACCTAAGCATAAAATTGAAAATTCAAGGTCGGATTGCTCAGGGATTGATTTTTGTTCATTAAGTATACAAAAAATTTTCTATTTAAAACTTTGCAGCATTTTTCTTAGGGTTTTTCTCCGTTTACCCTTTTACTTTTTTTTAAGTTTTTTGTTTTCACTAACTACAAAAAAGAAACAAAAAACCATAAACCAAAAAACTGTACAATTTATTGTGCTACGAAAATATTTACGAAGAATTACTTAATAGATGTTAAACAATTTTCAATTTTGAATTTCTAGGCATAATTCTGTCTTCCGAATTGCATAATTCCACCCAAACAAACAAAATATAGCAAAAAGAAAACTCTACTCTCTATAAATAAGTCTCTGGCAATTTGTCAAAGGAGTTGACAATTTAAGTTGATTTTCGTTCTCTGAACAGCTTTATGATATAGTCAACCGATTTTTAGAAAATTTCACTAGATAAATGTATATAAAACTTATGCTAACAATATCCAAAAAATATACAAAAGAATTAACGCCCACTCAGCATATTCTAACATTTCTAATCATATATGAATCTTTTGAATGCTCTTTCTGAGTGAAATGAGCTGATTTTCTGATCATAAATCACTTCTTTGCCTGAAGAAAATGGTAACAACTTCTTTTGATTAGGTTTTTATGACTTCTTTCGACTCCTTTTTGAATCATTTACATTTTGTTATAGTTATCAGATATTCGTTATAGAGGAGAATCATTTTTGAGTCTTCTCTGAATCAATTATGAGTGTAATCATTTGTTGTGAGTGAGCAGTTTTCTACTATCAGAACTTTAGCTGTTCGACTTTAATCAAAATTTTGTATTATTTATTCAAAAAATTCAGCAAGTTGAGAAGGCTGCCAAAAGTGTATGAGAATGAAACTTTTTCAATCTATTTCCATCTATGGGATCTAAGAGAAGTCTATAAAGATTCGAACATAAAACTGAGATGTATTTTTATCTCTCTATAGCCACTGTAGATATAAGTATTAGCTAATGCAAAGACTGTTTAGATTTTTCATTGCTTTTGGGGGGAATTACGAATTGGAATTGTGAACAAGCTCTATAAATTGAAGTCGTTTGAGTTTAAAAAGTAGAGTAGAGTTCTGTGTATGTGTGTCTGTGTGTGTGTGTGTGTGTGTGTGTGTGTGTGTGTAAAGAGAATGCAGCCTAGAGAATTGCTTGAATTGGATTTGCCTTTATATTAATGCATATAATTTATTTTGAAGGATTATATTTCTAAGGTTTTAGCCATTATAGCATTTATTTTGAAGCAATTGTCTTTATATCTTTTTTTTGGTTGTTAGTTTTGTCCCATTTCGATTTTGTTTCTGTTTCTGTTTTTTTTCTTTTGTCAAAAATACATAAATCTCATCAATTGTACTACGTGTAAATTTTTTTTATATATTTTAAGGTTGTTTTATTATTATTATTAATTATTATGTTAATTGGTTTTGGTATCAAAAACACATATTGACCATTTTTGGGTTTTAGGTTTGGTTAATAAACATATTAGATTTTGTATAATAAGATAATAAGTTCGAATTCCAATACTTGTTTTTCTTCTTTTTTTGTTTTTTGTTTTCGCAGAGTCTTTCATATCGTTTTAAGTATTTTGTTTAGTTATACATATGTACTCAGTATTTTGTTTTACTAACAGTTTGCCTTCTTTTTTTTGTGTTTTTGTTTTGTGTATTCAGCTAATGTTTAAAAAGTTTGTGTTTTTTTTTGTTTTTTATTTACAATGTTTATAAAAAAGTCCATACAAGTTATATAAAAAAATAAAACACAATTTACGTTATGTCGTCCCGCCGTTTATTAATTGCAAAAAACGTTTTCTGTATAAATTGTATATATATCAAATATATGTGTGACATGACCCGCACATAAGGATCAATAATGTGTTTTTGTTTTATGTTCCTTCATACAATTTACATACATACCGAAACATACAAATACATATATAAATAAAAGTAATAAAAATTAGAAAAACAAAGTATAAAAAAAGTGTCTCAACACATTATCAATCAAGTTTTAAAGCTACAGGAAATTACTAACAACTACAAAACATATAAAAAATATATATAGTATATTATGTATATTTATAATTCAAGAATTGGGCATACAAAAATATAACACTTGGGAGCCTTTTCCATATAAAACAGACAGATTTCCTAAATCAGATGCAGAACAACAAAAAAGTTCAAATCAATAACAATAATTTGTATATGTAACCTTGCAGTTTCCATATATACATATATATTCTTGATCAGTTATTATAAGGATGGATTAAAGAAGTCTCGAGACAAATGAAATATCAATTAGTTAATTAGTTTTTAATTCTTGTAATAAGATTCATTGAACAAATGCATTGAATATAGCTTTCTGTGTACAAGGATCGGACCACCATATGTCGTGTATATATGGAATACTTGAGAGATTCGAAAGCATTTTCTATACAGTCTGCAAGGCCATAGAAACTGCGGTCAAACCGAAGTTGTTTTCGGGGAGTTCTCTTTTCTTCTTATCCTTTTCATTTCATTTTAAAACTAAAGATAATATGTATAACAAATAATAATAATAATAATAATAGAAAACATAACCAATAGTTAAATGTCTTTGACTAATTCAATTTGGAATACTTAAAAATGAATAAACAAACAACTAATGCTTAATTATATTATAGCACGCTACATAAGATTCAATTTTTTTCGGTTTTTTTTGTTGTTTTTTGTTTTCTTTCTTTCCTTTTCTCCTTCTTTTTTTTTTGTTTGTTTGCACAAAAACATTGAGCGGTTGCATAAAATTTTGTATCTTTTTTGTTTTGTTTGTTTCTTTGTCTTCAGTATAGTAAAAATAATTTTGTTTGATAAGTTCTTGTAATACAACTTTTTTCCTTTGTTATAGCATATTGAAATTTTCAATTGTTTTTTTGTTTTTTTTTTTTTGGTTTTGTTTCATCTTTTTTTAGTGTTTTTTGTTTTTTTTTTTGTTAAACAGTTAAAGTATAAAGTATATGTTTATATAAAAGTATAAAAATCTATAAAATATTGAAATTTACTACATTTAAAAAACATCATCATGGTTTGCCTTTTCCATCTTTTTTTTTTTTGTTTTTTGAATTGTTTGTTTGGTTTAACAGGTTTCACACACTTAAGATATCTTCCACATATATACATGGATATATACGATATATATATATATGTGTGTGTATATGTGTGTGTGTGTATGGTTTAGTTTAATGTGTGTGTGTGTGTGTAGATAGATGCCTTTTTTGTTTTTGTTTTGAAGGACTAGCATTTCATTCTTGGATTACATTCAATGTTTAGAACAACGGCAAAAACTTTATATATATATATATATATGTATATATATACACACTACATAGAGCAGGCTTTATCTTTGTATCTTGTATCTGTCATAGATTCATTATTTTTTTTATATTTGGTTAAATTTCAAGTTACATTTAAAAAAAAAACATGAAAAAACCATTAGAAACAAACGCTAATTCTTGGTTTTTGCTTTTTGATGCAGTTAAAAAACAGATTTATATATATATATAGATATATATATATCGAATTACACATATGTATATACATATATATGCATCATTTGTTTTTGTTGTTGTTAATTGTAATATAAAAATTCTAGAAAAATTGCTATTAATTAGTTTTATCAACTTTAGTTACAAGTTTTTTTTTGTTTTCTTTAAGTTTTGTTTTAAATCTTTTTGTTTTGTTTTGTTTTTTTTTACAATTTTGTAAACAAAGCGCGAGCAAAAATTTGCTAATAGATTTGACTATCATATATATATATATGCATATATATACAGAATTTTATATATATATATATATATTTAAAAGTCCAAAGCGACTTGTTTTATTATTACTTTTATTAAATTGAATATAATTTGTTTGTTGTAGTTTATTATTATTTCTGATAGATATAGAAAAAATATCGGTATCAACTGCCATTAAACATGCAAAAAGTTTCCTCATATAAATTACAAAATAAATTGAATATATATATGTATATATATTTTTTGCTTTTAGATAATTCTTCATCAGTTTTTAAATCTAGATATTTTTTTGTCATATATTTTCGATTTCATCCGATTTGAAAAACAATTACGTCAACATGATCCTCATAATTATCCTTATCCGTCGTCGTCTCCCGATCGTGTTCAGTGTGAAGCCAAACATTAACAAATGTACAGCGTATATATATATATAACTTTTGGATCGTTATCCTATATCTTTTTTAGCTACTTTTTTGGTTATGCGATTGCAATTATCGTATTATATTATTTTAATGTTTTTTTTTTGAATAGTTTAAATTGTTTATGAGATAGTATTGCACATTAGTTGTATATATATATTTGGTTTTATATATATATATTTTTTTAATTTCCATTATATGTTTGCTATGTGTCTCTGTCTGGTGTCAGTGTGTTTTGTCTTTTTTCTATAAATTTTCTTATAACAATTAAAAAAAAAAATAAATTTAGTTACCATTTTATACAAATATTTCTATATAAAAAGGTTATGGTCTAAGATATACAGAGGGGGAGTGGGGACGGGGGGGTAGTAGAAGGAGAAGGAGGATATGGGGGAAAGCTTCTCACAATTTGATCTCACATATCGAAATTGAGAGAACAAATACCGTTATAAGCATTTTTTTCATTGGATTTTCCATTTTATTATTTTGTAGTAAAAAAATTTGTTTACAATTTATATATATTTATGTATATATATATATATATATTTGATTCGCAATTGCTTTTCCTTTTCGCTTTCGCTTCTTTTCATATCAGTTTTTGCAACACGCCCAGCAATTAAATTAAAAAATACCATAAAAAACCAAAAGGAAACTAAGATAAGGTGTGATTAATTAATTAATTACAAATAAAAGGCAATAAGGAAAACCAAAGAAAACATAATACTGAACACTCAAGAGCAATTTTGACCTTTTGTTTAACAATTTATTATAATTATTATTACTATTTGATTCGACTATTGCCCGCCAGTGGCAAAAAACACAAAAAAAAAATGCGTTGTTATGTTTTTTTTTTTTTCATTTTCTTCTAAATATTCGTAGTTGATTTCTTACTCTGTTGTTGTTTAAGTGTATTAACAAACATTGTGATTGATTGGTTGGTTGGTTGGTTGATCTTGTATGTGTATGTGTGCCTAGGCGTGTGTATGTGTGTTTAGACTAGTATTTGTTTACATATATATTGTAAGCATTAAAAAATTTGTTAAAATTCTTTTAACAAATGAAAATTGTAGTGGAAATTGTGCCGAATAGATCGATTGATTGGTTGATTGATTGAATATTTGTTACACCAGTTATTAATTTAATGTGTTTTGTTTTGATTTCAAACCATGCACCTTATTGGTTTGTTCTTTTTTTTTTTGGATTTTTGATTAGAAAACTTTGTTTTTCTATTACAATTGTTTGGAATTTGACATGAAAGCAGGGAAACGGGATCTTCTTTACGACTTTCACATGAACAAGTTGGATTAGCAACGTGATCCTTGAAAATCGTATATATTGAACGAATTAAAAAAAGAGCACAACAAAAAAAAAAATAAAACTAAAATATATACGATTTTCAATCTACAAATTACTTAATCACCTTACATATATATATAGCTTTATATATATATATCTTTGTTGGTAGTGTGTGTCTGTGTATTAGTGTCTTGTTTTATGTGTAAGTAACTCTGATTTGAAATGGCATCTTTAAGTGTTTAGCTTGATGTATAATAGATATAATGAGTATGTGGAGCTTCTAATTCTGTGTATCTCTTTCTCAAAAGTATCTAAATACCAATGAATTCTTCTCCTGTGTTTGTGTGTGGGTTTGGGAATAGTTGTCGATGCAGCACAAGATCAATATATATATATATATATATATATATATATATATATGTATGTCCGTTTATATATATATATATACATATTTAATGGAGTTGTAAAGTGATCTCCAAGTATTTAGAAAACGGTTTAGAAAACGATTAGCGCCGTGTGTTTGTTTGTTACCGATATGGATATAGTTTCTGTGTTTGTTTTTTGTGTTTTGTTTTGGGGGGGGAGGGGTTTTCTCTTAAGGGAAACCCTATCTTCCCTCTCTTGCAATTAGTTTTATATGAGGAATATATATTATTATATTTGTTAGAACCAATTTGTCTACTTATATCGTTTAAGTAACGTTTTGAATATTTGTTATATTCTTTTAACGTCATTTCGCTCTTCTCTTTTAACTATTTCTAATTCTTTTTTGGTTTCTTTCATTTTTGGGCATTAATTTAGGAACTTGGATTTAGGGTAGGTAAGGGGGAAAAGGAGGACCTTGCGGGTGCAAAATTTGCAACTACATAACTTTCACTGTTGATTTCTCTCATATAAATGAATTAAGCTTCTTTTAGTTAGTTTCTCTAGCCGCTGCGGCTTACTGACTTATTTCAAGACTAGCCTCAGATTGGCATACTCGTTGGCTCTTAAACGATTGTTAAATATATATATATATCTCCTTCTATACATATATTTCCACATTTTGCGAGGATGTTGCATTTTTGCATTATTTGGCTGACTACTTTAGGAAGAATGCGATAATAATTCCTATTCACTTGGTGGTCGTCTTTGCAAGATGGTTTCAATGGCAAACGAGAGTTGGCTATTGTAAAATTGTACAAAAACGCGAAAAAAAAGTAAGATAAACTAATTTAAAAAAAAAAAAAAAGTTAAATAAAATTGTAAAGTACAAAAAATACTGTGCAGGCGCGTAAACAAAGAAAAAAAAAAAAAAAAACTAATAGCTAGGTTTTTTGCTTTCGTGGGCGAGTGTTACACTTACATCTCCCCCCGAATAATTATCTAGACTCTGTTTGGCTAATGGGGCAGAGCAATGGATGTATATATATATACACTATTGCCACCGATATTGCCACAACATGCACCATGATGTTGTTGTTGTAGCCTTTCTGTGTAGCCTCGTCGACCTATTTGACAATTGGTGTTTTTGTCACCTCTCACTCTCTGTCAGAGTAAATGGGGAGGGGGGCAGGGGCTTCTTGTTGGTGATGGGGTGACGGGGGGGGAGGAGTGCCCACGTGTCGCTGTTGTGTGTGGTGTGTGAGCGTGGAGCAGGGAGGTGGTGGTGATGGTGGTGGTGGTGTGGGGAGGAGATGATTCGGTCTTACTAGCTAATTTCCTACTTTCTCCTTTGAGTGCTCATCATCAACGTGGTTGTTGGCCATGGTCGATGATGATGTTGCCGCTGTTGCTCCTCCGCTGCCGCTGACGCATTCGCCTCAGCCGTCCTCCTTGCCGTGGTCGCTGCTGTAGTGGTTGAGGTGGTTGTAGTGGTGCTGGTGGTGGTGGTGGTGGTGGTGGTAGTTGTTGTGATATATCTGGGCACTGCCAGCGCTGCGTCCAACAACCGATGTCGTTGCTCTCTCTGTTGGCGTCTTTCATCGTGCAGCGCGGCCTACCAGCGCCGCCGTTAACACCAGCGAAAGGGCACCGCACGCGGCCGATCGGCGCCCTCCTTGACCAATGGCTTGTGATACTCCCGCCCCGGCCTGGAGTGGATGACGGCCCAGCAGTGCTCACAGTAATACTGTAGGCATGTGACGTTGGCGCAAAAGAATGGCGCAAACTTACCGCCGCATCGCTGGCCCTCGCACTCGTCGCACATCTGATCGTCGAGGACGTAGGGCTTCACCTCCACACGCTTATCGATGTCGCCGTGCTGCAGCTGCACAAAACGTGCCGATATGGCGGCTATATAGCTCTGCTGATTCGAGAAGGCCACGCGACCGGCTCCCTTGGGGTATTTCAGCTCCGGGTCGGTGTCGATGCCGGCATAACAAACACCGCCGTATAAACGATCCATTATCATGGCCAGCTCAAAGGCTTTGAGGGGGCGTGGCACACCGCCAACGAATACCGTTTTGCGTGGATCCAGCGACATGGTGGCATCGAGCACATAGTCGGCATCGGCCAGACGCCAGGGTCGAATCTGCACGGCCTTGTCCTTGATGGTCGGCGAGGATACGCACAGATACAGCTTGTCCTCATCCGTGATGCACGAGTCGATCAGCTGTTGCACACTGCTCTCGTCCTGGAACAGCAAGAAGGCATAGCCCTTGGGTGGAAAATATGACTTGGACTCGGCCTTGTGGGGCCAATCCACGACCAAGGGACCAAAGCGACGGAACGATGTGGTAATCTCATCCTCATCGATATCTGGTGGCAGACCGCCTACGAATACCTTGCGCGAGAAACGCGCCGTGCCATCGCCAGCTCCATTGCCACCATTATTCCCGCCCTGGATGGGCGAATGCGATGAGTGCGAGGACAGGCGAGAGGGCGAACCCATTTTCAAGGCATTCAAATAGACTGTGGGATCATTGCTCGCTGCAATGGCCATGGCATCGGCCTCGCTCAGGTGCTTGGGACCGCCCATGACACGCATGCGGTCCTGCATCATGGCCAAGTTGTTATCACCACCAGGTCCAGGTACGCCACCAGGTCCGCCACCGACACCAACGCCGACGCCGACACCTCCTCCGCCACCACCCAGAGACATGCCGCGCATGTAGTCACTCAAAGTGTTCTCAATGCCGGAGTGATGCAATTGTCCATTGGCCGACACCAGATTGCCATAGCTATTGCCCAGATAGGGGGCATCTCCGCCGCCCGAAGCACCTGCTGTTCCCATTCCGCCACTGCCGTTGCCCGAGCCATTGCCAATCGATAGAGTTGGTATATTCATGTGTCCACCACCGGGCATGCCATCCAAGCCGCCATGGCCACCAGGTACTCCGCCGCCGAACAATGCCGTTGGCGAGTTGCCCTTGATGGGAAAGGATATGCTGCGTCTATATTTCGGTGATACACCCGGCATTTGGGGTATCGGCGAGATTCCGCCACTGCTGCAACCAGCTTGCGAGCCATTATATGGTGATCCACCGCCGCCCGGCGAAGATGGACTGTGTGCTCCTCCCGCCGCCACCTTCCCATACACGCCTTCTTACAGCCCCCTGCCTCCAAAACAGGCGATAACAGGGCGGCAATTATCGCCCAGCTTGTTTCGCTTCTAGTTAGTTGCCTTGCTTCTGCTGACTCAGCTGCTAACAGGCCATGCACACAGCAGAACTCAAAGCTATAGGATAGCATCGACTCAGCAGCAGCGGACGCAGCGTATGGTATGTTCGGGCCGAGTGAAGTTAGGACGCAATCGACTCGTTTCGCTGTTCTGGAGCGGCTGGGCGCTGGCGCTGAGAGTCATTGAGATTTGAGGCGGCATGGACCGCTGCTAACTGCATAGGGGCTGTGCAGAGGTAACGCAACACGATTGAGGAAGTCTGGTACAAAGAACATCTTCGACAGCATTTGTGGATAATATTGTCTCTGTTCTCGTATTTTTATCACTTTTCATTTTCTATTTATTATGGATGATTTGGTTGTGGTTGATTTATAATCCTTTAATTAAATATATATACACTACTAAGATATAGTAGCCGGGAGTTAGTATGTAATATATCACCGAAATATAGACGCGTGCATTTCATTACTACTTAATTTCCCATCAAAGGGAGCGAACGTTCGGATAACTCTATTGCATTATAAAACGAGCGGAGTCAATTTGATTTCAGAGGTTTGGCTTCTGGTTGCCGGTGGACTTTGTAACACTTTGTGCTCAAGTTGGGAATTTTGGTCCTCATTTCAGTTTAACTTGAGTCTAGGCTATTGGCTATGCATGCCGTGTGGAACTTAGTCTATTTGGTGTATAATATTTAAACCTATAACTTCCAATTATAATCCGCGATTGCCAATTGCGCCTAGCGCTCGCAAAAAGAAAAAAATCCGAAAGTGTTACATATTAAAAGGTAAGACAGTTTGATGCATAAGGAGGGAGAGAGGAATGGCTGAACCTAACATGGGCTCGCTTGCCGTTGTCTCGCTTGGTCGATGGATAAGAAGATCGCGCACGCATCTCTTCTGGGTCTCATAGCATGTGTATGGTTAAGCCACATAACTGGCATATGCGATGCGGCCAGATGAAAGACAAGATCTTCGCTTGCTGGATCAACCATTTGCCCTTAAGTTCCTCGGCGAGATCATTTGAGAGAGAGATGCTACTTTTGATGTTTTTTTCTTAGCTTTATAGTTGACAGTCTTTGAGTTTCTGTCTTTTCATGTGAAATGGTTGGGTATGTTCAGACTGGTTGTGTAGCTGGAGGGTCGGCGTCGGCGGCTTGGTGTCGGTTGTGAAGGTTGGTTTTTCAATTTCGTGATGGAGTGTTTCCTGTTGATTGGCTTGCCTTTGTTTTTGTATAACGTTGTTAGTTGGGATGTTGTGTTGGTAGTATTATAATAGATATATTGACCATCGAGTTTGTCGAGTGGTTGTGGACCTGGATGTTGGCTGGGTTGGTAGGATTGTTGCTGTGGCCATTGAATGGGGTGGGTGGCAGGTTTCGCCTGGTAGGTCCGGTAACGGTTGGATTGGTCTGTCTGGTTCCGATAATTTTGCTCCTGAGATATAGTTTGCGCATGCAGCTAAAGAGTACGCGTTTTAATAAAGAAGGGCGCATGCTTTCTACCTCAATCAGTAAACTATATTTGTAATGGATTCGGTATCTCGTTGATTACCTACACATAGTGTATAGTAGGTTCGGCGATTAGCTATCTCTTCAATTGTTATTTTGTTGCTCTTAATAGGCACTACACTCAGCTATCACTCTCAACCACTGTTCTATTCTGCATTTCGGCACACCGCTACACTACGGGACCAGAAATGGTGCATTATTATATTAGGAAAGATATGCTTGTAGCATATGTGAACAGAGGGAAATAGTTAACAATCGGCGCGTTTTTTTCTTTTTTGCGTCTCGTTAGAAGGTATTGGTCGTAGGCCGGCACAGAGAAAAAGTAATTAAAGAAAATCCAAAACAGAAATAACAAAATTAGAAGAAGAACGAATTCACCAATGCATAGGGCGTCAAGTACTATTGGAAGAGAAAGGAGGCTGATATGCATTGACCTTGAATAGAGCAATTCTGTTTCCTGTCTCGTGTCATTAAGGTTTTGAATGGGCTTGCCGGCAAGTGGTCTGTAGAGTTAATTTAAGTGTGCGCTAATCGGCCTATCAAAGGCCGAAGACTATACGCTATAGAATCAGTTATTTGCTCTTACCCCAAAGGGTCTGATTATTTGTTTGTTGGCCTTTGCTCTGGTGGCGCCGCTCTCTTGCTTTCAGCAGAGTGGGAGAGACATGTCTACACAGAATGATTCGGCAACTGGTTGCATCATTCCGGATGAGGATCAGCATGACTTGTATCTGTTGACACTCCAATGCAGTGCATGTTAACACTGGAAGCGCGGCACGCAGACGTGAGAAATGTGACATAGGAAATCTTCGTTGCAATTAAAATCAAATGCAAAATCATATACTGAACACTTAACTTTGGCGTCTGGTTCCGATAATGTACGACGCACAGGCAGTAAAGCAATGAGATCTCCACCGACGTGTTGTCTATGCGGAAACGACATTCAGTGCGAAAAGGGTGACGAATTACGGGGGTCGGTTGGGAGGGAGAATGAGGAATTTCAGCAGGCAAGAAGAACAGGGCTATGTTCGCTTTTGCGAGACGAGCGAGTGGCACACCGCATGCATGACACCCTGAATTGTCAATGTAAGACCTTTGGAGCTGGACACCATAGACACATGATTGAGATAACGAGTCGTGTTATACAAGATGGGAACGGTGTATATAGAGTATATGAAACGTAAGAGACGAACTCGCCACCAGAGACACACCTAACTGTAGGTGGTGGGGTACGGGTGAGATGCGCTCATTTGGATAGACTACCCAAGCTGTCTGTAGCGTGGTCAGCGCGATGGTGGGTTGGGCCTTTTGGTTTGCTCCGAAATGCGTGCATGGATATGACTGATTTCTAGTCCGCCATGTCATGTTCTGTGTTGTCGGAGTAGAGAGACTAGTCGCCCACCCACGGTTCTTTGGTCGAAGCCCTGCAGCACGGCGACTCCGTTGCTCGGCGCAATCCCACAAAGCTCGCTCCTTCGAGGTTGGAAAGGAGTGTGAGTGAGCACACACCTAGCAAGTTAATCGGGGAAATGCTACACTCTGGGACCGACATATCAAGATGAATAAGCACGATGCGTCGATAAGGAAACGTATCGATGAGAGCCCAGACGCGATACACAGTGCGTAGTATCAAGTGCACACAACAAGCAACACGATAATACTAGTTTGTCGCCATAAGACAGAATGCAATCATTGAGCAAACATTGCAAATTAGCCCAACAAAGTTAATTTAACATATTTCTAGAAATCGAACTCGTAGAGGAGGCGGAAGAGCAGCACACCAGCAGCATAGCATGACGACCAGAAACAGCAGGGCACTGGTAATACCTTGAATTGGACACGACAAGGTGGAGAGCTGTGAGAATATGAACTGACGAATCTAAATATATAAACGGAAAATCGACTCCTAGAAATGGGTCCGGCCAGTGGAAAGGTAAAAGACACAACTATACGTAGTAAGGTCGAGCAGATCGGAGATTCCATCGAATCCGTCAACCAACAGACGGTTTGAATAGGCGGGCGGAGGACAGAGCGAGACAGACGGCACAAGGGACTGGCGGTACTTGTTCAGGAACTGGAGTTGTTTAACGCGGCGCGGGGTTGAGGGGAAATACGCGAAGTTATACTAAATTTTTTAATAGGTGTGTAGGCTGAGGGTATTGTGCCTGTGTGTGAGTGAGGTAGGTAGTGTCGGACCGGGGAGTGATTCTGAGGCAAACAAACGAAGGCACACGCATGGCTGGCATACGGGAGCTGATTGCTTCGCTGGCACCTTGTGGACGCGAGCGCACGAGACTAGTGCTAGGTAGTCGCAACGTAATATCCAACAAGCAACGAGGGGACCAGGGAGACGGCAGCACAGAGAGGCACACCGTAATGCACCGACTACTGACGCACTCGTGCAACCACTACAGCAGCGAGCACACGCAAAGGAAGAGCCTGAGGACGCAGAACTGCAGAGATCAGCAGACAAGACGAAGACCGCAACAGCGCGTCAGACGAGAGAGTGACTAACGCGACATAGGCTTATATATCACGCGCCATACGTTGATGATGACGCATCAGCCAGACAGGAATAGGAGGGATGGGAGCTGTATGAGACGAAGGCAGTACATATGCTCGCAGCCGCACATCGCATCGAACCGAGTCGCCATCGCTGCGCGCCACCGCACGCCTGCTCACAGCAGGGCTCGAGCAGGACGAGCACACATCGCACTATAAGCGAGACACACGTATGCAACTCAACTGCTCGCCTGCAGATATAAACAAAACACAAAAAAGGGAATACACCACGTACCAAATCATATACAGAGTACACGCACACCTGCCGTCAGACGCATGTATATACGAGCGTCATTGAGGAGCTGAGAGGATCGCACGACGACAAATATGTACAACATGACAGGATGATGGCCAGGACAAATACGCAGACTGAACTCAGAGAAAGGAACTATCATATGATACACATCATGGTGACATGCTGATAAGCAATATCTATTGAGTGTTGGAGAAATATATTAAAGTGTTAGTATAAATAAATATACATCTTATCTATAGCTCTGCCTTAATCCTATTGAGACGGAAAGATACATGGTCTAAGATATGTGCGGATCTCGGGGACGATATGGTATTTAGTCGTAACCTATCATGACGCAGTTTCTGTGCCTACCTACTAAGATAAGCAATTAAGAGCAACACGCTAGCAAGTTATTTCTTTTTATTTTATATATTCTTATGATTGTTGTAAAATTCGCGACGCTTGCCATCATGTTATACTTCTAAGGATTTATGTAACTATACTAGTTCTCTCCATTGATTAATTATAACACTTTTGAACCTAATGTTATTTAATTGTATATATATATATAAATTAGATATACTTACTTTTGAATTCGAGCAGTATTTTTAGTATAAACACTTCCTTGATATACAAATACATACGCATACTCGTTTAGTAGCCATCTATGTATAACCTGATCATGTGAGCAAAAGCAGCGAGCCTAGGCAACAAAGGTGAATTATAGAGGTAATTACTCTATACATAATTGCATTTCGTCTCATAAATGTCCAGTAGAGCTCCTCTCACATTATATGCACAAATATGCAACATCCTGCGCATACTGTGCGATGGAGAATATATCTGTATGACATACTGAAGGAGCATCACACTCAGGCTAATACTATATACTCTCCTCCCTCATATACCTCACACTCCTACATGTCCTTACATTGAGCTCAATCAGCGAGTACATGCACAAACTGGCTTGCACCGCTAGATGTGTCTGCATATATGGATTAGAGTCTATTTACTGTACATAGATAAGCAGGCATCCTATTACTTAGCTCAGAGTCTAGGAGCACAATCTATAAAATCAGTAAGCTATATATATGCATAAATGTAGTTATGAGAGATCAATCAGTCAGATGAAATAGTTATGAATATAGATTATAGTCATTAAGCAATTTTGCAACACACACAGCAATGTACACAATTCCATATTAATCCAACCCGACACATATAACCAGTACCAAACAATGTGCAACAACAAGCAACGAACACAAATATGCCTCACACAATTTTATATATTATTTTTTGGCCGGTTTCTAAACTAGTCTATGCTCCTCTCTTATATTGATCGACTACTATCAATATATAGTGGAAAGATTAACAATAATATAAGAATTGATGTATAATGTTATAAGAGTAGAAGATGTATTACTCTAGATTATGACGTTAACAATGTATATACTAACCACACGCACTATATGTCGCTATAGTTTGATACGTTACTAATAAACGCCACATATAAGTAGAATTCAAATGTGGTCATCTATCACAATATATATTATCACTATTTTTCTATATTTTCTTCTATGATATATAGATTGAAAATTGCGAGAAGGTGATAGATAGTGTGTTTCCCTGTCATACGCGACACATCGTCTCTGCCGCGAGCTTTCGAGAAGACAAACACAAGAAAACCGAAACAAGCGATATACACTGATAGAATCCATATCGGTTTAATATGAGGACGACACAGCATTTACGGCTCGCTCGTTACATCTGTTATGTCTAGAGAAATACCGTTTCCCTAGAGTACTTCGCACAGACCTAGAACGTTAGAGAGATCTCACATTCAGATAAGTAGATATAGTATGAGAAAGGTAGAGAGAAATAGGAATTAGAGAGGAGACATGCGAGAACATACTTCATGGATACTCAACCAAAATTGAAGTATAGATTACTTTTAGCCAAAACGTATTTTGGCAATCAGCAATACTAACATCTGTATTGACATAAATTTTTATGTGTACAGTGATCTTTGTGCTGGCATCGACAACTATCTCGCGCAAACGCCACAGCAAACACGGCAGAAGGTGAGTTCACATATGGTTATTTAGATACTTTTGAGAAGAGATACACAGAATTAGAAGCTTCCACATACCCAATAATAGATATAATAATTATTTGATCGAACAAATGACAAGAACGCGCGACTCCATATAGCGCACTGGAATGGACTTGCACAGGTATGTGCAAATCAGTTGAGTTATCTTAGCACATATGAGATACAATAGACAGCTTGAAGGATGGACGACTCAGACTCTGACAATGGATGCATTAACGCAACAGAATAGTAGAGTATATATGTGAAAATTACAAGCTATATTATAGTGCCTGCCCGCCTTCCCTTCCATCTTGGGGCAGCCAGTCAGTAGAATATATGTGATTATCTATGTATCGACAACATAATAAGAATAATATCGTGGACTATTGATCGTGTGTAGATAAATATATCTGTACCGTGGTATTGGTACGTGTAGTGGTGCGGACGCGATCCAGACTCTATTATATCGTGATAATTGCGTGGCTCTGACCTACATTATACGATCGTTTTCACTATCGATTCACAATGTTTTGTGTCTATAATTTGCAACTAAAACTTGTGCATGGATTTAGTAGTAAGGTCAGTAAGAAGAAGACTCACACAGTCATTGAATATCACTCACTGCTTATATATAGATCGCTCAACGAATGCGATCAGAGACACTTGTATTATAGAAAGAACATAGGTTTCTATCATATCATACAATAAAAAAAAAAAAACCAAGAAATTTGCCGCAAGTGGAGTTGAGTGTCTTTTCTTTTTGGATACTTTACACCAAACAAGAGATGATCCGAAGAGAGCTGCTATGGTTTGAAAGCCTCAAATTGTAAGCTGAACTACACAGTCTTAAATTGAATAACTGGTGTTGATGGAGCTGATGAATGCATGCAGATGTGACTGCTGTATCAAGAGTCAACAGTGGAGCTATTGGGCATACCATCGTTACGCTAGTGGCACTACTATTTGCAGACTACACACTCTCATAGTCAGCATATATCTCGTTCTAAAGAACCATTTATTACATTCTTTAAGTGCAGCTAATATGAGATTATGTAGTGGATCATAAAGACATCGCCGGGGACCTAGATCCATACGCAATCATTCTCAACTAGTGCTATGTTACTGCCATGGAACACAGTAGCAATTCTGTACAGGGATAATGCATCCAACACACAGATGCAATACGCATCCTAGATTGGCATAATTGAGACAACGCACAGAAATCGGCGATCTTGTGCTTAGCTCACAACGCTTAAAGCCGAGCGAAGTTTAGAGGCGTAAATTGTATAGTGCTAAGCATAGACGAATATTTAGAAAAGAAATGAAAAAAAAAAAACATAACAACGCATTTTTTTTTGTGTTTTTGACTGGCGGGCAATAGTCGAATCAAATAGTAATATAATTATAAATAAATTGTTTAACAGACTAGACAAGGTCAAGAATCATGCCTTCTCTGAGTGTTGCAGTATTCTCTCTCTCCCTTGGTCTTCTACTCTTATCTGCCATCTTGTATTTGTAATTAATTATTAATCCCACACGTTACTGCCTAGCGTACCGATGTGCACATTATTCTGGCTTGCTGATTTAGATAGTGTATGGGTTGATCGTTGTGAGACACTTGTAACCTGTCCATCGAGGACGTGTTGAGGGCAGAAAGAAGCTACTAGATCTTGCATATTGCTACCAGAGAGAGCTGGCAGCTAGCGGAATTGGAAGAGACAAAAGCAATTTGTGCGATATCTGAGATAATATTTGAGTCTAAAATAGGAGTGTGCAAGAGGAGGTGGAGATAAGCAATGACGATAGAAATGGTACAACTATTAAATTTGTAACAGAATTTTTTCTAGACTGACTGAATAGAATAACCTAAGTGCGAGAAATAGTCACATACTATACTAACTCACACGAGTCTGACTTATTAATCGACTTAGCTACTTTGGTGAAATTCTCTGATACGAAGAGTCTCATCGCAGTAAACCGCCATCAGCGCTATGTGTGAAAGTGCTATTTTCTCACCACTACCGGCTGACTTACTTGAAGCATTTGCGATGCGAACTGCTCCTTGCTTGCTCGCCCCTCTTTGCTCTCTCCTGTCCTTTTCTTTTAGAGCCTCTGACTCGCCTGCTCTCCACGTCTCTCCCCGTCTCACTGCTCCTGCTCTCGTGTACGATATGTTCTAGTACCGGCGAGACCTCTGTGTCATATGGACGTAATGAGCTTAGCTGTATAAAACTACAGTACACATTATATGATGTCCATATAGATAATTGTGGAATCTTGTGTCATCAGACTATGCATTAAGTGGAATTAAGAAAATTTTTACGAAAACACGATCAACACAGCCACATGAGAGAGTAGACCGCGATGGCGACACAGTATGAAGCAGTAAGCAAAACTGATATAAGAGTAATAAGGAAGAAGACTAAGTATAATAATATAGTATATAAATGCGCAAGTCACAGAGATTAGCAAATAATATTATACTACATCAACGTAATGTGCAATATCTATCTCATAGATACCAATTTCAACATATCTCAAAAACACGAACAATACACACATTAATACATAGGAATATGTCAACACGTAGTAATGCATAGATGCAGGAGTCGCTATAACCAAAGTCAGCTAAAGAACGCATATACTCGGAGTCAACCAACACCAAATCGATCCATACAGCTATATATGACTCACAATGACTACCATACGCTGTCATTCTGTTAATGCCAGTCTCTCCTCTTGGCTCCTCACTACTCGTGCCACGGACACTCGCGTACGGACAAGAGACGCACGCGCGTATCAGAACTATGCATCGAGTCTGCTGAGGCGATGCTATGTTGACGCCGTCACGTAATTTGTGCTGTTTATATAACATAAATCGTGTGAAGAGTACACGAAACTATATCACATGACCCAAATGACAAAGACTTATACTGAGCACACAAATATCTCATACACTCTCTAGATTGTAATTGGTTATATTTTGCTAATTTTAAAACATATAATGTGAACACCAATATATATACATACTAATAATTTTCGACTCTCATCTAATGCTGTGAGCTCGCTCCTCGTGTATCTCGGCTTATCAATATTATCGTTTGTCTCATTAATTCTCTCTCTCTCGCTGATGCCTCCCTCTTCTCTAACTCAGCAGTTGATCTCCTGATATTTTGTTACTATATCACTACACTCAATATATAATAAAAGTCTACTATATACAAACAATATATTATCATTGAATTTCATAGTAAAAGTAATAATAAGAAACAGAGTCGCTTTGGACTTTTATATATTCAATACCTATGCTAAATATAACTATAAGACTATCTGTATTACATATATTTAGTGCTCTATATCATATACTATATATGATGTATAGTCAAAATCTGTATGGTAGCACAATTAACATATGGGCTCAGCGACTAATTGATGTATCATCAAATTGGTCAGAGATTGTAATGTAGAACTAGGATAGAGTGCATAAGTATCGTGATATAAGAAGACTGTATGCGTTAAAGAGGACAACTATACTTAGGCCCTAGACAAACACAAGACAACAAAACTTGTAATCTTGCTCATATGTAATGATTTTGGACACGGAACCTACTACCTCATAATAGACGACAAATCACCATTTATTATCATCTTAGAATCATCTGTTATATTCAGAAAAATAATACCACACAGCGAACAAAGCGAAAATGTTTTAGATAAACAAATGATGCATATATAAAAGTTATGTAATAGGAATGTGCATTAAATAGTCCAAGTGCGTGTATGTTGCCCAGGCAACACCACAACAATAGGTTAGTGTAAGTGTGGATGAGGTATAGAATAAGTGTAGTGATAGGTCAGTGTACTCAAATAGTGATGGTAGCAACAGATGTGCGCAATAGTCAAAATCAATCAATGCAAGTGTTAGAGATAAACTGTATATATTAGCAGTCTCAAGCCACAGAGTATGTGGAAACACACGCACGTTATCTCGAGAGGAGTATAAGACGGTTTTAAGTTTCACATAAACAGAGATATATATATATACTCATGTTGTATTGATAGATATGTGTCAGATAGTCTAATGGTTCTCTCGATATATATCAATTGTGAGAATCCCAGTCTCGATAACCCACTGCTATAGGAATATCACCAACCATCAATTACTATCTATCGGACATGACTCACACCGAAAAAAAGTAGATATATATCGCCTTCGACCTAATGTTATTTGTTTCGTTTCATTTTACGTATCTCGTATATTCTGAGTATATAATAATACTTACAACAATATAGGAAGATTTTTGACGTGAGTTACTAATAATATCTGCCATGTAATCTCAAGAATGATATCATAAGCACTAGCTCCTCACTGACACAACACAAGAAACACGAAACAGACGGACATCGACATCGCCTCAGCGACACAGCACGGAGTCGGCACAGCGACGGAGAGACGGTACACAGCATACGCAGCTACACTACTCATTTCATAAACCGCGACACACGCTCGATATATCATTAAATATATTGCGTATTGAGAAAACATAAAAGGTATGAGTTTGGCATATGGGACTAGCATGTTCAGTCGGTTGAGTGGTGGTGTGATGGTAGCGGCTGTTACAATGACACAAGTGACAATGGCAGGAGGGAGGTGAGAGGAGAGTCCTAATAATAGATTAAAAGTATGAGAAGAGACGAGCAACCAATATGTGAGTATTTGTGCCATTTGACATCGTAGAATATTTTAGCAATATAGGTCATGTAATGGAACTTGAGCCAGTCATTGATATCTTGTATCTTATACTGACAACTATCTAACCCGTCAATCACTAATCATATTTACTCGTAGGTTGTACCCCAAACATTAAAACAAAGCACAGACAGTAACACCTCAAAAGATAAACAAACACCAAAAAAAAAAAAAAGCAAACAAAACGAATTCGAAACACTTGTACAATTATGGCTTATACACCTAGATGGAAAAAAGTTGCTAGGTATATCCAGAACTTCAATCAAACATACCCAATCTCATGATTGTTTATCACTATCTGAGACAAAGAGCAAACAAAAACAAACGAAAAAAGACACAAAATTATTATTGCAACCGAGAGAAACAATTTTTAGCTGATTAGCCAAATTACTGGAGACAACAAAACAAAGACAAGGTGCACACAACGACGAAATCAAAGAGAATCAATAAATACACAAAAAAAACCGAAAATGAATCTTATGTAGCGTGCTAGTAATAAGCATGCTATAATCTTAATCATCATATGTTAAATTGTTTGTCTTACTCTACAACGAGAGATATATATAGAGCGATTCCCCAACAAATATGAGAGAAATTAAATGTCAAAGTAGAAATTACACAATATTGGGTTATGTTTTCATACTATCGTAATGATGAGGATATATCAACGATGATTCTGATTACGGGGCAGCATAGTCATATACTACTAAATAGCATTTTATTAAAGATGAAATGAAAAGAGTAAGAAGCCCAAAGAGAACTCCCCGAAAACAACTTCGGTTTGACCGCATTTCTATGGCTGCAGGACTGTATAGAAATGCTTATTCGATACTACTCAAACGTATTCACACTCATACACGTACACATATGTGGTCCGAATCCTTGTAGCACAGAAAGCTATATTCATGCATTTGTTCAATGAATCTTATTACAAGAATTAAAAACTAAATTACTAATTGATATTTCTCTATGTAACTCGAGGAGACGTTCTGTTGAGGATACATTCCTATACATTGAACATGTATACAAAGAATATGTAATGGATAGTAGTGCGAACAACATGCAGGATCTACATATGAGCACATGTATTCGTGTACTTGTCAGATCTATAGAAATTTAGTTGTTACTGGAGACTGAGAGTATGTAGAATGCCTGTACTGTCTTGAATGACCTCGGAAATAGATCCAGGCTGTTGATGATTTTTTGGATGCCAGAGCTTGCATTGAAAATTATAAATATACAATATTTAGGAAGACTAGATGACACGTATATTTTTTAATAGTGCCTGTCTATGCTCAGTTTGTTAGTAATTTCCTGAATAGCTTTAAAACTTAGATCGTAGATAACTGTGATGAGATCTATCTTGTGCTTAATTTGAATAAGGCATAAATCTGATATCTGTGCGAGCGATACCTTTTTGGAGTACATATTTATTTATATATGTATTGTATGATTGTGACGGTATCGTGGAAGTATTGTATGAAGAACATAAACACAACCATTCATTGAGTATCCTTAGTGCAGCGTCGTCAGCCATATACGGTGCATCATGTTTGAGGGTAACAGACAATGTATAGTGACAGGAATGAGACGGTATTGGGAATATTGCTAAAAAATATATATAAAGCCGCGGGACGACATAAGTCAATTGTGTTTTATTTTTTTTATATACCATTTCTCTATAATGGAGGGCTATAAATGTTGTGCGGAGCAAATAATTTTTGGTTGGAAAATTCTCCAGCAGCAGCAGCAAAGTTTATGTTTTCTCTGTGTGTGTGTGTGTCTGTGTTTGTGTTTGTGTTTGGGTTTTGTTTGTTACTGCTTCAGCTGCTTTTTGTGTGCACTTCTATTATCACGTTTGCAATTAGATTTAAGTAACTGGGCCAAGTTGCAACAGAAACGTTAGCGTTAGCGTCAGCGGCGGCAGAGGCAGCAGCAGCAGCAGCAGCTCAGCTTCTTTCTTAGAAGGGGGAGGTCGTGATTTGTTTTCCCTTTCCATTCTTTCTTTCGTCTTTTATTTCTATTCTTTTTTTCTTTTAGTTAAGGGTTTATTATGGTCTTTGCTTTGCTCAACTGATTCGTTGCCATTTTTGCCAGTTGCCCCAATTTCAATTGGTTACGCACACACACACAGCATGAGTGAGAGAGACAGAGACAGGGACATGGAGAAGAGAGAGAGCTAAGGGCCACCCTGAGCCGTGTGAGTTGTGTTGGGGTTGAACGAGTTTCACGAAACTAGGCCAAATCATGCCGCTGCCTCTCCTGTCAGTCTCTTTGTATGTGTGTGTGTGTGTGTGTGTGCCATATAGACAGAACATGAAATGTCAAAATTTAACGATACATTTTTGTCTTGTTCTTGTTCGTCGTGGGCAGGTGAAACTTTTAAAACGCAGCAAATAGTTTGGCTCAGAGCAGATAGCCTGGCTAATGGAATACCATGAATCGCCTTTCAGCCTTGTTAACTCGCTCGCTGATGCTGCTGCTGCCGCTGCAACCGAAGGCACGGGCCGAGCAGGCGCACGAAACACGAGAACAGAGTAAACTTTCAGGTGCAAGTTTTTCCTTTTGCTGCTGCTGGCCGTGTCTGTGTGTGTGTGTGTGTGTGTGTGAGTAGTGTGTGTGTTACATTTCCGGGGGTGCTGCATAGGCCGTCTCACTCACACCAACAGTCGCGTTTCTGTGACGTAGATGATGCCAATACTATGTATGTTTTTCTTTTCTTGCAGCAGGAAAAATTCCTTTTCTCTCTCTCCTCTCGTTTCTTTTTATGTAAATTAAAAACGAGCTTTAGCAACTTTTCCACAGCCTACGCTTTTCCATTTTCCCCATTTGCTATTCCTTTCCGGATGACTTTTATTTTTTGTGTTTTCATTCTTTTTTTCTGTTGCACTTACTTTATTGTTGTTGGCTTGAAGTGGTTACCGTTATTCTTGCTTCTCTTTTTGTTGTTGCTGCTGTTTAACACATTGCACGAACCAAACACACGGACAACACACACACTCGATAAAATTTTTTTTCTTTTCTTTGTTTGTTTTTGTTCCTTTTGTACATAAAATTTAAATTACACTTTTTAAAAATTTGGTATCCAAAACAACAAAAAAATATGTATGACAAATATTTACACTAAATTTAATTTAACTTTTTCTCGTTTCCCGTATTTACTTAATTTTTGTGTTTTTTTTTTTTTTTTTTTTTTTTTTTATTTTAGAATTTTTTTTGTCCGAGCTACTGCTGGCCCCGTCCGCACGCTAGCGAGACGACTGTGATACTAAAATAATTTTCCCTGCTGCTCAGAGATACGAATTTTCGTCGCCTACTTTTCTGAAACGACGCAGAGCGAGGAAAAATCAATCATTTTCAAAGCCTGCTAAGGTTACATTTGAATGAGTGAAAAGTTTGTAACACCGAACGGAGCCATCAAAAGGTAAATCCGTGTGACAGTAGCATAAATTTGTATCGATAGATCGGGTTACTTGGATTTTGGGGAATTTTTCAACACCAAAGAAAGAGGCGAATATGCTCTGAAAATCTAATCTAATTTGTATATCTTTCGGAGATTATGTGAGATATTTACTATATATTAATGGATAAAGGGTCTGTCTTAGAACAGTTTAGCGGCAATTCTTCTTTACATTACCGAAGGAAATAGTAAAATACTATAATGCCGTGTCATTAGAATATCGCATTCCAATTGGAATGCGAACCTGCTCTATTGTCTTATTGGAGTGACATTGCTAAATTACGAGTTATTGGTCTTTAGTAATTCCTGTGTGTTAGTAACTTGGCTAAGCATTGGGCAATCTGGGAAATTGCGGTAAAAAGAGTCTATATTAAAGAATATTCTTTCCGGCAATAGGAAATGGAAAGAGTATACACTAGTTTGACAAGGTTTTCCACTATAAACATACGCTATTTCGGTTGTTTTGCTTTCGTGTGGTGTTTCGTGGTCTTTTCCACCACATAAAAACAACAGCAACGAGCCACAGCTGCTTGGACAAGCTGCAGCGGCGCAGTGTTGCCCATACATCGATATATTTACTTGCAAATTGGCAAGTCTATTGCAATAAAACTTATTAAGAGCAAGAAAAAAGAAATAAACAAAACATTCGAAGCGTTTGCAGCAACAAATCGCAATGGCATGTCTCAAAAGAAATTATGTAAAACGAAGACCCCCCTGTCACCGCAACCCGCTGCGGTTTCTATCTGGCAACGCCTCAGCTGTTAAAATGCAAGCAAAAGTCGAATAGCGAATTACATAAAACTGCATCAATCTCTACTTACAATAATAAAATCGCCAACCCAGTTCCGTACAGCGTTTTCCTCTTTATCACCCTCTCACTATAGCAGTTGCCGTTTGTTGTTCCTCTTTTTCCTGGTATTTATTTGTAATTTTCGTTTTACCCAAAAGTTTTTTTTTTTTTGTTTTGGCACACGCGCTGCGAACTTTTGTTGTTATTTTTTGGTTCCTCTTCCTTCCGTCGTTCTGTGTATAGGTATCGTAATATAGTTGTAAAAAAGCGGAGTGTTGTTATTCGAATTTTAAAAAAAAGTAACTATATATTTATTAGAATAATTTGTGCATTTTTTTTGTTGTTTTTTTCTAATTCGGTGTAATATATTTTACAAATTTCCCCTAGACGAGCAACGACAAGCACACGACTAGAGACCAGTGCTGCCAATTTAGCTATTTTATATTTTCTGAAATCTAGCTTATTTTCACGTTGTCGCCGCCTACTCCATTCGCAATTTGTGCTGTCAGCTTGGCTACTTTTTTGTCAGCACCACCAGCTAAAAAATAAAGCTAAAAAATGCTTGCTCCGATAATGTCGATTACCGATAGGTTTTGCTCCAATAATGCCCACTAGCCGATAGGTTTTGCTCCGATAATGTCGATTAACCGATAGGTTTGCTCCGAAAATGTCGATTAGCCGATAGGTGTAAACCCGCAGTAAAAAGTAAAAGTAATCGATAAGGCGCAAAAGTTTGAATTTGCTGATTTCAAATTCTTTTTATACCCTTGCAAAAAGGGTATATTCATTTTGGTCAGAAGCATCTCCGACCATATAAAGTATATATATTCTTGATCAGCACGTATGTGCTTTGCATGTAGTTTTGTATATACTGCAGGGGCTATATATCTCGGATTAAGCCGGATCGGACCGCTATATCATATGGCTGCCATAGGAGCAATCGGTCGAAAACAGTGACTTTGATCAATATCTTCGTCATTTCCTATGCTAAGATTGCAGGCCGTTCTTTCGCAAATATTAGTCTTTTTCGATAAAACGTTTTTCCACTTTAATAAACCAAAAAAGTTGCAAGGGTATAGAAACTTTGACGCGGTCGAAGTTAGCCCCGGCCCTCTGGTTAATATTACTACTTTATTAACAAGTCAAATAAACCGCAATGAGAGCCACTAGTAATCATCAATAACCTTGATCTCGGGCAAACCCCAGGGAAAATACGTTGCTCTCGTAGACTCTAATCCAAACAATCAGCTCGAAAAAAAAGCAAAGTAGGACCGGTTTCTTGATAAGTTTCCGAGTGCTTCTGAAAGCTTCTGCCATTGTATGCTCTCAATTTGTTCCTCGAATCATTTGTAATTCTAAGTTTGAGTGGAAATGTTGAGAGCAGCGCTTACTCTTCTTTGGGGCTGTTGCTTCCTCTGTCTGGCCTCTTGCTATGAGGTGCCAAAGGCAAGAATTCAGGTGTTTTATCCCAAGGGATTCGAAGTCTCCATACCACATGGAGAGGGCATTACCCTCTTTGCGTTCCATGGCAAGTTAAATGAGGAAATGGAGGGCTTGGAGGCCGGCACATGGGCCCGTGACATAGTGAAAATGAAGAACGGCCGTTGGACATTTCGAGATCGCGTATCGGTACTAAAGCCAGGCGATGTCTTATACTACTGGACCTATGTGATCTACAATGGATTGGGATATCGTGAAGATGACGGCGTTTTCACTGTCTCTGACTACAGCAGCGGTGAAGCCAACACCGGTTCTAGCCCCAGAGTTCCAGTTGTCACACCCTTGGAAACAACAACACCTTGGGCGTGGCCTACAGACCCGAAATATCAATTGGATGTTCGTATTGGATGCAACGAGACCCTGACTTGGAAGAATGGGGCACCCGTTAAATGTGGTGGTCAAATGATTTTCGTGGAGGAGTTCAATTCGGACAAATTTGATCCAGCCTCTTGGTTGTTGGAGCGTCGTTTTTCCGGAGCTCCAGACTACGAGTTCAATGTTTACGTAAACGATGCACCCAGCACGATGAAGTTAAACCACGGCCACGCAGTGCTCGAGGCCACCACATTGAAACGTCTGTACAAGCAAAATTTGAACAGCCATCTGGATCTGGGCTTGAGCTGTACGGGGGAGGCAGACCCGAAAAACGTAAACTGTGTGCGTGATGGTCGTACCAGACACGACCTATTGCCTCCCATGGTAACAGCCCAGTTCTCCACTAAACGAAGCTTTTCCTTCAAGTATGGTCGTGTCGAAGTGCGAGCAAAAATGCCTGGTGCCGCCTGGTTGACGCCCCAGCTTTGGCTGGAGCCTAAAGAGCATGCATATGGGTCGGACAACTATGAGTCGGGGCAGATTCGTCTGGCTTTTACGCGTCCAGCCAATGGAAAAGTGGATCTTTACACGGGCGCCCTGTTAGCTGCGAAGGAACCGATGCGATCGGCTAAGATCTGCCAGCGAGTGGGCACTGGGGAAACCAATGATGATTGGGTTGAAAGTTTCCACAACTACACGCTGCTGTGGACTCCACGAGAGATGAAGTGGCTAGTAGATGGACGAGAATTGTGTCGCCATGGAATCGATGGGGGAGCCTTTCATGGGACAACTGTGAATGGGCAAACCTTGCAGAACAGGGAAATACTGGAGCAAGGCAGCGACCTGGCTCCATTCGATAAGGAGTTTTATCTAACCTTTGGAATGAGTGTGGGCGGATTTAATGAGTTTTTCTATAATACGGACAAACCATGGGCTGAATTCAATCCAAAAGCCATGAAGACTTTCTGGGATGATGTCAAAAACAAAGCCGATATTTGGCTAGAAAATTGTCAGCTTAAAATTGACTATGTCAAAGTTTTTTCCTTATAAATTGACAATTTAATTAAATCTTGACAATTCACTTGATTGCTTTTATGCGTTTGTTGTAAAAACAAATTATATCACAGACATATTAAGGGGGGTTTCTACCTTGTGTTATAAAAAAATTCGATTCTTTTTTTTTGCATTTTCGGATAGATATATGTTTCGAGAATACTGTGTAAAAATTACAAGTTGAAATCTGTAAAATTACGAAAGTTGTCGGCCGAGCGCGCTGTGCTGTAGCGCAAATTTCTAAACGCGTATTCTCAAAACTAAAAATTTGTATACGTAGAATAAAGTTTTTCCAACAACTCTAGAAAATTTCATTCCTTGATCTATTATACTTTTCTTAAAAAAAATATCTTGATAAAAAGCGTCTTTTCGGCCCAACAAGGTAGAAACCCCCCTAAATGGTAAATCGAATTTGAAATATCAGCGGATTGCGGGTTTTTATCGGTTTTTTTGCTGGCTCAAGAGTGGCAACACTTTATGATTGTTATCGTTATCAATAAACCGGCTGACGACGATCTGGCATCATTAGTGCTCACATAACCTGAGGATAATTTTGTAATTCGTTTTAGAAACACAGGTAAAATTAGGCAATTTCAACACATTACGGCAATATAATGACTAAAACTCGATTTCGTCGCACAGCCCCCGCAACACAATGCAGATTACACGCCTCGCCTTACGTCAAATGACCCGTCAAATTCGTTTGCAACGCATGTACAGCGCTGCTGCGGCAACAGCCACTGCTGCTCCAGCTGAGAATTTGGTGCCCCCAGTGCCCGAGGGAGTCGCCAAGCCACCCAATCCCAAATTGGACAGCATTGTCAACAACATAGCCGCCCTCAACCTGCTCGAGGTGGCCGAGCTGAGCACGCTGCTGAAACAAAAACTCAACCTGCCAGAGACTGCCTTCGCCCCACAGATTGCAGTTGGTGGGCCGGCACGTGCTGCTTCGGCGGATGATGAAGAGGAGGCTGCCCCCAAGAAAGTGCAAACCTCGTTCACGGTGAAGCTGGTCAAGTTTGATGAGAAACAAAAGGTGGCGCTTATCAAGGAGGTGAAGACTCTGCTCGAGGGCATGAATTTGGTCCAGGCCAAGAAATTTGTAGAGAGCGCTCCAACCATTGTCAAAGGCGATTTACCCAAAGATGAGGCTGAGAAGCTAAAGGAGGCGCTCACCAAAGCAGGAGCCGTGATCGAAATTGAATAGATACATTTTTTACGTTACCCATCATATAGTTATTGTTGTAATAAAAATGCCAGGCAACATTTGCTGTAAATCTAAACAAAATGTCATAGAGTAAATGTGGATTAGCTACATACATACATATAGATAAGTATGTATTTGTTTGTTTGGCGACACATTGTGACTTTTGTTGCAACTTTCTACGCATTCGCCCTGGAAAACAATCGAGTGTCCATTCCACTTTTACCTTCTTATTGAGTTTAAACATTAATTAGTGGCCAGATCTGTGTGATTAGTGAGCTTCTGCTAATTAGAGTCGTGCGTTAGAGCGGCATTCTTACGGGTGACAATACGAAAGAAATGTAATGAAGAAACCAAGCAAATCAGCCAACCAAACAAGATCAATGGATCCAAATTCTGCAGCATTCGATCTTTACACGCGCCAACTTAAAAAATCTAACACTATTGTTACATCACCTCTGTAACGGATCGTGCTAAAACTTCTATAAATAAATTCAAATCGAGCGTATAAATGATCGTTAGATATTTATGTTGATATTGACAATATGGATTTGTGTGTTTAATAACTCTCAAAAGCACTTTCTATCACCAAATCATGAGACGAAATATATACATACATAGGTATGTATGTATTACATATGATCTGCACGCGTGTGTGAGAAACTCTGGCCAAGACAAATTGGGTTCCAAGTGCTTGGCATTTCTATCACTTTCCTCGTCCAGTTGTTTATTTGCTGTCATTTAGAATGATAAAATGCGCTTCTACCATAAAAACTTGATTAATTACATATGCCAACAAGAGGAAGGAAGAGATCGGCGAAGTCAACTTGCTATGCGTGAATGCTCCACATATTCGTCAGACGAAATAAACTCCACACGACTTGCCAGCAGGAGCGGATTTCAAAAACCTCAAATAAAACCAAAAACATTGCATACATTTAGGGTAATCGTATATTCTACGGGAGATGAGGTTTTCATTTGTTTGAAAAAGACCTAAATATTAGACAGAACCTTCTTTCTAATGGCTATTGTTGTTGATCTCTTGGTTATATCAGACCAATCCGGCCCTGCATTTACGCTGCACTGCGCCAAAACCTGGAGCAATGTCTAGCGTCGCGTCGGGTTCTCTCAATTAGCACCTGCGTGAGTGACACAGTAAGCCCCCAAAAACTGTAGCTCCCAGAGATCAGTCTCAATTGTAACATACACGCCTACGGACGTGCTCTCGAGCTCCAGAAGCGCTTCATTCCTTCACCTTCTCCCAAGTGAAAACCGAAAGTGAATAGACGCATAGTCATGTCGTTGTCTATGTCCAATCGCTCGACACATTCCACTCGCATCTTTGCCATAGTGGTCATCTTCTTCAGCTGCTACATTGCGGGCATATACAGTGCGGCACGTGCCAGCAGTCAAGTCATACTCAATGAATCACATAATCGCAGCCAAAGCTTGGAAACTTCTGTGGCCCTCAGGGATGGGGAGGACATGGCGATGTCTCGCAACAGTTCGAGGCATCCTAGATGTAAGTTGGAACGTTGTGGGTTTCTTGTTTTTTTTGTTTTGTTTGAGTGAGGTCTTTTGAGTGCTGGCCGTTTGTTTTGTTGTTGTACTCAACGACGTCGTTGTATGTGGGTCACACTTCAATTATCACCCAGTGCTGAGGTACCATGCGCTGGATTCTTTAGTCTTAAACATTATTGGACACTGGCCGCTGTCACCCGTCATTTCCGCTTGGATAAATTCCAAACTTACCCACACCCAATTATCAGAGAGTTTAGATATTTTAAGGTGCTTCTAATTTGTCGTGTGACATCTGAAAAGATTAACTGGAGGATTAACCTTATCAACTCTTTTAATCATGGATAATATTTACATATTTTTCAAACAATTTTGGCAAATTCTGAATTGAAATACTTTTCTATCTTTTCACATTTCCAAAGGAATATTGAGATATATTAAGAGTTGGTTATATCTTTCTCTTCTAATAATCCTTTTGATTAACTTTATTTGCCATTCATGTGAATTGACAAGTTTTTTCAGCGTTTTTTAACAGATTTCAAACATATTCCTATCATAATTAATCGAGTTGGTTCAATCTGGATTTACTCGTTGTTAGTCAGATATTTCTGAATATACCTTTTTTTGGGGGGTTTTGTTAAATTTTATGCTCTTCTTTATTACCCTTTCGATGGGAATCTTTAGCGAGTCAATTTCAATTTTATTTTTTGCTTGGCATTTTGAATTCCTGCAGGGTTTCCATTTTACACAATCGGACGTTTCTCCAATGACATATGCATTGGGAATAATCTCCTGCTGGGCACCTGTGTGATCAATGGCGAGTGCTCGGATAACAGCGGGGTGGCTGCCGGCAGTTGCTCCACCATCACGGCTCAGGCGATTTGCTGCATTTGTAAGTACATGAAGACGACGGATCAAGGACTTGCCTCAGTTTGAATGTTGCTCCTTTTGCAGATCAAAGGACGTGTGGGGCAAGCACCACATATAACAACACCTATTTCTACAATGCCAACTATCCGGCACCCTATGCCGGGGGCGGACGTTGCTCAATTACTGTGACTCCGCCGGATTCGACAATCTGCCAGCTGCGTGTGGACTTCTTAGCCTTATCCCTGGCCCCGCCAACGGGCGATGGCGTTTGCAGCACGGATGCCTTGACCATTACGGGAGGTGCCTCACAGGTGCCAACCATTTGTGGCGAGAATGCGGGCCAGCATATCTATGTGGATTTCAATGGAGTGAATCCCATTTCCATATCGGTGGCCACATCGAGCGGTTACACCTTCAATCGGCAATGGCAGTTTCAGATACGCATGCTCGGCTGCACTTCAGCCACCTTGGCGCCCTCGGGATGTCTGCAGTACTACATGCCCTCCAGTGGCACCTTCTCCAGCTTCAATTATGTGTCCGCCGCATCGTCGGCCCTCAATTCGATTGGAGTGCAGGGCACTCGACAGTTGGCCAACACAAGATATGGCATATGTATAAGGAAGGCAACGGGCATGTGCTCCATCACGTACAGTCAGGTCAGCTCCGATTCCTATTCGTTTACGCTGACCAACGATGTGGGCGCTGTGGATCCCACACTGCTGGCCACCTCATCTGTCCAGAGTCAGGAATGCACAACGGACTATATAGTGATACCGGCTCCGACGCAGGGCGGCACAGCGATGCCAAGTGATAGATTCTGTGGACTCGGCCTGGTGTCAACGACCACTTCGGCCAAGCCATTTACGGTCTACACGGTGACTGATAGCAATGAGGATATGGACATATCGAATCGTGGCTTCTATCTATCCTATTCGCAAAACGCGTGCCCTGTTCTATAGAGCTGGGGGTACATCCTTTCCCTACATTTATCATAATAAAGAGACTTGATTTATCCATATATCTACATATCTGTCGATCTGTCTGTCTATCATCGGAGTGAAATCATTTGAAGAAAAGAAAGTTGTTTCTTGCAAATTAAATTAAATTTGTATAATTTATAGACTTTCTATATATGTACATATATTTTAAATTTAAAAAAAACCTCATCTATCTAAAGACTTAGCGGACTATTTAACAGTAACAAGGATACATAAATTTCACAATATTAGTTTTCTTTTGTACAATTTGGTCCTCCTGCCCCACAAACTTACTCACTGGGCCAACGGCCTAAGACTTAAGATCTCGGCTTCCAGCTCCTTGATCTGAAAGAAAGAGAACTCATCCAAGTTTTGGCCATCGAACACTTTAGTTTAGTCCTCAACTTACCCGATTTTCGAAATGTGTTCTCGTTGCATTGTCGACGATTAACTGGAAAGCATCATTGTCCATACGCATGCGATACTTTTGCAGTTCGTTGACCAATTTCTGCAGTTTCCTGGCATTGGCGTCCTGCATTTCTTGACGTTTCTCTTCCGTGATTTGGAAATCTTCGTTCAGGCTAAGGCCAAACGAGCACAGGGCTCCGGCCGTTGAGAATAGATTCAGTTTCTTGGCGAACTCCGATGTCTCATTAAGCAGTTCCAGTTCGACACCAACGCAACGGGTTAGCACCTGAATTTGCGGCAAATGACGACGGAGTATATCCTCGGATTCGGGATTCTGGGCAAACAAACAGAGTTGCGGTGCATGCCGTTTGCTGATTTGATTCCGACTCTTCAATTGACGCACGTTCTGGCATATTTGGACAATCTCAGAGACTTCGGCCTCTAGTTTGGGATCGCGATATTGGGATAACTTGAGCTCAATGTTCAGCGGTAAATGCTGTAGCAATTCAGAGGCCACAAACGGGGTAAACGGTGACATGGCCTGAATACCCCAGCTTAGGCAGGCAGTTAGAGTTCCCACATGGACATAGCCGGCAGCTGTGCGATTGGCTATGTTCGATTTGGTCGTTTCCTGCGGGAGAGTGGGAGTGTAATCCAGAATATTGATTTGTTACTTGTCAGTACTCACTATATAAACATCACAGAGATTTTGATAAAAGAAATGCTTTAAGGCCGCTGTGGCCATATGGAAATTATAGTTGTTATAACACTCCGAGCAGATGGAAAGGGTCTCAGCCAACCGGCCGACAATCCACTGATCCCACATACTAAGCTGTACTCCTTGCATGGTCTCGAAATCTTGCAGCCTGACACCAAGACTCTCCGCTGAGCCCAGGGTGAAACGCATGGCTTGCCAGATTTTGTTTAGGAACAGTTTGTTCGTGTGACAAGCGTCCACATCAAAGTTGATGAAATGGTTCTTAATGTTGTGGCTCAGCAGAGTGAAACGGAGCGCATCTGTGCCACATTCCTGTATGCCCTTTGGAAACATCTTGACCATCCCAGCAGTGGAAGTCTTCAATTCCTGGGGCTTAATCACACCGGCATCGCAGGATTCCTGCAACAAAGCCTTCAGGCTCTGCAAAACGAATGAGACAGAGATAGAGATAGAGAGAGACAAAGCTAGCGTATACATTGGCAACTCACGTTTAGACTAGCACCTTGGACCACCTGCTGAGGGGCGACTATATTGCCCAGGCTCTTCGACATTTTCCGTCCCTGGGCATCACAGACGATGCCGTTGAGGAGCACATGATTGAAGGGTGCCTTGCCTGTCAACTTCAGGCCCATCATCATCATGCGGGCCACCCAGAAGAAGAGAATGTCATGGCCCGTCTGCATTATGTCCAACGGATACTTATCCTTGTACCTCTCATCGGGCCAACCGGCCACCGAGAAGGGCAGCAGGGATGACGAGAACCAAGTGTCCAGCACATCAGTGTCTTGGGTAAGGGTAAAGTTCGAGGTGCCCAAGAGTTCAGTTGCTTTTTCGTGGGCCAGTTTGGAATTGAGAGCAGCCACCCAATGGGTTTCCCCTTTGCTGTCGGTGGCTTGATAGGCGGGCACCTGATGGCCCCACCACAGCTGACGGGAGATGCACCAGTCGCGAGAATCCTGCAGCCATCGATCCCACTCGAGCTCGAAGTTGGGCGGCATTATCTGCAGTCGGCCACTGTAAAGTTCGGAAAGCGCTGCTTCGGCCATTGTCTTGGTTTTGAGGAACCACTGGGGCACTATCATGTACTCGATGACATCTCGGGACCGCGAGCAGATGGGCAATTGCATGGTGTGGGCTCGCACCTCACGCAGCAGATCCAACTCGTCCAGGCGATCGACAATCATGTTTCGAGCATCGAAACGTGGCTTGTCCTTGAACTCCGGATAGGTGTCCACAATAAGCCCGTCATCGGTGAAAACCGGTCGAAGTTCCAGATTGTGGCGGCCAGCCAGCTCGAAATCGAATTTGTCATGAGCTGGGGTTATTTTCACGGCGCCCGTTCCAAAATCCTTGTCCACGCCCATGTCGAAAATGAGGGGAATGGTGTCATCGCGGAAGGGATGCTTCAACCTGACCTCATCCCGATTGCGGTATTTGCTGTATCGCGGATCCAGAGGATGCACAGCGACGGCAACATCACCGAGAATAGTCTCTGGCCTGGTGGTGGACACGACAATTTCCTCTTCATTGCCATCCGGTTGGGTTTCGCCATCGACCACACGATAGGCAAAATCAAACATGCGACCAAAGAGAACAGGATGCTCATAGCCGGGAATGGGAAACTCCGTTGGCTCCTTAATCTCCACCAGATCGACCTCAATGTCCGAGATGGCCGACCTTAGGGTGACAGACCAGTTGACCAGTGAGTTGCGTCGTTGTATAAGGCCCTCATCGAAGAGACGCTCAAAGGCCACATTCACGGCCACGGCCTGCTGATCGTCCATGGTAAAATACTCTTGCTCCCAACTTAGGGTGCAGCCCAACTGACGCAGATCCTCCACAATGCCCAGACCCTTGGCGGCCTTCCACTTCCAGATGTGCTCCAGGAATGCCGTGCGCCCCAGCTCTTGCCGTGTCTGACCCGTAGAGGCTGCTATAGTCCGCTCCACAACCACCTGGGTGGCGATACCGGCATGATCGGTGCCCGGTATCCATTCCACATCGTAGCCCAGCTGGCGACGTTGCCGCGCAATCACATCCTGCACAGTGGCCATTAGGGCATGCCCCAGATGCAGGTTTCCCGTCACATTCGGAGGCGGCAGAAGCATGCGGTAACTGCCACGCCTGCAATGTTCTCCAGGCTTGGGCAGATTGGCCTTCTCCTTTTCACGCAGCCAATACGCCTCCTCCACCTGTTTGGGTCTATATCCTTTGGCCAGTGAAAGCTTCGCTCTTGCGTCTAGGGTAAATCAAACACGGATCAAACACGTAAAGCCGGCAGCCGGATTATCACTTAAAAACTCCAATCACTTACCATCGGATGTGGAATAGTAGATGCTGGACACTCTCAGTTCGCATAGCAGTCTCTGTTTGAGTAAGTTGCGGGCACAATTTCTAATTAATTGCATTTTTCGTCGGTTTATATAAAAATTGTGTGTATTTTGAAAATTTAATGTCAGCTGTTTCTAACAACACTGCTCAGCTGATTCTGTTCATCGAAAATCGATATTTTAGTGTCGCCTATCGCTAATCAGTTATTGTTATCGATAATTGCGGTAAAATTTGAAATGGTTATTTGAATTTTTGAAAACGAAAAATTTCAGAACAGTTTTTTCTTTCTTGTGCATTTTAGTTTTGAAATGGAAAATTCGGACAAAAAACCAATATCTATATATTCATGTACATATGTATATGCAAAATTTGTGATTAATAAGTAAAGAATTATTAAAAATATTGGCTAGTGTGGCAGAAAGAATCACAGAGAGAATAGACTAGATGAGAGTTAAGGGTATTCAACTAAGCGGCGGCATTTCAAATACATCTAAAGTATTATTATTATTATTCTTCTATTATTATTCTTCAAATGCTAATCAAACTTTTGACATTTATGTAAAGCGGTTTCTGCAACTGCCACTCCCACTTGCTAAGCCCACAAAAACATGGCGATGTATTTAACTTTCCGCTTTCTGTTAGCCTGCTGCCACTTGAATCTGGAAAGAATTCCTTCCTCCCCGAACATTAATGGGCTGAAAACGCGAACAGAAGAGCCAACATAACGACGACCGCCATTTTGTCAACAATGGCGTCAATTAAATGGAAAATGCAGCTGCAGCTGCTGCGCCAGTGCAGCAGCGTTAGCAACGACAACAACGACAACAACAACGAAAAGACAATAAATGCGTCTTAAGTTTAAGTGGCACATTAGGCTTGCCAGGTTGGTAGGTTGGTTGGCTGGTTGGCTGGTTGGTTAGATGGTTAGATGCTTGGTTGGCTACATGCAGACAGGCGTTGACAACGAATGCATATAGAAGGATACAGAGTGTTGCATACAACCATGTGGTGTGGCTGTGTGTGGTAAGACGATAGCTCTTTAGCTTGGGGCACCCTGTTTACATTGCTCAACGGCGTTTTGTATGCAAAGCTAATTCAAATGCGATTATGACAACGCGACCGACGCTGGCAATGGATGGGTTAAGTGGTCTATGGATGGGGGCGGTTGGGGAGGTTCAGGGGGATAGTTCGGAGCAATGAGTTCTGCTCAACTTTGTGCTGTTTGAACTTTTGTGTGTGTGAGGGGACTACAATGTGGCTAAAATGTTTATGCAGCCAGCAAAAACGTGTAAATTCTTCAAGCGTTTATTGACTAACAGAAATTTTTCTTATTTTCTTAATATAAATTTTACGATTTATTTTAGATTAAATTGCTGAGTCTGTTCAATCTTTTTGATCCTTTCTACCAGCATGTGGATTAAGTAGATGGCTTTAATTCAGGCGTCTAGTGTATTGTCTTGTGGCCAAGAGAGTTTTAGTGACAGATAATTATCATGGGGAATATAATAATATCACAATTAAGTTGTTGACACATATTGAGATTCCCTATAAAAGATCTCTATAAACCATGAAGCACTTATGAACTTACCATCTTAGGATGTCGATGATGGAGGAACATAGTTATTTGGCTTTAATCGACATAATTTGGCATATAAAACTAGAATCGAAGTCCGAGTATGTTTCGATCGAGAGAAACTATTTTAGAGAATTGAATTGTGGTTTTTATTCGTCTACTATAAATTAAAATATTTCTTTAATAAGACATTCTCATAAATTTGATTGCACGCATAAACCAAATGCATTTTCCAACTCGCACACACACTCAAACACACACACACACACTGATGATTGCGCGCCTGTTCAACTCAGTTTCCTGCCCCATAGACATGCTTCCATGCATTTCCGCCTCAAATTATGCAACAAGAACACAACAGAAACCAAACATCAAGATCCATTAGACATGCACTTTGATTTTGCCCGAAAACTTTATTGTCGTCTAATGCACTCACTCCTATGTATACACACACACACACACATAGAGACAGACAGGCATGTATGTACATAGGTAGACAAATCAAGTAATTATCTAGTCAATCAGAAATAGATCCATCTACATAAACCGCTTACAACAAGCATGTTCGAGATGTTGAATCAAAACAGAAGCCATCACATAAATGGCCCTAAGAAATGGACAATTTGTGTATTAAAAGACTAACAGAATATAAAGAACATTTGCTTAACCAATTAGCAGATCGATGAATGTGATAAAAATTGGTCTAATAAAGAAGCTGGCCAACAGATTTGGGTTTTCTCACAAATGTTTGCACACGTGAGTGGAAAATATCAACAAAAAATAAAAAGAGACGACAGAAAAAACCAAAAAGGGAAAAACACAAAACATTTTGTTAGGTATACCTTTTTGAGGTTCAACCTCAACTTGAACACCATTAGCCTTACCCCAAAACCCAAATGGCGTGACCAGGGCAACCAGGTTCCAGATTAAAACCATTCTTTGATAGACATACACACAAACCAACACACACACACACACACCAACACACACATTCACTGAGAGACTATTAAGTAGCTGGAAAAGAATAAGCATGAACAAAAAAAGGGAACAAAAAATGTTTTGCAAATTATTTAGACAAATAAGTAACAGAGTAAAGTGGGTGGCATTTTTGGGACTGGAATGCCAGGGGGCAGGGTCGAGGGTAATCCTTGGCTGAGGCAAAACAGATTTGCTTTTGATAATATCCTTTTTAGCTGGCAAGTTTGCCTCTGATTTGTCGACGGTGGTCGGAAATGAAAAGCAAACAGCAGCAGGCAAATAAATTTGCCTAAATAGCAGCAGCAGCAGCAGCAGCAGCAAGAACAAACGGCAAATGGCAAACAACAAACAAAACTGAAGCTGCAAACCGCAAAGGCAAAGGCGACAAGAATACAGACAGCAACACACACACAAACACACACGCAAACTGTTACTTAAACACACGCACACATGTGTGTGTGTGTGTGTGTGTGTGTGTGTCTGTGTATGTGTTTATATGGAACACAGATATCTGACAAAAACAGAACAACCCAACTGGGGACAACTCTGGGTGGCGACAGCTTCAGCGTTAGAGACGCCTCTCACCTGATGTCCTGCCTTCTGCCTTCCACTGCCTGTGTCTCTGAACCTCCTGGCCATTTCCGCCAGCTTGGGCAACCACAAGCAACTTATCCAAAGAACTGAAATAAATTTCTGTTGACAATTTGAATAATTTAGTAGTATGTATTGAAATACATACGCAACCGATTTAGTTGGCGAATAAACAAATTCACTTCCTAAAATGTCATGAGAAACACTTTGAACACTTAATTATCTTGTCTTTAAGATAATTTCATTTCAATCAATACATTTACAGTGCATACAAATTCATGATTAGCAAGTGCCTCTTATAGTTTTATTAAGCTAAACTCTGTTTAATGTAGCGTGAATGAAATAAGGCAAACTTACCTCCCCTCCTCCCAGCAAAACTAGCTTAGACTTGTTAATACTCTCCAAGAGGAAACTTAGCTGCAATTAACTTGGTTGATTATCGATTTGTGCAAACTAATCTCTTTGTTTTTCGGCTATTTAAATGAATGTTTCTATTATATATTTCTGGAAAATAGTCGATCAGATTACTATATTAATGAAGTAACTAAGTCGTCTCGCCGAGCACCCTAGCTCCCCCAACTTATCCGCTCAATATCAATATTTGTGGCCGTAACATTGGGTAACGTTTCGAGTTGAGATTCATATATGTATATATTAAATTGCCGACTAATTGATTCAGATACTCCCTTTTTTGGGAACCGCGCCTATGTACCTAAATCGACCTCATCTGTCAGAGGACTCCCCATATACTGACTACAATAGCTACATTTTACTGCCCCCTTCCACACACGCCGTTTCATATCAGTGACAACTGATATTGAAATTCTGATACGATTTTGAAAAATATATGTAATCGTTTTGTGATAGTTTATTTGGTACATCTACTATTGTATAAATATTCTGTTTTTTATTTCCAGGTTTGCCAAAAGTGACATGTTTTCTTTTTATGTTAACTTAGCTTAAAGTAGTCAAAATGTATGGTATAATAAAATAAATATATCTTTTGTCATAGTTTTTAAAATACTTTGTACATTTTTTTTAATGGTCTCACCGAAAGTAAAACTCATCAAAGAATTCTGGGACTAGGGACTGTTTGAAGACAATGGCTAAGTATGATTTTTTTTTTGTGGATAATTTGCAATATGTATAGAAAAATTAAGTATCCTTAAAAAAAGTCTGTTTTCGAGGATTTTTTTTATTATATTATGTTTATTTTTATTATTTTCAAAAGTAGTTTCGCCATCATTGACCTAATTTAGCAAAAGACAACAAAAATGTCCCACTAGTAAATCACTGTCAGTCGTCAAAGGACATCCACGTGGTTAAAGGTATGCTCCAAAAAGGATATTTCTCAGCTGCAAGAAAAACGAAAGAAGGAAAGAATTAGTTAGTTAGCATGTCATCAATGAATAAAAAGGATAAACTAAGGATGCAAGACATGCATCCGTCCAGGACGTCATTTCTCTCAGCTTTCCAAAGGACAGTGATTTCAATCGACGAGGATGGACAGAGGCCCCAATATAGCCAAAGGACATGGAAATCATCCTTTAAATGGCCGAGTAATGAGTACTTTTCTGTATTTTGGACTTGTAATTTCTTCCAAGTCCCGAAAGACCAAAAAAACCACAGAAAACAAAAAACTCCTTAAAATCTCAGCTCTCAGCAGGACTATCGCCTTGTCCTTTGCATCAACTCTTTGATGATTCGAATCTTTTGACACGTCTTGATCCTTCAAAGAACTTACGAGATATTTGCCATTTTTTTAAACAAAAAAGTCCTTTTATCTCAGCTACCCGAAGGATATTCCAGGATCTGTTAGTGTCTGTCGGTGCTGACTAAAGGACATCCTCATGGTATTTGTAATGGCGGAGTTATAAAGACATTTATGTTTTTTTTGCGATTTTAGTTTGACGAAAAATTGCAAATATCTCGCGAGTCCTGTGAAAGATCAGGACGACTCTTGGTGTCATAAGACTCCAACCATCAAAGTCTATCACCGGTGTAAAGGACATCTCAGTAGTCCTGTGGAGAGGTGAGATATTAAGGATTATGTGGTTTTGGTAGAGTTGGCTACTTGGTTCAATTTGGGACTTGGAAAAAATTACAAGTCCAAAAAACAGAAAGGGTGCTCATAACTCTGTCATTTTAAGGACGATTGGAATATCCTTTGGCCAGCTTAAAGTTCTTGTCCATGCCTATCGATTGACATCATCAGGTCCTGGAATGTCCTTTAAGTAGGGTAGAAAAAGGACGTTTTTGGAATATTGCATGTCCTGCATCCTCAGATGACCCCAACTTTTTTTGATGCAAATCTGTAGAGCTCGTCAAGGACATCTTAGGAAACCATGTCTTTTTGTCCTGCGGCAGGATTTGTCGACTCTAGAGCTAAAAAACGAAAAAAGGATAATTTTCTCGAGACCATATCTCCGCAGGATACTGACCGATTTTGACAGGAAGTACTTTTTTTGGTCCTTCAGGATCAGGACTACCGATCTGCATTCAAAAATACTCAATATCCTGCCAAAAATATTACTCGAATTTTTGTAAGGGGGTTAGTCAGAAAAATGGCCAAAAATCACAAAAAAACCATAAATGTCCTTATAACTCAGCCATTACAAGGATGACGAGGATGACCTTTGGTTAGATGATAGTCCTTGATGACCCGCTTCGACTGACACTTACAGATCCTGGAAAGTCCTTCAGGAAACTGAGATAAAAGGACTTTTCTGTTTGACGAAAAAAGGCAAATATCTCGCGAGTCCTGTGAAGGATCAGGACGAAAGTGGTGTCATACAACTCCAACCATCAAGGTCTACCTCCGGTGCAAACGACATCTCAGTAGTCCTGCGGAGAGCTGAGATATTAAGGATTTTATGGTTTTTGTCCAGTTTTTTCGCTCCTTGGTTCAATTTGGGACTTGGAAAAAATTACAAGTCCAAAAACCAGTTATAATTGTTGTTGTTGTAATTGTTGTTGTTGTTGTAATTTTTGTTGTTGTTGTTGTTGTTGTAATTTTTGTTGTTGTTGTTGTTGTTGTTGTTGTTGTTGTTGTGATTGTTGTTGTTGTTGTAATTTTTGTTGTTGTTGTTGTTGTTGTTGTAATTTTTGTTGTTGTTGTTGTTGTAATTTTTGTTGTTGTTGTAATTGTTGTTGTTGTTGTTGTAATTTTTGTTGTTGTTGTTGTTGTTGTTGTTGTAATTGTTGTTGTTGTTGTTGTTGTAATTTTTGTTATTGTTGTTGTTGTTGTAATTTTTGTCGTTGTTGTTGTAATTGTTCTTGTTATTGTTGTAATTTTTGTTGTTGTTGTTGTTGTTGTAATTGTTTTTGTTGTTGTTGTAATTGTTGTTGTTGTTGTTGTAATTTTTGTTGTTGTTGTAATTTTTGTTGTTGTTGTAGTTGTAATTTTGTTGTTACAACAACAACAACAAAAATTACAACAACAACAACAAAAATTATAACAACAACAACAAAAATTACAACAACAACAACAAAAATAACAACAACAACAACAACAATTACAACAACAACAACAACAACAACAACAAAAATTATAACAACAACAACAAAAATTACAACAACAACAACAAAAATAACAACAACAACAACAACAATTACAACAACAACAACAACAAAAATTACAACAACAACAACAACAATTACAACAACAACAACAACAAAAATTACAACAACAACAACAACAACAAAACTTACAACAACAACTACAACAACAAAACTTACAACAACAACTACAAAAATTACAACAACAACAACAACAACAAAAATTACAACAACAACAACAATCACAACAACTACAACAACAACAAAAATTACAACAACAACAAAAATTACAACAACAACAACAACAATTACAACAACAACAAAAACAATTACAACAACAACAACAACAACAAAAATTACAACAATAACAAGAACAATTACAACAACAACGACAAAAATTACAACAACAACAACAATAACAAAAATTACAACAACAACAACAACAACAATTACAACAACAACAACAACAACAACAACAAAAATTACAACAACAACAACAACAATTACAACAACAACAAAAATTACAACAACAACAACAACAAAAATTACAACAACAACAACAACAAAAATTACAACAACAACAACAACAACAACAAAAATTACAACAACAACAACAATCACAACAACAACAACAACAACAACAACAATCACAACAACAACAACAACAACAACAACAACAAAAATTACAACAACAACAACAACAACAAAAATTACAACAACAACAACAATTACAACAACAACAATTATAACTGGTTTTTGGACTTGTAATTTTTTCCAAGTCCCAAATTGAACCAAGGAGCGAAAAAACTGGACAAAAACCATAAAATCCTTAATATCTCAGCTCTCCGCAGGACTACTGAGATGTCGTTTGCACCGGAGGTAGACCTTGATGGTTGGAGTTGTATGACACCACTTTCGTCCTGATCCTTCACAGGACTCGCGAGATATTTGCCTTTTTTCGTCAAACAGAAAAGTCCTTTTATCTCAGTTTCCTGAAGGACTTTCCAGGATCTGTAAGTGTCAGTCGAAGCGGGTCATCAAGGACTATCATCTAACCAAAGGTCATCCTCGTCATCCTTGTAATGGCTGAGTTATAAGGACATTTATGGTTTTTTTGTGATTTTTGGCCATTTTTCTGACTAACCCCCTTACAAAAATTCGAGTAATATTTTTGGCAGGATATTGAGTATTTTTGAATGCAGATCGGTAGTCCTGATCCTGAAGGACCAAAAAAAGTACTTCCTGTCAAAATCGGTCAGTATCCTGCGGAGATATGGTCTCGAGAAAATTATCCTTTTTTCGTTTTTTAGCTCTAGAGTCGACAAATCCTGCCGCAGGACAAAAAGACATGGTTTCGTAAGATGTCCTTGACGAGCTCTACAGATTGGCATCAAAAAAAGTTGGGGTCATCTAAGGATGCAGGACATGCAATATTCCAAAAACGTCCTTTTTCTCAGCTACTCAAAGGACATTCCAGGACCTGATGATGTCAATCGATAGCCAAAAAACTGGACCCAAACCATAAAATCTATCGCATCTTAGCTCTTTACAGGACTAGTGCGATATCCTCTGCACCGAAGGTAGACCTTGATGGTTGGAGTCTATTGACACCACTTTCGTCCTAATCCTTCACCATAAAATCCATAAAACCATAAAATCCTTTAGTTTAGGAGATTGTTTGTCGATGGGAAATTAGTTAAAGGTTCAACAGTTATTGAATGTACGTTTATAGTATAGTTTATTTTTATGTTTTTGAATAGTAAAATGTTTGTTTTTATTCTAAGTATTAGAAAAGAAAGTTACCAACAGAAAATGAGAAATACAAATCTGATTAGTGTACATTTTTATATTTTAAATAAATAAGAGTTTAGTTTTCCGTCTTTGAATATGATAAAAATAAATAAAAAATATTGGCCAATGCACTTCAGTTTGTCTCTACACAGAAAAAACTCCTTTCATTTAATATTTTTGACAGATCCCTTTGACGTTTTTGTTATTAAGATTTATTCATTGCTTTTAGAAAAAGAAAAAGGGAAAATCTTAAGTGATTGAAATCTTTGGGGAAATTCTGAGTTTCGATGGCAGTAGACGGGCACTTTGCCTAGGATAGAATTGTTACTTTCAATTCGACTGCATTATGATGTCCTGATTTATTTATTTATGCATATTTCTTTTAAGCATTTTTGCTATTTACCATAATTTTGTTGTTGGCACAATTTGTGTCCTTTTTCCAAGTGTTTTTCTGACATTTTTGTTTTGCTGATTGTCAAATACAGTCAACATTAAGAATATTTCTACTTGACTTTTCTTATCGTCTGCTTATGTCTAAGTTTTGTCCAATTTGGCTTGAGAAGGTTTTTTTATTCCTTGGCCACAATTAGGCAAGAGCGAAATGAAAAAGGAAAAAGAAAATAATAAAATGAAAGATGAAAAGGTTGGGCCGTGCCAGCCCGCGCCTTCGTCTTTCTAAGAAATTCTCGAACTGTCACAGAAAGCATCAGCCAGCATCACCCAGCAACAGCAACAGCAACAACAACAACAAGAAAAACGAAATGAGAATAAAAAACGAAGAAAACTCTGACACCCAATGGACCGCTGGACCGCCCAATACCCACCAAACACCCCCTCCCCCTCATTCCACCCAAAAGGACGAATACATCTCCCTAGAGCCCGAGAGTTTCTCTTCCTTGACTCACACAAACTGTATATAATATTTATTATGTTGGCATAATAAATTGCAACATGGGGCAGATTCATTTTCGCACTTGCGGACATTTTTCATTTTGTTGCCGACCAGGCAGCTGCTGCTAGAATTTGATGGTAAAAGAGAGAGATAGAGGGGAAGACAGGGAGGACAAGACGCCGTTGGCTCTGGGCAGAGTGTAAAAGACGCATTGGCGCCACATCTCTCTATGTGTGTCGCCATTTCACGTTGCCAACCAACCAACAGACCAAACGTTGCGGTAACCAAACTGATGAGTCAAAATAAAGGAGCAGAAACTTGTTGCTGTTCCGTTTCCCACGAGAGGGAGAGGGAGAGAGAGAGCGAGATGAATGAATGTTAGTTCAATACAAATTTCATGCAATTTAGCAAAAACAAAAGACAGTCAACGAAAATTGGAAAAATTGCAAAATGATGTCAAAGAAGATGGCTCATCTTGCAAAATTGCAATTTGATTCTATTTAGAACTATCTATGTATGTAGAATCCAACATACATGCCGGGGACTCCTGGAAACCTGAGCTCCCAGGACTCGGCTCAAATTGGAACCGGTTCCATTCGGTGTGCCATCATTGCTGCTGCCAGCAAATAGACTTGGCGTGTGCGCATTTTTAAAATGGGGAAATTTAATAAAACTTGTCCTATTTCGTGCTCATTAGTGTCATGATAAATTTTATAGCCAACAGCCACAGTGAGACCGAGCTACACTCTGGCAAAAACGTTTGAAACTGTGTTTGTGGGAGTGTGAGTGTGTGTTAAGTGTGATTTGTCCACAAAATTTCATCAAAATGAAACAATTTAAAGACCTTAAAACATAAGCAGATGAATAATTTTGTGTGAAAATAATAATATGGAAGAAAAACACAGAGCGTATACGTAATATCTTCAACTTGGTATAGAAATTGTGGCAAAGATCTAGTTCTTAATTGCGTTTAAGACATTTCAACACTTATTTCTTCTAGTGTAATCGAGTCTAGTTAGTTGGGTTTTAGTCTAGAGTGTTAAACAGGTAAATGGTGGCGACTGGTGGATAAAAGTTCAAAGGCCACAGGCGCTTAACTGTTGCATGACCCTCCCTTTAGCTACCACCGGTGCCAACCAAAAACCATACCGATGGCCATAAATTAGAAAAGTTTACCCTGATGCGGACAAGTTGCCTTTGATTTGCCAGTTTTGCTTTGCCATTTTATGGCCGTTTAATGTGCTGACATGTCGACAATTACACCAGAGAGAAAAACAAAGAATGAGATACAATGCACACGCGAGAGCGAGAGAGGGAATGGGTGTACAGATCCTGGGTCCTGGGTCTGTTTCTGGTTATGGCGGCATCAGTTCATAGAGCAAACATAAATTCAAGCAATAATCTCATTGTTTTCACATGCGCTTCATTGCGCGGTTTCTAGTGCTACGCATCGAAGTAAGCCAACCCCAGAACCAGACTCAGCCCTCGCGCTCTATTGGGTCTTTTGTTTTTTTTTTGTTTTGTTTTTTGTTGCTGCTGATGTTGTCAACAAAGTTTCGCAGACACAATATGTCTACTGTCTACTGTCTGGTGTCTGCTTGTCCTTTTTGGTTTTGCTTGCAGCTGCCAACTGATGTAGCTACTTTTATGGTTGATGTTATTACTTTTTGCTGCTCTCTTTTCAACTCGTCCCCCTTCCTATTTTATTTTCGTTTTTGTTTCTTTTTTTGCTCACTCAAAAAGTCTCTTCACTTTGTCTCTGCCTCTCTGGCTGGCTCATTGCAACATGCAACAGTAGGAAAAAGTTGGCAACACAAAATTCGAGTCGCTGTCGAGATGCTCTTAGTAATAGCAAATGTTTTATGTGATTAGTTAGAAAATGTTAAGCGAAACTTACTTTTCAATGACTAAACCTTACTCTAAGCAGCTAAGAATTGATCATAGAAGGGCATAGAAATTCTCGTACTTTCCTGAATTTTCTGGTTTTTCCTGTAAACAGTTGGTCCTGTTGACCAGCGATTCGAAGACCTACTAACTAGTCAGTAGCAACAACTAATTTCATATGTCCAAGAGCTAGAATTTTATTGCTTTGTTAGAGTTGGCCAATTAAAGTGGCATAATGCTTTGGTTATACATAGAGCATATGGCATAAACTGAACTGCAATTTGTTGTTGCTGTTGTTGCAATTGTAGTTTTGGTTTTTTGCCTTCTGCGGCTCGCACTGCATTGCACTTCAGACGTCGACGTTGGTCGCCATTGCCGTCTACGTGGCTGGCGACAACATTTAAAGCGCCATGAATATGCAAAACTTTTACACTTGCTGACTACATTTTCCCAATCCCACTCTCCCCCTCACTCACTATATACACACATATATATGTATGTATTATGGGATGCACAAAAATATATAAATTGAGGCAAAAAAAAAAAACAGAAAAAAGACAGAAATGGTAAAATGCAAACACAGCAAGGATATTGCAAGTTTTTGCCTTACACTAGCAACATTGGCAAGTTCTGTTATTACCCCAGTTACCCACACCCACTTTAATAGACAGCCCCCCCACCCCTGTGTAGCATAATAATTCTTCAATAATAACAGGAGATAGAAGAGCAAAACGTTTCGTTTGGCGGTTAAGCAGGAAGAGACTCGGTTGCCGCTGAGTTGCTGGCGGGGAAATGGAAAACCGGCAAAGCCAACTCCATTGCAGGCTATAAAATAAACACTCACTCACTTTTGCCACAGCTCCTTGTCGCGGTATCCTTTTTTTGTTTTTGTTTTTTTCTTTTCTTTTTGCCGCTTTGGGCTTCTTCGTGGCGTTTTTTGTCGCTTGCTGCGGTTTAAGTTTTCTCCTTCTTTTTTTTTTTATACTGTTTTTCCTCTGCGGCTCAGGGAAATTTGTTTGCATTTGCAATGCAGAATTAAATTATTGCTTCCTTCTATCCCTATCTCTCTTCCCTTGTTTTTTTTCTTCTACATTTTTGCTTTGCTTCCTATCCTTTGAATGGCGACGCATAGCAACTGTCTGGCAGAAGAGTCCCGGTCGAGTTGCTGCTGCTGCTGGTGCTGGTGCTGGTGCTGCTGTTGCGGTTCGGGTTTTTGTTGTCGTTGTTATTTTGCGCACCGCAGCAACATTATCGCCGGGTTTGGCTTCGCGTTCAGCTAAATTCAGAACTATGCACTGCGGTCTGTGTGGCATATTGATTGGAATCTGGAGGCGCTTAAGGTTGGTTAGCATCGCTTGAGAAGGGTTCGCCTGGGCGATGTCAAGTGATATATACCCAACAGATAGCTGACGATTCTCATGCTGATGTAGATAAAACATTTTGTGTATTAATAGCACTGAATGATAAATTTGATTTGCAAAATTGAATATTCAATGTTCAAGCAAAATATGAAATGGAATTAACTAGAATGTAAGTTATTTTATATACTTCCTGAAATGCAGTCCTCGGTAGATGAGTTATCTAAGTGGCCTAGTCATTTAGTCAACTGAACATCGAGGATCCGGGTTCGAATCCCAGGCTAGTGTATGGATGTAGTTTTCGTCTAAGCCGAAGGCCTTAGTTGCCAGTGCTTGTAAAATATAGTTAGGTTGATAGTTTACTACAACTATATCCTATACTTTAATACAATACAATACAATACTTCCTGAAATGTAAGCGACATGACAAATCAATCGGTTTCTATCTCCCTATTTAAAAACTTTAATTTTTAGACGATTGTTAAATATAAAAATCAAACTTCTACCTAGAATCTTACCTTATGAGAAGAGTCACACTTGAGAATGTTCCATAAACTTTTAAAAAATATTAAGTAATTACAATAAAATTTTACTTTTATTCTTTTTTCACATTGCACTTAAACATATTTATTTAACTGAATTCGGTAGATGGAGTGCGGGGTTCAACTGACCTAAAGAAAGGAGATGTCTAAAATCGGCTTAAATTGGTTTTTCACTTGCTCAAATGCAATGCCCTAAAAAGTATGCTATGATAATTGAATTAGTTTTTTTTTTTTTTTTTTTTTTTTTTTTTTTTTTTTCAATATGTGTATTTTAGCAAGGAATCGATTCACAAATGATCTTAACAAAGCTTTTTACTTAACATAATATAAACGCCAAACAGTTATTTCTAACAGTGTAAATTTTAGTCTTATTTATATATGTACATTACTCTATATTTTTAGGGGTATGTTTATTTAGGTATACAAGTCAACAACTTAGCGTATCATTGTCAGATACTGCCTTCTCTTCAGCCTGTGGATGGTCCTTTGGCTCGCAAGAGGTCTCGCCAGCCGGTTTGCATGTGTGTGCAGCCTATCATTGTACCTGCTGGTGTGGCGATTAATTTGGTCTTCTACCGTTTCCACTTCAAGATCATGGTGTAGTGATGCGCCTCGGATAAACCATGGGCACCCTGTCATCTGACGCAGAGCTTTGTTTTGAAACGTTTGTACCTTTTTTCTATTGGAATCTGCAGCCATCCCCCAGATTTGGACTCCATATCTCCAAGTAGGAGCTATTATAGCATTATACAGTGCCCGTTTGCATTTTAGTGGCAATTTGCTTTTCCCATTTGTCAGCCAGTTTAGCTTCGACCATTTGATTCTGCACGCTTTTAGAGAGGCTTCGATGTGGTCTTTAAAAGTAAGGCGTTTGTCTAGGACTACTCCCAGATATTTTGCCTTTTCTTCTGTTTTTAGCACCTTGCCGTTAAGCCATACACGGGGAGGATGCTTTCTTCTCAATGTGAAGCATATATTTAAGCATTTGGCCTCGTTTAGCATTATATTCCATCTGCGAGCCCAGCTCTCAAGCAGATGGAGATATTCTTGCACTCCATCAGCGGCAGAATACTCACACGACGAGGAATAAAACATACAGACATCATCTGCATAGGAAGCTATTAATGACTTGTTTTCTTCCTCAGGCCTGGGTATATCAGAAGTATACACCGTGTAAAGTATAGGACCGAGAACACTTCCTTGAGGCACGCCCGCAGCCACATCATGAACACTGGAGACTGCAGATCTTACTTTAACTTGAAATTTTCTGTGTTCCAAGTAGGAGCGAAGAATGAGGTAGAAAGGAGCAGGCAGCTTTCTCTTCAGTTTTGCAAGAAGGCCAACATGCCAGACTCTATCAAAAGCTTGCTTCACATCTACGAAGACTCCATTGCAATACTTTTTTTTGTCGAACGCCGTCAGAATATAATTTACCACTCGGTGCACTTGTTCAACAGTGCCATGTCCCTTCCTAAATCCAAACTGGTGATTTGGGATAAGTTGCAAGTTTGGAAGTCCAGAGATTCGAGTCACCATTACTTTTTCCCATACTTTTGAGACACACGGTAGCAAAGAAATTGGGCGGTATGATTCTGGATCATCTTCCTGCTTTCCTGGCTTGTGTATCATGATAACCCGAGCCAGTTTCCACTGTGTTGGAAATGAATGGCACTGAATGATAAATTTGATTTGCAAAATTGAATATTCAATGTTCAAGCAAAATATGAAATGGAATTAACTAGAATGTAAGTTATTTTATATACTTCCTGAAATGCAGTCCTCGGTAGATGAGTTATCTAAGTGGCCTAGTCATTTAGTCAACTGAACATCGAGGATCCGGGTTCGAATCCCAGGCTAGTGTATGGATGTAGTTTTCGTCTAAGCCGAAGGCCTTAGTTGCCAGTGCTTGTAAAATATAGTTAGGTTGATAGTTTACTACAACTATATCCTATACTTTAATACAATACAATACAATACTTCCTGAAATGTAAGCGACATGACAAATCAATCGGTTTCTATCTCCCTATTTAAAAACTTTAATTTTTAGACGATTGTTAAATATAAAAATCAAACTTCTACCTAGAATCTTACCTTATGAGAAGAGTCACACTTGAGAATGTTCCATAAACTTTTAAAAAATATTAAGTAATTACAATAAAATTTTACTTTTATTCTTTTTTCACATTGCACTTAAACATATTTATTTAACTGAATTCGGTAGATGGAGTGCGGGGTTCAACTGACCTAAAGAAAGGAGATGTCTAAAATCGGCTTAAATTGGTTTTTCACTTGCTCAAATGCAATGCCCTAAAAAGTATGCTATGATAATTGAATTAGTTTTTAAAGTGCAAAACTTTTGAGCCCAAAAAAGTATGCTACAAAAACAAAATAACATGTATTTCTAAAGATACTATGGTTAGTTATCATATGATCCAATGTATAATAAACAGATTAAGGAAAAAAATATATTTAGACTGGACTCGCCATGTTAGAAAAGCTTTAACTTTTTTGAAATTTCACCTGGGCACTTGAAATGAACATGATTAACTTTTAGTGAGGAAAACTCTTCCGAAAACATCATCTCAAATATAAAAATTGTGGAAGTTATTGTATCGTTTCTTAGAAAATAATAATGCTAGCAAAAACTGTTTGGATAAATTGAATGTAACAAATATTTACTTGTTTATTACAATCTTTTGCCAACTTTGTTGTCTCGAGGATTTTCCCCCAGCGGTAAATAACAAACAGCCTGACAAGAAAATTCCCTTCCTTCACATGGTTATTCTATGTCCTTTCTTTTTTTTTAGTCGTTGTTGCTGTTGGCACATCCCGAAGCTGTCGCTTTGCATTCATTGCAAATATTTGGCGCTACATTTTACGAATAATTTTCGCATGCATACTTATTTGGACTTGGTAGCGAGGGATAAAAAACTGTAAAGTGCTGAGGGAAATGCAAAGCAAAAAGCTAAGAAAATCCGAGGAAAAAAGTCATTCTTTTGATTTTTATGCTCTGCTCTGAAAAATCAACTAACCAAATCTACAAAAAAAAAAAAAAAAAAGAAAACAACTAGAAAGCAGAAGATGTATATAGACACAGAGGCAGAGATAGAGACAGGGCCAAAGACAGAGACAGAGACAGCGAAGAAGAAGGACACCCACAAGCGGCTGGCTTTCGACGGTACCTTAATGCGTGCCTCTGAATTATGCGAGGCAGGAAGACAAAAAAGCATAAAAAGGAGTGCAAGAGAAAGAAAGGGGGGAGGAAGAGCGGGAAGGGCAGAGCGACAGGAAGACGGTTGAAAAAATGCGAACGAAAAAAAAAAGGAAAAGGAATCCTAGAGGTAACAGCTCCTGACTCCTGTGATTCCTGGTGACTGGGCGAAGTTTGCCAGCTTGTGTCATGGCTGACTTGGCCTGGGCATGAACTGTGAACCAGTCACCTCTTCAGCCCTTCCGCCCGCTCCTTTCGTATCACAATTCCGTCCCGGACACCCGGACACAAGGAGTAAAAGTCAGGCATGCAGCAATTGCGGGTGAGGGGGAATATTATGGAAGAGGGCGGCGGGGCAGCGGCGGCGTGCCAAGGAGCGGGGTTAAATATGTTTTTGTTATTTATGCAAATTCGTTTTTGTGTTGCCAGCGACTTGGGCTTTGTTGTAAGTCATAATAGCTACACATGGCGGCGCATCGGGCAAAAGGGGGTGTGGCGGGACGGGGAGGGGCTTGGCTTGTGCGGCGCTAACCTGTTGTTCGTTGCCGCCGTTTGCTGGCGTTTCTTGTTTATGTGCCAAACACTCGCGCTTTTTCTCTTTTTTGCTCCGTTTTACTTCTTGCCATCTTTACTTACAGTATTCCTTCTTCTACCTTTCCCCCTATTTTTGTCCCTCCTTTGCTGCAATATAAATTTAATGCAAATTTCTCGTAACGGGCGCTTTTTTTTTTTGCCTCATTTTCCAAGCGGCAGCAGCAAGAAAATTGCAACTTTGTTTTCTCTGCTCTTTGCCCCTTTACATTTTTAATGTTCAACAATAGTTTTGAATAATGAATGCATTTTATGAATACCCTTGAAACATTTGACTAACCATTTGATCCTGTTCATCCACACACCCACACACACTAACACCCATACACCTATTCAATATTTGACACATTCGAGTTGAGAAAAGAAACTTTAATCTCAAGTTTGTCCCATGTTTAGAGTTTATTAGATTTTTATGTCATAATTTATAATGTGCCTGGTCGGTGCTATGTAGACAGAATGTTTGTGTGTGTGTGTGTGTGTGTGTGTGTGTTGGGCAAAGGCCACACACATATTTGACGCTTTGGGTCGACCCAACAACAAGAATAACGACAGCAACAACAATTTATGGATAAGGGCCCCTAAAAAACCCTATGTAGTTTGAGAGAGTAGGCCCAGAAGCCTCAACTTGAAAAACGAAAACAGGCAAAAAAACAAAAAACCTTCTCAAAAAAAATAAGAAAAAAAAGAGTAAACCAGAACGTAGAAAATTTAATTAAAATTTGAGTTGTGTTTTGGGGGTTTAAGTACAATACTCTGAAGTGTTTAGTTGGGTTAGCTCAGCTTACAGCTGTTGTATATATATATATATATGTATATAGGGTGTTATTATAGGCCGAGATTTGATTTTGGTCCTGCATACAAATGAAGATTGTATTTTTGGGATTTTGTTTCAAGCAACTTTTCAATCTTATTAAATTGCAAAGACTTTTAGAAGAACACAGCACACAGAAATCACAACATTATTCAAAAGCGATTCCCAAAACTTGGGAACAAATTGTGAAGCAGTTTTCTAATAAATTGTGAGTTTCTTTTGCAGAATTCGTTTAGAATTCATTGTGTTTATCTCAAGTTTATCATTTCAAATCTCTTTCTTTTTATTTAGAAGAAAAGTAAAGAAGAATTGAAGTGAATATTTTGAACTCCAATTAAAGAATTTGAACTCCCATTCATTAATATAGAAGAAACAAAGGAGAGTGTAATTACCTCCTAATATAAAAAATTTTAATAATTATATCACTTCGAATCCTTTGTAGTTGCCCAAATGAAACTCCTATGGAGTAGTTTCTCTAAAATGATTTTCAGCTAGATCTCTTTAATGTATTTAAACGACCATAAGATGATAAAATGAAGCTATTTTAGCCACGAGAATTGTAAACATTTTCGTACAATTGGAGTTTCATTTTTTAATACAAATATGTCTTTTGTTAAAGATTCAATTGAAGCATTTAATGCCAAAATTGTTGACTAAATTTCCTCATTAATCACAAATCGAGCATTAGCATTCAAATGGGTTTGTTAATGATTGAAAGGGAATAGCATTGTGTAGCCTTTTGGCACTGCCAAACACCCGTTATGTGATATCCTTCCATGTGGAGCATTGTATGTGACCTTTAGTTCCCCTATGTGGGGCACACTGAAAATCCAACTAAGGCTTACAAGGATATCAACAAGAAACTACGACTCCAATTTGTGTGGCAAAATCGTTCTATATACATGTGTGTGTAAGTGTGTCTATGTGTGTGTGTGCGTGAGTTAATTTATTTAAATCTCACTTGTAATTCATATTTTAGAGGCAACGTTGGACGCATAATAAGCAATGCCAGAATTCTCCATTTCTCCATTTCTCTCTCCGTCTCACAGTAGCGAATATTCGAGACATAAATTCTGCAAAATTTTGCCTCTTGACTAGGTGACTGTTTTTTGAAGGCCATGCTTAGAGAGAGGAGGGGCAAGTGGGCGGCAGGTGAGTGTGTAGTGTAGTTTGAATACACGTTGTGCGTTGTGGTACGTGGCACTTGGCACGTGGTGGGGTGCACAGCTTGGTGTAAATTTGCAGATAAGTAGCATTAGTTGGGCCTTTCATTTTGCCGTTGCGTTGCCGTAGCCGTTGCCGTTGCCGTTGCTGTTGGGTTATTATGTACTTAACGAGTGTTTATTAGCATTTTAATTACCTTTTGGCGCGTGAAAGCTGCGTGCATTAGTCAACTTTTAATGTTAGTCAGGGCCGTAGGATATCAGCGAGTATCCCAAAAACTCAGTGCACACTCATCACGGCCAGAGGGGTGTGAGGAGGGAGGCTAATACCTTAGGGGTAAAAACTTTAATTATGTTTTTAAAGTTTAATGAGCGGCATTAGAGCGTCGTTGAATGCTGACAAAACATTTGCTTTCCACACACACACATACACAGACTCACACTCACACATTCATATAATTTTTGAATTTCAATAAAAACATTCATAATAAAAAATCAAACTAATATAGTACTAACGATGTGAAGATACAGATGAGTTGAGATGCAATTTAAATACAATTGCATATTCGATACTAAAGCTCTTTAGACACTTTAGTTAATATTCACTGTGGCGGCAAAAATTTTTAAGCTCCATATGGTGAAAGCGGAAAAATATTTGCATTGCTTTTTATTAGTAGCGAGTGAAAAAAAGACGAGAAAAACTATAAAATAAAGAGATGAAGGAATTGCAAAAAACTAATTGGATGTGCTGAAACAAAATATATATATATATATCAGTATATATAAAAATGGAAAACGAATATTTAAAAAAAAAACCACGCAGTCTGTAAAGTAAAGGGGAGTGGGCGGCTGGGCGTGGCAGTTGGCTTGTTAAAAGTTCATTACACTCATAGAATGCTTGTAAAGCGAGATGATAAATTAATCTACAGCGTGCAACGAGGCGCGCTATTGAGATTGAGTGGGTGCAGTAAACGCGAGAGAAACACAAAAAGAGAGCACAAGAGATAGAGAGAGAGAGATAGAGAGAGTGAAAAATGCCAGAGAGACCAGCAAAGAGAGAACTGGGAGTGGGAAAGAGAACTGACATAAATGACGAGTTTAATTTGTATGCAAACAAGTTGGCGGCGTCGTCTGACTATGAGAAGGACGCTGATGACGTTGACAATGATGATGATGTTGGACCTACAGTAATTTTACACATATACATATAAAGAAAAAGCACAGGACACATACAGGACACTGACGAGAGTGTGAGAGAGAGAGCGAGCGGTAGCCGTGTTGCCTGCTAACTGTTTCCGCTTGATGTTGTTGAGTGACGTGCGAATGCCAGGAATGAAGCATCATTGCTATTATTTGCCATAGCAAGAAAAATTAAAGAGTAAATGGTAAGAAACAGAGAGAGGAGAGACACAGAGAGAGAGAAATAAAGTAAGATGGACAGACGGAGATAGATATGATGATATAGCATATGCATTAGTTTACACTTCTAAGAGAGCTCTTCAGTAGAGTAAATGAGTAAATAATTAATCGATGGATTTATAATGACCACTGAAGTGAAGCATTGCGTGTTTTGTGGACAACTCTGAACTGCATTTGCAAAATTTAACTGGAAGAGTATTCGTGTGGTGTGTGAAAAAAAAAGTTAAGTGCAAAAAGTTTCCCCCTAACATTTCAACTGTTTTGTGTAAACATGTTTGACTCCGACTGAGACTGAGGGAGACATTAAAACTGAGATCCCTACTTAATGGCAAGTTTATTTAGAAGTTAAGAATTCTCTGTAGTAAGTAATCTGTGAAAGGGGAAAAGTGGGCGAAAGCCACTCCAGATTCTCTTGGATTATAAAGACGAGAAGAAAAACCGCCTTCCCCACCTTCACATTTCTAATCCACAATTGTAAATGTTTATTTAGCCTCATCTGCAGCACTCTCAATTCTCAGTTCTCAGTTCTCAGTTTTCAGTTCTTAGTTCTTAGCTCTTAACTCTGCAACTGAAAGTCGAGCATGTTTATGCGGCGTATGCGTAATGTGTATATGTATGTACTTATTTTTCGCCGTTGGCTGGCCAAAAACTTTTGCCTTAGTAAAACTTGAACGCCCTTTTAATTAGATGCCGCCTGCCAACAAATTGTTACGCCAGACTTGAGCCACATAATTAGCATAAACTTAAATAGTTAATTAGCGTAATAATTGTGTTACATTCGAAATATACAAAAACTCAATTGGATTTCGCAGTGCAACAAAATGTGGAAATAGAGAGCGAGAGAGAGAAAGATAGAGAGAGAGAGTGAGAGTGGGAGTTGAAAAAGGAAATGGGAAGCCAAAGCATGTAACATAAACTGAAACTATTGGTGTCTTAATTAGCGTGCGTGTTCAATTAGCAGAAATGAAAACGAGAACTGGCAATGGGGAGGAGAGGCGAGAGCAAGGGCGGATTTCTTGTCCTCTGGTAATAAGCCATTATCAGTTGCTGTTACTTGAATTTATTTGCGGAACAAAAGACTTGAGACAAACCAGAAAACAATGTAAAAGACAACCAACAAGGAAGAGAGTTAAGAAACTAAATCCAATGTTTCCCACCCAAAAGAATGCCACTCATGAATTTCAAATAATACCAAACACTTTGACTTTGACTTGCTACCATGCCATGCCGTGCCGTGCCATGCCATCCCATGAATGAATGCCATGGGTCGAGTTGACTTCCTAGTCTAAATTCCTGGTCTAGGTCCGCCCTAATGTCGTGATTCCATAGTCATTCCGATACCGATTTCGATTCCGTGATGCCTGGCATGCCAAAATCCAATGAAAGACGTTTAGTTTGCTTGGGTGTCGACGACGACGTCGCAAGAAATTCGCAAAGAAAACAAGCAATGAAATCGCATAACTAACAATGAATTCCTAACTTGAAGCTACTTGAGCAGCCATCCAGCCAGCGGGCCCGCCAACCAGACAGCCATCAGGATGGCTCAAGCATGAGCTGAACGTGGTCTTGTGTCAGCTCCTGTGCTAAAAGTCGACATGAAGTTCCAAGGGATTTCATAGAAAAAATAACTTGAAGCGTATATATTCTCCTGTTGCCTTGTGGGTGTTGCTCTCTCTGTCTCTCTCTCTTTCTCCGTCTGGTTGTCTGTCTGTCTGACTTCATTCTTATGCTGCTTGTGTGCGTTCTGGTCGCGATTTTCCTCTATTTAGTTTTTTTTCTCTCTTTTTTTTTTTTTTTTGTTCACTTCTTGTGCCAGTCGAACGTGAATACTTTGGGTGCTTCTTATGTTTAGTTTACTTGCGGGCGCATATTTGATTTCCGTTCTCTGCCATTTCAAGTGGGATTTCATCAGTTGCAGCTTCAGTTTTTACGCCATTTGGACAAATGCAAGCGAAGCATTGAAAGTATTAAGCAAAATGCCAACGACATTCACTTAATACACATATATGTCCAATACACCACGGAAATGTACTTCTTCGCCCATCTGGGATGATTAAAGGCAAACAGTTGCTTACATCTTGTGTCGACAGCAAGAATTTATTACTCCATCAATTTATCGATTTAGTTTATTTCTTTGTGGAAATTCTATGAAACAAAAGAATCATTTAAAATTCTGATTAAAACATTGTTAAATTTGATTGCCTTACACAGGATATAAATATGTATTTCTATTACCAATTCAATTTATTTCCGTTTACATTTTTAATCAGTGCCGGATTAAGTTAACGCAGGGCCTATAGCAATCCAAAATCCTAAATATAAGAAGACATAATGCAAATTAGAAGATGTGAAAGTTAAAATATGAAGGAATAACAATTTCAAACAGTTATATCTCAATAAAATCACAGTTCAACGTATTTTAGATTTAAACAAATTAAGTCCGACTCGATTTTTTTTTGAAAAATCATGATTTATATGTACATTATTATGTTGAAAATAAAGACATGAATATTTCAAATATTTAAAAATCTGACTTAACTAGAGCTTCATGAATTTGAGGTTTATGGGAATACTTTTGCTGGTCTTTGGCATTTTTTATCATGTTCGAAAAAATAACTTGATAACTAAAGTGAGAATCCAAAATTGGTTGTAGATACGCAAAGCTAAAAGTTCTTAGGAATTTGTAATAATAAGTCCTAAAGTAGTTTCGAAAGAGGATAAATTTTAGCTAAAGAATTTCGCTTTATATTTTGTGAGTTTAGTTAGTTTAGTTTAAAGTTCTTAATATAATGAATAAATATAAATATTTGTTGAAATGCCAATTGATTGCATTACTAAGTATGTCTGCTTATTGTGATTTAGGTTTGTGAAATTTTTAAATTAAATTTGATTTATTAATATGCAAATAGTAGTGAATGGTTTGTTTTAACTAAAATGCTTAAACATAAGTCAAATATATGCGAGGCATTTGTAGCTACATACATATATACGGAAACTACTAAATCAATAAACATGTGAGTAATTACATTTACAAACAATGCAAAAACTAGTTGTTGTGGTTGTTGTTTTGTGTGATTGCTGTATGCTGTTTTGCTTAGTTTTTGCCTAACAACAAAATAACAAAACATGATTCCAATTTCGTAGCATACATTTTGGGGCTGAAGAGTAGCTCCTCTGCTGCTCTTGACTTGCATTTCAAGTGCATGTGCCATGTGGCATGGCTTCATTCATTGTGCCATATCATTGTTGCGGGTCTCTGTGGTTGCTGTTGTTGTTGTGTTGTATTTTTTTTTTTTGTTTTAGCTTTTCTCTTATAAATTTGCTTTTTTTGTTTTTGTTTTTATGCGAAACAATGCCACAGACTGCACATGACAGCATTTCATGTTGCTTGGACTCCCCCCCACCCCCCACCATCTCCACCTGTCATCCATTGCCCTTTCTATGCATTTCTCTGCATGATGTGCCATGTGTGTATGTATGAATACGCAAACTACTCAAACAAACAAGAAAGCAAAAGAAATTCACGCTTATTTGGAATAGTCGTAGTCGTAGTCGTAGTTGCTGCTGCTGCTGCTGATGATGATGCTAATATGCCATAATCACAGCTAATGCAAAACCTCAAGATATATAAATGTATTATTTAGAAATGCGCGAGCTTAAACTGAAATGACAGCTTATCAACGCCTCTAATCAGGGTTAGGTAATGAAAACGCAGCCGACAGGCATATTTGACTTGCAGTCGAAGACCCTCCGCCTCTTGCCAGGACTACAGGACTACAAGTAAGGCAGGCAGTAAGGCAGACAAACAGTGAAGGAGCAGTTGGCAAACGTTAACAACCAACTACAACAGGCAAATAAGCGTTATAAGAAAAAACACAGGCAAGACACAAGCAAAACAGCAAAAGGAAAAAAGGAAAGCAACAAAATTGTGTGTACAAAATAATTCCACAAACACTCAGAGGGCAAAAATAAACAAGATGCAATGCAAAAGGCAAGGTGAGAAACGTCTGACTCGGACAATGGTAAAGAATTCCAACAAAAGTTGCAAATAAAATGATATACTTTCTGTCTGTGCTTTTAAGCCTCTTAAAATATCATCTGTCACTCAACTTTGATATCAACTGAGGTAAATATCGAACGAAGATCAATTCAATTGAATGCAATGTCGGACCCGGCAAATCGTATTAACACTGGAACGTCAACAATTTTATCTTAGATCATGGCAATACGATTATTTTAATTAGGAAAAGATTTCAGCACTTTTAAAGAATTTTTTCAACTGAATTAATCAAGTTAAAGACAAAACTAAAGTCGTTGTTTATAATTAAATTTAACAATTCTCAGAGCAGAACTTGTCGATTTTAAATTTCAAGACTTTGAGTAGATACAATTGTAATATTTAAACAAAAAAGTGCTGGAAACAACCATTGTATCGACGTCTTAGTCTTGTTGGTTGCCTGTGACTTGTTGGGAAAAGGCATTTTTATGACACGTCGACATCAAGGCACAAGATGTCCTGGCAGCATCAGCATCAGTAGCAGTAGCAGCAGCAGGGAGTTGGTCCCGGACACGGACACAGACACGGACATGGAGACGCAGCTTTAGAGAGGCCTGCTTAGACAGACGTAGACAGCGTCGGTGTTTACTTATAGAGAGTTTGCCAGCAATTTTTTGTTCGTCGTTGTCGTTGTCGTCGACGTTGGATGGGAGGCAAAAAAATGGACGACTAGGCTAGGCTAGGCGGGATGGCGCGGCGGTTAAAAGTCTTCTCACAAATTCTAATAAATGTAAAAGAAATTGTATGAGGTTATATGGGAAGGTTATGCCACGGCAGCTGTGAAAATGGCAAACGCAGTTTTCTTTTTCATTTTCCCCGGGTTTCCCTCACTCACGCCCCAGCAATCTCATCTTCTGTTGGCTAAAATGAAAACTAAACGAGTTTTGTGCTGGCCTAGGCAACGGCACCCAACATCATCAGCATCAGCCTTGAATCGACTCGACTCGACTTGACTTGACTTAAGTTGACTCGACTCGCCTCGACTCGAGTCAAGTCGAGTTGAGTTTTGGTGGCAGCAGTCAGCAAATTGCCAAACGCACTGCGGATTTGGATTCTGGTTTGCCGGTTGCCGGTTGCCATTTGCTGTTTGCCGTTGCCATTTCCCCTCAGTTGGTGGTGGTGCTAAAATATATACGAGTATGTCTGGCGACAGTGGAAATTGCTGAGCCAAAATGGATATCGTTTTAATTTTTTTAAATTACAACATTTCGTTTGCTCGTTAGCGAAAAGGGGGGGTGAGAGCGAGGAAGAGGGAGAAGGGTGGGTGGTTGTAAATTGTATACACCGGAAAAACGCTGAGCAAATGTGCTCAAAAATTTATGAATTTAATATGAAGAATTGTTCAACGTTAAGACGGAAAAATCAAATTTCAACGCTGTAAGCTTAAATCATAAATCATAAGCTGTAAGTTGAAAGCTCTTTACAGTTCAAAAGCAAATCTGATTTTTATATTCTATATGTTGAGACTCAAAGTTATCTTCTGACAATGAAATCAAAAAAAGAAAAGAGAAGTAGGTAAACCCATCAAAACAGAAGCTATATTAATCATACGCCCAAAAGCAAATCAATAAAGAATTTGAATTCTTTTCCCCATATTCATAAGTATTCGACAATGGGAGATAGAGAGAGAGAAGACTAAAGAGACTTCACCTTGTACTTGTGTTTAATAATTTAAGCGATATATATATATATTTATCTTTCCGGTTGGAGCACCAGGTGGTCAGGTGATTTGTGGGCCGCAAATTTTCAGCGTCTTTAAACAAATTTTATTGCCTCATATTCGCCATGGAGCAACATTGTTCGTTCTGTACACATTGGCCTGCTGCTTCACTGACTTTACATAATGCTAGCTGATTAGTCGACCAAGGGGGAGAGGCGAGTGCAACCTCAATCTCTCACCCCCTGAAAATTCGACATACTGTTAAAAGCGCCAGCAAGTAGGCCTCAAAATATATAACAGGACGAGAGTCTATGTGGCAATTGTTCATTTGCCTATATACGTTTCGTAGGTATATAATGTGCATGAAATGTGCATGTATTGTATTTGCATGAGTAGGCCTTGTCCATGGGCTGGCTCTCTCTCAGTATGTGTGTGTGTGTGTGTGTGTATCCAGAGTGCGTACGCAAAATTCATGTCTCTATACGCACAGGCGGCAGCATTCGGCGAATCAATAATGATGACCTGAATACGCAAAAGCTGCAGCCGATTAACTCTGGACACATGCAACATGCAATGTACCGAAAGATGCAACGGAAATCGGTTTTATCTGCATCTGACTCCTATCTCTCTATTCCTATCTATCTTCTGTCTCTATCTCTGTCGCTTTGTCTATCTATATTTTGCTTCTTCTTGTACTGTGTGTGTTTTGCTTCAATTTGCAATCCCCAGAGCTCTCAGTCAAACAAAAAAAAAAGAGGGAGAAAACTAAAATAAAAGAAGAAATGTTCCCATTTTCATTTAGGCTTTCAACAACAATTGCTGCTGCTGCTGCTGCTTTTGCTGGTGTTGGCGTTGGTCTTGTAGTTGGTGATGTTGCATCGTTTTCTTTCTGCTTTCATTGTCTTGCCGGTTGATTGTTCAAAGCGCAGCTTTCAGCTGGAAATTTGTAAAGTGCCATTGGAGTCCACATTGCGTCCTCGTTGCAGTCACCTGCCAACGCGTTTTACTACTACGATTCCTGTCCATATATGCTACAATCACATACTACTACTACTATTACAACTCTGACTCCGACAATAGTAGTATATAGGCTCATGTTTGTATCTTCTCTCCCGCCTTTCGTTTACTCGTTTCGTATATGTTTTGAGTGCATGTGCATGTGCATGTGTGTTTGTATGTGTGTGCTATATTTATAGTCCTGTGCCTGTGTGTATGTGTGTGTGTGTGTGTGTGTGTGTATGCCATGTGCAAGCTGCCGTCCGTTTTCATTGTGGGTCATTCCTGTTTCCATTCCCCATTCCCCATTTCCCATTTCCATTCCCGTTCTCTCGTGTCTATCTATCTATCCGTCTACCGATTCCCCCGGTTTTTATGTTTTCGACGCCTGCCTGTTTCCATTTGCATTCGCACTACTGTGCACACGGAATCCGCTTTGCTCACAGACACAAAGATGCATACACACACATGCACTCGAAACATATACATATATGGCTCTCTGTCCAGTCTCCAGCCTGCTTCTCCTATATGCATGTTTGCATGTTGCGTATACGTCGTGTGGCCCATTGTGAGCCGCGCCTTGCGCCTCGCTGCTGCTGCTGCTGTCGACTGGCATTACTCATAGGCGAAAAAAAAAAAAAAAACGAAACAAGAACATCCAACAACAGCAAATCGACAACGCAAAAAAACAGAACAGAACAGGACAGGGAGAGAGAAAAAATTGGAAAATATTTATTCATTTACGTGGCAAACCAGGGTTGCAGTATAGGCAAATGACAAACGAGACGAAAATTGAAGAAAATTGGGTCACAAATTGAAGTTGGTTTATTGAGGGGGATTTTCTGTATATACGTATGTGTGCATATTGAAAGTTAATAGACTTTTTGATTGAGTTTTTTTTTTTTTTTTTGAAGGGGGAGGGGGTCAATTGCATATGGAAAGATTATATCGATATCTTGAAAACGAATAGCCCAAAAATTTGGCAAAATGCAAAATAAAGATCAAGATACCAAAATGTAGTTTCCATTAGTCGAAAAAGCTTAAGTCAAATGGGAATATATGCATATGCATATGAATTGTTGGTAACTATTCAAATCTACTCATACGCTTATTCGAGAATTCAAGCCTCGACGGTAGTTGGGGATAGATAATGGTAAGGATTTTGGATTAACATATCAACGGAACAGCCAAGATTCGATTTTTCTGATCGAATGCAAACAAGTAGAAGATGCTGCGAATATTCTAGAATATTCTCCATTAGACCTGAGAACAGGTCTAATGGGTTTACTCTCAGAAGCTATACATTTAAGCTTAACTTTTAGCAACAAAGATTGAGAGCTGATGCCTGATTCGGCTTACTGTTCAGATAAAATATATATGTGTAGTTAGATGTTCCGTTTGGCTAAGTAATTCTTTGGCAGTGTCATAAATTTAGTAAATGAAATATTTTCTCAGGTGGCTTACAATTTCGATTGTTGGCCCTAACTTTGTGTTATTTCAATTGTGTTTAATATTTATTTTGATTATGACAAAGTATGGATGGCTCAAACTCAAACTGAAACTCAAACTCTATTACATTCAAATATTGGGTGTGTGTGTGCATTGTGAGTTTTCTGCTTCAATTCATGTGATATGCCATTTATCTTTGTTATGCATATCCCAGCTCCCCAAGGGGAGCTACTAGGGTGTGTGCGTGTGGGCGGGTTAGTTAGGGGCAAAAGGTCCTCTACTTCTTACTTAACCCATTTGTTATGGCACTTAAAAAATGACCTCCTATTGCAAACTCCATTCAGTTGTGCAGCATCTTCTATACTGACCACATGCATATATATATATATTTCATTCATCCCTCTTCTCCTCCCTCACACACACACACACATAGAGAGGGTGTACGTATACATATTGGCCCAGCCCTGCTCTATAAACATCATCCTGGACGGCTGCTGCAATTTCTTCTTCTTTAGCTTCTTTTGCAATGCATTTTGCTGCATTTTATTTATTGTTCCATTGCATGCATGTTGCATACATACATTTTGCATTGCCACCTCGCATCTGTGTGTGTGTGCGGACATATATGAGTGCGTGTGTGTGTGTGTGTGTGTGTATTTTGCATTTACGCCTGCTCCAATTTATTTATTGTATGTATATTTGTTTATATCGTATATAGAACTCTCAACAAATTGCCGTTGTTGTTGTTGCACTGTGTGTGCAATTTTTTTTTTTCGTCATTTTTTATTGGGCGTTGGCCGCTTTATCGATTGGTTTTCAAGTGTTTGTGGCGGCTTTTCATTTTTCTACCCCATCCTCCGTCCCCGACACCTCACCACAAAAATCACATTCTAGCCTCCACTCTCTTCAACTTTCTTTCTCTCTCTCTCTTTCACTCTTCTTGCAATGCAATTTCAATTATGCACGCACAAATAATTAAATTGTTTTAATTGCAAGAAACGAAGTTGCCATGTTGTTAATTAACAGCAACAGCAGCGACAACAGCAACAGCAACGGCAACGACAACGACAACGACAACGTCAGCAGAGAAATGTAAAATATATCTGAAGCATTCAGATACATATATACTAAATATTTATCAGTGGCTTGCCACATATCACAAATGCCCAGGATATAGGCAGCAGCAGCAGCAGCAGCAACAGCAACCAGAACTCATTTCATTTTCAAAAATTAACTTTCATTACACTAAACACTGACAATTCTATACACTTTTACAATGTAGAATCAGAAATCATATTCTTATATATTTGTATATTTGATTCAATTGAATCTCTGACGATATATTTCCAGAAACTCTTCCACGTTGAGCTTAACAAAACGTTTGCCGAAATTGAATGTGTGTATATATATTTTTTTTTCGTATAGTGTATGAGGAAACGAAAATTTTGCTGCTGTTTTTTCCGTTTGCTTCGTTTTGGGCTTATCTAAAATTACTCCACACACACACACACACACACACACGCACACACATTTATAAATATATGTATATATATATATAAAGAGAGAAAGAGGATAGCTGGCAGCAAGATTAGAAAATATTAAGGTCAACAGGTTAGTGTGTTGGTGGGGGGGAGGAGGATGGGAAGAGGGAAGACAAGACCCAAAGGACTCAAAAAAAAACAGGCAACTGAAATGAAACGCAAAACTGTTTTTAAATTTCGTTCTCTACCATTTTCCTTCATCTTTTTTTTTCTTCTTCTTTTGCTGCTTTCTGGTTTTTTGTGAGGCGTTGAAAAGTAGGTTGGCCAACACATTCAGAAAAGGGACAACTTACCCACTCACCACCAACACCACCACATTGTGTGTGTGTGTGTATGTGTGCGTGTGTGTGAGTGTGTGTATTTTGATTACTGCCTAATTTTGTGCCGAAGAGAATGTAACATGGCGTATACTTAACGCTTTTGCGTTGCCAGCCACAAGGCGGCGGCGGCGGCGTCTGCAACTTCCTTTTTTGTATGTGAAGTATCTGCCCCATCTCGAATCTAGCCCGTTGTGTGTGTGTGTGTGTGTGTGTGTGTGTGGGTGGGTGGCTATGTGGTTTTAGCTTGAGTGAATGAGGGAAACCTTTTCCTCTATTTTCTCTTTCTACCTTCTCTTTTCCTGCCTCAACTCCAACGCAATTTACGTACAATTGCTCTGTCTCTCTGTGTGTGTGTGTGTGAATGTATGTGTGCACTGATGCTGGTGTGTGGGTGTGCGTGCTGATGACGATGCCAGCGACATTTCAGCAACACTTGTCGCAAAATGCCGCATTAAGCAACGTGCGTGGTATATAAAGTCAGCTCGGGTGTTAGAGAATGTTAAATGCTGGCAGCGGCGGTTAGGTTAAGGTGTGAGGTCTATATGTGTAAGAATGTGTGTGTGTGTGTGTTGGAGTGTGTGGGTGTATGTGATAAGGGGTGCTGGATGGGTGGTTTAATGCTGTGGCATGCAGAACACAGTCGAAGCGGAACTTGCCCATGATGTAAAGCTGATGAGAGAGGTAAGCTTTTGGTTTTATATGAGTCTCGGTATGCCAGCTTGAATGCCACAGAGGATCGGTTAGCATTAGCACTGAGCGGATTTCTGCGTTTGTGTAAAAAATGTAAGCGAAATTTAATGCTAACCAACTTTAAACTGCAAATATGAGCATATTTTTTTATCACTGCTTGAATATGCAAGGCAAAAACTCATTTGAAAATTTAAAGAAATGTATTTTTTTTTTTTTGTCAGTGCATTTGACAAAGCGTTTAAACAAGGCGACTTTCCGCTGTGATGTGAAACGCACAGACACACACACACACACAGAGAGAGAGAGAGAAGCACTTGCGTCCTTACAGAAACTGAGACCGTCACACGGACAAAATGTTAGCATAATTTTAGGCACGAATGCGCGTCGGTTGTCTGTCCGTTTTGTCTTCTCTGTCTGTCTAACTGTCGGCTTGCCTGTGCCATAACAGCAACAGCAGCAACACCAACAACAAAAACAACAACAACAAAACAACTACTACTACATACAAACAACAAAGTTGTAAAAGCAATGTTGGACGAAGGGAGGAAGTTGGGGATTAAAAGCAACTGAGAGTGGAGAATGGAGAATGGGCCCAGGCAAGGAAGATTCTTCTAAGCATAACTCAACGAGTCAATGACTTCTTGGTGGCAAATGTTGATGGGCTTTAATATTAACAACAACAACAAAAACAGTGCAGGAACTAAAGAGGGTTTGCAGAGGGAGGGGGAGGTTAGTCCTCTATACGTATATGGTATGCATGTATGTGTGCGAGAAGCGGCATTTGAAGAGCGAGCCACATTGCGCATCAAACTGCCACTTACCCAAGCATACAAATAAATTTGCAAATGAACACGTTCCAAGCAAGCGTTGCTTGTTGTCAAAAAGGGAGTGGGTGGGAGGCTAAGAGATGATGGAACTGTGTGTGTGTGTGTGGAGAAAGTGGGTATCCCTCTGTGGCTGTGGCCTGATAAGTGTGTCAACAGCCCAGGTTTGCTTTTTTTTGTCCCTCGACTAAATCAGCAAATTGGCTCCACTTGACTCTCAACGGTCGTCGTCGCTGTCGGTGGAGAAGCCTGCTTATTAATAATCATTTTTCTGGCATTTCTTCTTCTACTCTTCCTCCATCATCATCATCAACATCATTATCGTCATCTTATTCTGTTGTTGTTGTTGTTGTACAAGTTGGTTCTCTTTTGGGAATGGTAATTAAGCAACACACAATAATCAGGCAAAGAGATGCATAAATCAGCAAATTACCAAACCAGCATCAAACCGACTGGCTTTGGCTTTACTTTTGGCTGCTGTTGCGCTCCTGCATAATTAAATAAAAGGCGAACGTGATAAATAACAATCTTTCAGCGGGAAAAACGCAAATACGCTGGGGAGATTTTTGCATTAAATTGATTAAATGCGCAGCACATGCAAAATGATAACACCAACAACACGAGCAACAACAACAAAAATGATCAAGTTGGTCGAAAAACCCGTTGAGACTCATAAAAATGTGCCACTTAGCAGCAAAAGGCAGCATTGGGATGGCTAAAAGGGAGGGGAAAGGGTCCAAAGGGTCGTTTGTTGGCCAAAAGTGGGTGGCAATAGCGGGGAGTTCTCGCGGTCGGTCGGTCGGTCGGGGTGTCGGTCAGAATACGCACATTGCGGCATAATATGTTGCCTGTTGGTTTCTGTGGCTGCTACCAAAGAGTAAATTCAATTGAATCTTCTCTTCTTGTCATGGTGAGCATGCGCAGTTGTTGGCCACGACCAAAATGGCGGCCTATAAACAACTAACCGAGAGAGAGAGAGAGAAAAAGAGGGATAGAGAAAGAAACAGAGAAGGATAGATTAGATTGAGAGAGGGAAAACGAGGGAAAGAGTGAGCAAGAGTGAGAAAGAGAGAGAGAGAGACGCCGTAAATGTCAAGTGTAATGTCACAATCAGCCGCAATCAAATACGCAAACACATACATACACACACACACACACACACACACACGCATATGAAATGCTAATGTATGCGAAATGCAGTTTTGCAATTGCAACTTGTACAGGAAATGAAAATGCAATGACAGGCAGCCGGAAAACTGGCCAAGGGAGGTGCGGGGGATTAGGTGTGCAATGGCAAAGTTATAGCATTAGTTGCCAGGCAGATAAAACACACATACGATATATATCTACACATATCTGTGTGTGTGTGTGTGTGTGTGTGTGCAGTAATAACTCCTGGCAAATAATATTTATAATTATTCATTACAAAACACACAAAAAAAAAAGAAAAGCGAACGAAAGGACAAAGCAACAAAAACTTAAAGGAGAAACACCTGCAAATTGCTTAATACCTTTGCTTAATAGAAAGTTTTGCTCTTTCCTCCTACTGCCTCTTCGCCCCCTTCTTGAGTGCAAGAAGAACAAAAACTGGCCACTCATTATGTGCATTTTACAGGCATTTTCATTTTCATTTCCCTTTTTATACCATACACCCATAGGGTGAAATGGTATATTAAAGTCGCCAAAATGTATGTAACAGGCAGAAGGAAGCATCTCCGACCCCACAAAGTATATATATTCTTGATCAGGATCAACAACCGAGTCGATCTAGCCATGTCCGTCTGTCCGTCCGTCTGTCCGTCTGTCCGTCCGTCCGTCTGTCCGTATGAACACCTAGATCTCGGAGACTGTAAGAGCTAGAGCCACCAAATTTGGTATGTAGACTCGTGTAGTATGTAGAGTGATCAAGTTTATTTCAAATTTTTGCCACGCCCCTTTCCGCCCCCGCAATTTTAAAAAAGCGTTTATCTCCAAAACTATTCCAGCTAGAGACACCATATTTGGTATGTATATTCGCCTAGTAAATGCACACATTTTGTATGTGTAAAAATTTTGCCACGCCCTTTTCCGCCCCCGTAATTTGAAAAACTTGATTATCTCCCGTATTTTTTTACCTTATGCAATCAAATTTGGCACACTTAAATTTAATACTAATATCTAGCAAAATACCAAATTTGATCAAAATCGGACAAAAAATAGTCGAGTTATGCATATAAACGTTTTTCCATAAGGCCGAAGTTGGCCGTCAGCTGGTGGGGGCGCTAGGGTGCTCGTATGATTGAGTGAGCGAGATACTAAGATATGCTTGTAAAAAGCATGTGAAAATGCTTTTTTTTAATAAATTTTAAATATTTGCTTTACTGGTGTATGGTATACCTAAGTCGGCGAGACGACTTACTTACTTCATTTGTTTTGTTTTTGGTCTGTTTCTGTGTGTTCGTTTTGCCATCGAAAAGTTTTGTAGGCAAAGAACTAACTGCAAACAGGCAACTGAACAGCAGCGGCAGCTTCTGCTGGGGTCAACCTCAAGTCTTGGCTCTCAAGTTTGGGTTTTTTTTTTTTTTTGGTTATTTGCTGTGTTTTTGGCTTCTTGTTTGGTGGCAGAAAATTCGGTGGGCGATGGGCGGATGGGAGGATCAAAAAGTGTTATTAGTTTTTGCGGTGCAAGCTCATAAAATGTTTTCCTTTTTTTTTTTGTTTTTGCTTTCCTTTTCGAGAGGCGCCAACGCCGCGCAAAAAGTTTTACTTTCTTCTTTTTTTTTTAGTTCGTTGTTGTAACTACAAGAACATTCTTTTGTTGTTGTTGTGAAAAGAGGAAATAATTAAAAATATGAAATAGTTGGGGGTGGCTCTTAGTTAGAAAGTTTTTTATTTATTTCTTTTGCGGAGATGCGGAGAGTAAGAAAATTCTTTGAAAATGGTTAAAACAGTTATAAAGAAAATCTGTTTAGACCAAGACGCATTTGGCTTGAAAGTTACTTACAATCCGATTGCGAATCTATGAAATTAACCATATGAATCTTAGATATAGATATAAATGTATTAACTAATTAAATCAATGAATTGCATTCAAGTGGGCGAAAGTAAAGCAGGTGGAAATTTTTCCCTATACCTGTTGATATGTACTAGAGGTCTGCATGAGGGAATTAATATATATTCGAATGTCCTCCGTTAAATAGAAAGCGAATGAAAAGAATATAAAATAGATTCCGACTATTTTCAAAATATTTATTTAGTTAAATTTAATTTCAAAGTTAGCTATAGCTGTTAGGCCTGAAACTAGATAATTTTCCCTTGTGTAGGACCTACCTAGACTACTTGAAATTATATTTCACGATGAGGATTATGGATATGATAGAGTAGGAGGTATAATTATGCACATAGTTTATGTTTTTTGTTGATATTTGGGTTATATGGTATAAATTTGCCTCTTGTAGAATTTGTTTGATTGATGGGATGTTGAAGTTGTAAGGGAATCAAGAGATTTAGTGGAAATATACTTTTGCCTTTTCCCGATTGAAGAAAGTAATTAACGAAATGTTATTATTGACTTGCCAAAGTTGAGTAACTATACGACTGATAATGTTACTTGAAGGAACGAAACTTATTCTTTCTCATTCTGCTTCTCTCTACCTTGTCTGATGAAAAAAAGAATCATTCAAATAAGTAAATTTTTTTTTTTTTTTTTTTACCAATTCTTTTTATTTACAATCTGTCCTTGGACAATCAGTAAATTTGGAGATACATAAAAACATAACAGGAATAGTCGGCTCCACTGAGTCAACTATTATATATAAACTCTAAGTTGTACAGACGAGTAATTAAATCTACTTAAGTATTTATACATGTGTATTATTATATATTCATTTTATATGGTATATATATTTATATTTATGTATATGTACATATATAAAACAAAAGTTAAATCCTATTTGGAAGATCTAATATATGTAATCTTTTTAGTCTTCTTGTTGTTATATTATTAAGCAGACTTAGAGCTAATGAGTTTGGGTGGTTGTGCAGTCTGTCAATATATCTAACACTAAACTCTGCTATTTCATCCTTTACAAATGGTATATTAAGGTCCTTATGTATTTCAGCATTGGAAACATACCAAGGTGCGTTAACGATTGTGCGTAGGGTTTTCGATTGATAGCGTTGCATAATTTCAATAATTGATTGGCTCGCGGTTCCCCAAAGTTGTAGCGTATAAGTCCAAACAGGCTTTAATATTGCTTTGTAAAGTCTTACTTTGTTTTCAATGTTAAGCTGAGACTTTTGTCCTAATAGCCAGTACATTTTTTTGGTTTTAATATTCAACTGCTTCTGTTTTTCTTTGATATGTGCCTTCCAGGTTAACCTTCGATCAATATGAATTCCAAGATATTTAACTGAATCTCTTTGGGGGATTTCACAATTGTTTAGTAAGACTTTTGGACAATTTCCTCGTCTTAAGGAGTATGTTGCTTGTACAGACTTTTGCGAGTTAACTTTGATTTTCCATTTGTGTAACCATTTTTCTATTAGGCAAATTTCTCTTTGTAGGTATTCTGTTGTCCTGTTAGGAATGCTGCTTGATGCGATTATCGCCGTATCATCTGCATATGTAGCCACGTTGACATTAGATGCGATAGGCAAGTCAGATGTAAATAATGTATAAAGTACAGGGCCTAAAACACTTCCTTGGGGAACTCCTGCATTTATAGTACATAGGTTAGAGATTTCTCCTTGTTGTCGAACATAGAAATGTCTATTGCCAAGATAAGACTTTAATAACAGATAGTAAGGAGCAGGAAGCCATTTCTTTATTTTATACAGAATGCCATCGTGCCATACTCGGTCAAACGCTTGCTGTACATCAAGGAAAACTACGGAGCAGTATTCCTTATTTTCAAGAGCATTAGTGATTACATTAATTAAACGATGGCATTGCTCATGTGTTCCATGCTGCTTTCTGAACCCAAACTGATGTTCGGGTATGATGGAAAGATCGTCCAACACTGGCAACATTCTTCTCAGCAGTATTTTTTCAAATACTTTGGAAAAAGTAGCCAGCAGACTAATGGGACGGTATGATGAAACGCAGTTTTCTGGTTTATTCGGCTTGGCTATCATTATTATTTCAGCACATTTCCACTGGCTAGGGTAGTGTTCAAGATGAAGAATGGCGTTATAAATAAGTGTCAGGAATTCAATCGACTTACGAGACAAGTTCTTTGCAGTGATACCATCAATCTGATCATACCCGGGAGACTTTTTAGTATTAATTATTTTGAATTCTCCGCAGACTTCTTCGAAGCTGGTTTTTCGAATTGGTAGACTCATTTGATTTGGAGAGTCAAGGAATAATTTTATTTCATCTTCTATACCAGCGTCATGAATATCGTTTGGCTGGAAGACTGTATATAGATGTTGAGCAAAAGCGTTTACTTTTTCTTTTTCAGATTTACACCATGTTCCGTTGATATCCTTGATAGGAACTTTCCTGATTGTTGGGCGTTTCAGATACTTCGTAGCTCTCCAGAGATTGTGTTCTTGATTCGGCGAATGTGGATCTAAGCTCTTTAGATACTCTGTTAGAGATTCTTGCTTTAACTCCAGTAATTTCTTTTTAAGTAAATAAGTAAATGACTTAAACTATTTTATTTGGATTTCTTCTTTCTCTAAATGAGTTAGAATGAAACAAATACAAAGATTTATTTGAATTCTTCTTGTTACTCTATTGCTATTAGGAATTCAAATTATGACTTAAAATCTAAAATATTTCTGCCAGAAGTTTTTTGAATATTTTCGAATAAGGACATCAACTACCTTTTCGCATGATGGAATTGTCTTTTTTTAAAATTATGACTTAAAATCTAAAATATTTCTGCCAGAAGTGTTTTGAATATTTTCGAATAAGGACATCAACAACCTTTTCGCATGATGGAATTGCCTTTTTTTGGGGGGGCTTTAAATTTGTATTTCAAGTGCTTTGGTGAATGTTTTTTGTGGTCGATTAAAAGGCCTTTATTGAGCTGGCTAAAATAAATGTTTGTATACAAGCTCATGAAATTTAATATATTTCATAAGTGAGTGATAAAAACAAGAAACTTTTAAACCCACAGTCATGAAGATATTTGCATCTTGTGGATGTTTATTGGACAAAAGGACGAAAGTACGAAGTACTCTTATTAATTGCTTCCATCTGGCAAATTAAAATTCTAAAATGAAAATGGTTTTTACTTATGCAAGTTGTATTCTCAATGATTCTCATATGATATGATTATTGTTTAACAAAAATAACAAGAACAAGAATAACAAGCAAAAGTGTTATTTGATAACATTCTCATATATGTACATATATTTATAATATGTATATATTTGTCTCGTTTCGTTGTTGTTTACCCCATTTTGGTTTCTTTTTTTGCGTTCTTTGTTGCACTTCAATTTAAGCTGTTTATGTTTGGTTTTGTAATGCATGCGACAGCAACATTTTTGCCATCACATTATTACCAGGACACACAGGACTCAGTCATAGATGTATAGATATGTAGATATGTATATACTTGCACTGCATTTCTGTGGCATGCCACTGTGACTGTGCGTATGCCAGTCATATTCCATTGCCTCTGTCGTCCCTGCTGTCCTTTGGGGTAACAGAGAGGGAGCCTGGGCCTGAGACTGGGATGCCGCAGTTGGACAAACGCTTGGAAGCAGCCAAGCGAAAATATGTGGGTAGCTTCTAGCTACCACTTCGAGTTGAGTGGCATGGCTTGTTCAAACAGTGGAGGGGGACACCCACAAAGAGAAATGTTGAGATGGAGAGAGAGAAAGAGAGCAGGAGAGTGTCCAGGGTGATTGGGAGAAAGCAAAAGGGAAAGGCAAAAGGCAAAGTGATGAGCGATATGTACCTGTTACTGGCCACAAGTATTTCAAAGTCGCAAATCAAAACTTTAAAAGAGGGAGAGAGAGAGAGAGATCTGATCTAGATGGAGTAACTGAGAAAGCGAGGGTAAATATTTCCTCATGGATTTAAAGATCATAAAGCTAATCTTAATCTAGAATACATACACTTTGCCTTACCAATTCTCTTCTAGGAGATCAAATCGCATCTAATTTTCTGAAAATAGAATAAAGTATTTAAACGAATTAGAAAACAGATTTAAATAAAGGTATATCAATAAATTTAACAAAGAAAAAATAAATAAGTTATACATGGAAACAATGTTTATAGTGTGAAAACTTTTGAGCATCTTCAGGAATATATTGTCATTTAGATATATTTAGAGTCACAGTGAGAAGAATTTTGTGAGATATTGCAATCGCATTTCTCTCATCTCCGAAAATGTAAAAACAGACCGTCAAAGTGGGGAGACTGAGAGAGAAGGCAAGAGTGAGAGGGAGAGATGTGAGAAAAGTGAAGAGAATACACATTGGACATAAGTGTCAAAAGCCTTTTGTGGCCTGAGTGAAAAGCAAAAGAAGCAAAAAGGCGTCAGATTTTGGACAATTGCTTTTCCTTCTCAACTGCATTTTGTCGTTGTTGTTTCTTTGCTTTAACATGGTGTATGTGTGTGTGTGTGTGTGTGTGTGTGTGTGTGGGTGTGAGTCAGTGCTAGGGTATAGAGTTGCCTAGTCATTTGTTTAAATTTTTCAGCCAGCTCACATTTGCAGTAATTAACAAAACGCCCCCGCACTCTTGGGTCTTGGTGCCGCTACTGCGGCTTACGTGCTTGGCAATTATAGGCGGAAAAATGAAATGGAAGAGCTTTTCACTAGGGTTGCCAGGCAGGTCTTTGACTTGTCCCCATCGCTCTTCTCCCCCAGGTTCTTTTTGTTTTATTCTCATCTTTTCTTTACATTTTTGTTTTGTTTTGTTTTGCTTACAGTTTCAGTTTTCTTTTTATTTATTTTTTTCTTCTTTTATAAATTTTCTAGTTTTTCCTGGCTTCTGTTTTGTTTTGCTTGGCACTTGGGGGGCTTTGCCACGCCTCTGTTTGGGTTGGTGTGTGTTTGAGGGAGTTGGTGTAATGGCATTTGCCAACGTCAACACCAGCCCAGCGTCCAAGTTGAAAGTTATATTGTTATTCCTTCTCTGAACCCAAAAAAAAAAAGAAGAAAAATCCAACGAAATGAGTGCGTGCAGCACATTTATATTGGCAATAAAATTGTTTCATATATATGAAATATGTTGCTTGTCCACCAGCCATTCAGCAGCCGTCGTCCCCCCACCCACCACCCTTCCCTCACCCACACACACACACACACCTAACCCTAACCCTTGGCAGTTCAATCAACTTTCCGAAATGAATGCCCGCTCTTTTGTGTGCAAATTGTTTACAAATGCAACAGCAATTATGCAATAATTTGTGGGTAGCAAATGAATAGAGATTTATATGCCATCCTTTCCCCTTCCCCAAATACACACACACACACATGAAATCGGAATAAAAAAAAGAAATAAATTGAAGCGTATACAAATCGATGGCCCAATATACATACATATTGAACTGAGGGCTGTGCGTGCGGGGGTCGGTGTGGTTCAACCTTTGCCAGGGCCCAGGTCAATTCAGCCAACGCCCAATCACCCATGCTTTCATCCTCTTACCCTTTATCCTCATCCCCATCCTCATCCTCATCTCGTGGTTCTCGTTCTCGTTCTCGTTCTCATGTTGCTCATCCACATCTTGTGCTCCCGCTCTCTCCCCCACTCTGATTGCATGCAATTGTTGGCTGCGTATGAATGACCATAGACCACATTGCCAATGAGTGCTTCTGACTCATGCTCTTCGTTTCTCTGTCTCTGTCTCTCTCTCTCTCTCTCTCTCATATATAGGGCTAGGGCGGTGGCCCTCTTATGTGCATGTGCTTATTTGTATGTATTGTATTAGCCAACATAATAGCCGCAGTAGCAGGCAACAACAACAACAACAACATTCATCCACATGCAGGCAGCCAGCAATTTCGCATTGGTCATAACGCAGGCTCAACTATGGGGTCAGAAAGCGTTTCCGGACATGCTGCCGCTTTTTGTTGTTGTTGGTATTATTGTTGTTGCTGCTGTTGCACTTCGTAGCTGCTGCAATCCAATTTTCGTTGCTGCTATGTTTTTGACACTTACAAAGTGGTTACGGCTTTTGCTTTGGCATTTCTCACTTCAGCAACCGCACACATAGACCGAGAGAGAGAGAGAAAGAAAAAAAAACCAGAAGAGCCAACATGAATAGAAGGATCATGAGAAAGAATGTGGGCGGGCGGAGTGAAGTGAAATGGCCTAGCAATTTACAAATGTGTGTCAAAATCTCACCACCCATCGGCTTTGACCTCTCTGACTGGCATCCAATTCTCATTGACCAGGTCAGTGCTTTTTCGCAAAACCAAAGTCTTTTCATTTGGAATCAACAACAACATCATTATCATCCTAAACATCATCCCCGAATTCGTATTCCCCATGGTGATTCTGGCAATTGAATTTACATTTGATTATGGCCAGCTTTATAATTAATTTATCATTTTGACATTCGGCAAAGGGAAAGCCTGAACGTCTGAATTTCAATTGAGTTTTCTTTTATTTTTTCCTTTTCCTTTCTGGTCAAATTGATGAAATGCCTTAGACTCGCGAGAAATAAATTAAGCTCAACAAGTAAAAGAATAATAACTACATAAATCTACTATGAGTTAAACACGACTAAAAAGACTTGACTAACAAGTGGAAAAGGATAATTCCTGCAAGGCTACAAATTGTCAATTATGATAGTATCAGTAGTCAATTGAGTCAATGAGATTGTTTTGAAGGTACTGAAGATAAGGTTTAAATTTATTTTGAAGTTGAATGATTGCAAACAGCAAACACATTTCCATTTCACATTTCTCATGGGCCAAGAAAAACCCCTCAAAATGAAAAGTGCAAACATTCTTTCATATTTTCGCCCTCAACATGAGCTCGTTGGTTGTTAAAAAATTGTTAATGCTGCGTGTTAGCCAGCATATATTACAAATGTTGTGCATTAGGGGCATGAATTTTACACACTTATGACACCCAAGCGAGTCGTAAAAGTGAACCGCACGCAAATGACATTGGAGAGGGAGAGCGAGAGAGAGAGAGACAGAGGGACAACATGAACCACAGGCTAAAGATGGAGGACAGATCAGTTCGAGATGCGGGTGGAATATGGGGCTCTGACTGGCTGGATGAATGTCTTGGCTGTCAGCTAAGCTGTGGCATTTATTAGAGTTGCCACGCGAAGTTCATTGTTGTTGCTGTTGTTGCTAGAAATAAGCAGAGACAGCCACAACCGCATAAGCTCATTTCCAATGGTTGTCCATGTGACAGTTACATGCAGAAGGGAGGCAGGCAAAAGGAATGTTAGGCAGAAGGACAACCCAACAGGAAAGTTCTTATTGTTTTGCTGAGAAGGGATATCCAAGTTGAAGACGCCCTCTTCCCCGCCATACAACCACCTACATATTCAGCCAAATTGTATTTTGCATGCAAGTCGCTACATGTCGGCAATGTCCTTGCCATCCTGATGGCTGCTTGTGCCACAAAATATATGCAGATGCCTTGCCAACAGGATACAAATACAAGAAGACTGCAGAAACCAAACGCACACGACAGCCACGAGACAGTCTAAGTGAATTTTATGTCGAAAAGTTTGAAAAGGGTAGCAATAGCGTCGTCGAGGGGGTCGGGAGGGGATCGGGGTTAAGGGCTGGGAGGTAGGAACATCTCCTTTAGCTCCTTAAGCAACAAGTGCTTTGCCGAATGTTGCAACATGCCGTGAGTCAAAGTCTGAGAGTGAGAATTCTTCTGCTCCGTCAGCATCTCCTTCTCTCTGTGTGTGTGTGTGTGTGTGTGTGTGTGTGCGTCTGCCTTACGGCATTTGCATTTTGGGGGTTTTAGTTTTTTTTTTGTTTTGTTTGTTTGCTTTTCGTTTTTTTTTTTCCTTTTTTGGGAGGTTTTGGAAATTATGTAAATGCTTAAATAACAGGATTCATTCTGGCAGCTTTCCTCTGCTCTTGCCACCCAGAAAGCCGACAGACCCACCGACCGCTGTGGTGTGGCTTAAGCTAATTGGAATAACAAATTTTAAGATGCAATGGCAGAGGATTTTTTAATAAACTTTTCTCGCCATGAAATGCGACTACGTTTGGTCGTATGGCAAGTGCTTGCAGCAAATTGCACTTAATCCTGCCACATTGTTGTAATTGTTGCAATTGTAGTTGTTGCTGTTGCTGCTGCTGATGCCATCATTGTAATTAACTGTAAAATGCAATTGCATTCAACTCGCTAGCAGGAACATAAAAAGATAATGGAGCCCATTTAAAGTTATGAGATGAAGTACAACAATTGCCCAATCTCTGGCATTTTTGCTCGATTCTCCTTGCTCCCCAAAGGCCAGTTAAAAGTTGGATGACTTGTGATGCGATAAACCTTAAGTAAGAACATGCCCAAGCAAGTGGGCAAATTCCCATTCCCTCCCATTCCCTTGCACAGCCATCCACCGCCCACAGCAGGGCCAACAACTTGCCCCAATTAGAAATATTTTCAGTCATAAACAACATTTGTTGGCCATTGCTTGGTTGTTCTTTCGGTTTTTATTAAATTACTCGCAGCGACAATAATTTCTTGAAAATGAATTGCAATAAAATGCACAACAACACACATATACACACACACAGACACACAAATAACCCAAGCTGACGTTGGCAAAACCCTAAAGTTTTAAGTACAAATATACATACATACTCAATTATATATATAATTTTATATAAATTCCTGACTTAAACCGTTTTGGGAAAACTGAATTTAAGCAATTTTATGAATTGAGTAAAATGTTAACGCTTTAAGGAATATTTGAATCAAAATGAATGAGAAGTGAAAATACAAAAGACTAAATGGCTTAAACATCTCCATATCATGGTTGAAAGCATTATCCTATTAATTGATTATATATTTTCTTACAAATTTTACATGTAGATTGTCCTTTTAGTTGAATCGATTATCTTTGGGCCACGGACAATGCATGAAAATGGATCAGAAGTATTTGAATCTTGGCTCATATAATCAGGCGTATAAAACCAATTGGAAGAAAAGAAGTTAACCATATTACTTGTAAGTAAATATTCATTTATTAACATATTTACTCAATTATCTATTCCAATTAGCAAGAGTAGGGCATTGACCTTTGTGGTCAGCTAAAGGATAACTCTAATATGTTATATGATTGACAAAATATCTCTCAAATGCATTGTGTAAGCCATTTTAAAACGATACATAAATAAATACCTTATTCTTGAGTCCCTCTTACATAGTAATGAACTTTGTGCACGTTTTTGCTGGAAAGGAACTTGTCAATTCTATGCTTAAACATTCTTTTTGTTTATCCTTAAACTTTGGCACCAAGGAAATAGTTCATCAACGAGCTTAGATAGCCAAGTTCAAGGTTCCATAATAATAGCCCAGAAAAATATGCTATATCTTTTGCTTTTCGACCTTTCTTGCGGAAAGCCAAGCATCATTTGTTAACGACAATGAACAAAGCATCTCCAGCCACTTATCTGCCAGCTTTGGGGCCAGGCACGCATGTTGCATATTTAATGGCCTTCTGACAGTGTAATCCATTGCACACAAACACACACACACACACACGGCGAGCCAGTTTCAGTGTATGTGTGTCTGGCCTAAGTCTGGATCTTGGCCAGGGTTATGCCTGGAATTTCAAGCATAATTTGCCGCATATATTTGGCTACTGTATTATTTAACTATTAAGGTTCAATTGCCGCAAAGATTTATCGTTCCGGCACCTTTTTTTCTTTCAATATCTTAAAGCTGTTGCCAGTGCACAGGAATTCCTAGGGAGATTTCGCCGTTGCTGTCTGAGTTACAAAGCGAAAAAAAAAACCGGGGAAAAAAATAATAATAAGGAGAAGGTAATTCAATATCTTAATATCCGCATAGATCAAGTGCAGGTACGTGCAGGTTTGCACAGTTTGACTTGGGCGCCGTTTAAGGTGAGTTGCTTTTGCTCTGCCGCTTTGCTGGGGCTTCCTTACAATGAGTGTGTGTGTATGTGTGTGTGTGTGTGTGTGTGTGCGTTTATTTTTACAGTTTTCTGTTTGTTTTGTGCTCTACTATTTTTAAATTCCATGTACGACAGGGGCTTTGACTTTGAGTCGGGGTCTGGATTGGAGTCGCTTCTTTTATCCGGATTTTAGTCTGGCTGCTCAAGAGTTTTGCGGCTTGGGAAGAGGGGGAAACATTCAAGCAACCATTGAACCATGAAGTCTTTGGAGTCAGCCGGCAGTTGATTACCCAGCGTTGATTTGTGAATTGAGAAGTTTGGAGCAAGTGTTGTTAGTTATTTAGTCGCTCCTGTGCTTATGGACAATCTCGGCAAAAGTTGTGCGGTTATTATTATACATTTACGTTTTCGTTTTCGTTGATTCCTTTTTTTATAGTTTTACTTCTTTTTGTTTTTTGTTTTTTTTTTTTTTTTTTTTTTTTTTTTTTTGGTTTTTTGTGTGTTCTGTATTTTGTTTCGACCGAAAATCTCGTCGAAACTTTTGCAATAAAACTAAAAGTTTCAACGTTTATTGTCGCCAACTTGAAAGTTGAAACAATGAGCAGCAGTTCATGAGTTACATTTTTTGGTTGGGGCTTTCGGCATTGGGAGATGCATTGGGGATGTTGATGATGATGTTTGGGATGGTGGAGGGCCGGGGGTTGGTCGCATTGGCAAGGGTTTGTGGCTAACTAAAGGATTGCCAGCAGGCAGCATAATTAAAAGCCAAAGCCAAGTATCTAGGGGTAGGAAAAAAATAACTTGAATTCTCTTTGTTATCCCTTTAAGGACATGGGTATACGTGGATTAGTTTGCACTTTGCAGGCCAACGAAATTAATCATCTTGGACTACTCCAAGTTGAGTTCAGCAGTAATTGATTGATATCGTGAACGTAAATTGAATAACCTTACCTGAATTGATTGAGCCATCTCAATAGCTATTGAATCGTTTAAGCAAAATAATATTTACCTATTGACTTTTTTTTCATATCGGTAATCTGTCTCACAATGTAACTTTTTCCGCCTTCCTTCTGCAAATGGGTTGCTCTATTCTTAGAGATTGATTGATTGATTCGTACTGTATGAGAGTCAAGAGTATAAAACTTTCGTCATGGTTCTATATTCCGGCTAAAAATAATAAAAAAAAACGACGTGAATTAAAACAAAAAGTTGAAAGAGAAGAAGATAAGCCGCAGCGGTTCTGGGCAAAAACCATATTAAAATATCAACTATGTATATAGTGAGCATTATAAATTGTTATAAATTACATTGAAAATTATAAAATATTAAAAATGTCATTTGGAAAGCAAAATTAAATGCCATAAACACAGACACACACACACTCACGTTTGTATGTATACTTTTATATTTTATTTAAAACGGCGAAAATTTTTGCTGCCGTTGACGTTTTTATTGACCCACATGCAAGCAAGTAGGCTATGTGTGTGTACGTGTGAGGGGGCGTGGCAAAAAAAAGGAAGTTATTTGTATGTATTTTCAAAATGACAACTAAAAATTGCCATTTGTGGCAGCTGCATAGTCCATGGCTTATATATGTACATATATATATATATTTATTTCACCGATTCCATATATATCGTTTTAATGCTGCTTTTATCCTCCTTTTTTTCTCTGCATTTTTTAGTTGCAAATAAAATTTATTTATTTAATTTGCTGTTTGCTGCTGCGTTTTGTGCAAACAAATGCGCGAACAATTCATTTAAAATGTAACGTGCAGCACATCTACACACACACACACACACACACACACACACACACGCACACACACTCACACAAACTTACATATAGATTGCAATCCCGTTATTTGCATTTGAAGGTGCCAGGCAACGGAAAGCCAACTTTTTATTTGTGGCATCTTTTTTCGTGGTACATTTTGTGGCCATATTTTTTGCGTTTTTTCAATTGATTTCATATGTATATAGGTACATATTCCTTTGTATATAACAGATATAGCCTTATGTATGTATGTATGTATTTGTATACCAGGTGAGTATACAGATTCCATATAGATTAGACAAAGAAATAAGGTTAAGGGATTAAATATTTGTTTGATTTGTAATTGATTGTGAATGGTTGGTTGCTTGCATATAAATTACATAAAGAGATTATGAAATTGGATTCGCATAAATTAAATATTTTTAATGGCAAACATTAATATACTATCACCATATCTTCAATCGACTACTGTAGTGATCTCATCAGTCAGTTACAAAAGTCATGACTGTGACTAGCTTTTAAACACTTTCGCTAAGTTAGAGCCCAAAAGAAATGTCCCAATAAAGATTACATACGCGTAAAATGCCATAATACATTGATTTTCATTTGTCTTATCCGATACAAAGAATTGCAGTTTATATTAATCTAAATGGCATACGCTGTAATTAACATTTGTATGTGTGGGTAAGTGTGTTGGTATATCTTCTTGACATTTTGGTGAAATGGACAAATGTTAGATATAACCATTTGGAGCAGGTTGGAATTTCATTTCATTTAATTCAACACAATAAACACTGAATGCTTCGTTATCCTTTCTCGCTCCTCTAACTGTCGGTTTGTTTTGTCTGTTTGTCCATTTTGTCGGTTGGTCGTTTGGTCGTTTGGTCGGTTAGTCGATTTGTCTGTCTTTGGCCCAAAAGAAGCAAAAACTAATAACATCCGTTTTGCGGTTTGCTCGTTTGATGCTTCAAATTCAGACTACGACTGTCAATTACACGCAATTAAGTTGAATTTCTATGTATTCTCGGATTTCCATTTCCGTAACGTGTTCAAATATTAAACATCAGCCGCAAATTCCACAAACAACACAAAAATGAATGATATTTTCGGTCAGCTATTCGTCGGGTGGCCCTTGTGAACGGAACGGAAATTAATTTCATTTTTATTTATTGTTATGGAAAATGTGATTTATTTAGGATTTATCCTCCTCGCTCCTCCATTAGCTCACTGCTGACGGCACCTGCCTATCGAATTCAAGTCATCCGATGGTCCGGTCCATCCCATCTCCATGCTGTCCAGAAGGCCAATGAACTTTTTGGTTATTCGATAAGCATATTATTATAATAGGACCACAATGATGGTCCAAGCCCAAAAGTACACATAAAAGATGTTGACAGAGAGGGCCAGATAGAAAGAGAGAGAGAGAGAGAGAGAGAGGTGAAGTTTAAAGAGAGAAACTGTAGAGGCGATGAGTGAATGGAAAAACTTTTTGATATATTTTGCAAACAAAAATGCCAATGGCAAATTGACAACAGACTGGGCCTGGGATACACACAGTCAAGATAAACCAACAGACTCAAGTGCAAACAGTAAAGTGAACAAAAACAGAGACACAGACAGAGACAGAAACAGAGACAGAGACAGAGAAATAGAGCCAGAGAGAATGAAATGTCCATATCTGGGTCTTTACTTGAAATACTCATATCATGTCATGTCAAAGCCATGCGAGGATTACCCTAAACATAAGTTATATGTCTCGATTCTCCTTTGGATCCAAACAAAAAATGTACAAAAAAGAAAGAAAAAAAAAGTAATACAATAATATGCCGAACAACTTTATTTTTCCATATTCCATTCCCTCTCGCTCTTCGCCACAGTTTTCTCCCTCACTCTCACTCTGCAGCGAAACTTTCACTTTGAGTGTAGCATACATTAAGGCGTGTTGAAGCGCATTGAATTGTGTATTGGGATTTGTTTACAATGCTGCAAAAAGTTTTTACGTTCGCTTAGCCAAAGGCAAAGAAGCCACTCGCAAGTTTCTTAAGCAATTGCCAGACCACGGAACAGAGGACGAGATAAGCTTATGGAAAGGCGCTACAGGGGAGGAGGTTGGAGAAAACAAGAAATGAATTGGTTGGGGATAAAGACAGCTTTTGGCATTTATTAGATGCACAACTCGTTGCAACTGTCCTCTTGGCTCTCTCCCTTGGGGCAATGACATAACTTTTGCAGCCGCAGCATTTCGCTTTGCGGTTTTTGTCATCCCTCGTCATCTTGGACTCTTTTTTAATTTATTTAAAATACTTTTGTAGGATCCAAGAGTTTTGCAAAAAAAACCAGAAAACAGAAAACAAGAAATACTCAAGCTATCTCTGATGAAAGTTCAAAGTTTTATTCATCATCATCATGATAATGCCGCTGAGCAACAAGTTCAATTTCTTCTGCTCCTATACATTTATTTAGGTATAAATATGTAGAGAATGAGAAATAACAATGTAAACTTGATCATTATTTGTTGTCATCAATTTATCAGCATTCTTTCTTTGCCAACTGAAATAAAGTCTGAGGTCTGTGCCGTAAACAAGTTGAACACTTATCAGATTCCTTTGGTTTTGAAGAAACTCGATTCATGATTACTTAGTTTTTTGAGTCTCACTTAAGTCAATTAGAAATTAGTTTATTTTAATTTCGACACGGTTTAAGGCTTCTTTTTTCCATTTAACAAGCTCTTTTCTTACTTTTACGAGTATTTAGAGCAGTCAAATATGGCAAGTGGAAAGAAAATGTCTACAGTGCAAAGCAAAAGTCAAATTATGGATAAGATACGTTCCGTTTGTTTTCAATACAGTCCTTATGTCCTTTAGCGCTCTGTCTTGTCCTATCATATTATGTAAATGTCCTGTTAATATGTTTTTCTTTCATCATTTTCCACCTCCTGGTCCTTTTATGGGTCAAGCTCATCCACCCAGGCAAACTCTGGTCCACGCTCACGCCCTTTTCACCTCTGCCCTCGGCCTCTCTCCCTCTCATAGATGCCCTATGTGTGTGTATGTGTTTGTATAGCAAACAAATTAGCTAGCCATTTTCAATGAAGTTCAGGTTTTGTTCCCCCCTCGCCCACCATCTTTTGACCCTCCGCTTGTATGTATACGTATGTATGTATAGATAGATATATATATTTCTTTCCTCCAAATGGCCGTGCCCAATTCCCTGCCCATTGCCGCTCTCTACTCTCTACTGTGATAACAAAATGTTTCAACTATCCGGATGGTTGCCTTCTGGCTCAAAGTCAATTTTGCTTTGACTCTCAGCTAATATCCTGTCGCCGCATTTTGGCTGAAACTATTTTAGATAGACTATCGCAAAATGTTGTTTTGATTTTTAATTGCTTTTGCCTTGGGCCATGGACTCTTAATTATATTTTGAATTGCTTTTTTTTGTCTCTCATTTGTTTTTTCTGTGTTTTTTTTTTTTTTTTTGATTTGTTTAAAATTATTTTGATTGTATTCTATGAGAGTTTGTATTTAGTTTTTACTTGTTTTCTATAATTTTTGGTATGTTTTTGCGGAATTTTAGAAAAGTTGTTGACGGACATGGGTAAGGCAAAGTTTTTGTTTATATGATGAAATTACTTTTTATGGTCATTAATTAGAAAGAAACAATTTCCTCCCGAAACCCATAAACCAAGTATTGAAGCATGCCAAGCAGGATAAAGCTTTGGGGCTTGGCCTGACACCTGAATAGCAGCAACTGAGTCTAAGTTACATCCGGTCAAAGGACATACAATGGCAGAAGCAGGAGCAGGAGCAGAAGTAGCAGCAGCCGAAGAAGAAGCGAACTCTCTGACTCTGACTGATGAGATTAATTAAGCAAGGCAAACAAAAGGATTTTAGTTGAATGTAGACACACTTGGCATAGTTGTTGTTGTTGTTGTTGTTAGCTGATGTTGCTGCTGTTAGCCTGACAGGCAGCATTGCGTATGCCTGCTGGCATTTTTATTGACAAGGACACATTAATTACTCAATGACATTGTAATCAAATGTAAGCATTGCCTCGAAGCATTTGCCAGTTGTTGTTGTTTTCGTTGTTGTTGTTGATGTAGCTATAGCTGCTGCTATTGCCATTATTATCCTTGTACGTGCGTGTGTGTGTCAAAGTTCAACGACGGCTCTGTAAATCTTTTGCTGTTGCGTTGTCAATATTGCGCATACGCCACCGTCACTCACACGACTGTTTGCTTAAGTTTCGCCACACACTCACTCACATAGAGCCACCAAAACACACACACACACACACACATAGACAGTACATCTTTTGCATATACACATATATGTATGTTGTACATATATATATTTGTATATGTATATTACACATATGTATGTGTATTTTATGCGAGCCTTGGACACGCCCTTATGTATCCTGTGTTTTATTAATTACGTAATTATGTAACAAATTAAATGTATATGTGTGAGTGTGCGTGTGTGTGAGAGGGTGCATATGCGGTTAGGGAATGGAAAGCCCTTTCAGCTACTTAAAGTGTTTGCTTGCATGTCGATGAAAATAAGTGGGTTAACTTGAACTAAAGGATTTTCTCAGAGATACACAGAGGAAGCAGCGAAACCCAGAGAGACATGGTGAAACAGAGCGAGCGAGAGGGAGAAAGGGTTAACCAAGAGAGTGCTTAGTGTTTTACTTGTCCTGCTCTGCGCGCTAAGATAAAGTTATATCTAAAGTAGCAAAGCAGTCTAATTACGGATATGAAGTGCATCTGCTTTGATGGCCAAGAGATACATTCTAACATCTGTGATTATGAGTAGCGAATCTATCTTAAAAATCTCTGTTGCAATCAAAGTCACATCACTTGCTAAGAAAACCAACTAATTGCAGTTGATAAGCTAAAGTTACCAGCAACCTCTCTCTGTCTCTCCTCTTGTCAGTTAGTTGGCTTTGGTTAGTCACACCTGGCAAAAGTTATCTCTGGCTACGTCTTCTATGTTGTCACTGACGCGCGACCATAAACAGAAAAACGAGACGGAAGGAAAATAAGCAGGAAAAAAAGTTTAGCCGTGTGCCACATTTGTCTCATTTTCACTGTAGCCCCGCGTTAAGAGTCTCCGGTCTCCGGTCTGGGTCCTCCTCCGACTCCACCTCCTCCTTCTCTCTCTCTCTCTCTGGTCTCGCATTACGCCCGGGCACGCATTTAAAATCCAAATTAAATATTTCCGCATGAAACTCAAATCTTACAACTGATTAAATAACCCAGCTCCGGATGAAGGACGACAGCAACAGCAGCAACACCAGTAGAATGAGGCAAACGAAGAGCTTGGTAGGGTGTGTAGAGGGCACCTGCCGTGAGGTAAGTCAAAAAGGCAGCAAGGACGTAAATTGCGACAAATATGTATACATATACACACACACATGTGTACATACTTTTGAGTCTGCGAATGTGAAACAGTAGACATACATACTTACATACTCTACTTACATTGAGGCTGTCGCTGCCGTTGCCAATGCGTATGTGTTAAAAAATGTTTCACATTTAACAAAAAAAAACCCAAGCTCCCCATACACTTGCTCACACTCACCCACACCCACACACACACACACACACACACACACACACACACACACACACATAATACACCATACTTGGCCAACGCTTTGGAAGGTAATTGTGTTGTTATTTGCTCCTTTCGCCATGTAGAAAACGAAGAAAAGCAAAACTCATTTGACCCCGGCCAGGTGGCTATACTGGCTGGCTGCTTGGCTGGCAGGATGTGTGTCTGATTGTGCGTTTTATGAATGAATTCAGTTTCGGCTCTACCTTCATCTCCAACTCCATTTCTATCTGTATCTTTGTAGCTGTATCTTTATCTCTTGCAGCACTTCCTTTGCCTCCCGCTCCTCTTTGGCAAAGCAAAAAGGACAAAATGGAAAATGACAATGAAACGAACGGAGAGAAAACTTTGTCCTTAAACCTTTGCAAGGGTCTGATTCAGCTACAGCTTCAGCTTTAGCTACGATAGCTCCAACTCCAACTCCATCTCCAGCTCCTGTCACTCATTCGCTTATTGCTTACAGTAACAACTTTTTCAGGCAACTTTTCCTCGCCTTGAACCAGGGACCAGGGACCAGGGCAAAGTGAAAATCATTTGCACGGTAAAACGTTTTTCGGTAAACTTGACTTGACTTAGATTGTGGAATATAAAATAAAATTACCAACAAATTGAAAATTGCATCCTGCGTGCACTCGTTGCCACACCCACCCCCAGGCCCACACCCCTCTGCTATCCTCCTATCGTCGATCGCCTCACACACCTTTCTATTCCTCTCTGATTCCCACTGGGCTTCCATTTGCGAGTTGGAAACATGAAAACTTTTCTATTTTATATCCAAGGATTATGCTATGAATATAAAATCTTGCAAAATTACACACACACACACACACTCACACACACAGGGCACGAGTATAAGTTGCGGTCGTGATGTTGCAATGGGCGTGGCAAAGGTTATAACTGTATGTATGTGAAATGAGGTTGTATGACTTAGTTGTGGGATTATCTACACTGCCAGAAATGAGCATATTATTTGAGATAGAGCCAACCTAAACCCAAATAACATTTGGGAATACAAATTTATATGAAATGGGAATTGAATACATTTAAATCGACACCAGCGAAAACTATATTGAAATAAATTGGGTATAGATTTGATTTGATATTTAACAGTAAATCAAAAATAATTATTATAGGTTAATTCACTAATTAAATGTAATTGTGAATAGCAACATGTTGGTTGGGGCAATCAAATTTAATACTTTTCTGGCTGTCCATCTGATCGACACGTTGTTGTTGTTCGATTGTTAACCTTGTGGATAACTCTGCCCGATGGCGGACTAAACTCTATCTGGCCCCTTTGGCTAAGTGCGCTCAGTGTAGTGTTTGTGAAATTTGCTGCAATTTAAGCAACTTACTTGCAGTTTTTGTCGCTGCATGGCATGCCGGGGGACAAGCAAGGGGAGGCAACTGTTGGGAGAAGCATCTGGTATAGTTGCCGCAAGCGCAATCATAAGCCAACACCTAAGCACGTCAACAACAGAGGCTACACTCTGCCACGTTCCACTCTGGCAACACCCTCATCAACAGCAGCAGCAGCAGCAGCAGCAGCAGCAGGAGCAGCAGGAGCAAAACTAACGCTATTTAGTGTGGAAAGGAAACTTTTTGCCAGCCACTATGGCAACAACTACAACAAGTAGAAACTAAAATTTGCCAGATCATTGCTTCCGCTACGTGCCAGGACTAAAAGGACGCGTTGGCTGTGCACAGATTTTGGCTGCTGCTGCCTCACAAGTGAAATGTAATGTTATTATGCATATGCCGTCCCCTTGCAATTGTTGCAACAATCCCAGCTTGTTGTCGTCCTTGTTGTGATTGTCAACATGCAGCCCAAGGAAGAAAAGTTTTGCACAAGTTTTCGGGTGGTTTTTGCCTTAGGTTCCTTTTTTATTTTTACTTCTTTTGCTGGTTCCCTCGCCCCTACTGCTCCGCCTTTTTACCCATATGCTGCTACCGTTGTCTAGGCAAAAGTTTCGCCTCAAATTAAATGTTAATTAAAATGTTATCAGCTTTATGAGATTGGTTTTTAGGCCGAGGAAGGTTGAATGTTTGAATGTGCGGGAGTCGGGAAAATTGTTTGAACAATTGTTAAGCATTATTATTACTTTTTTTTTGTTTGTTCTTGTTGTTGTTTTGTTTTCCCCTCAGTATTTTCTTCTTTTTTTTTTGTGCTCAACCATTGCCAGGGCTTTGAAACTAAAGTTAAACATAATTTCTGCACGAATTGCCACTTGGCTCTTGGCAAGGCTTCGTTTCTACTTGCTACTTGAGCGTAAATTGCACTGCTCCCTTAGTCAGCTAGTGGCTAAGAGGAGTTGCAGTTGGAGTCAGAGACGGAATCAGTTTCAGAACCACACACAGACACAGACACACACACACACACACACACACACTCACACACACAAAGGCATGCAGTGAGGCGAGTAAACCTTGTACTGGGGTAAGGGAACGCCAACATTTGGAGTGAGATTGGAAGCAAATGAAATAAACGTGAATGCCAAGGCAGTGAGGCAAAGTGAACGCTAGCGACCACCAGCTAGCCCTCTCTCGCTCTCTCTCCGCTTTTCTCTCTCTCTCTCTCTCTGTCTTTTTCCATTGAGCCACTACAAAACTGCAATGAATGGTTAATCAAGCAACCGGCTTGAACAGCTTTTGGCTTCATTTTACAGCAAGTTGCACTAGAGTGGCAAAGAGAAGACCCCTATATATCCCCCATCTCCATCTTGCTGGAACCCTGTTTAACTGCCAAGCCAAAGTATAGTAAGTACCGAGTATATAATGTACAGGACGCACATATTTAAACAAAAGGCAAAGCCAAAGCCAAATAGGCCGAGTGCAAAAGAGGCAAATGCCTTGCAAAAGGTGCTCCATGGTTGCTCTAGTTGACATGGCAGAAAGGATGTACACACACATACACACACTCACAGAAATGAGTTTGTGGGAATTAGTGTTATGGTATACTTAGTTGCTTCACCATTAAGTCATATTAGGGGAATAGAGAGGGCGTTTGGTAAAAGTTCAAGGGGTCATCCCCATCTTTGTGTAAAGATTGTGGTGAGATATTCAATTGATAAATGCTATTGGCAGGCAACTGAGCATAAATTCGTAATACAGAAAGTGGCCCAATCGATTCTCTCACTCTCGCTCCCTCTCTTTGTGTACTTGGTCAACTGGAAGAGTTTCTATTGTTGAATTAGATTAAGAGACTAGTTCGAAATGAAGCTACGATTTATATAGCATTGTCCTTCCTTGTTATCAAGAATCAATCAACTTTAATGACATTCTACATCGTGTATAACTTGATATAGTGTATTGAATTGGAAATAGATATTTCGATTAAAAAGTAAGCTTCTACATGTATGAATTTGCAAAAATTACATGAAATATAGTTTGCATTATCATTATCAGAGCATAAAAACCCATTCTGGGGGCTGCACAGATGGCACTGATAATAATTCCCATAAATTAGCCAATGACTAGTCAATGAATATACAAACGTTTAGAGTTAAGAAAAACCCCTTTACAAACTTAAAGGGTGAAGAAACAAAGATAATATAAGACAAATTATTTAAAAATATTATACAAAATATTAATTTCAAAGGCTTAAATATTTTTCATATTTATTACTATTATTGTGGGCAAATATTTTGGTTAAATATTTTACTTAACAAATGTATAGAACATAATATGAAAGATACAGCTGCTGAAATCTAAAATTGTGTTGAGCATTTTCGAAACAATTCGATTTCACTTAAGTATTGTATTTATCTGCCTTTTATCTCCGATGAAATCTAAACCGTTCCATGTATGTATGTATATTTCATATCAATGATGGAAATGATTTACTGCCTCAATTCATAATCTTTCTCATAGCTTTGAAATAGTAAATAATCAATGAGGTGTTATCTGTCTGTTCGATTGTATTCAAATTGTTTTAGCTATGCGCAAATAATGAATGTGCAGCCAATTTAAAACAAAAGAAGTAGGTTTTTAATATGTTTAGACTTTAAATGTCCAGGGAAAAATTGTTATCTTAAGTGCTTTCGACCAAGATTTTCCAGCTCGATACGAATTTGCGATTTCAACAGAATTAGTCATAATCTGTGATAATGGCGTTCTAATGAAGTGCTTGAGGGCATTGTCTTAATGACAACTTAGAGATTAGATTAGATTGGATTAGATTTTGTGAGCTTACTTTTGATTTTATTTTTAAGTATGGAGCACATATTGGTAGCAGGATATTAAGGGGAAATACAGATACCTGCTGAGAGGAAGTATAACCAAAACCGATTCAAAAGTAGTCGAAGAGCCTGGAATATAAATGAAAATATAGATTTTTCAATAATCAAGACGACAGGATTTTAGCCTTTGTGTGCATTAATCGCATCAAAGACAAAAGAGTTAAAAAGGGATTCCATGGAGATGGAAACCCGATCTTCATTTATTGACTTCAAAATATGAACTCATCAAAAGTACTAAGCTTAGTCTCTAGGGGGTGATAATTGTTTCATAGAGGTTCTTATTCTAGTGATACTCAAACTCACTTTTTCGGGTATTGAATAATTATTATTAGTTACAACTTTACGTGTTGGGTAATGAAAAGAAGGAACTTTAGAGAAATCTTCCATCGGGTATAACTTGTAATTATATTTGCTGAATTTCAGCGGTTACGAATTTCATCGATTTTTTTCAGTGATGCATCAATCAAACTATTTATTATTTTATTGCTCTGCGTATTATTTAAAATTTATTGCCTACAATTGAAGGAGATTAGTGGAAATCGGTCTAAGCAGTATAAAAGTAGCTGCTAATTTTTGACGGCAAACGAGTCTACAATGATTCGATCAGTGTGCATAGTGACCCTATGCCTATTCGCAGTTAGTTATGTAGAGCCTTCAGCTGTCGGCAAGTTAAAGGATTGACCAGGAAACAGAGGAACAATATTATTATTATCATTAACATTTATTAACAGATGGCCATGTGTGGGTAGCCGGAAATTTGTCTATTCCTTTTCCCAGCAATGCCGTTCATGCTGGTTGGGTTGAGGATGGCACCAAAATCTATGTGGGACGCGTTAATACTACTCAAAAGGGGTTTATTCCAGCTCGTATTACTGCCGAAAATGGAACAGCGTTCGCAGCTTTCAATTTGACCAATAATACCTACTATATTGGTAAGAAATAAGAATCCCTAAGATGTGCCGTTTTACTAAATGGCTCGGTTTTGTGTCGCACTCAGGTACCTACTTAACATATGAAATATTGGTAGACGAAGGAGATTTTGAATATGCTTGGATACGAAGTTATGATGGGTTCTATGAAAAGGGCTCCGTATCTGTGGGCACATTGAACAACGGAGATCAAGCTTTCATTTGTCGTGCCTGGTTTAATGGAGAGTTGCTACTTGGGCACAGGTATGGGTACGACAAAGCCTGTTACGTTCATAAACGTACTACTCTCGACCGCGCATATTTTGACAAATATGAGATTTTGGTGGCTCGACAAAAAATACAATGATGATGATTAGTTGCATCGTCAATCAAAGATCACCAGTAAATTCAAAACAGTTGGGATTGAAAAGTATTACATTTGTGTACACTTAACATAAAAAAACTAAATTTTTTCAGTGGTGCATCAATAAAAGCAGATTTTATTACTTTATTGCTGTTCGTATTATTTGAATTTATTGCACACAATTAAAGAAGATTAGTGGAAATCGGGATGGGCAGTATAAAAGTAGCTGCTAATTTTTGACGGCAAACCAGTCTACAATGATTCGATCAGTGTGCATAGTGACCCTATGCCTATTTGCAGTTGGTTATGCTGAGCCTTCAACTAACGGCAAGTTAAGGGATTAACCAAGAAACAAAGGAACAATATTATTATTATCATTAACATTTATTAACAGATGGCCATGTGTGGGTAGCCGGAAATTTGTCTATTCCTTTTCCCAGCAATGCCATACATGCCGGTTATATGACGGACGGCACCAATATCTACGTAGGACGCTATAATATAACAGGTCTTGGTGTTCTTCCTGCTGCTATTGTTGTCGAAAATGGAACAGCGTTCATCGGTCACGATTGGCATGGTGTTTCTGGTGAGAAATGAAAGATGCCAAGTGGTGCCGTTAATTTATATGATTTGCTTTTATATCATATATAGGTACAGAATATGTATATGATATATTAATAGACGAAGGTGATTTCGAATATTCTTGGATACGGAGCTACGATGGAATCTATGAGGAAGGCTCTGTATCTGTGGGCACATTGAGAAACAGTGATCAATCTTTTATTTGTCGTGCATGGCTTAATGGAGCATTACGTCTTGGCAACAAGTTTGGGACTTCCAAATTGTGTTATCTTTTCTATTACCGTGCTTATGCTACAAAAAATGTTGACAAATATGAAATTCTGGTTGCTCGATCAAAACGGAAGTGCTAGTGCATCGTCAGTGAAATATCAGCAGCAAATTCAAGACAATTTAGATTATATTTTGTGTTACCTTTTCCATGCTTATTGCAGTCAAAGTAAAGAACTTAACATATAAAAAATTGATTCTTTTTGCCAAGGAACTAAAAAAGAATAAAACATTGCCATTTAATTTGTGACTTTGTTCGTGGAATTTTAGCAATTACTAAAATCGACGATTTTTTTTTTCATTGAGGCAGCAATAAAACAGTTTATTGCTTTATTGTTACGCAAAATGTTTTAAATTTATGGCATACACTTGAAGAAGATTAGTGGAAATTTGGTGGGATAGTATAAAAGCCACTATTGCCATTTGAGGGCAACGCAGTCTACAATGATTCGATCAGTGTGCATAGTGGTCCTAAGCCTGTTTGCAGTTAGTTATGCAGAGCAAACGGCAACAAACGGCAAGTTAAGGAATTAACCAAGAAACAGAGGAACAATATTATTATTATCATTAATATTTACAGATGGCCATGTGTGGGTAGCTGGAAATTTATCTATTCCTTTTCCCAGCAATGCCGTACAAGCTGGTTGGGTTGAGGATGGCACCAAAATCTATGTGGGACGCGTTAATGCCACTGAAAAGGGGTTTCTTCCAGCTCGTATTATTGCCGAAAATGGAACAGCGCTCTACGGCTACGTCTTGAATAATGCCTATGCATTTGGTGAGAAGTTAAAGACGCCAAGTATTGTCGTTTTCTTATATAACTCGCTTCTGTATCGCTAACAGGTTATAAATTATCATATGATATATTGGTAGACGAAGGTGATTTTGAATATGCTTGGATACGAAGCTACGATGGATTCTATGAGGAAGGCTCTGTATCGGTGGGCACAATAAGAAACAGTGATCAATCTTTTATTTGCCGTGCATGGCTTAATGGTGAATTACTAATTGGCAACAAGTATGGGAGTGAAAAAACCTGTTACATTTATTCTAACGCTGGTTATATACACGTCGATGTCGGCAAATACGAAATGCTCGTAGGTCGTGCTAATGGCTGTTAGCATCTTGAATCCAGAATCAATAGAGTGAATACTTTCCGCCGATCAAGCATTTTTACGATTACTATAAGCATATTTATGTTGGATGGAAAAATATGAAAAACAAGGCGAAGTAAAATAATTAAGATGGGTCGCAGCTTTAAAAATGTTTACCTTTCAACTGGACTAAATGACAATTTAACGAGCCGTTGAAAAATAAAAAAATGAAAAAGGGAAAAGCTGAAAACCAAGAGGAAACTGTAAATGAATGTTTGCCCAGTTTTATTGGTTGATAAGCTTAAAAAACGTTGAGTTTCTATTAAATATCTGGCACACACGTCGTATACGTAATATCAGATTACAGTGCTGGCTTAAAGGCAACAACAGAATACGAACAAAATAAAAATAATAAAAAAAAAAACACACACACACACACAGGGAAAATGGCAAACACAAAAAAAAAAATGAGAAGAAAACAACAAAGGTAAAAAGATGGTGGGGGCTGGATGAGTGGGTAAATACAAAAACAAAACAGAGAGAAATAGGATGAGAGAAAATGAGAAAGAGTGGAGGAGCAAACAAAAAACGCGAGCATAAAATAAAATGGAAATTACACGAAGTGAGTTCAACGGGGAGTTTTGCTCTAGAGAAAGCCAGAGAGAGAGGGAGAGAGATGGCGAGAGAGAAAGCGGTATGAAGGTGCTTACGCTTTTTTAATTACCTCGTTTAAAGGCAGGCTTCCTCTTGCATTCGCATGTGTATACATATACATACATATATACATGTGTCTGTGTCTGTGTGAGTGTGTGTGTGTGTGTGTGTTTGTGCGCTTTTATCAACTCGTTTCGCCGTGTTTTACTCACTTGCAGCAGACGTTGCCATAAGTTTTAATTAAAATTACTTTGCTCGCTGCCGGCTGATGGCTGCTGCTGCTGCTGCTCTGCTATTCTGCTACTCTGCTCTACTCTTGTGGCTCCTACTTACTCCTTTCACCCAACTCCAATTCATACAACCTTCTACCTTCTTGCCCCCCACTCCTACAGTTGGTTGAGTGTTTTGCCGTGTGCTTTTTGTTATTTGCTATTTGGCCGCTCAGCTCAGCCAGTGTGTGAGTGTTTTTTGTGGTTGTTGCTGGTTGCAGCTGCTGGCGCCGTCAGTTTTTTTGTTTTGTTTTATTTTTTTGTATATGTTTCGCGGCTTGCGTCTCTGACATTGCCCCATTGCAATTGCAATGACAATGGCGGCAGTCAATGGCCGTTGGCTTTAGTTTTTCACTTGCTGTTGTTGTGCTTCGTGTTTGTGTGTGTGTGTGTGTGGTTTTTGTTTGTTTGTTGGTTTGTTGCATACTTTTAGGCTCACCGGATATTAAAATGGCACGGAAGTTGCAAAATATTGAACAATTCTTCAATGGCAACAGCGAAAGGATGGAATTTGCGTTAAATTTTGTGCAAAAAAAATGCTGTGGAAAAAAATATTACATAAAATGCGTTTAACTGGGCATGACAATTCATTGCCAGCTTTATGTAGAGGACCCTCTATGCTCTGATGTTGTTGTAGTTGTTGTTGTTGTTGTTGCTATTGCTGCCGGCGTGCCCATTGTCGCTGCCATCATTCAAACAATCAGCCAACTGTGAAGCGGCGCACCCAAACGAGCGGCTCTAAACGGCGCAGTTGAACGCTTGGCTTCTCCCAACCAAGTACTGAATGCTTTTGCTGGCTGCTCTTCTGGCTGCTGTCCTGCCATTCCTGATGCTCCTGCCGGGGTATATTTGCCACATGCTGATAAGCAGACATAATAATAAAAAATGTATGAGCTGCTGCTGCTGCTGCTGCCTGCCAAGCGGTAGTCATAATAAAATGTGCAAAATAAAATAAAATGGCGAATAACCACAAGGAGAGGCAACGGCAACGGCAAAGGCAAAGGCAATTTCAACGGCCACAGCAACGGCAACAGCAACGGCAACGGCAACGGCGACGAACGGCGGCAACGGATGTGCGGCAAAAGCAGCTAACGGAAACGTTGCACAATTTTGTGGCACACACACACACAGGGCATAGGGACAAACGGCGACATAATGAAGTCAAAAGTTGTGGCGGTGGTGGCCCAAAAAGGGTTTCTTTCTCTTTATTTCTTTTTTCAACATTTTTGAAGTTCTTTTTGAACGTTTTGGCTAATGAGAGTCTAAAAAGCTGGCAGTGATTATCAAAATGGCCAGCCAGATGGCAGCCAAGATGCCACTACTAAAGGGATTGCAATGTGATGTCGAAAGTTGAGTTTGTTCTAGTGATCGCCCTCTCTTTTGCTCCTTTCGCCTCAAGCTTTTCAATCGAATAGTTCAATCATATTACACAATAATACATAAAATTACAATTAAATAAAATATATTTGTAAACCCAAAAAGTACGAAAAAGACAAATTTTATTGAAACTTTTCAAAGCACAAATAATTGTAACTCATCATAGATAAAAAAGTTATCGGAAAACTTAAAAAAAGCTTCTACCGATTAAGTAATGAAATCTTTTGGCAGATGGCAATTGTTATCTGCCGATATTGACACAGAAAATATAATGATAAAGCATTAACTAAAGCTTGTCAAAACGAAAGTTTCGAAAAAAAATTGTTATCCAAAACACATGCTAGTTATTTAAGATGAAAAGCCAACAAACAGGCAAACAAACAAATAAACAACAAAAATCAAGAAAAAATAAACGATATATATATTTCGACATTATGCTATTCAATGATGCTCTCTGCTGGCAGTTGTTGTTGATGGTGTTGCTGCTGCTGCGGCTGCTGCTGTTGTTATTTTTCCAACGAAGGCGACAACATTCATGGCCTTTGGCATTAAGAACCTTCATAAATTTCAGAGAGCAGCCAATGAGCAGTTGAGGAGCAGAGACGACGACGACGACAGCGACAAAAATGATAATAATGACGATGATGATGATGATGATAATGATACTGAAGATGCTTACGCTGTTGGCAGCATTGAATGAAAGTCTGCATTTGATTGATACTTGATAAAGGGAGGACACCGCAGTTAGAAGGGAGAGAGACAAGAGATAGGAGAAGGAGAACTCTGACAAGGCAATAGGAGGAGAGACAGCACCAAAATGTGCGGCCAGGCGTTGATGTCGATGTCGATGACGATGTTGTTGTGGGTGTGGGTGTGGGTGTGGGTGTTTGTTTGCCTTGTCAATGATGTCCTTGTTGTTGTTTTTGTTGTCATAAGCAACAACAATTTAATAATAGATTCATTACACACACGCTGCCGCCTGTCATCGGAGCATAGAAAAATAACGCAACATCTTCCACATGACATTTTCGGAGTCCTTGTATCCTGCCCAGGATACCCTGCCCTGGACTTGTCCCCTCATCGTAACATGCGTTTATCATTATGTCAACAGAAAATAAGTGTCTCTATATAGAATATAATAAATTGAATATATTTTCATCAGCAATAGCAGGAAAAACAACCGCAACAACAACACCGCCAACGACAGCAACGGCAATGAAAACATCATGTTAACCAAATGACAAAATGGCAACAGCCAGAAAATGGCTAAAAAGAGCGATGAGAAAATAAAATGAGGACGCGAAGGCGAAGAGCCAAGAGGCATTGCCATCGGAAGAGGGCGACAAGTTATATCAGCTGTAAACAAAACTAACGACAGTCTTGCAAATAACCAATAAACAAGAGCCAATTGTACGAGTAAGTAAGAATTAAGCTAGAGAAGATGCCGCCAACTGAATAACACTGAGCAACACTGAAAGAAAATTACTGATGTTTCGTTGTGAAACACTCTTTTTGTGACAAACCGTTCATATGGAATGCCAAGAGCATTCTTACAGTGCACTGTCTTATATGTAGTCTTCAGTGTGGTGGGTTAAACTGAAACTGAAACTGAAACTAAAGCATAAGCTGATCTGAGCTGAAGCTTGGTCGAGGCGCGTTGAGGCGCTAACATTTTTGAAGTTTATTTGACACTTGGCATTGGGGCTTAGTGGCATGTGGCAACCGCCAACATGCCAACACTCTGCTGTTTATCTGCTGTTGAAGCGTATTACCAGTATCTTTCCGCAGTCAGGCCGTGCCTTCATTGCCATCAACGGGCGGACGGCTGGACAAATATGCGGACGGATCCTTTTCCTTTTTTTCTTCGCTTCTTTTCTTTTTGCCGCGTAGAAAAACTTTCAATAAAGTTTGCCCGGCATCATGATATAAAAATTTTATATACACTTGCGTTTGATATTTTATTTATTTTTATTTGCTCCGCTTCCTCTCATTTGCTCTCTCATCCTCTCATCATCATGCAGGATCCCGCATTTTCTCTACCTTCCCCACACCACTCTCTATTTGGCTGCTTCTAATCAATTCCAAATCATTTAGCACACGCATGAGCTGTCAGTATGTGTTTGAGTGTGTGTGTGTGTGTGTGTGTGTGTGTGTGTATGCGGACGCCATTTTGTTTGAGTTAAAGCCTTAGATGACTTTAAGCTCAAAGATGTTAAGGCAAATGGCGGACCATAAATCAGAGGCGTGACAGGGCACAAAAGCCAACCGACAAAAGGCCAAAAGCTGTGTGGGTAATTATGGCTAATTAACGTGCCGAAAGCCCCACTAAAACCCACCAGCAAACCAGCAAACCGTCACCCGTCCCAATGTCCCCTTTCCACAACCTCAACCTGCAACATCGCATCGATATCCGGCAACAAAAGTTCCTTTAATAAAATCATCAAATTTGCCTCTAAGCAACATAAAAGGCTTTTGCCACAAAAGCCATAAAAATGTCGTCGTCAATGACCGAAATGTCGCCGCCTTAGATGAAATAAGAAAAGTGAACAGGATTCGATTCGACAGTTTATGGCCAGCACATGTTTGCTCTCACTGGGGGACACTTCATTCCACTTGGGACTCGGACTCGGACTCAGAATCGAACATGAACATGGTCTGGGCCTCGAAATGTAATTTAAGTGGCGTAAATTATGGTCAAGAGGTTGTGCTTTGCCTTCAACTTTGGCCCGGCAAAACAATGGCACAGTGACAAACGCCTTTTATCATATACTCACATGTACATACATATGTATACCCCAACTGTCCATTCTTCATCCGGCAAAAGCAATTTCGTGCAATTTCGCGCAATTTCTTACAATTTTATGTGCGTGCCAGGAGAACAAATATGACAAATGTCCACGGCTCATATAAAATGTAATTTCTATTAACACAAATTATAAACTGCCACACTTTTTTCTTTGCGGTCTTTTGGACATTATAGAAATGTAGTCTGTGTTGTCTGTGGCACCAAAGTAGATATTTTTCTCGATGTTATTTACTTTCTTTACTTTTGGCTCCTGCTGGACGGGAATACGCAATTCAGCACGTTCCTTTTGTTCATAATAAATGTTCATAAATAAGTTGATTAGTTTTTTATGCGGTTAGCGAAGAAGCTCGCACTCCTCCGAGTTCTCCGAGTGAAGCGACATTTTGAGTGGCAGGACTAAGAGGCGCTTGCCGCAGCCAGGACAGTAATTGAAAATGGTACTTAGTGCGTGATTATTACATTTCGTCCAGAGCGTCCGACATCCTGTTTCGCTCTCATTGAGGGTGTGGGGTCAAAGTGATGGGGCAGAAAACCAAACCGAAACGAACTGAACTCAACTGAACTGAGTTGAATTGAAAAAAATACCCCACGATGTTGTTTGATTGTGCTCGAATTTAACATTCAATGGAAAGTGCGTGTTAAGCGGCTTTTGTATTGATCACAATTCCTAACAAGCCAAACAAAACAATGTGAAATATTTTATCATTCAACATTAAGTACATATCAGATTAAATTGAATTTAATAAATCATCTGCAAGAACTTTAAAGGATTTTCAATTGAACCTCAGCTCAAGCTGAATAAAGTGTTTCGTTTTCTTTTGAGTTTTCCAGGAATTGCATTATCAATTCTGCATTTCATCAGCTGACTAGTATTCATCCACATCTACTAAAGACGATTAATATTAAACCTGAAGATCATGCTCAATTCCAGTTTCATACTAACTCGAAGAGGATGCTCATTCACTTTTAAGATTCACTTGAGTGAAATGTTTACTAGAATAGGATGCTCATCAAACTAGAACAAGATGTTGGGCTAAGAATGTATTCTTCATCTAAAAGAAAACATTTGATTTGTATCTAAATTAATGTTTGCATATAATTAACACTATTTTGACCTACTAGCAAATTAATGACTTGAACTTTGGTTGTATTCTTTATTTATGCAATACTGACTGCAGTAGTAATTTAATGTGTAGCAAATTTTGCTTGCATTCTGGGCATTCTATAAAGTAAAACTGGGTCTATATATTTCTTTCGCCTTTTATGCTCATAATTTACAACAAACTATTTGAAAGTTTGACTATTACAACATTTTATAGACTATATGAGGCGAAATCACATGAAATAAAGTTTTGTTTAATAAACTGTGCTATGAACTTTTTACATTTCTCCCGCCCCCATTTCCCCTCGCTCAACCACGCCTCGCTCGCTTATTGTCTATGGCAATTTAGTAGTGAAACGGAAACTAAGTAACGGCCATTTGTCTATATACGAGCATGTCTTTAGATATGTATTTATGTTTGGCAATTTCATCACAATTTCCGCTCGCTGAAAGTTTTCGGCAAATGTTCCAACTTTATACGAGATGTTCAACAACTACTTGGGCAAATTGTTTGCCATAGTCATTTCCGTTTGCTATACATAGACAAAAAGCAATAGCAACAATAAAACAAAAAACGAAAAGAAAAAAAAGAAGAAGAACTACAAGGAAAACAAACAAAAAAGTCAAGTAAGCAAGAACGAAAAACGAAACGATTGAAAAGTAATCAATGCATATTTAATGATTTGCCAATGGATCGCCGATTTGAAGGCATTGAACAAGTGTTACAGATATAACTTAATTATTTAATGCCCGACCCCACCCATTCTGCCTCACTCCAATGCAATCTTTTGCAACGCCCTTTGCTTTCTCCGCCCTGCTCAGAGGTTTTGTGGGCTGTAAATGCATTTTGCATAATTTGTTTGTGCGTCGAGGCGTGCGCTTCAGAGGCAACATCCACGTCCGACTTAACTCAAACATCAACATCAGAACCAACCCTCTCCTCTGGCAGTCCTAACCCCTTTCTACCACGCACTTGCACTCTCACTTTAATTTGTGTGCCATGAGGTTGGAAGGGTTCAAAACCCGCAATCCGTACACACATACAAACAGCCCATGCCACCTAAACAATGTCACTTGGCTTTTGTAAGCTCACGTGTTACATGCAAATGCGTTTCCTGCCCGCCCAGCCCCTCCCCTATCCCAGCCCAATGTCCCAGTTGCTGCCACTGTCATGCAGGCAGGCTGAGCTTTTGTCTTGACATCACAGAGGTTAAGAGGGAGTAAATATTGTAATGATGTATGTGATTCCTTTTGTTGCCCCATGTTTGTTCCTCTTTTCTTATGCCACCCACTCTCACACATTCAACTCGCTTCCAATTCTCACCCCCAAAACCCATTGGCACTCTGCCGTCTTATCATCAGTTTATTGAAATCTCTTTATGCATGCTGACAACCAGTTCAACTCCATCTGCAATTTCATCTTGAGTGCAGACAGGCACTTCAAAAATTCCACCAACAGAAAGAAACAAAAAAAAAAATTGAAATGCAACATTTTTAATGAAGTAACAACTTGGCGTAAAAAAAGTCATTAAAAACAAAAAAAAAATGCTAAATGCATGCCAAAAAAATCAATAAACAATCAACGCAAAATACAAAAATGATGAGAAAATGAGAAAAAACACACACACACACACACAGAGAAAGAGGGAGAATTGAAAAAGAATTTCCATCCTTCGTCCTCAAGGCTGCAATTATGTTGAATGACGTTTGCAATGTTGTCAAAGGAATTGCGACAAAAAAAAAAAAAAAAAAGAATGAAAAATACCGAAACGTGGGGAAAGCATGTAAAATGCGTTGACGATTGCGTTTTTCAAGTGCACCAACAGCAGCGAGCACTGTGGTATGGGGAACATACCAAATGGCGGGAGCAGCTGGGAAAAGAGAACTGTGTATACCAATTAAAAATGCAATGGACAACGCCCAAAAAAAAAAAAAAGAAGGATCTTTGGCTGTGGGTGCAGCTCGGCGGGTTGCACGGTTGGATGGATGGATGGATGGATGGATGGATGGATGGATAGATGGATGGATAGTTCACAAAGCAGTGAGCGGAGAAGGTAAATGGGGATAGCTGGGCTATGTGTGGCAACTGCTGTCAATGACAGCGCAAATAAAATGCCACAACGCTTGTTGTAAAACACGCAAAAATGAAAATCAATAGTGCTGCATACATACATACCTCTACATACATATATATATATATATGTATGTACATAAATGCATATATGCATGACCGCCTATATACGTATGTATAACGCACAATTCATACGATTTCAGTGACGGATTGGATTTTAATTTACTCGTTTTACACAAAACCGATCACTTTTTTGCCAAACTAAAGTTTTACGACTTTACAATTATTTTAAGTCATCTCACATTAATCTTATTAATATAGTTAAAGCAAGTTAATTGAGAAATTCAGATATGAAATCGTTAGAATTGTACTGTGATTATTTCCAAAGAGAAGTCAATGTTGTGACTCTCCTTTATGGATTCGCTCCTGTAAAACAAGGAGTCTGGGTTTTGGTCTGGTTAGGTTGGGTGGGTCAGCTGCTGTTGCTGCTGCTGTTCCTGATGCTGTTGGCTTATACATAACTGGAACAATAATCAGAGCGACAGCCAGTGTGGGTGAGGTGTAACAGCAACAATAACAACATCAACAACAACAACAACATAAACACGGGAAACGGAAACGGACGACAGTCGGCCGAATAGGGCAGACAGAGATAGTGAGTGAAAGCGAGAGAGAGAGAGAGAGAGAACGGACTCTCGACTGAGCCTAGTCCATGTTGACGTCAGTCATATAGAGTACAAATGTTGACCTACATACAAAACGCTGAGCAAACAGGCGCATAAATGCCGCGCCAAACAACTGCAAACGGACAACCAACAACCAACAACAAAAACGCACATTGCAAAGAGATAGGTCGGTTTTTCACTGTTTTCCTTTTGTTTTTTTCTTGCCCAACTGCCCAGAACGCATTGTTAGAAATTACTCACAGAAGGACATAGTCATAGCCGATGTAGGGCTTGTTATTGTTTTTAATACTTACCCAGGCATCATCCGCATCAACATCAGCATCAGCATCAGCAGGCATCATAATTGTTATGTAGATTTATAGAATTGGGTGACCAAATGGCCACAGGCGAATCTGATGATGATGATGACCATAATCCGAGCCTTTCTATACATACAATGGCCCAAACACTGCGTTTAGAGTGCTGGAAAACTGAAAATATTCCATGAGATTGCGAATTTATATAAGCTTAATCATAATTCACTTTTAAAACCTTCTTTATAATCAGAAAAACCTCAAATGAGGGCAAACAAAAGGAAAGGATTCAAAAGTAAACAAATTCAAATGAATCGAATTAAATACTTTCTCATCATAACTTTAATTCGTTGAAAGAGAGTAACTCTATTGAAAGGAGATGAATTGAGATGATAATGGATTTCTAGAGTCGCTCATTTAGGCAGTACAACTTCTATTTATTAATTATCATTCAGTCTATTTTCTTAAATTGACATTGACTTTAATTTAATTGATCTATAGTGTCTAAGTTTAATTTAATTACGCATATTAATCTTTGATTTAAATTCCAAACTCCCCAAAATCAGGCCACTGTTCATTTTGGTCACTTGGTTTAGTTTGGCTACGGTTCCGTCCATGACCGCCTTTTGTTTTATGATGCCGGCTCGTTAGGTTGCCGCTGTTTTGGCACATAGAGTGCTACATCTACATACATAGAAGCAAAAGTGCCAGCAAGTCCCACCTGACAATGTCTAATGATGATGGAATGGAGAGAGGAGGCGGACGTTTGGGGGGGCCAAAAAGAGATACAAAAGGGGGGCATAGCAGGTGGGTGGGTTGGGGTAGGTTGGGGGCTGGGTGGCTGGGTGGCTGTTGATGTTTGCTACGTGTGTAGACACGCAGGCGGGCGGCAACCAACCAACCAACGAACCAACCAGCAAACAAACAAGCTCACGCTGCTTGAGCCAAAGAGTGTTTTGCTCTGTTGTGGCCATGAGGCGGAAGATGGGGAGAGGTGGGTGGGTAGATGGGTAGATGGGTAGGTGGGTAACAAGGGATGCCACACACATACACATAGAGCAGCACCAACACCAACACATACACGGACAAAACTCAATGAGTCAATGACTTTTTGGTGTCGTTCGTTGATGCGCGACGCGGTGTCGTTGTCATTAGTAACAACACCGACACGCATACATAGAGACACTGAGTAGATGAGAGAAAGGGGGAGAAAGAGCTAGCAATAGATAGAAAGAGGAAAACACATACACACACACGCTACACACTCATATATATTATATATGTACATTGTACATACACATATAGAAATGTTGCTGCTGTTGTTTCTTTGGTTGCTGTGGGAAATGTGAACAGGACCAGCAATAAATTTGGCAAACAAACACGTTTTTGGCTTATGTTTTATTGTTGTTGTTGTTTTTGTTGTTGTTGTTGATATTGTTGCGGCTGCTGCCGTCCTTGCCGTGGCTAATGTGTGTCAGCGGCTGTGACTGCGGTTTGTTCTAGCTCTCTTTCTCGCACACTTTTTACGCATTCACGCGTCGTCCTCAAATGAAACCAGAAACGTGGCGAGAGGGGGGGAAAACAAGATAAAAAATATTGGCGAAACCATAGCAGGAACAAAAAAATTATATGCAGCATGCTTTTAGGCTAAGTAAGTAATTATGATTTTTTGGGCAGGGTCCAAAATGCTCAATGACTGTTGGTGCTGCTGCTGGTGCTGCTACTGCTTGTATCTTGTTTGGCCATAATTTCCCTTGATGCTCATTAGCTGAGTATGCCATAGAGGAAAAAACAAAAAACACAAAAAAGTAGGCAGCAAAAAGTAGGCAAAGAGGAAAATGTAGTCTATATTTATGCGCAGGCAGGCAACAAGGTCTTAAGTGTGAAATTGTCTGCATAATATGCCAAGTAAATTATGCAAATATACATAAATTGGAGTCCATTAAATGTGAGCTTCCATTGTTATACATTTTTATAGAACCATCAAGTAAATTGAAATTGAAATTGAATTTGAAATTTTCAAGGCCATGCACAAGGAATATTATCTAAAAAATTAAGAACAATCAAATCTGAAATAATAATTAATCAATTTATGTATTTATCATGATTAAATATTCACGTATTGAAAGCGAACTTTTAAGCTTTCTCCATCTCTTTCTCTCTCTCTGACTGCCTCTCTCTTACGCCACTCAATTTCAGTGTGATCGAAATAATTGAAACATTTAGGCAAGGCGCTCACGCATGGAATTATGGCGCCCTTCACCCGTCCCGCCAAACCCAACAACATAGTAAACATAGAATCAGCCAGCAATAACACAGCTGTTCGTAGAGCGTCTCGTGCCTAACCACAGACAACAAATTGTGGTACGCATGCGTCAACATACTCGCACACACACACACACACACACTCGCGTAGAGAACCTAAGTCACCTCAGTGGCATTTGTCGAGCAGTTGCTGTTCGAGGCTCGGAGGATACGCACGGCTCTGGCGGATGACAAAAAAAAAAATGCAACTCGATGGCAAACGGCAATTGGCAATCGGCAATCGGCAATCATTGAAACGACGTCTGAGTGCGAAGCAGTGAGTGGCTAGTGCGAGTGCCTGAATGGTGGTAAATGGTGTGTTTCGCAATGTGTGTGTGGTGAGAATAGGCAACCGAAGAGAGAAAGCTGGCCCCTAAAGAGAGAAGAAAGAAAGAAAGAGTCGGCCCTCGCCCCCCCCAGAGAGAGTGCAGCATATCATGTTGATAACTTTCACTTGGCCATCCTAAAACAACACACAGGCATCACAGTCAAGTTTGGTCCTTGCAGCCATTCAGTTGCCAGGACGGGAGTGTGCCAAATGCTTCTGCTTGCCTGTCGCGCGTTTCTGCCTCTGTCTGTGTCTGCCGTGTGCGTCGGTGTGCGTATGTGTGTGTGTGTGTTTCTCTATTTTTTGAAAAGTGCCGGCAATAAAGTGAAGGTTCCAGAAATCTCATACCATTAAACATAATCAAACATCAACAAAATCAAAATACAAATTTCACCCAACAAGGAAAACGAAACAAATTTTGAATAATTTACAAAATACAAAAAAAAAGATTTCAAAATTGTGCCAAAAATTAAAAAGCCAACGGATATCCTGTGTACTGGAGATGTAAACGTAGCTCAAGAAAATACAAACAACAACCAAACCAAAACGACACTGCCTAAGTCACACATTAATCGTACAAAACCAAAAAAAAAATCCCCATCCCTGCCCCTCCAACCAGATAAACAAAAACAAAAAAAAAACAAATATAAAAATAAATCAAAATTGCATCAACTGAAAGTCGAAACAAAATCAAAACACAAAACCGGAAAACATGTGGATTAGTAGCCGCCTTTTTGTGATTTGTTTGCTGCTCAATTTTGGTAGGTATTTACCCCCAACCCCCCTCTCTTTCTCTCTACCAAACTCATCCTTCCTGCCTGTCTTCCCCATACGCACTCAAACTCTCTTACCAAAAAAACTCTTAAGCCTGGCCTGCCGGCTTCCTCTGTGGCATTTTATGTTGTTGTATTTTTTTTATTCTTTTTCCTTTCCTACCAAAAAAAAATTGTTTGGCACGCGCCTCAAAGTATGCTTACAGTTTCTTCGTTTTGTTCTTTTTTGTTTTATAACTTGCGTGTGTTTATCTAATATACGTGCGGAGAAGGTTGGGTAGGGCGGCATCAACAGCTGTCGGCATATTTTTGTGTGGTGTTTGTATTGTTGTTATCAGAAAAACTTATTATGGTTGATGCATAAAACAAACGAAAAGAAGCATTAAGGCTCGACGGGGATTTTATAGGGATTTGCGCCAAGAAATATGCAAAAAGAAAATAAGCTAAAACGAGTTTTGTCTAACTGGAAAGGAATTCACCATGGTCGCACTCAGTAGGTTTTGGGTATGATCAGAAATTTGGACTGGAAAAAAAAATTAAACTTATGATCACTTTTCAAACTACGCTAATCTAATTGGGATAAGTACATTTTCCAATGCATTTCAAATGCTTTTTGCCACTCTTCTCATTTTGTTTCTCGCTTCCGTTTCATTGCTTTGATTAGACAACAATTCTTAACTTGCAGTTTCAGTGATTAATCATTTTATGACCATTTAAAACACATTCAACCTCCCTACCTAGACTAAATTGAGCCACATATAGACATAAAACTTATTTGAATTTATGGACATTCATAGAAAAAGTGTTGTTATCATAATTTATGATACGACTCTATGTCTTTCCTGTCTCGCTATCTCAGTCGCACTCTCTTACCCTGTGTCTCTGTCTCACAGTGTAGAGGAGCCAAAACTAAGTGCAAATGACTTGGTCGCTTTATGAGCAGCCAGCCAAAAGCCATAAAATGCCGGGTCATAACAACACACAGAAACTAAAGCCAAAAATGCGTATACATAATATGAAATTGCCTTATGATAAAAACCAGGCGTCAATTTATGCCATAGAAACACTCCCCCTCCCCGTCCGACCACCTCGTCCGCAATCTCTCGACTCTAGACCCTCAACTAGCTGCTCAGTTCAGCTCTCTTCTGTGCAGGACAGCCTAATGAAATGTGTCAGATACAGAGCCACTCGATCGACCTTTCCAAATAAATGGTAGTTGTGTTCAAAAGAGACAGAAAAGGGGCAAGAGAGAGGGAGAGAGAGAGAGGGATATGTGTATGAAAGAAAAAAAAAACGTTAGGAAATTTGATATTTTCCAATTTTCAGTGCCCTAGCTTTCCCTAACTTGCTCCCTTCCTCTCATTCCATACTTTCTCCTCTTCTGTCTCTCACTTACTTTCTGGCAGTTTTCATTTTATGATAGCAATAGCAACTGGCATTCATATTTTTTTGCCTCAACAAATTATAAAAATTCCATACATACATACATACATACATAGATATAGATATTCCCCTACAAATATTCCCTTACCAAATAAATATATCTGTATAGTATATATATACATATATATCTATATATATAATATAGTATACATTTTCGCACCCTCGCTTGAAGCTTGAATAAAAATGAAAAATATGCAAATGAAATTGTTACTCAATGTCTAAGCTCACACATTTCACTTTGGGGCATGAAGGGTGTCTGTATGGATAGGTGGAGAAGGTCGTGGTTAAGAGGAGCCAAGGGCTAGGGGCAGGGCCAGAGGTAAGCTGATTTCTGTTGCTGTTTTCCTTCTTTTTTTTGACGTTGTTATTTCCTTTTTATGCAGATAAACATAAAATATAATACGTTATTTAAAATCAACGGCAAACAAGCAAAACAAAATCTTTATATGACAAGAAAATTATGAAAAATTATGGAGAGCAGTATAGAGAGAGAGAGAGAGAGACAGAGAAAGAGAGATGGCCAAAATGCGGGTGAAGAGGGGGCAAAAGAAAAGGGCAAGCTTGTGATTGATTGTGTTTTAAACCCTTTATGACAAACGCTTTAATTTGTTGCAGGATTAATGAAGTGCGAGCCAAGAAAAGTTTAGCAAAAAACAAAAAACCAGTGTTTCTGTGTGTGTGTGAGCCACTGAGTGTGTCTGGGTGTGAGTGTGTTGGCATGGCTCCAGAAAATAACAGATGGCAAATAATGAAATGGGTTGGAAGCATTTCATTCTAAATGAACGAGAGCCTGCAGAATGAGTGTGGCGAGCAACAGTAACTTGAAGCTGGGATAGCAATTTACGATTAATCAGAGATATAGTATTAGTTCAGCTAGATTTAGCCAGTCTAAAATCCATGTCATTTAGTATAATCTAGAGGAAAGTAATTCAATGCCAAACCAAGCTAAAGTTTCTTATCTTTCTCAACCAATCATGTACCCTGTAGCCAGCAAGCAAAGAGTTTTTTCTTTAGACCACCATTGATATATGTTTTAAGGATTAGCAAGATTATTGTGGTATTAGTTTTAGTTTTGGAGCGTATGTTTAATTTTTTTAAGTTCACTTTAAAATCTCTTACCTATTAAAGGGTATCGCCTAGACGACTAGCAAATTGAATATGTTAAATTTTTTATTTCTCTTCGATTTATTCTGTGTTCTTCTTTTTTTTTTGAAAAACAATTTGCGCAGCAAAGATTTTAACATTACAGTTGCCCTTTTTCCGGCCTTTGCCCATTTGCCTCCCGTGCAAGACCCTCTCGGTCTTGGCTTTAAAGGGCCAGCTGGTAAACATCTTGCTCTAGCTTAACCAAAAGGACGCCCGAAAGTAAAAGAAGAAAAAAAATGGTAAAAGAAAATAAAGTTATTTACAATTATTATTCGGTTTCTGTTTGTTGTCCTTGTTGTTGGTCGTTGCGCGTTGGCCTGTAAACGCTTTAAGTTCTTTCAAATGTTGCTTGCCTTTTTGTTTTCTTATTTTTCTTTGCACAGACATTATTGACTTGGTTCTGGGACTGGGGGCTAAGTATGGGCCCAGATTTTACTCCAGTCCCCGGCGAGTGTTTTTCTGAGCATATCAAATTGAATTTCCTGCATGTTTTGGCCTGATTGCTCGACCCACCATAGCAGCCATTTGTCTAAAAATGTTTGATGCTTGGCTCTTTAAAGCTGGCCAAAAACTTCAAATGGATCATTATAAATATTACTTTTACCACAAGTATAGCAAGCTCATAAATTCAGCCAACTGCTTCAATGCGACTTTCGTCTGCAGGCTATGAAATAATTTTCAAAAGTGCCAAAAGGGCGCAAAAAAAAGGAGGAAAAAAAACCTTTACTTATACATATGTATATGTCGGTTGGTGGGAGCAAAGGGAAGGCTAAGAGTATGTGCAAAAAAAAAAAAAAACCCAAGTATGTAATGTCTGAGAAGCTTGGCAAAGCAACCCCTTAAGGATCGCCAAGTGGATGAGAAACACATTCGAAATGAAATGTACGACACAAAACGAGCGGAAATGCAAGCCAAAGCAGAGAAGTGTTGTGTGATAATAAGGGGAAAAGGTACCGGGGTAGAGCTATGATGAGGGGTGGTGCAGCAAACCAATGTCCCCCACTTTAAGGTGGCAAATGGTGACAGTTTAAATGCACTTCAAAATACGTGAACTTCGATCATCAACAAAATTTAAAGCTAGGCTCTAATGGGCTCCCTCCCAATATGTTTCAGAAACTGTGGGAAGAAAACATTAAATGGAAACTCTCAGCTTTAAGAAACGCCTTTAAAATGTCAAAAGCTCGTGAAATTTGCAGTAAACGAGTTGAACAAAGTATTACATATCGTCAAAATGATTAAGTTGAATCTAGAATCTTTTTTCACACGACGAATGAATCTACAAAAAATACTAAAGAATCAAAGAAGACAAGTATATTCTAGATATATTTACCAATTTCATGGGTTAACTAAGAGACCCATTTATCATATATGAATATAGAAGCCAAATGTAGCGCACAGTCTAGAAGAAAAAATTCGCATGAATTTTGAATTCGTCATTTGAGTGAAGAGCAAAATAAAAACAACAAACAAAAATGAATGCGAAATACCAGTTGGGATGGATGCAGGAAAACGGAACGCTGGAAGCGTAGACTTTTTTGTTTTTACAGGAAAGAATACCAAAAAAAAAGAGAAGAGAAAATGCCTACAAGTGGATGTACACACTCACACAATCACACACTGCTCGTAAAACACACACACACACACATGAAACGAGTGCCAAGCATACTCAAGGCATACTTGCAATAATTTTATGGCCTAGCCCAGTGGCTGCCCTGCGTCCTCCGCCCACATCACACACCGCCCCCTCTCTGGACCACCGACGCCGCAGTCTCTGTCGTCTTGGACCAGGATGTGGATGTGGGAGCCATGAAATCAGCGGGGAAAACACAACGGCAACGAAATGGAACGAACTAAAAGAAACAAGCAAAAAAAAAAATATATATATATGGGAAGAAAACAAAAACCAAACCAAACCAGAAAGAAGTAACATAAAAATCCATGCTGTCGAGCATAAAACAAAAAGCGCCTGGCCAGGCACAACAAAAACCATACACAAAAAACCAAAAAGAACAAAACAAAACAGAAAAAGAAAGAAAGAAAAAAAAAAACAAAAAACAACTCTAATTGCAGACACAATGGCTTGGTGGATACGGACGTGTAGGGAGCGAAGGAAAGGATGGAAGTCGTCGGCTGGTTGGAGAGATTGAACGAGTTGCAAGGATTTGCACAGCGCCGCAGGGGAAGTCACCCACCCGCTTTGGGTGGCAGACAGCCGAGGCGCATTCATGTGGAATATGAAGCGAAATGTCAATTTGAGAAGTATATACGTATATATAAATATATAGATATATATATCGTGGGGGAGGTGGGGCTGGAATGAAAGGGTCTGGGTTCTGTGGATTGTGAAGGGTTCGTTCGAGAACCTCGCAGCAGAAGCTAAAGACAAAAATGTTATTCTAATTTAAGATAAGGCACAAATCTGTTTGCTTGCGAGAAATGGAAAATGCTTTCGGCTGAATTCTCATTCTGTTTTCCATAATAAAAATTTAAATGCTTATTAAAGAGACAGATAGACATAGAGACTATGAGAGATATTCGATTGCTCCATATGTTTGATCCGTAGGCAGTTTATGGTTATTTCATAAGCATTTAATAATTTCCACATACATTTGATAGGCTTTTAGGATTATTACCACAAAAAAACCAGAAATAACAAAAATATTTGATGGCCAACTCTTAAGAATTTTCATCTGTTCAATCCAAAAGGAAGAAGTGAGCGATAGAGAGAGAGAGAGAGAGAGACAATGCCATGTCATAATTTCTTCTTTTACTCACACACACATTTTGATTCATTGCAGATGCCACCTACAGCGAACCCTTCGAAACACATTTACGTGGTCCTGGATTCGTTATGGAGCCGCCGGGACGCGTTGAGTTCTCAAATTCATCGGGAGGCTGGCTAGATTGCTCGGCCTCTGGTAGTCCACAGCCAACAATCGATTGGGTCCATGCGGATGGCACAGCGGTCACCGAAATTCATGGCGTGCGACGCGTTCTCAGGAACGGCACACTGGTTCTGATGCCATTTGCAGCGGCTGCCTATCATCAGGATATTCACAATACGATCTATCGATGCATAGCCAGCAATTCGGTGGGTCGCATTGTGTCTCGGGATGTGCAAGTGAGAGCGGGTAAGCAGTCATATAGCGTATAGTCTTTCCGCCTCCACCTCTTCTATCAACTTCATAATAAAAATCATAATAATTTATACACATCTATCTCATTTTTTTTGTCGTTTTCGTTTCGTTTTTCTGCAGTTGTGGCACAGGCCTATAAAGTGGATGTGGAGGTACTATCTGCATCGCGGGGATGCACTGCCATTTTGCGTTGTGTGGTGCCTACGTTTGTCAAGGAATTGGTTCGAGTGGTCTCCTGGGTTCATGAACCCGCTATCTACATCTATCCCTCGCTGCAAGGCGGTAAGTAACGAAACGGACCAGCCCCGTTGGGTGGAGTGGGCGAGTATTACTGCAAGTGGAGAGGGAGAAGGTAGGAAGGAAACATCGTCTCTGTGTGTCGTCTGTCGCTCCTGCTGCTGCTGCTGCTGCTGGTGCTGACGAGGCAAACTGAAACGAGCTTCGTCACTGTCTGGCATCCTTGTCCCTTGTAGAAGCCACCGTTTTACTGGTAGTGGCAGCGGCTTACCAAGCCAACAAAGTGCATTGTTTGTTTGCAGTATTTGCCTCTCTCACATGTTTGCCTGCTTAACTACCATTTCCAACGCCCCCCCTCTGTCTGCCCCCGTCCGCTACTGCATCTACTTGTATCCTTCTATTCCAACTGCCTCTCTGGTGTGCTTTGATGCATAATTAACATTGTCCTTTAGCAATTTGAGAAGCGCTTTTAACTTGCCTTAACCCTCTCATACTCATCTCAACTAAGGTGCAACTATGAGTTGTGCGAGCCTTGCCTTGAAATTGCTTCAAGCCATTTCAACTCTTCAAAGAGATAACTAACATTGAAGGATCGTTTCAAATTAGAAAGAAAATCCTTCTATTCATCACACACACACACACACACACGCATATACATATATACATTTTTTCCATTCTTTCTATTCACAGATGGCAAATTCCATTTGCTGCCCACTGGCGAACTGCTTATCCACAATCTGCAGGAGAGCGATGAATCGCAATCCTTTCGCTGCCGCAGCATGCATCGTCTCACGCGTCAGGTTGTTGTCAGTTCACCTACGCGACTGCGTATTAATTGTGAGTATACCTACCACACACACACCACACACACACACCACAAATATGGTGTAACTATGTTGAACTAACCAATGTCATATATTTGGCTACTACTACTACTACAGCACATCGCGGCATCATCTCACCCAGCGTGGTGGAGCACACAGCTCATGTTCAAGTATCACAAGATGAAGGAGCGGTTCTGTTATGCGTGGCTCAGGGTTGTCCTTCGCCCGAATACAGGTATGCTATCTAGTTTCCTACCTATCCACCCATATATTTGTTGCCATAAATCGATGTTACAAGAGACAGAGTGAGTGAGAGAGAGAGAGAGAGGGAAAGAAAGCAAGAAGATGGGAATGAGACACTGAGAGTTTTAGCACACATTCCCGGCAAAACTTTTTGACGTTGACAGGAGGCTGAGTGGGGTTGAGGGTGGAGGTGGGTGGTGGTACTGCTTTTGTCTTTAGCTACACCTGCTCCGTCAACTATTTGAGTGCTATAGTTATTAGTGCCACCTTATGGCTGTTTGGTTTGATGTGTGTGGGTTAATTGGAACGCAGGAGAAGTTGCGGCTGGAGGGGGGGTGGAAAAGTATTTAGTTGGAAATAAATAAGCCGCCAACGCGCTAATAAATAGTGTTGGAAACATTGAAATTGTTTGTCTATGTGCGCTTAGCGGAACTTTCTCCAGAGTCTGTCAACATGGCGTGTGTTTAATATGCGTACATAGTATTATGTATACGCCATGTTGATCATACAAGCATTCAGAGACAAAGGCATAGGTAATGATGCATCAGACGAGGACCAGAAGCCAGAGCCAGAGCCAGACATATAACATACTTAGTATATGCACACATAATTACGCTTTGATAAGCAGGCAAGTAATAAAACGTAACAGAAAACAACAGAAACAAAAAAACAAAAAAGGACCGAGATACATCTGCAGAGGAAGAAGAGTTGCAGCTGCCAGACGACCGGCATGATGATGGGAAAACAAAAGAATCTATTGGGGAGAAAAAAAACCAGACATCAGTGGCAGGATAGATGGATAGATTGCCACAGCAAAATGCAAAAGGTAAAGAGACTGACAGAGAGACGACAAGCGAGAGAGAGAGAGAGAGAGAAATGGATGGGAATAGAGAAAATGTTGCCATTTCATAATTAATAGAGCAAAGGATGCGGGGGTTGAGGATGATGAAGTGGAGAGATGTTGAAGGCTCCAAGGATTAACGAGTAATGAGCGAGACAGCATCAAAGACAAAAGCAAACCTAAAGATAAACCTTGAACTTACTTTCAAAACACTTTTAAAGTATAAATCAAAAACAAATATTTTTTCACAATTCTTCGTTAAAATTAGTCAAATTGGGGAGAAAACTTCAAATGAAGTAATTCGATTTTTGGATGGATCTTTTCTTTTAATTCATCTAATTGATTTCATTATATCAAACTCGTATGTGATGAAAGCTTTTCGTTCTCGTTCTCATCTCATCTTACAGTTGGTATACCCATAATGGCCCTGGACCCTTGCCCGTTTTAAGTGGACCGCGTGTACGTCTACTTGGCCCCATTCTGGCCATTGAGGCAGTGACTGGCGATGATTCCGGTGTCTACAAGTGCACCGCCAGCAATGTGGGTGGCGAGGCCAGTGCCGAATTGCGGTTGACTGTTGCCACGCCCATACAAGTGGAAATCTCACCGAATGTCCTTAGCGTGCATATGGGCGGAACTGCTGAGTTTCGGTGCCTGGTAACAAGCAATGGCAGCCCAGTTGGTATGCAGAATATTCTTTGGTACAAGGATGGACGACAGTTGCCCTCATCCGGTCGCATTGAGGATACATTGGTGGTGCCCCGTGTTAGTCGCGAGAATCGCGGCATGTATCAGTGTGTGGTCCGAAGGCCCGAGGGTGATACATTTCAGGCCACAGCCGAGCTTCAACTAGGAGGTACGTAACCACAATCTCGACTGAGCCAAAGCGCAAGAATTGGTTTTTTGCTTATGCTTAAAATATTAATGTGACCTCCACTCATTTTGCCCCTTTCTCTCTATATCTTTTTTCCTTTATCTCTCTCTCTCTCTCTTTTTCTCTCGCACAGATGCTCCGCCTGTATTGCTCTATAGCTTCATCGAGCAGACATTGCAACCGGGACCAGCTGTGAGCTTGAAATGCTCCGCAGCCGGCAATCCAACGCCGCAAATTTCATGGACATTGGACGGATTTCCGCTGCCATCAAACGGAAGGTAATTGAACTTGTTGAAAGCCAGGAGCCTGAAGAGGTTGCTCTGCCAGCCTCATGCCTGTTGGCTGGGTGTTTGGTTCGTTGGGCTCGCCAATGCCAATGCTGCGGGCGTTCTACTACCATAAAAAAAAAAAAAAAACAAACGAAAAAAAAAAAGAAATGCAAAAAAATGTATCTCAACTGTGATTCCCGACTGGGTCTCTCTATAGCTGCATTTATTGCCAACGTTGTGTGATTCTATCCCCTTCTGTCTCCCCCTTTTCATTTCCTATGTGTGCGGGTGTGTGTATTTTTATATCATTTTTTCCATTTGCCTTTCAAAAACATTCTGCACACACACATAGAAAGTGCTTGCCGCGCCTACTCTGCCAGCCAGGAGGCTGGACTGGGCGTCTGCTTCAGCGTTCATTCACTTTGCCTGTGTGTCTGGGCCCAAGGTTTTGACTTTGCCTTTCTATTTGTTAATTAAGTCCTGGCCAAAGTCTATGCTAGGAGACTGCCGACTGCCACCATCGACTTACGCATTTAATTGCATTTTTTAGCCGCTGTCCCTGGCCATTTGCCAGATTTATATGTTAAATCCTCTCAGTGGCGCTTTAATGACATTGACATTTGCATTCCCATCGCATCGCATTGCCGTTGCATCGCATTGCAATTGCAATTGCATCTGCATCAGCAATTGCATTTGCATTGCACGTTTGCCAGACTCAACAAATAGTTTGCTCGTTTTTAGCACAAAACAAATAAAATGCAACAGACCATCGATTGATTGTCAACTCAATCTCAATCTCAATTGTTGTTGTTGTTGCTGTTGTTGTTGCTGCTTTTACTATTGCTGCTTCTGACATTGTCAGCGACATTTCATTTGATTTTTTACTCCTGTCACTCTTTTGCACTTGATTTTGCCCATTCCATTTAGCATTCCTTCCTTCATCCTCCTTGCTTGCTCTTCATCTGCACTTCATTTGCAGTTTGTTGGCAGCTGCCACTAATTGTTTGAGTTACGTCTGTAATGATTTGCAAGTCAAAGTTGGTTGCCAGTTGGCAACTGTTGACTTCTGTTGTTGATTAAAAACTACCAACAGTAGCAGCAGGAATTTCTTCTTCTCTCTATTTTTTTATTTGCTTTTGACTTTGACTGTCGTTTAGCGATGCAAATAATAATAATAAGAGGACGACACGAAGGGGTAAACAAAACAAAACAAAACAAAAAACTAAAATAAAAAAAACACCATAGCAGCAGTTTAGGTGGCGTGTCCTGATTGTCTTCGTCCAGTGTCGTTTAGCAGCGCAATATTTTAATTAAAGCTTACACACTATTATGATACAGCCCAAATAAATGAGTTTAAAAAACCAAGACTAAATTGAAATATTCTCATGCACTTGCAAAAAGTTCCAACTTACATCTTTTCACTTGATGGCAACTTAGATTACTTATCTTGATCTCTTTACCTTTGATATGTTTCTGAACTGTTTCTTGTATGGAGTATCTTTTATTAATTTCCTAGAAAAAAATTCAAGTCAGTAAGATTCGAAATGTCATGTATTCTAATTCTAAATGGTCCAACAAGGACACTGTTTTTGAGCACAAAATTTCTCACAGTGCACAATTGAATGTCGTTTACAAAATTTATTCATATCCAATTCACTTAAAATTGCAACTTAAAGTGGTCCAAAGTAATGCCATGAATTTGTTTCACTCAAGTGGTTTAAGCTTCTAGAGTCCTGCGGCCACCCCGTGGCCCTTGTGTCTGTCTGTGTGTCTATCTGTCTGGTTGTCCAGTTTTTGGGTTTTTCGACCACAAGACGAAAATTGATTACAAAAATTGTGCTGTTGCTGTGGTCGGTGTGTGAAAAACTGTGTTTTTGGTATGCAGACATTTGCAGTTAGCGCCCTTTGGCTTTAATTTAAAAGTTATTTGAGCAAGCAACACAATTTGGACACATAATACCTTAAGGCATTGTATCCCAACCGACAACAACAACAACAACAACAACAGCGACCATGAGGAGGAAGACGAAGACGACGATTGCCAATGCCAATGCCGACACCAAGAGGCGGCAGAGGCAACCTAATTTGCCCGCCAGCGTCATCTCAGAAGGCCTTCCTTCTGCTTTAGCGAGTGTTGCATAAATTTTGCTTGTTGTTATTGCCGAGTTTTAAGTGGTTTACATTATTCGGTTTAAAGGTATATCAACTTGGTAAGTGTATTTATTTAATACACACTCATACAAACACACACACACACACACAGACAGTCAGACAGACAGACAGACAGACAGACAGTCAGCCAGAGAAGAAGGCAACAGTAAGGCAAACAGACAAGGCGGGACAAGTGAAGATGAGAGAAGCAAAGTAAGCTAAAGGCTCCTACAGTACATATATAGTTAAGGAATATAAGTAAAAGGCAGAAGAAAGGGGAGCTGGATGGATGGAAGGATGGAAGGATGTGGAGCAGTAGACGCCTTGGGGCGGAAATTAAATGATTGCGCGCACGAGGTAACGCAACACTCAAACGCTCATTTTACGCCATTTTCAAAAGTTTGTCTGCGGTAAGCGAAGGCAGTTGCTGTACGTCCTGGCTTTGCTTTCGCTTACCTCCCTCCCCCTCCCGCGGCTGCACTTCCCTATTCCTTCTCATCATTGCCATTCCATTCCTTTACTTTGCCTTTCTGTCGTTTGGTTTAAGAAGACGACACAGCATGTGTTCAGGTGATGTGCGTTTGTCTCTAACTCGAGGCGTTTAAAACGTATGTGTGTGTGTGTGTGTCAATGTAATTTTGGTTTAAATGAGAAAGTGTCTAAGCCGATCGTAGCAATAAATAGATAGTTAAATACTATGGGCTATAAACATACACCATGTGCAGTAGGGTAAACTATCTGCCTATCTGGGAAGACAGCCATCGACACGCATCGACAAACATTGTGAGGGAAAGTAATAGGTTTAGATTGGGCAGAAGTACAGTAAACTTTAACTAACTTCGACACACTAGTTGTGGCAATTGAATTAGCATGAAAAAGTTTGTGTTTGGTTTTCAATGTGTCTCAATTTTCAATTACTTTAACAGGAAGGTGTTAAAACTTTAAGGACATGACATTTCTTAACAGTTTCTTGGTAGTGTAATTGAAAAATTTTCAACAAATTGTTTCCAGACATTGCAACCTCAATAAAAGCAGCCCACTTTTTGCAGTACTTGAATCACTGCCAATCGGTTTAGTTGCTTAAATTCCGATCCACTTAATACGAATAAATTGAAATTAATAATTTTCTATAAGTTAGTCGGTGAAGTTTTCTCTCGGCTTTGCAGTTGGCTCTTAAATACTATAAGTTCCTTATAGTTATTTTATGGAATATTATTTTTTCTATTGCTTGTTTTGACTTGGTATAAAATTAAAAAAACCACTCGCCATAGAACCGCACAGATCCACAGAGAGGGAGATAAAGTGAGAGAGAGAGATAGAGGGGGAAGCAAAGGAAAGGCAATCGGCTAAAAACAGCAGAGAAAAGCCGCGCCAAACTATTAGGTTTATATAGTTGTAGCCAAAGCGTTTTATGCACACACCCACACGCAGATACAACGACATAGACAGACAGTCACACATGCCACACACACACACACACACACACACACACACAGACATACATATGCATTTAAAGTTTGGCAATGGTGTTTAAGCTGCCGCAGGATTCAGGCGAGACTCTCTCTCTCTCTCGTTGTGCGGATGCGAGAAGGCGGATAAGGATGTGTGCAACTTTGTTGCAATTTTGTCCCCGCCATTGTTTCCATGCTCTCTCAAGTGTTGCAGTTAGCGCCCATTGAGAGACAGAGAAGGAGTCAGAGTAGGAGTCGGCGACATAGTCGGAGTTAACTACAGTTGTTGGTTTTGCTTCTAGTTGTTTTTCGTGTTTGTTTTTTTTTCACCCCCTTCTCCACCCACTTCTCCCCTCAACCAAGCACTCCATAAAGTGCCATCCAGCAGAAACCATTGCACCAAAGATTTTTGGTTTCGACTTGGCCGCTTTCTAAGTGAGCGGAGGGGTATCTAAAAGCATTGCACTTTATTCATTCATAAGCCTTTGGCCCATTTGGCCCATTCGTTTGCCGTGTCTGTCTGAATGCGGCGGGAAAAGTTAATTAAAATTGTAATTACTTCAACTCGCACTCTAATGCCAATTGAAAAGTTACCACTGAGCCACAAAACTAATGAGCATAAGCCCAGACCAAAAAGAAATGACAGCGGGCAAAGGAAACAGAGTGGGAGAGAGAGAGAAGGAGGCCAACATGGCGTATGGGTAACAATCTTGTCTGTAATTAATGTCTATGCCAATGAGAAGGCTAAGCGGCGCCAAGTACAAATACAAACATAAAATACAAATACAAATGCGAATACGACTTAATGTCAGAGCCAAAGCACTTTATAAAATCCGTTCTTCCTTTTTCCCCTTTCCTCTTTCTCATTATTTGAGTTGAAGCGTAATGGCCGTATCTTAACTGTTTTCACTGTCTATGGGCATATGAGCACAGGGCATTGGGTGTGGCACATGACATTGAAAGCAACGAGGAGGGGGTTGGGGCAAAGTGTTGGTGGAGTACAAAAAAAAAAAAAAAAACCAAATAACTATGCTAAGCTCTGTCAGCTCAACTGACAGCCTTCATTACGGATATACATAGCTGCAGCTAAATAATGCAATGTTCCTTGTGTCGAAAAAAACTAAAGAATACAAAACCAAATGAAGCCTACGGCAAAAGGATTTGGGTCAGCCTGCATTTGAAATGCTTGTGAGAAATGCTTCAGTGAGTGAGTGAGTGAGTGAACGAATATGAAATGCTTCTGTATGTATGTATGTGTAAGCTCGTTGAAAAATGCAAACAACAATTCTAAAAACAGGCGCATTGCGCATACGCCGCATAAGCCCACCAAAATGTTCGCCATATTAATGCATTTTTTCCTTTTCATTTATTTGTTTCGTTCGTTCGCTCTCTCTATACATATATGTATCTATATTTTGTCATTCCTTTTTTTTGCTAACAATTTGTTGTTATTTTCGGTCGTCTCTTTGCAGATTTATGATCGGACAATACATCACCGTGCATGGCGATGTAATTAGTCATGTTAACATAAGCCATGTCATGGTCGAGGATGGCGGCGAGTATGCCTGCATAGCCGAGAATCGTGCGGGTCGAGTGCAGCATGCTGCCCGCTTGAATATTTATGGTATGTTGCTTACACTCTGGACACCAAAGAACATATGCATGGTCCTAAGAAAATACAAACACACATGCATACATATATATATTTATATAGGCACTTAAACGTTTTTCGTGTGTTTTTTTTTCCCGCCTCCTGCTTTTCATGGTTTCTCTTTTTTGTGATTTTTTTTTGGCATCGCCGTTGCCTACTTTTGCTCGATTTTGTTTTACAACACGTTTGCCATGTTCTCGTTGCCGCCTTTTCCCATCCTCTTTATGCCATACTCCCCATCCCTCCTCCCATTCCGTTCAAGTTTGCTTTTGCCTTTGCAGGCAACACTATGAAGTGTTGTTCGAGGCGCACACTTTTGTTCAACATTGAAATCCCCCGTCTCGCTGCAATGCTGCTGCTCCTCAGCTCCTCAGCAGCCTTGTTTTTGCAAGAAATCAAATATTTTTGTGTCGCCAGGCAAACAAAATGGCGTTGCTGGGCATAAGAAGGAGCAGAACTGAGCAGAGCAGAGCAGAGCAGAGCAGAGCAGAAGGCCGACTGGTTGAAGGGCCTGCAAACTGCGCTGCGAGCAGAAGAAGAAGAGATGCACGACGAGGGGAGGGGACGGGGAGGAGGAAAGGATGGAGTGCGCCATGTTTACAAAAGTTTTGCAACGACGTCAAACAAGTTGAAAAATAGTTAAGCATAAATCGCTGGAAAAGGCACTTTAAATACCCTATCAATTGAGGGACCAAAGTCAACTGAATCTTTATTAAATGAGATGATAACTTTTCCAGTTTTGTTTTCTTTTCTATCAAAGTATTAAGGCTTAGTTAGTTATGCTACGATTGGCTTTTTTTCTAATGTAAAAAGAGTGCAACTTTAGTTAGGCACACAAGACAAATTTAAATACTTGAAAGTAAGAGAAAGACTAACTGACTAAAACTGCGATTTCTTGGTTTTAAATTGAAACATATTTTGTCTATTTAAATGCGAGACTTAGATAGTGCTTCCAGTCAGATCAAAATTATGTGGCTCAAATACTTTCTAATCAATGTCTTCAGTATAATGTTGCCAGATTGACAGTAAAAGTAGATGTATAAGCATAATTTTGGCCTGATTTCTTTTTCTCTTAATAATTCACATTACTCAGATTCATAGCAAGTTGAGACAGAAGGGAAAAGAATTTGGGGCTTAAGCTTCAAAAATTAAAATGTAGCCAAAATTAAATTCCAACTTCCACCCGTCACCATCATCATCATCATCATCATCATCATCATCAGCATGAACATTTAGTTTAAAGCCTTTTGCGCTGTCGCTGATTACGCGATTTAGTAATGGCGGTGATTACAAAAAAACAAGAAAAAAGAAGCAAAAAAAAAGGAAAAACCGGAAAAAAGGAAGAAATCTCTCCCTTACTCACATTTATCCATCCACTCCTTGTGGATGTGGACGCCCTCACGTATGACATGCTCGAAAATTATGCATATTCTGCAGAAAGCCGCAAGGCAAGCATCGAGTGGCGAGTGGCAAGCGGCAAGCGGCAGGAAGAACAACAAAACCTTTCTCACCATGTTGCCATGGGCCGTCGACATTTGCTGCATTATTTCCTTCCTTTCGTGTGTGTGTTTGTGTACCGAAAAGTGTTTTGGCGCAGAGGCAGTCAGGATATGCATATTACATTGTGAGCTGCTTCCTGTTGCCTTTCGCTCGTTTGCGGCCTGCTCCAGTTGCAGCAGCTCCAGCTGCAGCTCCAGCTCCCTATCCTTACATCAACTCCAACTCCTATTCATTGCTTTTTTTTGGTTTCTTTTTTTTTTGTTTTTGTTGTTGTCGTTGCAAGTTTTTGTTCTTGTTTGCTGCATTATTAAAAAAGCAACGTGCGCGCAAATCTGTTAAGCATTTACATACATTTCCTCTCTCTCTTTTCCTTTCTTGCTCCTCCTTTGTACACAGGACTTCCCTACATTCGACTGATACCGAAGGTAACCGCCGTCTCGGGCGAAACATTAAATCTGAAGTGCCCGGTGGCCGGCTATCCAATTGAGGAGATTCATTGGGAAAGGGGCGGCCGAGAGTTGCCCGATGATATACGCCAGCGTGTCCAACCGGATGGCTCTCTGACCATTAGCCCAGTGCAAAAGAACTCCGATTCCGGCGTATACACGTGCTGGGCCAGAAACAAACAGGGTCACAGTGCCAGGCGCAGCGGCGAAGTGACGGTCATAGGTTAGTATGTGAGGGGCAAAATAATAAGAAAATGACAACAACAACAACAAAAAAAACGACCGAGTGAGCGACCATATGACCAACAAAACACTCGAGGTCGAGGCTTCTTTTCCACAGCTTTCCCAGGGAGCGCAAGGGAAGGAGGGACCATGATTGTCAACGTGCCAACGGGCCCCCCAAAAAATGGCCAAACGGGCCAAAGAAAACGAAGTGAAAATTGCATTTTAATTATTAACAGCAAACTAAGTAGTTTCGTATGGCGCTTCAAGTTTTTGCTTTTGCTTTTGCTTTAGGTGTATGTTTTCCACTTTTCGTGTCCTTTTTGGTTTTTTTTTTTTTTTGTTTTGGTTTTAAACCTGTTTTCCCCATTTTTGGTTCATTTTGTTTTTTGCTTTCGCTGTAATTAAATATGCGCAATAATCTAAGCTTAAAAGTTTGAAAATTAAAAAAGAAGCAAAGCAGAGGAGGAAGAACAAGCAACAGAAAAACGATGATAACGATGAAGAAGAACAACTGGCAAAACCCTCGCTGAAGACCCTTTTTCTCTCCCATTTGTGTTTAATGTTAATGAATGCGCGCCCTAATGAAGCGCGACGACGCTGATTAAATTTTCATAACTCCGAAACGATTTTTCCTTTTCTTTTTGGTTTAATTTAGTTTTCTTCCTTTTAAGCCAGAGTTGTGGGTGTGAGTGTGTATGCTTTTTTTTTTGCGCCTCACACACGTGGGTGGCTGTTTCGCTTTTGGTTTTTGGTTTTTGGTTCGCCATTTCCTATATCCTTTGTTGCTCTTCTCATCTATGCTTGACTATGAATCCCTTACAGTGCCACCGAAGCTAAGTCCGTTTCAAACAAATATATTGCAACTGAATATGGGCGATCGGGCCTCATTGACCTGTTCGGTTGTTAAGGGCGATCTCCCTTTGACCATTAATTGGCGCAAGGATAGTCGCCCCATCGATCCCACACAGCATATGTCGGTCAAGCAGGTGGATCAATATAACAGCATACTGGTCATTGAGAATCTGGGCAGCGATCATACCGGCAACTATTCCTGTGTCGTTAGGAATTCCGCTGCCGAGGTGGAGAACTCGCAGGCCCTTTTGGTTAATGGTAAACAAATTGAATTGAAATGCAATTGAAAATGAATTGGAATTGAAAATGTACAGTCCAATTGTTTAGTTGCAAGTATTTTAGTTAGTTGCGTTTTTTCGGACCCCTCAAAAAAAAAAACAAATTACCAAATATATTGCACTTTGTTTATCTATCTATTGTAAATCCTATGTAAATTATAATCATCACAAAATTTAGTTTACCTATATACATATATCTAGTTATAATCTATATCTATATCTCTCTTCAACTCTTTTGGAATGTTTGTAACGAATTGAATTGTAGAGTTTTCCTTTTGGTTTTGTTTTGGTTTCATTTTTTGAATCTTCAAACCAACATTTTTTTAACAAAACTGCGAAGGTTTAGTAGTTGTACATAACTAATTGAAAACTAATTAAAACAAACAGAAAACCCACCCCTCCAAAAAAAGAAAAAAAACAAAACAGCAAATCATCGATGGATAACAGCCACAAAAACAACAACAACGAGTTCAATGGATTTTGATTTGGATTTTTGGGAAATATCAAAAGATACAAAAAGGGATTCAATTTGAATTGTTAACGAGGTGCTTAACCAGTCACGTTGCTCTTTCCTATTTACAGTACCACCAAGCATAGAACCATTCGCCTTTCAGGAGGGCCTGGCCGAGGGAATGCGAACACGCACCGTTTGCGGTGTATCCCGCGGCGATGCCCCATTGAAACTGATCTGGCTGAAGGATGGTGAACCATTGCCAGAGCTCTTGGGTGCGAATGTCACTATGCTAGATCAGTATAGTTCGTTGTTAAGCATTCCCTCGCTGTCGGCCACACATTCGGGGGAGTATACGTGCGTTGCCAAGAATCCGGCGGCCGAGATCAAATACACAGCCCTGTTGCAGGTCAAAGGTAGCGTACTCACACACAGGTTACACCAACAACTTACACACACCACACAAAAAAAATATACATACATCAACCACACTAACACTTACTTGTATTAATTAAAAACAAAAAAAAAAACTAAATGATTCTTCACTTGCCCCCTATATAAAAAAAAATTTAACAAAAATTATATATATTTATATACAAAACAAAACTACTTTTTGACAGCTTCTTAATAGTTTTTAGTTGTTGAACTTTTAGTTAATTTTTGTAACGAATTTCAATAACTTTTTGTGATGCTTCTCATCGATCCAAACAATTCAATGATCGGATCGATTGATGCTCCGTTGGACAAGCTCAGTAACTTGACCAACTCTAACTCTTGCCTAGACGAGTAAAAAACCAAACAAACAACAAAATATAAAGAAAATATACACAAATTATAAATGGTGCTTTGATTTTTTGAATCTCTACAAAATAAAACTTTCTAAAATTGTATAAACCATAAACAACAACAACATTAATCCACAAAAAAACCCGCCCACGCCCCCCACAACCGTCGCCCTATATAACCGTATAAATCATGATATGAAAAGAAACAAAAAACGTACTTAATTTATTTGCTTAAACAAACCCTTCTACCCTCTAAGTCGCTTTGGCACGCTGTGGGTTATTTTTGACAAGAGTCTTTCACCAGGTAACAGTTTAACATGCACTGCTTCTTATGCCCAAACAAAACAATAAAAATCCTCACACAATACTCTCTCTCTCTCTATATATATATACCTATATATACTTTATAATGGAAAAAATACTATGTAATTACGTCTATATCATCATCATTGATATTTTTCATTTGCTAAATATGTACGCTTTAAGTTAAACGATTAATTACAAATTAAAAGCTTTTTCAATCATTTCTTCTTTTCGACAAACAATTGGAATAGGCCAATGCTAATGCTAAATTGCCTTTAGCATTTATAATTAGCTATGCATATTTTTTTTTTTATCAAAAAGTTATAAGAAAAATCTAAGCTGCTTTAAGATTAATTTGCTTATTCGCTTAGTTGTCGTTGTGTTTTTGTTTTTAACCCCCATTGCTTTTTCTATTTCTTTAGTTGCTGCCATCGTTAAATGAGAAATGCAAAAATTATTTCTATGTTCCCTTTGCATTTGTTTCGGCTCATCTGTTTTTGCTTTTCCATTTGGATTTGCAGCTTCTCGGAAAGTTATCGCACAACTGCTGCTGTTTTCTCAGATCTCCCACTTAACCAACCACCCACAAATCAGAGAAATATAAACATATATATATCATTCTTGAGACGTATTTCGGTTGAAACCGAAAATTGGATACTCTGGCTGCTATTTCCTCAAATGAAAGCCACTAAAAAAATGAGAAATTCATCTACTATTCCGATTGGTGTAGCTTTTCTTACAAAATGTTCGAGATTTACCTATTCATCGGTTGTCTCAGATTAATTTTGAAAAAAGAAACAACAGACTATTTGATTTGATTTGATTTGATTTGATTTTCTTTAATGCTTCTCGCAATGTCTCTAAATGACGACACATAATTAATTTGACCCTTTAATTGTAGTAAAAGTATCCCTTTGCTCAAGAATTTTCACATACCCCAAGCAAGAGTGTTTGAAATATGCTCATAATCTCAAATAAATAAAGCGAAATAGACAGCAAAATAAAAAAAAAGAAAAGAAAAGGAAAACTGAATGGCTGAGCTAAATGTGCCATGCTTAATTAACGAAAGTATAAACAAAACGAAATGCAAATTAAAGCAAAAAATATAAAAAACAAAAATGGAAAAACGAAAAGAAAATACACAAAAAGTAAATGGAATAATACGACAAAGAGCAACATCAAAATCCACACAAATATCCAGAAATCCACAAAAGATGCAATAAAACACGCGCTGCTTATGCTTCAATTTGGCTTTGGGTTCTAATTGCTTACCCCCGCATAACATCCCCGCCGTTCCAACTGCTCGCTCTAACTTTATATATACATACATATCTGAATCTTTGCTACTCTGGTGACTCGCTCGCTCCTCCTCTATCTCTCTCTCACTATCGCTCTCTTTCTCTGTGTGAGATATATGCATAACTATTATTTTTTATGATTATTATTTTTGTTTCATTTTTTTGCAGAACCAAGCTAAGAACCTAAACTAGATTACAATATATATATATATATGTATATATATATTTATATATATATATATACATGTATATGAAACTCTATATAAAATTTTAAAGCTTCGCAGTATTTGCTAATGTAGTTGAGAATGAATGTTTGCTCCTTTCAAATTCATAGCTCAAGTGTGGCATGTTGTTGTGGCAGCAGCAAAGTATGCTGCACTTTTTTTTTTGTTTTTGGCATGCAGAAAATTAAATAAAAGCAAAAAAAAAAAACCAAAATAAACAAAAACTGTACATACATAGAACGAAATGCCCACCACCACCACCAACTCCCCATCCTACCCCCCTTTTCCATTTGCATGTGCGTAGTGCTAGCCAAGAAAATGTGATTTTGATTTCAATTTATTTATGATTTGCTTGCTCTCTGCTCTGTTCTTTAGTCCCTGGCTCTTAATTTATTTTCATATTCATGCAAAATGCAACCCAAAAGCGTTTTCTGCTCAATTTTAAGTGAAACCAAATGCAAAGGAGATTTTTGTTTGCCAACTACACTTTGGGGAAGAAATCCAATTGGCCACGCACAGAAATCTCATCAATTAAGATTTAAATGCTTTTGTATACATTCTGTTTCTATCGAAACTCACAAATTTTTGAGATACTTTTAGGCATATGTCTTCAAAAAAATGAAAGGATTTAGTTTTAAAGAGAATCCCATCTAGATAATTGAGATTAGAAGACAGAAGAAAATGGGAAAGAGGTCAAAGGCAATTGGAAATAAATGAAAACTGCTTCTCAGTTTAGTTTTCTAGTTGAGTTTCAATGAAATTTTGAATCGAAATAATTAAAAACGATTTCTCCTTTCTATCCTAATGCAAATTATAATCTGAGCTATCAAATTTTTTCGAGTGTAGTTGAAATAGTTTTTGGAGCGCACACACACTTAAAAATATATATGTATAATTTAACTTTCCTTTCCTTTTTTGCTTCTGTTTGAGTGTTCGTTTTGGTTACTAAATAATTTATTTTATTTATTTTGTTAATGCCCAATTACCCAGGCCACTGCTGCCGCTGCCGCTGCTGTTGCTGTTGCTGTTGTGTGCAAAGGTTTTTCTTTTTCCATTCTTCCTCCCAATTTGTTTTTCCATTTGTTCTTTCGTCCAACTAGTCGCTGCTACTAACCAAACCAACCAACCCAAAAAAAAAAAAAAAACATAAATTAAAAACGCGCTGCTGCTGTGAACCCTGAACCCCGCTTTATACCAAATACGCAAAAACCAAACCAAGCTAAAAAAAAAAAAAACGAAAAAATAATTTAAATAAGAAATAAACTACAAAAAAAGATTTTTCTCTCTTTTTATAAAAAAAAAAAAAACGAGATATTAAATAAAAACCACAAACGCTTTTTAATTAATGTTGCGCTCATAGGCCAGCTGTTAATTTCATTTATAGCCATATAATTTTAATTTTTAAAATGCAATTTTTTTGCGAGTTAATTCTTTTCTTTTATTTTTTATTTTTTTTATGTTGCTGCACAAACAAAAGGCTGGCAATTAAATGCAGCAGTTAAACAAACAATTTCATTGGCCTTAATAATTTATTTAAAAAAAACAAAAAAAATTACCAATGTTCAGGCGACCCACAAAAACTTTTTCAATGTTTTGAATAAAACTAATTATTAAAGGACAATTTGAAATTTTTGATTGGCCTTTTGTTTAATGCAAATTTTTGCCGCTTGTGGCTTTGGTTTGGTTTCCCCCCCCTTTTCTTTTTCGTATATATAATTTTCGTTTGTTTTGTTAGCTGCGTGTGCAAAAATATATCAAATTGTTTATATAAGATTTAATTTATGTTGCGCAACAACAAATATGTTTTCGACATACGCTTTTGGCATGCCTTTTTATGATTAATTATTATAGGGTATTATGTACAATGGGGCAAAAACTCTGTTCGAGGACATTAAACAGCGGCTAGGGGGGAGGCTAACACGCTAGCGATTGGGGGAGGGAAATTCGGGATACCTCAAAATCCATTTAATATTAAAGAAAATCCTTGCACACACACATCAACAGAAACAATTTTTTTTTGTGTAATTAAATCTGATCTAACTAAAAATATATATAACAAAAATCAAAAGATGAATGATGATAAACAACAAGAAGAAACAACAACGAAAAAGAAAAAAAAAAGCATCAACTTATTTTATTTATTTCGATTTTTGCCTAAGTTGCATAAATAACTGAATTGTTTTTTTGTTTTTGAATTTTTTAATGCAAATCAATATCAACGAAAACCCCCCGAACCCATTTCCCCTCTATCCCAAAAGCAAAATATATGAATTATCCAATTGTACCTATACATATTAGTTGAAAGTTGCTCTCTATGCTACCCAAATCTTTCCATCTTTCCACTATTCTATTGAAATTTTAAATGTGCTAGGCACAAATACAAAACAAAAAAGAAAAAAAAAAAACAAGAAAAGAAAATTAAAATCCTTTTTGCCGTTTTTACTTTGCCAAAAGAAACTCTTCACTTTTCTTTTTCACTCTAAATCTCTCTCTCTCTCTCTCTCTCTATATATATCTTTCTGTCTCCATAACTTTTACTGTATGTTTTAGCAGTTCTTTCATTTATATATCATCTTCTACTTAAAAATTGCATTAGCTAAATAATTAATAAGAAATCTTCACATTACTTCACATTATGAATATTCTCTCTTAGTGCCGCCGCGTTGGATCGTTGAGCCGGCCGATGCGAATGTCGAACGGAATCGCCACATAATGTTGCATTGTCAGGCGCAGGGCGTGCCCACGCCCAGCATTGTGTGGAAAAAGGCAACGGGTAGGTTTAATATCTGATCAAATTTCCAATCTGAGATTCTAAATTGCTAAATTTCAAACATGTAGGCAGCAAATCAGGCGAATACGAGGAGGTGCGAGAACGTCCCTTTACAAAACTTCTGGGAAATGGTTCGTTGCTGTTGCAGCATGTTAAGGAGGATCGCGAGGGTTTCTATCTGTGTCAGGCAAACAATGGCATCGGCACGGGCATTGGAAAGGTCATTCAGCTGAAAGTGAACTGTAAGTATTATCTCTCGAGTATGCCGCATGGAAAATTGTAATTGAAAAGGGAAATGCAAATGGAAAATGGAAAATTGAAGTGCAAGTGCAAGCAAGGGCCAATTTGGTTAATTGCAATGTTGACGCCTCTTGGGGACTATTTTTTGTGGCATCTGGCATCAACATTTGCTACAGTTTCGCTTTAATTATGAACCAAAAACAAAAAAGAAAGGAGAAGAGTACACATTTATATATGTATGTATGTACATATATGTATTTGTTTTTACAGCCTCACCGTATTTCTCATCCACCTCACGTTCGGTGACTGTTAAAAAGGGCGACACAGCTCTGTTGCAGTGCGCCGTCAGTGGCGACAAGCCGATTAACATTGTATGGATGCGTTCTGGGAAGAATACATTGAATCCATCAACCAATTACAAGTAAGGGCCTCACTCCCCATTCCCCATACGCCAGGCACATAATCCTTTTCTCTCTCTCTCTGTCGCTCTCTCTCTTTCTTTCATTCTGTGTGGCGTATCAGAATTTCAGTGAAACAAGAGGCCACACCCGATGGAGTCTCGGCGGAACTTCAGATTCGCACTGTAGATGCCAGCGACAGTGGGCCATATTTCTGTAGGGCCAGCAATCTGTATGGCAATGATCAGCAATTAGTCCAACTGCAGGTCCAAGAGCCGCCCCAACCGCCAAGTGTACTGGAGGCGGCCATGATAAGCAGTCGTTCGGTGAATCTTAAATGGCAGCCCAAGTCAATGAGCACAGGAGATGTGTCCAAATATCTAGTGGAATATCGTGAGGCGGATCGTAAGTTCACTTTGACGAATACTTAGATTTGTTTCCTGTTTGTCTTTAACCCCATTACCATTCTCTAGCAGCTCTATTCATTGAGCAGTGGCAGCATCTCGAAGTCAAGGATCCGCCCAGTTTCAATGCTTTGATTGAGAACCTTAAGCCAGCCACCAGATATGCATTCCGTGTGATAGCCGAAGGCAATGCGGGACGCAGTGCACCCAGTCAGGAGTTAATTGTTCGGACTGAGCCCCAGCGACCAGCAGGACCACCTCTTAATCTCTCGGTAAGGCCGCTTTCCTCGACTGAGCTGCTGATTAGTTGGGTGGCCCCATTACCCGAGCTACGCCATGGCGATATACAGGGCTACAATGTGGGCTACAAGCTGGCCAGTTCAAGCAACACGGCATACAATTTCACTTCGATTTCTGGTGACGGCGATGGTGGAAACGGAGAGCTGCTTCTCAGTGGGTTGGCAAAGTTTGCCCGCTACAATGTGGTAGTCCAGGCATTCAATCAAGTAGGACCTGGTCCTCTATCGGAGCCAACTGCAGCACAGACCATGGAAGATGTGCCCAGCCGACCGCCCGAGGATGTTCGCTGTGCTGCGCTCTCATCGCAATCTTTGCAAGTCTCGTGGCAACCACCGCCAATCTATCACACCAATGGACTGCTTCAGGGCTACAAACTGATATTTGAGCCCATCATCGATGACATGCTGCCGAACAAGGATGAGGTGGAGTCGCGCAAGACCACGGCTCTAACCATGGTTCTCACCGGTCTGCGCAAGTACACGAACTACAGCATCCAAGTGCTGGCCCACACCCGCATGGGCGACGGTGCTTTGTCGAAGCCCCTCTACTGCCACAGTGAGGAGGATGTGCCAGAGGCTCCAGCAGATATCAAGGTGGTGGTGAGCTCTTCGCAATCTTTGTATATTTCCTGGCTGGCACCGACCGAACCGAATGGCGTGATCACCAAATACAGTCTATATACCCGTGTCGTTAATGGACGCGAGGAGCTGAACAATGAGAAGCGAAGTCTGCCCTCGCAACAGGTTTACTATGAGGCAAAGGGCTTACATCCGCATATGGAGTATCAGTTTTGGGTGACTGCCAGCACTAGAGTGGGAGAGGGAAAGAGCTCTAGAGTTGCCTCCCAGATAACCACGAATCGAGTGCCCGCGCGAATTATAAGCTTCGGTGGTTCGGTGGTCCGTCCTTGGAGATCTACAGTGACTCTGCCCTGTACAGCGGTTGGAAAGCCCAAACGGGAGTGGTTCAAATCAGATGTGGCTCTGCGACAAGGAGGCCTTCACAATTCCCAGCTACTCGACACGGGAGATTTGATAATTTCTAGCCTGCAGTTGGCAGATGGCGGCAACTACAGTTGTCAGGTGGACAATGGCATAGGAACCGATCGCCTCACCCATATGCTTTTGGTCCAGGTACCGCCATCTGCGCCAGTTCTCTATGTGACGAGTGCCACTTCTAGCAGCATATTGATGCATTGGAAATGCGGCTTCACTGGCAATGCCCCCATTACAGGGTACACACTGTTCTATCGTCGGTCCACAGGGAACACAGATGAAATGCAGCTCTCCCGTCATGCCTCCAGTCATGAGCTCAAGGGTTTGGTGTGCGGCAGCACATATCAAATTCATTTGAATGCCCAAAACAAGGTGGGCACGTCTCCATCCAGCATAATGCTGCATGTGCGCACCCAAGGACAGGCTCCAGGCATGCCGGCAGCTACTAGTCTGCTGGCACCCAACTCCACATCCTTGCTGGTTCGTCTACACACATGGCCAGATAATGGATGTCCATTGCTATACTTTGTCCTGCAATACCGGGCCGTGACTGATGATGCTGAACGCGACTGGATATTGGTTTCGAATGCCCTCAAGCCGCAGCGTCGCGTTGTCGTCCCGAATCTGCAATCGTCGACGCTCTACCAGCTCCGCATGGAGGCCCACAATGTGGCGGGTGTTTCGCAAGCGGAGTTCTCATTTGTTACTCTAACCAAAGATGGCAATCCGCCGCCGCCGGAGATAGTGCAGCGCGGTCAACGTGGACCCAGTGTCTTTTATGGCAATATCAATCTATTGATACCCACCGTTGCAGCAGTTTCGGGAATGATTTGTACCATAGCCCTGGTTATCATCTGCTACAGGCATAGTAAGTTGGAAATCCACTTCTTGTTTAATCACACTTCACTTTGTTTGCTAACCGATTCGAATATATGTACATACACAGAGCAAAGCAATCACATACAAAAAGAATCACTTGAGAATCGTGCCAACTCGGAGGCTGCTCAGCGGGAACGTTATTATGCTACCATTCACAAGGTTTCCATGCAGAACAATGACAAAATTCCAGGTAATAAGCACACACACACACACACACACACACTTAGACCAATGTAAGGCCCCAGGCTGATTGGGATTTTGCTTTATAGAAACCTCCGAGGACATTTCACCATATGCCACCTTCCAATTGTCGGAGGCCGGTAACATGTCACAGCCCCATCACAGCGGTCCGGCCAACACGCTGCTGCACTCATTCATGTACCATGAGAGGGCCCTGGCCGAGGGCTGCTCATCGCCACCACCAGCTGCGGTATTAAAACCAACCACCACCACCCATCACCACCACCACCACCACCAAAACCAACGTCCTCAAAAGACAATTCATAATTATTATCAGACCTCACCGTTTCATAATATCGTGCGTTTGTTTATTCATTTCTTTGATTCTCTTTCTCTCTCTCTCTCTATTTCTGTATTACTATACATATACTACTATATATATCTATATCTCAACATATATCTCCCAGTAGGGGTTCGATATCTCGAACAGCCCGACAATTAGTGTTTTTTTTTTTGTGTTTTGGTTTTCATTTGATTTGATTGCGTATTGTTTGTCAACAAGATCTACGTGCTTTTTATTTGATTTTTATGATTTCTGCTCGTATCATCTAAGTTCTCTTAATTGCAATGCCGTAATAATAATACTATATATACATATATCACGATGATAGAGATGTAGGGCAAAATGCTTGCCCTCTGCATTGTGTCACTTGTCCAATTTCACTTTATTTTTGTTTTCTCTTTCTGGATTTTGTTCTCTTCTTTCGTTTCTTGATTTGGATTTTGATTTCATGAAAAGGCGTTTCCATTCCCACCCCACCCAAGAAAAAAAAAAGCGCTTTGTAGTCGCTAGCTCGATAAATGCAATCGATAAACATTTCATACTAATTGTGTGATCTATTCTATGCAGTCAAAGAATCGAAGACGCCATTCACGTAAAACCGAACCGGAGAGTGAGGAATCGGAATCGGATCAGGATCAATTGACCTCCAGTCGAACTGAGTCTTCCAATCAGCACGAGGGCAAAATTAAGCACAGTAAGTCAATTGTATTACGATTTTAATTATTTAATTAGAATTTAGAATACGTCGTTTTCGATTAGTGATAAGATCCAACAAAAAAAAAAAAAAACAAAACGTTGTTATCTGTTAGCTCAATGTTTCTGTGTATTTTCTTTTCTGTTTTCTTTTATGTTTGGATTTATTTTTGCAGACTCTAGACTAATACAACACTTTCCAAATCACAACATATCGATAACTTATCTGTAGTAGGTCTCAACAGTGACTTGAATATCGACTAAGAGCGACTATAAAGACTAAGTGATTATTCCCGCCCCCCCCCTTCCTCCAAAAAGCGCACACTCGAATCTGTGTGTGTGTGTGAGTGTGTGCCCTTAAATAAGTTATATACAAACATATGTCTAGGATATAAGTTAGTAATAAGTTGTTCGTTTTATTTCTTGTCTTCCTCCCCGGATGAACTCTCTATCAGCCCATTTCTTTCTGTTTGTTTCTTTTCTTTTTTGCTCTCTTTTTCTCTCTCTCTCTCTCGCTCGATCTCCACTCACTCCACTCTCCTATTGTGTGCGTGCGTGCGTATGTGTGTGTGTGCGGCGCAGGCATCATCTACCATGGAGCACAATCAAGCACGTCCTCAGATCTGTCACCAATGTCCGAACAAAAATCATTGCCACGACGCGGTCGATCCAGGTATCATCATCAGCAATATCAGTTTTCCACCAATACAACACCGCGCCATCACAATGGCAACAAAAGCAACAATAACACAACAAATACAACAACAACAGCCAACAGTACAACAAACACATCGTCAAGCAATTCGAACAAAATTCTGTCACCTCGCGGTGGCATTGGCGGCAATCTGAAATCCATATCAAGTACATTCAAATCACAAGACTCGATACAATGCCACATACCCACATTGGTCAAATCGCCATCGATCAGTACACAACAACAGAAACAATATCATAAACAGCAACTGCAACAGCAACAACAACAACAACAACAGCAACAGCAATTGACTAGTAGCACCAGTCAGAATCCCAACCTTAACCTCAACCATAACCATAATCATAATCATAATCAGATCCATAGCCAGACAAATAGTAGTTTGAAACAACAACAGCCCCTATTGATAACGCCCAAGCTTGCCCATCAGCTTGATTCATCGCCATCGGCATCCGTATCGGTTACGGTGCAATCGCATGTAAATGGTTCGGAGCTGTTGGGCATGGATGGCGGCGTAGTTAGTAGTCCCCTAGCATCTGTTGTGCCTGTCACTTGCATGCCCCCATCCTCACAGTTTCGTCCCATACCCCACAAGTCCATAATGCCCGCGCATGAGCCACCACATCATCCACATCATCAGCAGTCGCAACAGCAATCGCATCAGCATCAGCATCAGCAGCAGCAGCATCCGGGCACGCTACTGAATCCCTCGACAGCTTTGTTGTCCTCCAAATTCTTTACAGCACCCACGCTGCCCAAATAGGATACGGCCATTGGGGGGAGTGAATATGTTGGTAGTGATACATTAGGTATAGGCGGAGGTGGAGGTGGAAGTGGTGGCTTCGGCTACGACAGCGGCGAAATCTCCTGCACCTATATGGATCCTATAGATCAGACATGAGACTTGGCTTACGGTGAGGTGTGTGGACCTGAGGGAGCCCATTAACTCAAAAAAAAAGAAATCAGCCTACACACCAAAATAACACCATTATCAATAATAACAACAACAACAACAACAAGAACAACAATAACAACAAACAACAACAACAACAAACAATAACAAATAACACAACTAAGTCTTAACTGAATGCTTAAGCTGTGGTTGCAATCCTACCTACCCCCCTTACTACTTACAACCCCTCATGCATCCCAGGGCTGGCATATTGCGTACTCTGCATCCGCTGCAGCTGCAGGCTGAATGCAATACTCCTGGAGCCTTTCATCATGCAGAGGATGGTTTGGGAGAGCGCATCGAATTGGCTGAAGTTGAATGTGATGTGGATACAATTAAGAAGCTAAAATTGGGACAGCGTTCATCGCTTTGGTCGCGTCCATCATCAACCACATCGCAGCTGCAGCAGGAGCATCAATTGCAACAGCAGCAGCAGCAACAACAACAGCAGCGACAACAGTTGCCACCCCATAAGCGAGCACATTCCAAATCACCGCAACCGCAGCAACAGCAGCCACTACAACAACAACGCCAACAACAACATTCACCCGCTCCAGGCCAAAAAACGCTTAGCGAGAAATCGGATTATTCAATATCTGTCTGAGACATTGGTAAGATCTGATCGCATGATCAGGAACAATTAGGATGAGGTGGTCGCGGCAGGAACATACAACAATCCCATTCATGAATATATAACATACTTACATATATACACACATTTATATATATATATGAACCTAGTCGGTGGCTCAGTGGAGACCTACTAAATCTACAATTCTGTTGTTCTCGAGTTCGAACCCCGACGTAGGTCGAGTTTCCCCCTGATGAAGCAATACTAAAAAGTAGTTCCGTCGGGGATAAAGGAAACGATTGTGGATAACGAATAATTTTTTTTATATATATATATGAAAATATTATTCAGCCGGGCCATTTTTTGTACATTTTTGTAATGCATTTGTTATAATCTACCACCCCCCACCCCCCCTAAATAAAACCCTCCACCATCCACCCAAGCCTCCCCTCTCACAGTTAATACCAACTCCCGCTCTTTACCCTGACCCTGACCACGTCTCCCCCCGGATCTACCCAGACCCCCAACAGCAACATAATGCTTGCCAAAATCCAACCAACAACCAAACAACCAACCAAGTGACACAATGAAAACTTTCGGACAATCAATATCAAAATTTGCGCACAACCATCCAACCACAAAAGAAACTCAACCAAAACGCAAAAAAAAAAAAAAAACAAAACAAAACACACACTTCCCATTGAATAAAAGTAAACCAAATAATGTTTATAAAAAAAAAAATGAAAAAAAGATATAATAAGAAAAGGAATAAAATGAATATAAAGATAAATCTCTCTCTTCCCCCGCATACATACATATATAGTATAGTATATACATATATATATATATATAAGTATTAACAATTTGTGCATGCCATATACATATACTATATATACTCGTATATAGGGCATGTGTCCAAAAACCCAGACCCAGGTCAGTTGTCGAACTTCCACAAAGAGTAAAACCAAAACAAATAAAAACCAAAAAGAAAAAAAAAACAAAAAATCAACCAAATACAAAATGACAAATGATGTGTATATTCTTACTTGTATAATGTATAATCCCCCCCCCTTTCTACCCCCTTCCCCAAAAATAAAAATAAAAACTATATATAGACACCTAAGTACTTATGACTCTCAAACTGTAACTCGAACTAACTAACTGGCATACTATTGAATACTTGAATACTTGGTATTGTAACGTGTAACTCAATACTCGTAACAAAACACTCATAAATGTACTCGAAACTTGTACTAAGCGAACTGTTCTTTGTATGTAGACAGGTTGTACTTACACTTTCATCGATTTTCGATTGATTTGAGTTATAACCACTATATCTAAGTATTTTTGTAAGTTCGGGGTCTCATTTCCATACAAATTTGTAACTGTTTTTGTTTGTTTTTCATATAACGAGGAATTTAAATTCAAATCTAAACTAAAATCAAATGCAAGAAAAGAAAAACAAAATTATATATACATATACATACATAGATAAGACGATAAGAAAAACATTATAATAATCTCAGATATATGCTGTGTACAAATCTATATATTTGTGTCTAACGATATACAAGATATGATCATGATGATGCAGTTAAGTAATCATGTAAAAAAGTATATACCCCAAACTATATACTCAAAGACACTCTTACACACACAAACACACACACACACACACACACGCATACACAGAAAACACTTATCTAGTTAGTTGTTAGCGACTCCGAATCTATTTAAAATGTAGGTGTTTTTTTCTGTACATAAGAAAACGGAAAACCCATAAATGGACTGAATGTGAAAAACTATGCACGAATCCATTAAAATGACATACAATGAAATGAAAATGTTAACTAAATGTATTTGTATTTGATATTATAGTAACTATATATGTATAAATATATAGTAGATGTATCGCCAGCTGAAGCAGTATTCATACATATAAAATATGACATGATATCGCAGTATCTCTACACAATTTAGTGTTTTCATTACAATAAACTGTCGTTCGTCAAGTTGTAGATAAATGTTTTTAAATGCAAACAAAAAAAGAAAAAAAAAATGACAAAAAAATAATGCATATAGAATTAATAATAAATTAACAATATTAATATGTTTTTTTTTTTTTTTTTTTGGATGTAGGCGCTCTCTGCCCTTTAGAATTAAAATGCTCCTATTGGGCACTCGAATAACTCGTTTAAGTAAGAAAACAAAATCAAATAGCAAGTTGTAATCAAATTTTTGACATATTAAAACATACAGCAAAATAAACTACAAATTAAATTAAATTACACCTAACAACTAGCTGGTATGAGAGTAAAGTAATCGAAATACTTAAAAACTTAATGCAAAACAGAATTATGACTACTTTCGAATGGCAACTTTGCTTTCAATCGGCGGCTCATTCCAAAAACTCAAACAATAAATTGTCATTATTCAATCGTTCAACAAAAAGCATAAGGAAGGGAAATGGATATATAATATTTGTTAAAAAAAAGTGTCTCATGATCGATGCATTGAATTTTGTTTGTTTCCTTTTGTTTTAAAGAAAATGTACAAGATCAAAAAGTTAGACTTAAAAGAGTTAATCTAAATAATCTTTAATATAAGAGCAATTCATTATTCCTTGTACAATCCAAATTTATAGATTTTGCTAAATTCTTAACGACTTTTGTCTTCCAGCACAATAAGAAATGAGTTCAGTGAGTCGTTTGGCTTAGGAAAGTAAAGTTGCAATTCGTATTTGGAAATAAATTTGATAGCTGTATTTTAAACTAGCCCAAGAATATATAAGAAACTTAATCCAGATGATCAGAAGCAGACACAGAACAGATCAGAAACCATTTCGGAAACCATGTGCCAAAATTTTATTTTAACTAAGTGGAAACCAAAATAAGAATCGTCTTAAATTATACACCAAACACACAAAAGAAAAACGAAAAGAGTAAATAGCAGCAGACAAATATATGATTAAAATTTAAGAGAAAATAAACAAACAAAACCAAAAACCATAAGATTAAAGTAAAAAACATTTTGCAGATGAAGATGGTATTCACTTAAGGGAATTTATGAGACATCCTTGGCCCCCACGATGGCCTCTGCGGTTGATTTTTTTCAAAACACAGCAACACGACAAAAATAATATATATACTTATATATATATATCATTTTAAACAAAAAATGAAACAAGTGAAATAATAATAGCAGCACATTTTCTAATTTATTATTAAGCAGAAGCAAAGAAGATTTTAAAACAAATTGATTTTGGGTTCTTTTTGATATGAATTTACTTATGAGAATGTGTATGAATGGTAAATGGTTTATTCAATTTAACATCGAATTTTACGAATTTATTACAAGAACAAAGAACAAGAAATGCAAATCACACACAGAAAAAGCTAATCAAAAGCAGGAAATATGGCAAATTACTTCAAATCAGATAGAACAACCAAAAAAAAAAAAAACAAAATGAATAAAATAATGAATACAATCAAACCGCAAAACAAAAAATAATAATAAACAAGACAAAAACAAAATGGAGAAACACAAATAAAAACAACAACTTTTTTTTTTGTTAAACATATAATTAGCACAACAACTACAAAACAAAAACTATTAATGTAAAGACAAAACAACAACAACAACAAAAACAAACAACAACAATTAAAAAATATATAAATAATTAAAACAAAAATAAATTTTCTTTTCATTATCATTATGTGAAACTCTCTGGGTGAAAGATAAATTAACAAAATTTGATTTTAGTTGAAATTTCTTTACTCTACATTTCCTTTCATAGATGGCTTGGTTTTGGAAAATCTTCTCGTTTTCGAAACGTTTGGTCTTTCGATCTAAGTGTTTTCAAACGAATAACCAACTGAAAATAGTTCAAAATCTATTAAAGATCCAATTTTTTAGGCGTGACAAACTGCCGACCGAATTGAATAAGCTTACTCTTCACATTTACCTAAAAATAGATACAATGATGTCATCGGCAATGCCTGCTTCGTTTAAACGTTTAACAAACGTTTACAGAGCAAACGTTTCGCCGTCGACAACGTTTTCTGATAAGAGCCAAACGCATGGCAAAACGTTTAGCTCAGTTGCTATAAAAGACACAAGCGACGAGCCAAAAGCCATCAGTGTGATTTTGATTATTGTGAGCAGTAGGCGAGAGAGAAAGAGTAAGTGCAAGAAACATTTTCGTTGTAGAGTGGAGGTAAACAAATTCAAGTGGAAAAAATAATGTCACCCAGTGTTAGCAAAGTATTACAAGTGGACGAGGAAATGGCAAACAATGAACCGCCAGCTGCTTGCCAGAGCTGCAGTGGCCAAGAGCCACGATCAACACCCGTAGAGGTCGAAGATATGGCCACACCGGCCTTGGAGAAGTTGATACGCAAAGCAAGCATAGCCCAACAAATGCTGGAAGATGTAATGAAGCAACTACAGAAACAGCGTTCCAGCTCGATTACACCATCGCAGCGGTCTAGTAGAAGGACAGAAGGAAAAAAACATAAGGGCCGACATCATCATCATCATCATCATCGTCATTCTCAAACGAGTTCAAGTTCCAGCTCCAGTGATGGCAATGCCAGTGATTGTGAGCTTATCGCCGTTGAGTTGGAGAAACGTTTGGATGAGGAATTTCAGCCCAGGAGGAGACACATTCGAGAGGATCGCAAGCGTGACCGTTCCCGCTCACGTGGACGTTCTCGTGGTCGTTCCCGTGGTCACTCACGTGGCCGTTCTCATGGACGTTCTCGTTCCAGATCCTACACAGATACTCGACGACGCAGTGCATTGCCATTGGCTCTGCCCTTGGCGCTTTCTGTGTGAGTAGCTGCCCTCATATTCTATTAGATATTAAGTAAATAAAAGAGTAAACAAAAAAAATCTCAAAAAATAAGAACAAATAAAAAATATTAAATATATGTAAAAATGTCGCATTGTATTTTTATTTTACTAGTGTGGGATATATTTTCTGTGGTAGTTTTCAAATCAAGCTGGACAAACTCTTTCCTTGAAATGTTTATTGAAGAAAACTATAGTACAGCATTTTGAATTCGATTTTGTCTCTGTTCTATCTTCATAGTAAGAAAGCAGCTGGGGATGTCGAAAAGTTCTACAAATCAGTCCAAACAAGATGGTTTTAGAACCGCCAATTAATAACTTGTGCTTACTACTTAATTCAAAATGTTTAGTGTTGTATAATTAAGTTTTATGTTTTAAATGAAATGTTAAGTTTACATTTTAACTGAGCCAAGTCTGAAAGCTTTACTCCTGCTAAAATTAAGCATTTCAGTCGGGTGTAAGTATTGGGTTTTTAGTGGATAGTTTTAGACGCGGCATAAAATATCCCTAACAGCAAAAGTAAGGAATTATTGAGAAGTCAAAAAATGCCAAAATGGGTAAATTTTCTAAAGGTCTAAGTGTCAAAATCGAAAACATCCCCAACTTGCGCAAAACGTGAGGAATTTTAAAGGTCGAAAAAGAAAACATCCCCAAAACGTGTCTAGGCTAAAGAAGCCGAAACCAAAAACATCCTTAGTACTGCCGAAGTTTAAGGATTTATACCAAACTGTAGGGAATTCATAAGGTATAAAGGTATAAGGACGAAAATATCCCAAGTGAAAGTCCTAGTAGAAAAACAACTTCGAATTTTATTAAAATGTAAAGAATTTCCAAAGGTCTAAGGCATAAGGGCGAATATGTCCCAAATTATACAATAGTTGAAGGATTTTTAACTGGCCGAAAAGGAAATTAAACCAAAATGGAAAATTCATTCATAAAGGTATGAGGCCAAAAGTATCCGAACAACAGTTGATGGCAAGAGCAAAAATAACCTTGAATTATTCCAATATCAAAGACTTCATCCCAGAAAATAAAAAGGACATTATAAATTAGAAACTCATGAGGAACTAAATTTTTTTGAAGCCACGTAACGTTCAAGTACCTACTATTACTTTACAATTTAAAATAATAGTTAATAACTATTAAGTAAAGTAAATGAATAAATATTGATTGGTTGATAGCTTATAATTATATCCTATACTTTAATAATAATAATAATAATAAATATTGAATAAACTATGAAAAACAAATCTTGTAAAGTATTGTAATCTAACGTAATCTGACGATAGTTTTGATCCACTAGACTAAGCACTTTTATTAAAGAATCAAAATTGACAGCTTAAGATTAAACTTTATTCAATGATCTCACTTGAAACCGATTTTAGCATGTTGTGTCGCCTTAGAATTGTGAACAATGAGAACATGGAATACGTGTCAATAGGACTTATCGTTGATTCTGAGAACTAACTGCGGCTCCTTCTCCGGCCAGCTGACTGGTGGATAATGAGGGGCACTAGGCAACGGCGCCATCGACGCCTTTGCCTTCTATTGACGATGGCTTCCAAGTTGAGTACAAGTTGCTTTCAGCAAGGCATTGAAATCAGTGTAATGTGTAATGGGTAAAGGGATTCTACTTAAGGCTAAGTGCATTTGATTGAGCAAATATGGCATAAGTTCATAGTTCGTATACACATCACATGGCCAGCCACACTAAGCCTCATTTAGAGAGGCCTACAATGAATAGATGCCAAGTCTTATCATTTATCATGCTACGTAACACATACATCGTATCTTGGTATCATCTTTATATCACTTGTCCCAGGCATTATGCTTGGCTGACAACAATAACCACTTGAGAGCCAAACACTCAACGATATTTGACTCACAACCAGAAACAGGAACTGGAACACTACATACTATAAATGGAAGTGGAAGTCAGAGCAGGAGCAGGAGCAGGAGTCAAAGCAATTCAAGCGTAGTCCGTGTGGAAGGTCAATTCGAGTTGTTGAATTGTCAAAGTGTTTTTACGTTTCGCCTCGTATGGCAAAGGGCAACTTCTCAACGGTACATTGACCAAGCAGACGAGGAGAAGGAACAGAAGGAGGTGAATAGTATTCCAACTATGCTATATACATTTTACATGGATTTATTTGTATCTCTGCTGTTTTATTAATGCATTGTAATGCTCGTAAAGTGCTGGCAAATATTTGGCCACATCTGTCCATGTTCATTCATAAATTATGGACCTATTGCATTTATCAGAGTTTCAAGTGTCGCGTTGCATGCAAAATATGTTTTTATTGATATCACGCATACGCCGTGTTGGTCCCCAACTCACCCCATCCCCGACCTCCCACCTCACACTCATTAGAATGAGATGCAAAAAGAGGGAGAAAACAAATGAACAAATTTATAATATTGGCGATAATTTGTAAAAATTATGGTTGCAATTACAAGTTGCATTTGGTCTATCTTACCTCCACCCATTCTCATTCGTTCAGTCATTTGTAAATTGGTGTCAAATTTATTTCTATTGTCCACCCAATGAAAATAATTACGAAAATTAAAGAGGAATGCAAAAGGTTTGTATGTATGAGAACAACAAATATTTCGATTAAAATTTTCAAATGTTAATCGGTTTGTTGTTACTTTGGCTTTTATGTGCCTCTCTTACCCCATTTACCATGAAAATTAGCGAGCCAATAATATTGAATTGAGCCAATATAAATGCGACGTATACTATCACGCCCCTCGAAAAGGTAACAATGTACAAAAGATTCGGTCGCATTGGCGGATGGGATTGGGGGAGACCGCAACATTGTTGCATTTTTGGTTTGCCTGCAAAGTGATTTACGCAATTAAAATAATTTTATTCAAATGGTATATAATTCAACTGGCATTTCATGCGGTTCCTGTAGCGGCCAGTTAATGCCAGGCCACATCACGACCCAAAATTACGCACTCAAAATGTAAACAGTCGTTGACAATGCTCACACACATCCCCACCCACTCGTCATATACACACACACACAATTTTTAGTAACCATAAATCTCATGTAGATATTTATATAAAAATGTTAGGCAGATAAGAATTGTTTCAAAACCCATCACCTTTTGCCTGATACGCTATAAAAATCGATATATACAAATAAATAGATCACTGTCTTTGATTTCATTTGGACTTGGGCTTATTACCTTTACATTCTAATATCCGTTTATACATATTTTTTCCTTGGAAATAAACAAGAAAGCAAAAAAATTATTTGGTTTTGAGTAGATGTGTGTTCCCCTTACAACTCCCAACTCATTTCCTTATCTATGTTTTTGTTTCCACTCGTTTCGATATTTGTCAGACGAATTAGGCGCTTAACCAGCCGTGGTCATGGCATTACTAGGGATTTCATCGATGTATCTAGATTTGCAATTAAATTAGCGTGCAAATGTTACCAAAACTACACAGGCAGACACTCAAATATGTATAGAAAATTCTCGACCTCTGACCTCTCTGTGTGTGTGTGTGTGTGTGTATTTGTTGTTGTTGAACGGAAAACGAAGAGAAAACTCGTCGAGTGCCTCATAGGCATAGGCTTTAAGTGGGTTTAAAATTGATTTCAAATGCCCCGCTGTGTTCAAATCAATATCAAGATGTGATGCCTGGCTGAGAGAGGATGATGGCAAGCGTAGGCAACAAATGTGGCTAATGCCATGCCATTAAGTAAAATCTATCAAGCCAAATTACATGCCTATATCCGGGGTCCATGTCTATGATGGTCTGGTGGTCTGGGTCTCTGAGCCCTCGGTTCTCGGCTCTCGGCTCTGTGTCTGCGTCTAATAACTCGAAAGTCTAAGGTCCAGAGACGGTCGAGAACAACAGCTTGGCACTGCGGTTGCTTAGGCAACCGAAAAATTTGCATAAACAGCGCGCATCAATTTAGAGTCAAGGAAGCGTATAAATATTTTTATGCCAACGCAGTGCCCTCTGTTGTTTCAGACTAATCTTAATGCTTTACTTTTGCCTAGATACATCACATCTACTCTCACACACAGACTTTAACTACATCACTTAGGGCGTGTGTGTGTGTGTGTGTGTGTGTGTGGGCGCTGGTCAGTTTTTGTGGCCGCAGCAGCTCCACATTATTAATTTCAATTCGAATTCAGAGATGCATAAGGATTAGCAGGGATTTTGTGGCGAATTTTAATAGAATTACAGCTGCAATGAAATGATTTCACCCATTGATTGCTACTGCTGATGCTGCTGCTGCTGCTGCAGCCGCGACATTTAAAGGCCATTGGTTCTTGTTAATTAATGAGCCAAAGCATGCATTTCAATTGCCATTCTGGTTGCGGGTTTTTGTTCGCTGCCAAAGTTCACAGCTCAACGACTTTTCCATGCAAAAGAGAATTATAACGACACTTGCAGAAAAACTTAGTATTAACCATTGTAAGCAATTTCTCTCTTCCTTAAAGTTATACATCATACCGACTTTTGCTCTGTCTCCGATTAAGATTTCAAGTTTAAGGAAACTGTACCAAATTTAAACTGACAAATATTTATAACAATTGCTTATTTATAACAATTCCCCGTATTTTGATAAATTGTTCCGATTGAAGTTGTATGATATGGTGGTCCGAATCAGCTAAATACATCCAAAATTTCTGTGCTGTATCTTTAATAGTCTAAGAGTAGTTTGGTTGATCCAGACGAACGCACAGACAGATATTGGGACAGCAATAGTTACATATATGAACCCATCTCGTCGAGAAAATATGTACAAACAAAAATATTCGTCAGATTGTCGAAGAGGCTTCTTTTTACCCGTTTTGCCAAGGGTGCAGCGGTATATTTGCCCAATAAAACTATTTATATATTACTGGGCTTGTCACCAATAAAATCTAAAAACTTGTATTATTTGCGATAAGTCAAAGAGTTATTAAGATTATTCCAAATGGGTTTGGGATGTATAAAAGTGGCTGCTAATTTTGAACATAAGCCAGTCCATAATGATTCAATCAGTGAGCATAGTGGCCCTTTACCTAATAGCATATTGTCATGCAGAATCTTCAGTTGACGGTAATTGAGTAATTGGATTAACAGAGAAACCAAAACAAAAAAACAATTTTTATTATCTTTAACAGATAGCCACGTGTGGAAATCTTTACATGTAACGATTCCTTTCCCCAGCAATGCCGTACAGGCCGGTTGGATTCAGGATGGCATCAGCACCTACGTAGGACGCGTTAATAATTCGCTAGGACCAATTCCTGCTCAAATTCTTGCCGATAATGAAACAGCGATGTTTTTTTACTTTGAAGATGAGGGCTTTAAATTTGGTAAGAAATGATCTTAAAGATTCCATATATAGGACTCATGTATCCGTAACATAAACAGGTCAACAGAGAACTTATGAAATATTAGTAGACGGAGGTGATATCGAGTATTCCTGGCAAAGGAGCTACGATGGATTTTATCTGAAAGGATCTGTACATAATGGTGGTCAAGCTTTAACTTGTCGAGTATGGCATAATGGAGAACTATTACTTGGCCAAAAGCATTCGGATAAAAAAACCTGTTACATCTATGATCATCTTAATTATAAGCTTGTCGATTTGGAAAAATATGAGGTTCTAGTGGCTCGACCAAAATGTCACGGCTAATACTCACGGAATCACTGAATACTCTGCAGCATTATGAAAACTTTGTAGATTAGATTGCACGATTATATCAAATGTTTTAATAATTACTAATAAACAGATTTATGTTGAGCAGAGAAATATGAAAATATAGAAGTTTAAAAAAAAGCAGTGTAGCTTAAAAATACTATGAGGACTTTGCAATGGTTTGAACTCGTTGGAAGTTGGTTCATTCACACCTCTTACCAAAATGAACTTACTCTTTCTGCAAGGGTATTGTGGTATCTAATTTGTAAGTTTGTCAATCTCGTTCATCATCGTTTCGTTCCGATGAAATACTTATATTATTTGATTATCTATATTGTTTTGCGATAAGTCAAAGTGTGTTTTAGATAAGTCGAAATCGGTTCTGTCTGTATAAAAAAAGGTCGCTGAATTCAGGGGAAATGCAGTCTACAATGATTCGATCGATGTGCATAGTGATCCTCTGCCTATTCGCGTCTGGTTATGCAGAGCCTTCAACTGGTGGTTAGTTAAAGAATTAACAAGGAAGGAAAACCATCATTAATATTATCTTATTCATTCATTTCAGATGGCCATGTGTGGGTGGCTGGAAATTTGTCTATTCCTTTTCCAAGCAATGCCGTTCATGCTGGTTGGATTCAGGGTGGCACCCAAATCTATGTAGGACGCATAACTCATACTATACACGGTACACTTACCGCTCAAGTCGTTGCCGAAAAGGGAACAGCGTTCGCCGCTTACTACCTCTCAAATAATACCTGGGCATGTGGTAAGAAGTAACAGCCCTTAAGAGGTGCAGTTTTAAATGAATGACTCGATATTGTGTTGCCCACAGGTCACCACTTAACATATGAAATATTGGTAGACGAAGGGGATTTCGAATATGCTTGGATACGGAGCTATGATGGATTCTATGAGAAAGGCTCCGTATCTGTGGGCACATTGAACCACAAAGATCAAGTTTTCATTTGTCGTGCCTACCTTAATGGAGAGTTATTACTTGGGAACAAGTATGGATATGACGAATTTTGCTACGTTTTTTCACTCGCTGGTATAGAAAGGGACGCCAGATTTTACAAATATGAGATTCTGATGGCTCGTCCAAAGTGTCACGGCTAATTGCACCGTCACCAAATACTCTGCAGCATATTGAAAACTTTGCAGATTAAATGTTTTATCGATTTCTAATAAACAGATTTATGTTGAACAGAGAAAAAAGAGAACCAAATTGAAAGCAATGGCTCTAAGTAGACGAACAGACGGTCAGGCATGGCATATGAGATCGTCTAGTCATGTAGATTAAGAATACATGTACTTTATTTAGTCGGAGATGCCAATCCAAGCTAATGTTAATATCCCCTTTTTTGCAAGGGTACGCTACGCCACTGCTAATAGCAATTCAACGCAATTGAACTATTTTTCTGTTGTGTTGCTTAGTCATTGATTTTTTATCTCTCGAATGAAGGTGTGATCATTTGTCGTTTGTTTTGACAACAACAAGTTTTTTTGCTTTTACTCGTGACGCCTATAATTTAATAATTTTTATTTATTAATCAAATTATAATGTCTATCCGCTAAAGTTGTGATTAGTGATTCGGAACTTGGTGTAGATGAGTCATCCTTTGACACGGACCGAGAAACCTTTTAAGCCCCTGACCCTTTTAATAGCTCTAAAGTATTCAGTAGCTGAAATGATTCAGAAGAACAACTAAAATCAAACCCTTTTCGTGGAGGTAATACTTTTGAAGAAGCCCACATCTCGAGCAAAGTTCAAGTCCAAGTCAATAAAGATTTGCTTCAATGAATCAATCAACATGTTTATGAATCAGATATAAGCATGCTTATTAATATTTGGACAAGTTCGATTCAATGTTAAACAGATGTTTCTTTTTACATATTTGTTGGTATAAAGAATACATGAATCCGAATCAGAGCAAGTAGTGAGCGTTGGTCAATGTTTATTACAAAAATGATGACAACATAATGACAAATAAGAAAACTAATTGACGAAGTATTGCCTAATAGATGGTTTAAGTTTTTTATGCTAAATTTAGTTGCAGTAATGTGGTAGAATTTGCATTTATATATATATGACATACAAACCTGTGAACGATTTCAATCTAAATAAATGCTATAAAGTTATAGAGTCTTTAAATGAAAGATAAGAGTAAAATATTAGTAATCGAAGAAAATAAGAGCCCTTAGAAATATATCAATTTTATTCGCAGTAAAGTTAGGTTTCTTTTCCTACTCTGAGACAGTGCACCTGCCAGATGGGCCGGACTATTGCTGGTTTGTTTTAGGTCTTTGGCATCTCCCATAGGAACAATTTGTTAAGGGTATGTAAGCTTCGGTTGTCCAATGACTGGCTGGTTAGCTGTATATCTGGCTGCCTGGCTGCCTTGGCTGGGTTATGTCTATCCTTTGCTATCCTTTCTTTTCCGTTTTAAGCTCTTTCGATTTATTTGCTGACCCAGTTTTCAACGACTTCATTCTCCATCGCTACATTTCGTTCCTGCAGTTGCTGTTCCAGCTCCTGCTCCTGCTGCTGCTGCTGCCATCCTGGCTGGCTGTCTATAATCCAGCGATTACATGTGACACACACGCATACGTTGCAGCTTATTTTTCATTTCTTTGGCTGTCGTTGCGCATTTGTTGAGTAGAGTAGTGTATTGTGCGGATGCGGATGCCGAAAGAGACAGGGAGAGGAGGCTGGCTGATGGGTTGGGGCGTTGATGTGGCAGCTGTTATATTCCCTTGTAGTTTGCATAAATAATTGAACAGCTTTCATCTCATATCGAAATTAAGCTACGCCTCCTACCTCCCGCCCCATGTGACCGTATTGAAAAATTGTAAATTCTTCTAGTTGCCAAGATTAAAACACATTTTCAAAATGTAATTTAAAAAAAAAATTGTTTATTCGTTACGATTTTTATTTTGTCATCCTGTTGTTATTGTTGTTCTTCGGACAAAGGACAATCAGCAATTGCATTTTGTTGGATTTTTTTTTTTTGTGAGTTTTCTCTAGTTTTTAGTTGTTTTCTTGTTTTCTTTAGTTTCTGTTATGTTTAGTTTGCAGTTTGCCCTTAAAGCAAATGTTTTCCTGACATTTGCACAAAATGCTGATGACAAATATTTTTGCTTTTGTTGTTGTTGTTGCTTTCGCTTTTCGTTCTCGTTTTGGTTTTTTGGTTTACGGTTTTGGTTTTCATTTTCGTTTTTGGTTTTCGTTTTGCTATTATTATTAATATTATTTCTGTTGCTATTTTGTTGTTTATTATTGTTGTAATAGGTTGCTATTTTTATTTATTATGTCATATTTATGGTGTTTCTTTGCTCTTACAAATGGGCACACACGCATACACAGATCTATATAGTAAATATATATATATATATATATACTTATGTATATATTCGACTAGTTATGGCCATTTACTTTAGTTAAGTTAGTTAGTTTTGTAACAGTTAAAAGAAATTTCAAGTTTTTAACTTTCGGTTTTGTTTTTTTTTTTTTATACAGTTCAATTTGTTCGATTCATTTAACCTATTAACTATGCAATTTAGCTCGTGTGAATGCCTGTGTGTATGTACATATGTAAGCGTACACCTACACAAACACACACACACACACACTTGCATATGCATGCGTATATAGTTATGCAGTTCTGCATTTTGCACTAATTAACTTTAATATACAGGAATTATTTAGCTGATGGCCAACTATTATGTAGATTTATGTACTTTACTTTAATGCATGGCAAATGTTTGTGGGGCTTATGGAATTAGCTGGATTGTTCATATACAAATTGGCTGGCATATGTATTCCTATATATGTATGTATGTATTTTCATTTGCATATATGTATGTATGTATGTATGCATATTTATGCATCTGTAGAGATCCCAAATACACTTATATCTAAACTTGTTTCTATGCGTTAATCTATTCAGTGTATGAAGTCTGTGTCTGTGTCTTTATCTTTTTACTTTCATTGGCTTGTAGTTCTGTAAGTGTGTGCGTGTGTATGTGTGTGACATGGCTTACATTGTGATGGACAATCCTTCCCTTGGCCAAACTCACGATGCTTGTCAACTCAATAATTTCATTTGCCATAATTGAATTCTCGCAAATTTCATTTTGATTTGTTTCAAATACATGAGATGAAGACTTTTAAAAATGAATTCAACTTGCCCATTCAACTAAGTTAAAGTAATTCTCCATATAAATCCCTGCTAATGTCTCTATATTGCCTTCTAACTGTCAGCATCATAAGTTTCAATTCCATTGAGACAGAATTCTCACTGACAAATTAGTTATTAAACTTTTAAATGCATTTGTCAAAAATATACAAAAAAAAAATCAACAAACACAAAAAGAAATCAACAAGGAGACAGATGAATTCACAAGCCAGTGTAATTGTAATTGTAATTGATGATTGGCTTTTCAATACAATGAAAAGTTCATTCTCTTTAAGATTGTTGGAAATCTTTTTCGTGTTAAACCGTTTCAGTGAGCTACTTTTCTCTTCTTTGCAGATCTATGCAATGTTTATTGAGGCTGCAGTTAATTAGAATTATGAAACCTGAACAGTATTTTCACTGGCCTTTTGCATGAGCTCTATGTTAAACTATGTGATTTCAAATCGATAAAGCCTTCCAATTACTAAAGAACCCAAGATATAAAATTAAATTTAAAAATGGAAACGTTCTTTTTAGGAATCGCAAAGTCAATTGATTGAATAAATTGGCAGGGGTAAATCTAGATAATTACAAGGAAATAATGCAAATGTAGTTTCAATATTTGTAACTAATTATGTTAAAGAAATGTGTGGAAAACAATAACTAGTCTCCAGAAAAAAAACCTAAGATAATCGTAGAAAATACTTTTAAAAGTCATTATATGAAATTTAAGACCACTAAGATCAATTTGGAGTGAGTATTTCTAAGAACACTGACGAATATTATCTCAAGTTTGGATTGGATTAATGCAATGAAAATGAATATAGATGTATTATCATATAGTACACACACGAACACACACACACACAAACATATAACTAGCTATGATAGTACATTTTTTGTTTTACATGGTTGTTGGCCTGGTTATCCCAGGCTATCCTAGAATTCGTTTATAATTAACATTATTTGTAGTTTTACACCTAATGTTTAAACATAATGAATAAATTATGCTATAGTTTTTATGTTTTTTATTTTGTTTGATTTTGTTGTCGATGATTTTTACTGTTGGTTTGAAAATGTTTATGTAATTTGGCATTAATTTTCATTAAAATGGCTTTCAAATGCAAGATGCAAACGTTCCGACGTACACATTTTAATTAGCCAACCGATTGCACTTACATTTTTTTAAACATAAATGAAAATTAGGTTTTTGACAATTCATTTTTATTGAAATTTCCTTGAATATAAACGTCCAGATTTTGTTATTTTTTAATTATTGCAATTAAAAATTTATAAATTCAATGCCCATAAATTTTTATACCATGTACCCGAATTGTATTGGCATAGCAAAAGTCACCAAAAAGGATTGTAACAGGCGGAAGGACCCCATAAGGAATAAGTAGCAATCCGTATGGAGACAGAAATGTCAGACTCTTAGAGGATGACTATGCAGACTAGATTTGTTTCTTGCCAAGGCCCATTGCAATGCCCATATCAATTAGTTTTTTTGAGTTGCTTCATTTGATGCATGGTATTCTAAAGTCGAACTACATTTGTAGCAGATATAAGTACATAATATTTGAGGCATTTATGCGGTGTGTCAACATGGCTTTTGGCCTTTTGCATGTCAGTAATCAAAGTGTTAAACGCATTGCATTGTCTAGTCGGGGCTAAATTAAATTGTATAATTAAAATTTTGCGGCCACAGGAATTGTGGAAATTAAAATCTGAATTTATTTTCATAGCTAAAATTCATTTAATGTAATTAAAATTTGAAAATCATTAAACAACAAAAAATCATTGAGATGAGAGAAAAAATTGGCAACTAATGAAGAAATCAACATTATGGTTAAACAAATTTGAACAATTACAATTGGCGCTGACTAAAAATTACAATAGAAAATATATGCCCTTGACCATTTTAAAATATTTAAAAAAAAGTTTGCTTAATTGTGATCAGATGTTCTCTGAATCTCTGATAGAATATTTGCATTCCGCTTTTGGAATTCCAAATTTAATAAAGTGGTATAGATTGCCTATGAACTTGATAAGTAATTTTCCTGTTTTCGACTCAAAATACATATGTACAGGTCACATTATATTCAGGACATTGTGTATATTATTGAAAGGTAAAATTTACTATTGCGCTCAATAAATGTAAATAGGTATAATAATTTGCATTTCAACTTACCAAGTTTAGCAATAAAAACCATGTAAATTAAAGACAGTTATCTCCTCGGATTTTTCATAATAAATAAATCTAAAATAGTAAAGAAATAATAAATAAATTAGAAAAAAATAAAGCTGTACAAAAAGATACAAAACAAAACAAACAAAAACAAAAGTAAATAAAAGTTATTAACAGTTTCCTTCGTAGGTTAAAGTTTTTGAAACCAGAAGGCCAAACCTAATCCAAGAAACTGGTTTTCAATTATATTCAAAATTTTCTCGTAATGAATTGGGGAAAATAATAAACATATTTATCTGTTCCATATGAATTATACTTTCGAATTCAAGCCATGAAGAAAAACTTATTATTGAAATTGATATACAAACAAAAAAGGAGAAAATCATAAAATGCAATAAAAAAAAAACCAAAAATAATGCCATTTGTAGTGGTAATGAACGAGTGGGTGGATAAATGGTTAATGGGTGGCGCTTTGCTGTTGGTGGAAATGGGAAAATTGCTTTACATTTGGTTTGGAAAATTGCGCCGAGTAAATATTTGCATGATATGGCAATTAATTTAAATGTTTTATGGCAAACCATTTGTTTTTTTTTTCCATTCTCCATATTATTATTATTATATTTTGTTTTTTGATTTGTTCGTTTCTTTTTTTTTTGGTTTTTTTGTATTTTTTTTTTTTTTCGTATTTTGTTTGCTGTTATTGCTACGGATTTTTATCTAATTATATTTAATATAGCTCGTACTGTACATTGCATTTTATTTGATTATATATTAATTTATATTAAAAGGGTCGTCGCTGCGAGCTATATACGAGATTATTCTTTCGACTTTATCGCTTCGACATTTATTCCACTAGCGTTTTTTGTTCTCTTTTTTTTTTGTTTTGTTCGTTTTCTCCCATTTTTAATGGGTGATAATTTTGTTGATGTTGTTGTTTATGCTTGTTATTTACACGCTCTTATACAACGAGTGGAGAAACAAAAAAAAAAAAAAATTACTTTATTAAATATACACATTAAATGGTAATTCATTAGGTTTTACATATGTATTTCAGCTTTACAATAGACAAGAAAGATCGAGGAGGAGAGGGAAGGAGAGAGAGGGTCGGCATCAGATTTACGAATGCACAAATATTGATGCATTCAATTTAAAGGCAATGTTAAATAAATAATTAGTAACAAAATATAATAATTTTAATTAACAGCCTTTAATAAAGACATCAAATATTTGTTCAACATTAAAAATGTATTTCCCTCCCTCCTCTGTTTTGTTTTTGTTTTTTCTTTATTTTTTTTTTTTTTTGTTGCGGTATGGAGTCGAATGGTATGGCAAATAATTTGACCCAATTCTGATTGATTCTATGTCATTGTTATAAGCCGATTGCATAATAGTTATAGACATACATATATTATATCATATTTAAGATAGATGTGTGGGGAATTGGGGGAGGGCTGCGGAGGGGCAAAACTGTTTTAGATATGCCACACACACACACACACACACACACACACATTCATAAAGCGTTGTGTGTGCGTATGTCATATCAACAATTTTGTTCTCTTTATACTTTTGATTTTTGGTAGCACAGTTTAAAACAGAGACATTCACACACTTTTATTACCATTTTGTATTTTCCAGTTTCACTTTCATACCTTTATCTCTCTCACACATACTCACACGCACACGCACACGCACACAGACAGAGACATTTCATGTGCTGCTGGGATGCTGCTTAAATTACGCTAGTTTAGTTGTCGTTGTGAGTGCCTCAATTTGATCATCTGTGGCAGAGCCGTTTGGCATGGACATGGACATGACCATGGTCATTGGTATAAACGTGGGCGTTGGCGTTAGTGTGAGCATGGGCGTGGCATGTGGCTTGGCGACAGCTGTTGACCGCAGTTGATGACACTGTGGCAGCGCGACGTTTTGATGCTGATGCTGATGCTGCTGCTGCTATAGCTGATGATGATGATGATGATGATGGTGGTGGTGGTGCGGCTGATGTTGCTGCACTTTCACTTGTTGTGGCCGCCACACAGTGATGACTGTAGCATAGCACGAGACTCAGTAGCAGAACAATTGTAAGCCAATTGTACTGACAACCGGATGAGCCAGTTTGCATTGCCTCCGGATGTTCACCTGAAATTATGGCCCGAACTAATTTCAACTTTATTGCATTGTCTTGAGCTTAGACGTTAAATTTGTACACGAACAATAAGAGCAGTAAATAAATGTATCTATTTGTATATGTGTTGTTTATATTTGTGTCTACGTGTACGTGTGTGTTCGTGTGTTTTGTAAGTTGCTATTTGTATCTGCAAGTCAAAGTCAGCGTGCCGTAACCGAATTGGAATTCTTGCAGTCGTCCTTGTCCTCGACTGTCGTTTGTCTCTTTATTTGTTGCGCTCTGTTTGCCCTCTGCACATGCAAGTGTTTTTGCTTATCTATTTGCTTGTTTGTGTTTGTACATAAATATTTAATTAATGTGCAAAGTGTTCAGGTTTGTGTCCCGTGCCAAAACTGCCCAGGGGAAATCGTCATAGAAATATCTATCTCGACTCTCCCTCCCCTCATTCTCTCTTTCCCTCGCATATTCTGTCATTCAATGAATATGAAATGTTCAAATATCAAATTTATATTACAGTTGAACAATTAGTCAATATTTTCAACCAAAAATCACTTAAAAATTGGGCTATTATAAATTTAGATGGCGAACCCAAACAACAAGCCAACTAGGCAACGATAAACTTTGGTGAAGAATTCACTGGCAAAATGTCTGACACGCATTTTCACACATAGCATAGTTTTGTTTACAATTTTCATTGCAAGCGCCTGTAAGTATGCAGCGAAATTTAATTGGCGAAATGAAGTGCCACTGCAAATATATATATACATATATATAAACTCATTGACTTGCCCAAACCGTATCAAACACCAACCCTCCCAGAAGCCCACTTGAAAGATCTTGTCGATTAAAACAAAAATGTTGCCTTACTTCTTGCCATATATGTAAGGGTGTCTGTGTGTGTGTGCATTTGAGTGTGTGTCGTGTCCTCGTAAATTGATTGAGTTCAATTTTTCAAGCAATTAAGTTTGACACTTGAAACCCAATACACAATGGAGTAAGCAAACAATGCCAGAGAGCGACCACCAAAGGCATCTGCGTGGGTATGTGTAAAAAATACAAAAACAAAAACCATGTTACTATTAACAGAAGAAAAAGAGATAGAGCGGCAGAGGGGGGGGGGGAGAGAGCTTTGTGGTTCATATGGTTAATTTCCTTGGTTCGTGATAAGCTCGAAAAACCGAATCATACTGCTGCCAACCCCCCCACCCCCTCACCTGTATCGCTCTCGTTCTGTCTCTGTTGCTCTTTATTGTTTTATGGCTTTGATTTTGAGTTCGAATTTATTTCGCTTGTAAGCGGTCTGAGTTGCAGCTGTTTAATAAATTTGATGCCGCAGCTTTGCTCGATCTTGAAATAAACATATTACGCATACGCAATGTGGGCGACAAGCAGGAGCAGCAGCAGCAAACCGAGATATGTTTATATGTATACATTCAGCGTGTGTGCCATAGGCAGAACACAATGTATTTGTTGACAGCACTGGAATTATTAATAACATACGTGGCTCACATAATTCATCATCAGAGAGCAGACACAAGGCCACTTGCCATCACATAAGAGGGAGACCCTACGACCCCCCTACGTCAGTTCCCCTATCCATTCACATTTACTTGTTTTTTTTTTTTGCCCCCCGTTTTTTGGGCATAGCTTAAATATCTTTCAGACTAAAGCTGTGAAAACACAAGTCACAAGCCAGCTAAGCCAAACAAAAGCGAGCAAAGTGCAAGAAATGATGGTAAAAATTTTATATGGAATGAGCGTTTGGAAGTGTGTGTGTGTGTGTGGGTAGCGAAAGAAAAACGATGAACGAAAGAATGTAAAGAAAAGTAAAAGGAAAAAGAAAAAATGATTGTAACTGAAATATGCAAAATTAGCGCTGATGGATTTTCAGGAAGGAAACCGGGCATGTAGAGGCGGCAGGAAGCAGTAGCTAAGCAAGTAGCTAGTTTCCAGACACAGACAGACAGACAAAAGAGCCTCAAGGGCAGAGAACGAAGGACTTGCAGCAGCAGCCAAATGGCTGAGCTGCATGCACGTAGTTTTTGAGTGTCTTTACGAGCAGCTTTGCATACTTTGGCAGCATTTTTACATTTCGCAACGCGTTTTGTTTGTGCATTTGCCGTCGCACGGATGTACGACAAAGAGAGTAATATTCGGAGTGATGGTGTGTGCTTGTGTTTATATGTGTGTGTGTGTGTGGGTGGGTTAGAAGAACACTTGAGCACTTTAGTAAGTGCGGCATAAAGCAGCGATTTGTCTTTGCTAAGCGGCTTTCAATTAGGCAACGATTGCTTTCTCCATTTATTTGTTTACTCTTGATTCGCGCATTCAGTTAAAGGTTTCCCCATTATTATTAAGTTATTAAATATATTATTTTAAATGTGCTTTGTGTTTATTAACTTGATGCTTTTCCCTCGTTAACGTTCTACTAATTTTGTTAAACATTCATAATCATTATTGAATTACACAGTTCATTAACGCGCTTGTTTTTGTTTCGTGCTCAACTGAACAGGCAACTGTTAAATAATTTTCATTATTCAAGTGCAAACAAGAGCGAATTATGTAATGCAAAAAGTGTTGGTCGATTGCCATTACTTTGCACTCGGCATCGCAAGAATGCTGTCCAGATTCCAAAAATATTTTACTTAGAGCAAAACACGATTACCGTATCAGAAAGTTTTTGCACATAAATTTAAATAGTTATGTAACATGCTATCAATCGTTGTAAGTAACTGACAGTAGAAAGAATTTCCGCACCCCATAAAGTAGGAATGAGTTATCCTCGTCAAAAGAATTAAATATATTGAAATTTGATCTTGAACTTTGTCAGCATCTCAGCTTCAATTCTGAAGTTTCTCTTTGGGAATGCTTTGGAATGGAAATTGACCTATTTTTATAGCATACTTTTTTGGGCTCAATAATTCTGTATCCCAATAGTTTGTATAACTTTTTTAAAACATATGTAACTTGTAATGGATATAATTTATATAATGAATTATATTTGTTAAACAATTTAATAGATTTTGTCTCTTGGTTATGGTTATCCAAATGTTCTATACTAAATTTTTGATGAAAAGGAAACAACAAAACGAAACGCAGTTGAATGTGGCACACATTTAATCACACATTGGTCGGATATGGCCTTAAATGGCCTTGCCCTGCCCGTTCAGTCATTGTTTTACTCTGCGTGCTTATCAATTATGCATTTGCTATAAAAACGCTTTGCAGTTTGCTCGGTTGCTGTTGCCGCTGTTTGACACTGTGCACATCCGGTTGGGGCATGATAAGCATTTTACGAGTTTTATCGCGGTGCATGCAACGCGGGTTGCAAAAGGTTAAGAAGCATGCCTGTTGAGGTGGTTTTACTGCTTTTTATTTTCCACTTTGCTGCAAGTTTATAAATAAAATGTGCATATGTGACACTCACGCACGCAATGCCTGCGCCACCAGAGTTAAGTTGAGTTGAGTGTAGTCGAGTAGAGTAAGCCCGGATCAGGACCATCGTTTGTTGGCGGGGCCAGGAGTCACTACTAAGGGCGTGGCTCAAAATACCAGCGCGTGAACAAAAACCGGAAGCCATGCATCGTCGTTGCTCTTACCCTCGTCTTCGCCTTCGTTTTCCTTGTCGCCCTCACACACTACCTTCCTCTCGTCCAGTTGCACGCCTCTTTATTGTTTTTGCCACACGTTGCGGTTGGGTAAAGTTGTGCCTCGCACATTTCTGGATATGTTTTTCATTCTGCGTTGACATTTACTTTGCTGTCATTAATTTTAAGCTGCATGCTTTTTCGGTCTCGACAACAGCGAACACAACAACGAGCAAAACTACTCGCATTTTGCATGGCCCCAGCAAGCTTCTTTTACCTACCAGAAGCAGCCAATCCGGAATATTTTAAACATTAAGAGAGGCGAAGGGGAGAGGAAAATTGTCGAGGCAAAAGTTTTCCACAATCTACTACTTTGGCAAACAACCGTAATACCTGTGATTGTTTATAGGTTCGGGAAAAATAAAAAGAGCTATCACAAGAGCCCATAAACTTTAGACTCGACAAACTAATGTTATTGTGTATATACAGTGAATATAAGATAAGTGCAGAGATCTTCTGTCTACCTCTCTTTCTCTCTTCCTCTCTCGTGGTTGAAGTTTAATTCATTCTATTGAAAACCATATTTGGATGTTTGAAAACTTTCATAGATACAAATTTGAGTGAATCTGTCTGTCTGTCTGTCTGTTTGTCTCTCCCACTTTCCCACGCCTATTGGGGCTTTCAAATTGCAATTTAAAAGTTTCCCTTTTTGAATTTTATAGAGACATATACATACATATATTTATATATATATATATATAAATTTTGTGTATTTTTTAGTTGTTTTGTTTCGTACAATTTGTTTTGATTTTATTTGGCACAAAACTATTTGCAAAGTTTCACATTTAATGCGCAAATACGTATTATATACCCCGAGCTCCGCCATCCTTCCATTAGTGAGGCAGGCAGTCAGTCAGTCAGTCTTTCTCTACCATACGCCCTTTCAATTCAACCCCTCCCGCTCCCTATCAAACGACATTTGTCCTGTGTCCTGTTGTAATACATTCTAACAATATTGTCGTTTGTCGCAGCATTTCGTTTCGTTTCGTTGCAAAAACTTTTTATACCGACTGGGCTGAAATAATAATTGAATGTCACTTGAACGACAAGTTGTGCTCGAGAGGAGAGCTCAAGCTCCATAGCTGAAGCCGAAGCCAGACCAGAGTTAGAGCCATACCAGCCAGAGAGATCTGAAGCTAAAAACTACCAACAATTTTGTCAAAGTGACAAAATGCCGTTTGGAGGCTGCCAGGCAGCCAAAAAACTTGTTTTTACAGGCTTAGCCAAGTTTCTATATACGTATATAGATATATATATATATATATATATATATATATTTGTGTATATAAAAAGAGTGTGTGCATTTGTGTGTATTTTATCAGTGGTTTGGTTGGATTTTGGCTTGCCTTACGACTTTGTTGAGTTGGGAAGAATCCAGGCCAAAAATTTGAATTGAATTTTGAGCAGTTCAAGAGGAATTTTTAATTGAGAGCTGAAACTAATGCAGCACACAGAGGGAAATCTTAGCACTTTGGTTCCCCCCAAACAACCCCAGAGCTCAAGCAGAAAGCAAACCGCAAAAATAGTTTCGTTAGTTGTGCAACAAAAAAAAAAAACCTATATACAAAAAAAAAGAAACAACCAGACAAAATGAAAAACGAAATGGAAAAGACCAAAGCCAAAAATCTAAGCCAAGCCAAAGCTGCAACCACACTTTAAGTCCCTGAAAGCGACTCATATAAATCACGAATGAATTAAGTGTGGCCTGACCAGTTTTTCCTCCAGCTCCAGCCTCAGTCCACCCCAGCCTGCCCCAGTTGAGTTGAGTTGAGGCGAGCTGCTTGCCCGGGACTTGTCCACATACTCTTCTCCTACACTCCTGAAGCCTGCTCACGTTTGCCTTTTTGAGCGCTTCGTTTTGTTGCTTTTTTCTTTTTTTTCTTAATTTTTTTTTTCGTTTTTTTTTTCTTTTTTGATAAACTTGAGACGTGCGTCCTTGTCTGTGCGAGTATGTTTACGTGTATGTGTGTGTGTGTGTGTGTGTGAGTGGTTGGCTTGTTTTTGTAAGTCAAACCAACAACAACATAACAGAACTGTGCCTGGGACGCCTTTTGCTGTTCGTCATTTGAGTCATTGCGGTCAAGGCGCCGCCTTTTACTTCTCACTTTGAGGCCAGCAGCAACTTCAGTCTCTACTCTCCATACATCTCGTATTCGGGCAAGCTCTGTCTTCTTGCCTTCAATAAATGTGTGTGGATATGTGTGTGTGGCGAGCTGTTTTAATGCTTTATTTGCACGTGTTGACGTTTATCTCGGAGAGCACAGAACACCCCATACACACACACACACACAGCAGATATACAACTTTGGATTAACAAGCCAAAAAGTTGGCCAAGCAGAAAACAGAAAATGGAAATGTGGCCCCAAAAACTTGGCCTTAGACATTCCTCCACAAAAAAAAAAAAAAAAAACACAGGATTACCAAACAAATTGTACTGCCAATGTGACGCACTCAAAGGAGACGGGAAAAAGGTTACGGTTAAGGTGACATCATCTAGCCACGATCAATCGAAGCGTACCAAATCGAATCGAAACGAAATCGAAACTTGCCAATTCACTCATCAATATTTGCTTAAATTGATATACAATTCCATTACACTTGAACTGCAATATTGCGTGATATCAAATATATACCTATGTATAGATATTGACTTATATATCAACCTATGCAATTTGCTCCGACATTTTGCTGATTTCATGAAACATTGATGCACATTAAACCACGTTCCGGCGCGTGTCCTTGGCAACGTCTTTGCCAACAACGTTGCTAACTTGCGACTCGGTCTTTGCGAACGCACATGTGGCCAACAAATGAAAGTTCCAAAGGGTGTTTATGTGGCCATGTGTGTGTGTGTGTGGGTATGTGGGTGTGTGTGTGTGTTGACCTATCAGTTTACGTGCCATTTAGCACTCAATTAAATTCGTACAGCACAAACACACAGGAAGCAGCAGGGAGCAGACCATTTAAGTAAATGTACGCTCATCAGCAGCAAGGAAAGCGAGCCCGGCCAAACCAAGACACAAGCCAGGAAACTGAAGGAGAAGCTTCCACCCACTAGCTCAAGGAATAGACCGAGAACAAGTTGTAGGTGAGAGGCAATGAAATGGAGTCCAAAACGGGAGGCATCTGCAATCCATTGGCTGCTGCTGCTGCTGCTGCTGTTTCTGCTGCTATTAATCAAAGCAATGAACATTTTGTTGAAAGCAATTTATTTCGTTATCGAAAGGATTTTGTCGAAAACTAAAGGAAGTTCCTTAAGAAGAGATGGCAGAGATGTGGCCCATGTGGACTGGGTTGGGGAAATTATGCAAGCCAGGCAAAATGAAGGATTTTGCTTGCCATTTTCATGTTGCATTTCACACGTCGTCGGGATTAGTAGTTTCCTATTCATTTCACAAATAAATCAATGAGTATATGTGTGTCAGTGTCTGTGTGTGTGTGTGTCTGTGTATTTACTATAATTAAAGAGAAAGAAAGAACGTTTGCCTAGCCCCCCCCTATGCTCTTGTGTCATGTCATCTATTCTATATGCCTTAAACATAATTCATATTTATCGATCGATTGGCTCAAATATTTTATTATTTAAATTACGATTGCCGCCAGATGTCTGTCAGTCCGATTGTCTGCCTTTCATCTCTCTGGCCTAAAGATAAATGAGTTTCGGTCGAATTTCAATTATTTTTTCTCCTTCTTCCTTACTGGATTGCTCCTGCTGCTGGTGCTGCTGCTGCTTGTGTTACTTGGGCTACTAAGTGCGCAAAAAAAGGAGAGAAAATCATTTTTACTTATTGGTAAAGGTTTATCAAAGTATTGCAGACATGGACACTATGTTAAAAATTGCTCATACGCAATGTTGGACGCTCTTACAGTTTTACACATTTATTTATTGATTTTGGACGCTTGATTAAACACCGCAAGGCATTGATAACTTCCAACGACAACAACAACCAACAACAAAAACAAAAGAAAAGCAACAACAACAACAACAAAAACACTGCTCAAATCTCAACGCGTTTTGCAATTGAGTTCGGTGTCTGCGTAGCCATTACATCAAGCAGGCAATCCAATTAGGATTTTGATTCAGTTTCTGATTTTGGTTCCTATTCCTGTTAGGCAGGCTCGTGTCGATTGACTGGCTGGCTGGCTGCTAGGTTGGTTGGTTGGTTGGATGGCTATGTGAATGAGTGAACGAATGACAGACTTGCTGATTGGCTGAGTGCTTAAATGATTGCCAAATTAGGCGAAAGTGCACTTAGCGTAAAGTTGGTTTTGTTTGTGTGAAGTGGAGTTGGCCAAATCAAAGAACACAAAACGAGGGAAGAAGAAGAGAAAGGGTTTTTTTGCCAATTTAACAAGATTACAAAAATATTTGTCAAAATGTGTATTTTGTTTCTTTTTACTGAAAAGATAATAATGCCATTTCATTTCATTTGGAGTAAAATAGAGATAACCCCAAGGCCGGCCACACCCTTCTCACCTTTTCATTATCGAACCAGTTTGGAACAATTTAAAACTGTTGACCCCCTCCCCTCCCCGTCCGTGATAACCACATTTTGTATAGCCCACTTAAATTTTAGTTAAAGTTTATGCTGTCAATGTGAGTGTGTGGCACCATTGAAACCTGAAACCGTGACAATTTTTGGGGCCAAGAACTTTTCCATAGCCGCAACAATATGTTGTGGGAGTGTCTCAGGTGTATACACACACACACACACATATATTGCGAGTGTGTGTGTGTGTGGACAAAACTTGCCAACTATAAGGAGAGTTTAGTGGATATATCGTACTCATGTAGAACATGTCGTATAGAGCATTTACCTGTGTGTGTGTGTGTGCGTGCTGCCTCAAGTGCTCCATAAGTAGTCCTGTTCTATCCTCTCGCTATCTATCTCTATATGCATGTTTTCTTCTGCATATGTGTGTGTGTGCGTGTGTGTGTCTGTCTCTATGTCTGTGTGTTGGTGCGTTTAGTTACAGCATTTTGTGGTAAGTAAAACATTGCAGCCCCGAGTCATATGACACACACACACATACATATAGATAGGAAAATGGACCACACACTAGCCAACTAACCAGCACACAAGTTGCATTCTGGGTCAGCTTGGAACGCCTCTGCCCTGCCCTGCCCTGCCCTAGCCAGTTGCCTCTAGGGGGCATGAAGGCACAAGAAGCACGTCCATCGTCAAGCAGCGTAAAAGTGGCAGAGCCTGAGCTAGAGACAGAGAAACGAACACAAGCATATTTCGTATATTTTGTATAAGCACCGTTGCGGAGCACCTCAAATATTATTACCGGTATTTTTACTGATATTGTCCTGTACACGAGAGATGCTCTTGATGCTGCTATGGCTGCCGCTGTTGCTGTTGCTGCTGCTCTTGTTGCTATTTCAGCTGCCACTTGCATGCTAACTGGACATGTATTAAAGGCAAACTCAACTTGTTATTACCAAATAGTTTCGCGTTGCCTTCAGTGTGTGCTACAAGAACGAACAGCAGCGACTATACAATATTCATTTTAAACATCTGATATTTCTTAGATTTTCATTGTTTATTTAAAACAAACTTTTATCTCTCTGTCATCATAACAAACAGAAACGGAAGCGCTTTAAACCTTCTAATCAGCATCAAAAAAAAAAAAGACTCACGAAGAAAGCAACGACGAAGATGCCACTAATGATAAAAGAGATCATCATAGTCTAAATCGAAACGCCAGGAAAATGATAGAACAGTGATAAAATGAGGCAGAGAGTGAGGCTCTTGAGTTATTTCTTAAAACTCATTAAAGAGAGAAAGAGGAACTTCAAGGATATATTGAAGTCAAGTGCGGCTTGCCCTTTTAATGTTATTTGTCTTGCGGATAATTTGCTTACAAGGAGGGAAAAAGCTTTTTGGATTTCAGAGGCAATGCTTTTTGGTGAGGTTAATGAAACCTTTTTTGTGTTTTTTTTTTTTTTTGGTTGCTGTGAAAAGTTTTGGTACTTGCAACGCGCCGGTCAAGAGGCGCATGAAATATAAAACCGGAAATGCAATTGAAGAGAAAGAGAAGGCAGGAAAAAAAAAACTTGAATGCAATTTGAAGTAAGCGAGTTGAAAATGAGTCGTGCACTTGAGTGGGTAAAAAGTTATGTGGTTAAAGTGAGTTGAGAGAGAGAGAGTTGCAATGATGATGACATATTTTCCCATTTCCGAATGGGGCGGAGGGGCATTAAAACATGCAGTAACATAATAAAGCATTACATATACAACCAGTGGAGAATGTTGAAATACAATTACGAACAATGAGTCGGCATGTGTATGTGTGTGTGTGTGTATCGTATGGCATAAATGTATACGTATACATATATATATGCACAAAGAAACGTGCACATTTTTATTTAATTTTGTTGCATTTGCAGCTCTTGAAAACTTTGTGCAGCACATGCAGTCGAGCGCTTAATTTGCAACATTTCTTTGTCACAAGCACAAGAAGAGAGCCAGCAACAACAACAGCAGCAGCAACAGCAACAGCAACAACATGCTGTCGTTGGCACGCCTTAAATGTGGCAACCAGGACGACAACTCGCACATTGTAAATAAGATGTAATAATTTTAAAACGCAAAAACCGTAACAAAACCAAAAAAAAAAAAAAAAAAAAAAAAGGAAAACAAAAAAGAGGGTAAAAAAAAAATAGCTGCTCGGGTGAGAGGCCAAAAGGCTGCCGCTCTGAGCTGACTTATTGTGTACGAGGGCTGCTGCTGCTCCGGCTCCATATGTGTACTCTCCTGCCTGTAGATGGTGAAGTAGTACGTCGACAGAAGAAAGGAGATTGGAAAGGGAATGGCGGTGAGGCAGCAAAAACCTATTAAGCCAGAGGGAAGTGAATGCAGCAGCGGCGAAGGCAAGGACGACGGCGGCGGCGGCGGCGGTTCATTCTCATCATTGGCATACACACAAAAAAAAAAACAACACAAAGCATGTTGCAATTGACAGCGGCATGGCAGGCAAAAGACGCAGCTGCAACTGAACTGCTTTTGCCCCTACACACTCACACACACACACACACATTGACAAAGGCAACAAAACAAGTGAGACAACTGGGAGACGAAGGATCCACAACTTTTCCCTTCGCCCTTCAACCAGCTGCTGCCTCATGCCCAAAAAACGTTTCGTAATTAAGTGCTGCTGGCAAAGTGTTGCCTGTACTTGTCTATTTTTGTGTGTGTGTGTGTGTGTGTGTCTATGTGTGAGCGCACTTGGTTATTGGTAGCGGGTAATGAGCGTAAACTGCGCTCAACACCCCCCAAAAACCCGTACATAAAGTGGGCGTGGTCGTATGTTAGATCCAGCTTGGCCATTTGTTTGTTTATTTAAGTTTTGTTTTTTCCTCTTAACTTTGAATTAGAAATTTCCTCGCAACGAAATTCTCTCTATTTTTCTGTCACTCTCTCTCTCACTCTCGCTCTCTTTAGCATCGTTATCATTTCCCACATGGATTTAGTCTTTAATTATAAAACTTAAACTTTACGATTTGATTCTTTTTTTTTAGTCTACGTCAAGTTAATGCTTAAAGGGATAAAGGGGCGGGGTTAGTCGGGGCAACAGGTGACATTTCGACTACTACTACAGTTTCTTGGAACTGGCCAAATAGTTGGAAGAAAGTGGCAAACGGAAATTGTAACACAAACTTGGCAAACAAACAAACACGAACGAGTGAACAAAACTACGAGAATGGCGGAATAGCGGATGAAAACACAAAAACATTGGCAACGTGACCAAGATACATACGAACACAGATGGGTAATGTCTTCAAAAATTTATTTTCACAATATTTTCAACAAGAAAACAACTACACAAAATTAACTCAATCGAATTGTTCTTCGAAATGGGATGTCAGTTAAGTGAGTAAAGCTTAAATTTCTTTACAAAAATTTATATATATCGGCACAGATATGACCAAAAGTGTATACATATATAGTATACTATATATAGTATGTATACTCTTAGACATATCCATAAATTTGCAATCTGATTCGAAGCATTTTCTAAAATTGCTTCCATTTATTTAAGTCTGCCCCAAAATGTATGCTATACTTTAACAAATTTAGGAGAAAGGAAATCCCAGAACAAACACACTTACACACACACATACACACGCACACGCACACCGACATACAAACATCCGCCTTGGTTCCCCTTATAGAAATGCATTCAAAATAAACGGCGAAAAAGCATGTGGAGCTTTTTTAGCATTTATTTTCAATTTGCTAGCGAATTATTCGCGCACACACACACATACACACAGAGCACTTTCGTTCGCCCTTAACCATTGTTTTCGCCTGCAGCTATATTTTTAGGTTATTTTGCAGCCGCAAGTTCTCAGTCCTCAGTCCGTCGCGGCCTTTTTTTTTTAACCGCTGCTTCTTTTCCGCTTTATTCTGCTCGGCAGTGTTAAGCAGCTTAGCCCGGTGCTGGCAACGGCAGCTAACATAAATTAAAATGGCCAACGTTGTTTTTGTTGCATTCGTTTAAGCACACACACACACACACCCACACAAACCGACCTAAACCCATCTACACCACCCACACACACACACACATATTTAGAGAGAAAATCACAGAGCAGGAGGACCTTTGACTTGGCTTGGCCTTTGCCTGTTTCTCGTTTTGTTCATTTGCGTGGCAAACAAATCGCTCGAGCGGCAACAAATTGAGTTTCTTTATGATGTCCCATTTGCTGTGTGCAGGTGTGCGGATCAGTGTGTGTGTGTACATGTGTGGGTGTTGCTTACATTTTCTCTTTTCATATTCTTTTTTTGCTGTTTTTGCTTTTTTTTTGTTTTGGGACAGTTTTGTGAAATGATTTTTCATCTTACCTTTTTGGCTTGGGTTGAGGTTGACTTGGCATTGCCATCTGTTTTGGCCGCCGACAAATAATTTCTTCTATCAATCACAATTAATTATGTAAGCTAGACGGTTTATATGAGTGGGTGTATATGTGTGTGCCTGTGTGATAAACTGCTGGGAATTTCTTCTTATTAAATTAAGCTTGCTAAAAGGCGGCACAGTGTGGTGAGGTAAGTTGCCTTTATCATCATCATCATCGCCATCGTCGTCGTCGTTTTTTGTCATCTTGGCGGCGGCGGCGGCGGCCGTCGGGCACAATTTGTAATTTCACGGTAGCGCACCAACCACTGCAAAATGCAGCAGCCACCATCCTGTTGCGTCCTTTTTCCCTTTTTTATATTTTGTACTTCGCTTAAGCTATACTTGAGCATTAATCGTTTGCTTAAGCAGGCAGCGATTCCATCAGGGCAAACGAAGTAGCAGCAACCGTGCAGGAGATAAAAATTACACGAAAAATACTTTTACAATTTGGCCATCGACTGTGATGATACCCCGTTGATGGCATAGAATGGCATAGAATGAGGCTGCTAATTATACCCTTGATACCCATTAGATATGCATTATATAACAGGTACCAGAGATGCCACTTGACAACAGCCAGCGTGTAATGAACTGAAAATTGTCCTTAAGCATCAATTTACGGCTCGAGACAGACGCGACATGGACCCATGGAGAAGAGCCATCAGCCGCCATCAGCGGTAGATCCACGATGACGACAAAGATGCTCTACTGATGGTGTTGCTGCCGCTGCTGCGGTTGGTGGTTTGCCCTGATAATTTGATGCTTGCCGATGCGCGATAAATATAATTTGTTGCACGTCATGTGTATTAACTTTTTGCAGACACTGTCGTCTGTAGCTCCGTCCGTCCGGCCGTCCATCGGTACGTTCGTTCATTTCCTACTGTCATTTACTTGGCAAGCAGGAGTGCCATTGGGAATGGGGAAGAAAAATGCTCGAGAAAATGGCAAAAAAGGGGCCGTGACTGCATTCTCCAAGGACTTGTCGCTATTTTCATTATGCAGCTATTTACACACGCCTTGGCCCCATTTGGGTGTTGTGTATGTGTGTCTCTTGGTGTGTATGCTGACCACGCCCACAATTTGTAATTAAAATTGCATAGCAAAATTGATTATGTATATATGTGTGTGTGTGTGTCGGTGTGTGTGTGTTAGTTTTTTGTTGTAGATGGCATGGGAATCGAGATGAAGATGATCGGGAATCGGGGGGCCAAAGTTGCTGTAAATGACAGTAAGTAATTTCCAGTGGGTCGCCAAAAGTGCGCCAAGTGGAAATTTTTAATTAAAAGCAAATGCTTTTGAGTTTAACTACAATTTTTTAACTCATACTTGTGGAGCTTACGGTGCAAGATAACAACCCGAAAATGCAAAAGCCCTGAACTGCTTGCTATAATGCTTCATTAAGGGCCAACACTTTAGCCCATTTGCTCTTTTTTTTCCCTCTCTCTCTATCTCTCTCTCCCCTCTCCCTCTTTCACTTAGTTTTTATATTAAAGTGTATTCTATAGAGACATTGAACAGAATGAGTTGGCGAGAGAAAGAGATTGGGTGGCGTCAACCTTCAATTAGCCAACTGACCGCCAAAAAGTTGCTTACAAAATTCTTTTTTGAGCGTCTATTCAAGTTTATCTCAACAACTGTTCAAAAACTGTTGACGGGGAAAAAAATGAATTCATTTTAGAAAACAAATTCATTTCATCTTGCTACTCGTTTGTTTTTTTCTTCCTATAAGTGAGCAATAGAATTAATCTCTTACTAAAAATAAACATTATATACCCAGCAATACTTTCATTTAATTTCTATAGTCTTGTCCAATTGTTTTGAACTAGTTACTCTAATTAATCTCTCGAAGAGTTTATTTTATCTGGAGCTTCGAAATTCCTATTAAATTCTTACAATGTTCATTTAAGTTTTTTTTTTTTTGAGTTTAATCAATTAAAACATATTTTAACCATATGATTTTTGCACTCATTTTCTGTAGATATTTATAGTTTCATTTTTAAGAAATATTCACAACTTTTCACGTCAAATTCATAATCTTTTCAGTTCCTTAATAGTCACGATCACATACATTTGACGTCTACATAAACTTAGACAAATCAGAAATAGAATATTGTGTTTACATACGGGGCCATTCTTCTGGTTCGTTCGTTTATAAAATGATACAAAACACTAAACTGCAATGTCAGAGAATTTCGTTTGAGTAAGCAACAACATAAGCATTTGTTAACGCAACAATACGTCACGTAAAACAAAGCCTTGCCAATCCCTGACCCTGTCCCTTGTCCCTCATCCAATCTTTCGTGATTTAATAGTCTTTTCCCTTTCAGTTATATATATAGAGTATGGGGATGATATCATGGAAAATTCATAAGCGGAAAAAAAGATAGACGTTTTTGTATATTTCAATTTTCAAATAGATATCAATTTTTTTGTGTCGCTTGAGTTTTTTATGCTAGCCAACTTTATGATTGTGCAGCGATTCAGAAAATTGGTAAAAACAAAACGTATTGTCTGTTTTATAAATCGATGAAAGGAAATGGGAAATCATGGGCTATGATTTTTAAAATTTTCCTGTCTGCCTGCTGGCTAAACCTTTGTTGCATTGCCAAAAAATTATTATAAATCTAAATGAAAAGCAGGTGATGAAAATGAAAGCTGAAATTGTTAAATGGAAAAAATAATCATGTAAAAAATAAATTGATAAGTTGGAGTTATGCATAATGTCATAAATAAATCATTTACAAATAGATCATCACGCCGACTTTGGTATACCATGCAAAGAGTCTAATGATTTAATACATTTAATACATTTTGGAGACTTTTACTATACCATTCCACTTAATGGGTGCATGGTATAAAACGTAAAATTCAAAATGAAATTGAATCTAATTCAATAGAACAAATGTTTATGCCGAATGCCTCTTCAAAAACGTCCAAAAAGCAAGCGCAGCATGAGGTTGAAATTTTCATTGAGTTTTGAGGACCAATTTTAAAGGACCAACCAATTCGTTTGATTTTAATATATGTGCCAGAAATTGTGATAAATTAATATGCGGATTGAGTACATGGAAATAGGAATGAGTCCTATGTATGTTTCCGTAATTGAATTGCGAACGAAATTGGTATTTAATTAATAAAGCAAATGCAATTTTTGGCATCGTCAGTTGGGCAAATAGACAACAACGACGACCAACATTGGAAAACATCAGGTCCATGTCTGGTAAGCAAATTACCATTTAGCACCCGGAGCTTACACACATTCAGTCATTCACACATAACCATGGAGCACACACACAGACGGACATATCTATTGGGTCCGTGTGTGTAGATATTGACATCAAAAGGTGGGGAAGAGAGTGATGTACAGAAAGTTTTAGTGGCCAGAGGACAACAAGCAAGCAAGCTACCAACCAACGAACCAGTCAAAAAGCAACCTAGCCAAAAATAGCAAAACTCTCTAACAGATTTTCGCTTCGTTTGAAATAATCAAAACGTCCAACAAATGAATGTGTCACCTGTACAAAAGTCGCACAGCAGGTCCTAAGCTCCGGGTCCAGATTGAAGTCCTGGTTCAGGGCACAACACAACACAACATAACACGACAAAGCCCATTATGGAGGAGTGGGATAGAATGGAATGGAGGCCCATGTGACGGGTAATAAAGCCAAAAGGCAAAAGGTAAAAACACCAGCAACAACATTATCAGCCTGACTGGCAGCAAATTGAGACATAGGAATAATAAAACAAACACACACACACACACACACACATATGCATACTTATATAATATGAATATCTATTCGTTGTGAGGAATTTATGTGGAAAATATTCATGTGACTCCTTTCATTAGAAATTAATCTATTAACTTAATAAGCAAATCTCAATTGATTACTCACACCTCTCAGTTCTTGTTTGTCAAAGTCAAGATGTGGACTTAAACACGTTCTTAGAGGTTCACCTTGGTCTCTCATACATGTCTGAAGTATTTGAGAAGTGTATCAATTAAACCCAAAAACTAAAATCGATTATAGGTACATACATACAACAGAGATACTCTTATCCATTGGATTAAGCCTTGGTCCACAGAAAATAGAGCAAAGAATTCCTAGCATAAATATTTATTACTTGATAGAAAAAAAGTCATAGTCGTAGTAGCCTGACCAACGGACAAGGACAAGGACAGCAAGTCGATTTCGATTTCGATTTAGGGGCTAACGGAAATGCCCTGACAGTCAGGAAGTACACTAGCCAGCTCAGCGAAGTGAGATGACCTGCGATTTCAGTCTCAGTCACTCTTTCTCTCTCTCTCTCTCTTCCTTTTTTCTTGCCCCACTCTAACCTCCATGGCTGCATATACTCAATGGCAATGACATTTACTATACACTTCAGCTCACTTGATGCTCGACTGAATGATTGATGCCTTTTATTCGTTTTCACAATTTGCGCAAAAACTTGATTTTCAAATCACATTCGTTAAAATCCCCAGAGCGATACGACCATGGCCATGAGCAAGGGCACGACACGGCGTACAAGGGGACAGGTTCTCGGTGTGGGAATTGGCCCAAGTATAACTATGGAGAAAGGGCATTAATGCCAAAGCCAACATTATGATTCCACGTAAACCAAACCGAACTGAATGCCAGCAGTAGCAGTAGAAGTCAAGTTGGCCATCTTGTTGGTATGTTTGGCATTTTTCAGAGTTGCTCTTGTTGTTGCTATTTTTGGTGTCGCATGTCAAGTGACAAATTTGGAAAATGACAAAATGCCCGATGAAAAATACGCGTCCCGTTGACCAACAACCGAGCCATGATAATCGAATTTTTTTTCCTTCTTTTTGCCATTTGTCCCCTGTAGTTTTGTTGTAGTGATTTTGATCGTTTATTTTCTCGCTTTTTCTTTTTTTTTTGCTACCTTTGAGTTGTCATAATTGAGTTTGTGACGCCCTCAACATTTGCTTCCAATTGGAATTTTCCTTGCATAAAAAATGGGAATTCTGTCTGCTGTTTATCCCTTCACTCACACATAGACACACACACACACAAAAACAAAAAAGAGAGAGAGTGAGAGAAAGAGATTTGTACCCTCCTTCACCCAGCATCAGGACAAAAATTGAAAATGAAATTTAATTAAATTTTGATATTCGTTTTGGCCATAAATGAGTTCAGCAGTAATTTTTGTACCCAGTTAGCCGGATAAGCGTATGTGTCTGTGTTTGTGTGTGTGTGTGTGTGTTTTTGCATTGGGGACAGCTGGGCCACATTAAAACTTGATTTCAATTGAAAATTCAAATGGAAGAATCCAAACGACGACGAGGACGAGCTGAAAACATCAGACCGAGACTTTGCATTGATAGAAAGTCAATATGCAATGCATGTGTGAGTATTTGCGTGTGTGTGTGCCTGTGTATATGTTGGCCATTGTACCCTTTGAGATTAGCCATGGCAAATTGCAAGAGCAATGCAAAAAGTGTTGTTGTTGCTATTGGCAGTGATTATGCTTTTGACCAGTGACCTGTGGCAGGAATCGTCTAACTTTCTATTAGTTTGTTTGTGGTCCCAATCAGCTCAAATCACCTACAAACGTGTCCTATCATAAAATTTACTTAGCTGTCTAGATCTATACAGCATATATATATATATATATGGTATTAAAATTGATTTTCATCTTATATTAGCCATATAGTCATACATAATTGCATGACTATGTGTGAAGGCCATCCATCCAAGAGAATAAAGAGACATATATATATACAAATGTCAAAATGTCCAAAATATATAATATATAATAATTTAAATCTTACTTAACTCCACTCTATATAAACTGAGAGTTAGTTCTCTCTTTAGCAGTTAATTAAAAATTTATTTTATTTAACTTTACTCTTAGAATCAATTTATTGATGATGATCTATTCTCTAAATTTCTATTTAAATGATTGAACTTGTCTATCCTTAATTATCTAAAACTTTAGAATATATTACTATTATTTTAAGCTTACCTGCAGAAAGCAGAATTAAACTTTTGTAATATTATTCGAATTAGTTTTATATTTTTCTTTTGATTTCAGACATTGTAAAAATACCACAGCAAAAAAAAATGAATTTAAAAATATTAAATTAATTGCTTATACAAATTATTGCAGTTTGATTGTTTTTTTTTTACGAAAAATGTTATAAATCCCTTTAAATATTATTCATGTGTATATAAAAGTTATTAAAAAAAATAGCCAAATTAAATGTGATGAAAACTGTTTGGCTTGGTTGTAGCAGGTGCTAACGAGCTTTTTGGTTCAAAGTTAAGCACAATAAATTCAAAAGAGAAATCAACTATTAAATGAGAAATCAATCAATTAAATTTAATTAGTCTAAAAAACACAAATACATATATAAAATTTCATGAAATTCATGGAAAGTAGGAGATTTTCTTTCCTGTCTAATACCGTAATTAAGATTGTTCCTAGGTGAATTTTCTATTGTTCTCAATTTTCAATGTAATAATTCGATAATATTTTCTCCATTCAAAAATAGATTTAGAACGATTTTGATTAAGTTTATTTGTGTGTTTGTCTGTTGGGAGCGATTAACTTCAATAATTAGATTCAAGGCAAGTCGAGCAGCAATAATAATAATAAACGGCCAAAGGAGCGCATCGGCCAGAACGTATTGAGTTAAATACAAAAGTAGTTTCAGCTTGACCTCAAAACACACATGAAACAATACGTTTTGCCATAAAATTAGCTTTTGGCATAAATCTTTCGTAAGTATTCACAACATAAAGGCGAAAGAGAGATAGAGAGAGAGGGGAAAACAGGAAGAAATGGGGCAAAACTAGGCAACAAATGAGCCTAGGACAAAGAGTGTGTGTGCGTGTGTGTGTGTGTGTGTGCAGATGCGGCCAGGTGTGTCCCTTTTGTTTTTGTGTGACTCTGTGTGTGAGTTAAGTAGCAATAGTTTACACGCCAGTAGATTTCCCTTATTACCCTGCCCCACCTGTCAGTGTGAGTGTGTGTGAGTGTGTGTGTGTGTGTGTGTGTGTGTGTGTGTGTAAGCGTACCGCATGTGGTTGTTGCGGCTTGCGGTCAAAAGAAAATGGGTGGCTGGGTGCACTTACTGGCCAGCATTCGGTTCCCAAATCCCATTGGCGATTGCTCGGCAACGAAATTAATCTCGCACAATGTGCCAAAGTGAAAATGCAGAAGAAAATACTTATAATACAACACCAAAAACAAAACAAAAACAAAAACAAAAAAAAAAGGACCTGCCCGCCCGCCTTTTTCTACCCACAAAAGGTATGCATTGAATTGGAAGAGGGCAGAGGCAAAGCCGAGGACGAGGATAAGGACGACGACGAGGACAACAAAGTCATTGGCTTCCACACATATGTGTCGTGGCAAGTTTTTGTATGCTGCCGCTCATGTAATTTATCAGTAAATTAAGCAATTTGTTTTATTTATTCCATTACGTAAATCATGCAATTTGTGCCCGATTTCGTCATAGGCCGGCGACAAACGGAACGAAAATATGCCAACGGCAGCGATTTCTGGCCAGGATTTACATGTGTAGCCACCACCCACCACCTCCATTATCATGGCTTTGGTTCTAGCACCCTACATACATATGTACATAGTTGTTCAAGTTGTTTTTACCTACACGCTTTGGCAATTTTATTAAAATCACTTCGAGAAGATGGAAGTGGATTTCGGTTTGGGTTTGAGTTCCTCTCTTGGTTTGGGTTTTTGGAGATTCCATGGCATACAGTGCCGCCATAAAAGCAAACATAATGAGCACACGCATACATTTCCCCTACTAACACATCAACACAACACGACCCATCTCCCTACCAACCTGCCCCGCCCCTCCCTCATGTGAGTGTGCGTCAAAACTTGCCTAGAAAATGTATGAATCTAATAAACAAAAGCCGTATATTATTAGCTGCGGATTTGTTTGTTGCTGGCTCTAGCTCCGGCTCCGGGTGCGAAGGAGTTATAGTAGGGTATACTTATGGCAATGGCTCAATGTTGTCGACTCTCGGCTTTGCGTTGCGGCTGGGGATGCGGTTCTGCGGCATCGCCAACGTTGTTCAACATGGCACAAATTATGTTAGTCGGCAATCTCAGAGGATTGACTATGCATGAACGGAAAGCAGTAGTAAGTACGGGATGGTATAGGGACCACATATGAGACGATGCCTAAGCGGACTAAGGCATAGGCCCAAACACACACACACACACACTTGCACACAACAGGCAAATGTTATCATAAGTTATGACTAAAGTTTTTCCAAGCATTAGTTTAGTTCGTTCCTTACACTGAACAAATTAATTATATACCTACATACAACGATATATGAATAGACAAATTATTCGTTTTCTTTTAATAAATGGCTTTCAACTTATAATGGGAATCCATGTAATTGTAAAACAATTATGAGTTTTCATATTGTTTATTACTTTTATAATTTTGTTGAAATTTCCCATGGGTAAGAATCGTATGGCTTTAGAATCAGACAAGTTTAAGTTAGCATAATAGTCTTAAATAGTCTTTAAATGATTAGAAAGGTTTATCTAATAAGTTTTTCATTTTAAACATAAGAGAATTCTCTAATTAGTTCTGTTAATAATGTGGTTCAACTAGCTACGGATCTTGATCAGAATTTTTGGTCTTTTGAACTAAAATTATTTTGCCCAGTGTAAGTTGGCATTGGCGTTGGCGGCTATCAACAAATAGGCATCAGTGGCATTTAAATACGAGTACACCAATTCGGTTTCTGTAGTCGACTATTTCAGTTAGCTTTCCCTTCCCTGTCTACCGCCCAATTTGCCATGTAGCTTCATCGTGTGGTAAGAGGTGGTTGGAGGTGGAGTGGAGCAACAAGAGTAATATTCAGTTAGTTATTTGGCCCGGGAAATGTACAAAAAGGTAACCACGGCAACTGACACTGTCGGCAAGGACGAAACAGGAAGTGTTTGGCTTGTGTGTGTACTGGTAATGTAAATACTAATGGAGCTGGTTCAACTAGATGGTTAGAAGAGAGGATACAGGATAAATGGAGGGAGAGGGGTGACTGTTTGTTGGTGGACAGGTGGACAGGTGGCCGGTTGGTTGGCAAGATGAAACTACACTGAGCTCATACAACGACATTTGTACACGTACACACGATTAGATGGGCAGGACAGCAAAGCCAGGACATGCACTCTCACACACACACACACACACATACACATATACACGGACACGCGCAAACAATGAAACGAAATTTTTGCGCTCTGGCATCCTTAAGGCGAAATGTAATTTCCTGTGACAAAATACAAAGCTAATCCCCAACACACAACGTTGTCGAGCTTGGAGAGTGGAATAAATTCGCCATCCTGCAAAAGTTGGCTAAAGGATTTGTGTGTTTGTAAGTGTGTGTGTGTGTGTGTGTGTGTACGCTTGCAGGACATCCCAGTGACTTCGATACGTGCAACGAACCGTACGACTATCCGTTCAGCGACTTCACTCTCCTTGGCCCAGAGTCGACACCGTCAAAGCAGGTCAAGGCTTTAACTTCTCACACTTTTCCGTGAGCTGCTTTCAGTCGTTTGCCATTTGATGAGCGTCCGGGAAGCGTTTGCGAGCCTTCATTGCCTCGTATCGCACAGCTGCCCAAAAACCAAATCGAAAGTTGAACTTTTTGTGTTGCAACAACAACAACCACCACAATAACTGGAACGAAGGAGACATTTGTCGTGTCTTTGATTGCCAAAACCTCGTGTACTATTTTGTATTCGTAGCAAGGGCTTTCGTTTGATTTCTCAAGTGTAAACTGCAAAAGGATTTCCAGCTCGCCCTACAAATATCAATATGCCAGTCGAGCAGCATGACTCGGCCCTTCCTTCAGCCCACAATCTACTTAAATAGGTGGAGACATTAATTCAATGGGTCAGGTAGTCAGGTAGTCAGGTAGGTATGTCCACACCCAGACTCACTCACTTACACACACACAAATAGACACAGAGCCAGATGCAAATTTAAGCCAAATTGAAGAGCGACTTAAGCCGCTGGCAAGTGCATCGAAATGAAACCAAAATAGCATCAACAGAAACTGCCAACTCCAGTCCTGGTTAGGCATTCCAGCAATGTGGCCAGCGTCTAATTTTCACAATTGTCCAAAGGCTTGGGCTGGTCTCCAACTGATTGACAGCAAATTTAAGCCCCGAAACACTACGAAACTCACAGTGGTCGAATATGATTAATATAAGTTTCTAAGCAAAAACAAATATAAAATATTTACACACTCCCCCATCATATTTTAATTGCTAACCACAAACTCTTAACTTAAAGGCAAATGGAAAATATATTAAAGAGCTTTCTCTCCTCTTCAGGTGACTGCCAGAGTATGCATATTTCTATTTCTTTGCATAATACTCAAACGAACAGGGCAAAAAGGCCATGCTGGTTCTGGCCATTCAAGTTGTCTGTCTCTGTTGGGTCTCTAACAAACAGCATTGCTATGCCACATGCATATGAAAGGAACAAGGTGAGTGGGTGGGCCGGACTGAAACTGGCCAACCCAAGTCGGTCCTGTCGATCAGAACCAAATGCTGGAACTGCATTTTGTTTGCCTGTCACAACTTGCGGGATGCCGTTGCCATGGTCGTTTCGTATTTGGGGTCTCATTAAAGCACTAAATTCTTGCTGCGAACCAAATACCTTGACACATTGACTAAAAGCCGCTTAAATGGTAGGGCAAATTAAATGTAAGCTAGACTTAGTACTAGATTAACTACAAACTCTCTCAATGAATGCCCTTTTGAAATGAAGTTCTAAATGTCGCTTTGAGAACATCAAAGACGAACAGAAGAAGGGGCAACTGGCATTGCTTCGAAAGGAAATGGATTTTAGGAATATTTTTAGCTTACTATCATTAATATTTTCATAGGAGGAATCAAACTTGAAGGTTTCCCAATTAGGTCATATATGTATTTATCTGTATGTTATCTTTATAATATTCACCAAAGGACACATTTGACAAAACAATATCTTCTATATCCCTAAAACTAATGGTCCTATTGTCCTTTGTCCTTATTCATTCTGCATTGTGTATTGTAGGTTGTAAGCGCGTGTTGTCCTTTAGCTCGTTTGCATGTCGCTTCATTATTTTGTTTGTTCATTCCCTTTCTTCAGGTCAGAGGAAGCAGCACCTGCATCGCGTCTCCCCCTGCATTCGTATTCATTCCCTTATCCCTTTCCTTTGGCTATTTTCTATTTCTATGCAGTCATGCATAATGGCTGGCAAACGTTTACAATGGCAACAGCATGGATTTCCGCACGTTGCCATTTGCGGTCCATTTGCGGTGGAGGCGAATAGGCGGATAGTTGGCGATGGGTTAGACCCGTTAGCATGATTGAAAAACGTGCCCATGCCAGCTGGAATCCCGAACCAGATTTATCCTACGCCATCTCCATGTCGCCTGCTGTTGCTCCATGCAACCAGAGTTTAAATTGCATGCCATTCTGTGTGCTGTCAGTGGCATTGTTGTTGCTGCTGCTGCTGCCCGTCTCTTCCAAATTACGTAATTTATTTTAACTGTGTCAAATCCACGCCGATCGACAACGATTATGCTGGCAAATTGCAACAACAATTCCTTTGCCATTTCTCTACAAAGTCATCATGCCCATTTTCCGCCCACCACCTTTGGGTAGATTCCCACCATTTGGACAATTTGTTAACGTCGCCGGCATCCGTCTTTTGTCTCTCCATTGTTGGGATCTGGGACCAAGGACCAGGCACAAGAGCACACCGAAAAGCGAGAAGCAGAAACAGGATCCAGACTGGAAACGGGACGAAAACTGCTGCCACTCACTTGACTGCAATTAACCGCAGTGTGCTAATTAATTTGCTCATAATTGATGCGATTATGTGTTTCATTTGTGTCCCAAATACACAAAACGAAATGGAACCAACGAAGCAACTGGCGCCAGGGGCGGCATCAAAACTCGTGTGCTTACAAAATGTTGAGGAGCACAGAGGAGTCCTGGTTGTGGTCCTGGTGGAAATCAAGCGAATTGCCTGCCAGCCAGTCGGCCAGTTAGCCTGCCTGTTACACACACACACACACACACACACACACAATTTATTAATACCACCAGTCAATTGTAAAACAGTCACGAGCATCCTGAATGCAAACGGAAACGAGCCAAATTGCAGACGGAAATGGTAACGATTGTGGGTCAAGGCGGTCGGTCAGTGGTTGGTCAATCGAAGTGGATTTTCAACTGTCGATTCCCATTCCCGACTGTCTTCAAAACCCTCTGTCCATTCACTTGGGGATCGGGGAGTTATTGTCACCGATATGTATGGTATGTGCAGGATAGAATTTGTTGCCAGCAGCAAAAACTGAACTGGCATTTGAAGTGTCCCCGCACAGAGTTTTGCAAAAATACCCAGATAACAGAATGGCAGCACCAGAGAAATGGGAGAAAGAGGCTTCTCTTTCTCCTACACTCACCATGCCAACCCGTTGGGCAGTTAATGTAGCGCTTTTACAATTGTAATGTGAGTACAAACGTTATGGGTATGAGTTAAAGCGTCCGTTCATTCGTTCAGTGTGTGCGTGTCTGGGTGTCAGGGTGTTAGGGTGTTGGATGTTGAATGTTTGGGACAAGTTGGTGTTGTTGGCTTGTACTTACCATTTAGGACATGCACACGAACGCTGGCAACATCTGCATTGGAGGGCGCACAGGAATACTTGCCCGAATCGGCCAGATCTGCATTCTGTATAAGCAGAAATGAGGTTGTCACATCGCCCTTTTCGGTAATTACCGACACGCCGCCTCTTGATGAATCATAATTAATGACCTGCAAAATGTAGCAGTAGAGAGAGAGAGAAAGACAGAGAGGGGGAATAAAAATGATCAGCAAACTTGTGAATAAATACAAAATTACGACATTCCAAATGAGACATAGAAAGAGAGAGGGTAAAGAGTGGAAGAAACTTAAATTTTAGCCTAATGACAAATACGAATAAAGCATGTAAGAGGAATTTTGGCTACAACATAAGAAAGAATTTCTTCTTTTAGTTTTTGTTTACTTAACACTAAAATATTGCGTTTTGTTTTCAATATTTTCTACTCAAGGGAAATAAATCTAGATAAAATATTGCGTTTTGTTTTCAATATTTTCTACTCAAATATCAAATCTAGATATGTAAAAATTTAGCTAAAGAAAGTTGTTAGAAATTCTTCTACTAAACATCTACTAAACTTTCAGCAAATTATTCTAATAATTAAAAAGACTAACTAAACTTTCAAAAACTCATTTAAACTCTATTGAAACCAGCAACCAATCAGCTTACTGTAGTAAAACCTATCGAGTGATTGACAATGCGAAATTATTAAGTGGTTTACAAAGAGTTAATAATGACTGTGAGGAATCGAGCCCTAAACGTAAAGGACGAAAAAGGATCGTTACATGATATCCATTTTGAGATAAATTAGTTATTTTTTTCATATTTTTCATATCGATTTTGGCAATTGTAATTGTTTTGTAAACATTTTGAAAAATGTTGTTGGCAAATGAAGTGAATTTAATGTTCAGTGTTTGTTGTTTTACTTTTTGCATCAATCCGTAGTTACATTTCATCACTCTGGGGTGTGTACTGACATGTATCCTTTTAATTTTGTATTTTTGTAACTTTCAAATGCGTGTCTGGGGAGGGGGGAGGGGTCAGGGCACACCCACACGATACGTAGCGATGGCAACCAACAGCTGTGCTTGACTGACATTACAAATCAGCGACATGTCACTACGTCTTGTTTATTTTTCGTTACGAAAATGCGTTTAAAATTGCCATTTTAATTGGAATTTGATGGCTCGACCGGGCTGATTAAAGTTAACTTACATATAACCGATGACATCAAAGGTCGACAGGGATCAAGCGGAGCGGCGGGTGTTCCGGGCTTGATGGTTCCGGGTGGCACTAAGCAAAAAAAATTATGCTAATCAAGTGAATTTCAGTCAGCAGTTGGCCCCATTATGATTATTACTTTCTGCTCATACGGAACGATAGGAAAAATCAGAGAGGCAGCAGCTATCAAAGTCAACTTCATTATCGATTAATATCGCAAGAAGGATGGAAGAGAGACAGCGACGAGATAGCTAGATGATGATGATAGAGATAGAGCATGGGGAAGAGGATAAAGATAGCTGCTTTTAACAGCAGCGAAATGCATATTAAGTCACAGACGGAGCTGACAAAAACAAATACTGGAATAATTTGCCAATACAGAAAGCAGCAGCAAGTTCATGACAGGCAAGAAGGACAGCTAAACGAATCGAAACGAAAATGAGAGATAGAGAGAGTCGGGATAGTGGATGTGGGGAGAGGGGAATGGGTATTAACACATCATGCCACTGACAGCAACTAAAGCAGAGAAGAAACAAAAACAACAACACTTTGCGGAAATGAGACGCTGGCCAACCCTTGGCCCTTTGGCCAACAGATTGGCCCTTGGGCAGATTGCCCTTTGTCGGCTGAGCGCGCATAATTTGCCTTCTAATCTCAACTAATCGACAACATTTGCAATAATATGAAGAATAAGAATGAAAGAAAAAACTTAGCGTTACTGATAATGATGACGATAGCGAAATTTAGATATAAAGAAGTTGAATATTTAAACGAGAACCTCGACAATATGAATACCTGCTAAACTATCAAAAATATACTTTAATTTCGAAAAAGGTTTTATATACTTATAAACTGATCTGTAACGAAAAAAATTAACATATCCAAAGAAAGAAATGATAATAAAATAAACCATTTGTAAGCTGCATTTTATAAACTTGTTGGCAATAAAAGAATAAATATTAAAATAACTGTAAAAGAAACTTAAACTTTATACCCTGTAATCTAGTGTAACCTTCTATTATGGTAAATTTTCCATTTTCGTTTCCTACATAAATCCAGAAGTTTTAAACCAAAATGATTGGCTGGATGTAATATATGAATAAACGATTTCACCATTAGCTGAGATGCAGATGAACCCATCACATCCACTGCCAAATGGTTCCGTGGTATTAAAACAATGACAATGACACAAAACTTTGTCACGAAAACTTTTGCCAAGTGAAAAGTTTGCCTATCATCAAAGCCAGGCCATGCCGGCTGGTTTCTACTCCTGTCTCAACTTTTGTTCCTGCTTCTGTTTCTACTCTTTCGCCTTGTGCCCATTGTTCACACACACACACACACACACACACAGAGTGTCTGATCCACTTTATGCTGACTTCTGTCTGTGGCATCAGCATAAATTTCATATTTGTATTATAATTTGTTCGGCACTAATTTGCTAATGAATGAATATATGGTATACGCTTGGTCCCTCTTGGAACTAAAACTGCTCTTGGTCATTTGATGAATTGAAAGAATGGAGAAAGGGAGAGGAAGGAATATAGAAATCAGAAGACAAAAAACGAAACATAAAAAAAAAAACAACATTTTGCAGTCATGAAGCAAAACTGCATTAAAAATTTACACCATGCCGTTTGCAATTTTCATGACAACTGCAGCTGTTTTTCCACCTCCCCCCGAAATACATACATACATATATATGTGTGTGTGTGTGTGCGACTCCTGCAAAGGATGATGGGGATACATAGGTGCTGGTTGGTGGTTGTGGTGGCTCTGACTGAGCCGAAGGGACACCATTGCCCGTATAACAATGACAAAAAGTAAATAAAATATTTGTGTGAAATGTTTGTCGCTCATTGAAAATGCGCATATATCCGATTTATGTGGCACTTTGAACGCAATAATCGGCCGCATTTTTCTTCGTTTATTTTCCCCGAGAACATAAAAAAGAAAAACCAAAAAAATCACAAATATTTTATCCACTAAAAGTACATAAAAGTCACCAAAAAGTCACGTGTGGGAGGTAGAGACGACGACGAGACGATATTGAAAAACGGAAAGAAAATAAATTGAAATGCCATTTCAATGGGATTGACGTTCATGCGTGGCCCAGGGCTATGATTGGAAAGATGAAAAAAATACTCAGTTAGCTGAGTATAATTGCCTTATACATGCTTCGATTTTGTGAAATCAAGGTAGAATAAACCCATTTGGTTTTTTTTCACCACACACACACACACACACACACACACACAGATACAGCCTGGCGTGTGGATGCAGACATATGCCACATGAACGTCAGGCGGAAATACCTGCCAAGCCACGCGGAGTGGTTGGAGGTGCTAAGGGAAGAAGGCAAAATATGTAACACGTTAACTACAATTAGCGGACGGAAGTGCGAGCAAAAAAGTGTTGAATACTTTTCAACGCTGTGGCCAGCAGCAACAGCAGCCATCGAAAGAAGGACGTTGGAGGTATGGAGGACAAGAAGGTAAGGCAGTAACTCAGCTAGCACTCGAGGCAGTGCATCAACTGAGTTTATCCATCCATTAAACTAATTAACAGCAAATTTGCATGGATCGTAAATAATCCGTGTGCACAGAACAGGACGTCACGGAGCCCTGGAGAAGCAAAGGACGAGGTCATACACATGTGTGTATGTGTGTGTAGCTCATGCACTTACTATGCTGGGCTGCTCATGGCCAGGTGCCCAAATGCACACAATTGCGGCACAGAGCGGCAAGGATTTTAATTAGAAAATTCCAGGAATACATTAAAATGCGCCAAGTGGCAAGCCAAGAACTGAGGAGCAACACTGGCAATGGTTACAACAGTGGCAGTTGGCAGCAGGATTTGTGTGCTGCACTCTTAACACTTTGTCCGGCAAGTTTACCTACGTTTCTGGTCTGTTCTTTTCTGCTTATGGTACATTCGTTTTGTCTTTACTTTTTTCTGTTGGCTATTTTGTTTGGCTTTTGCATTGCAATTAGCGTGCAACTGTTGCGGCAATGTCTCCGAGCAGGCACCCAGTCACGGTGTCCTTTATTTGTATCTTTGTATGTGTGCATCTCGTTTAAGCCCTTTTAATGCTGCGCAATTAGCTTCTAAGTTTATGCTACCTTCTGCTCCTGCTTTTTAAATCGCTTAAAACAACTGAGCTAATTGGCAGCATGCTGTCACTTTGGTCAAACCAAAGATGGCCAAGAGACTTAAGGCTAAGCAGAAGACATGCATCCACCTGATGACCTATCTAAAAAACTTTATCGTCCATTTTTGTTCATTAATTAATTGCCGCATAAGCCAATCAGCTTTGTCCAAGGTTTAAAACTGATTGAACAGGGGGAGAACATTTTCATTGTTGACTTTACACTATTACTACAATCAATTTCGTCTAGAGAAAACTAATATAATATAAACACTTAGAACGGGTGAAAACTAAAGTCAACTTGAACAATTTCTGAACATTAACAAGACACAAATTGAAAAGTAATGATAGGCATATTTTGTACCCTAACATTTACTATTACTAGGACTAAAGAGGTCTCTGCTAGCCAATTCGCTTATTACTACGTGGCGTAAGGAGGGGGAAGGGCGAACAAAAAAAAAAAAAGAAACGGAAAATGTAACAATAAAGTTTAATTACCTCCTCGTGATGATACCAAAAGATGTAGGCCGGCGGTTCGGGGCTGAACTTTACAGTGCAAGTGAGATTTATGGTGCTGCCTTTATCAACATGAAGGTCAGGTCCTCCAAGTATAGTCGCCGTTGGCACTGTCAGCGCGGGCAGGATACGCAGCAATGAGAAATATACCCGAAAAAAACCAGCACGCACACACATACAAATAGAAGAGAAGAGAAAGAGAGAGAATGAATAAGAAGCTGACGCTGTGGAAGGAAGAAGTGCATGAAAAACGTTGTTAAAAAACAAAGACAAAACCGAGAGGTAGAGCAAAAACGTTGGGCCATAGAAGGTACCAAGCTGAAGGCCGGGTTGACACTGTAGAATAATAAACTACGAGATAAAATGGAATTATTGTCGTATAAAAAACCAAGTTCTCGACGTTCCATCGACATCGCCTTTACCGTGCGTGTTGCGCACTCGTTTGCTGTGTGTAATTTATTTGTTCAACAAGGTTTCTTCGTTCATTTTTTTTGCTTGTTTTTGCGCTTGTGCCATCTCAACGGGTGCCCTTTGTTATTTGCGACGACAAATGGTTGATTTTTTATGAAGCCGATGCCGATGCCGATGTCGATGTTGTTGATGCCCATGCCCATTCGCATTCGCCAAGCTGAAAACGAATCCAAAAAACCGTGGGGCGGGGGGAGGAAAGAAAAAGAAAAAAACAGTAACTGTCCCCACTTTTACTTACCGACAACGTTCAGACGGACAAAATAACTGCGCACCGGCTGCGTTGATATCTGACATTCGTACATGCCGGCATCTCGTTTCTGGGCCCATTTTATCTGCAGCGTCCAGTCATCGGTGTCCTGATGATGTGTGGCTTGAAACCGCTGATCGGATGTGTATGTGTATGAGCCGACAGTGAGTATGTGAATGTCACGGTGTCGTATCCAGGATACCTGCAATGACGTCAAGTGAATGCGTTGAGACGAGAAGAGACGACAGAATATACCAAAAAGAAAGAAACAAAAGTCAACAAAATGTTTATTTTTAACAGATGTATGATATAGCAAAAAAAAAAAAAAAGGAAAGAAGCAAATGTGACATTGCGTATGCTCTTTCTCTACAATACACATATATGTATGTATGTTATAAAATTTGTGTGTGTGAAATGGATGGGTAAACTGTGAGACACTTCCATTTGGCAGTGTAATAACACTAAAAAGGCGGAGCCAGCTGAAGTTGAAGCGGGAGCATTAAAAATGCAGCAATTGAAAAACAAATTGCCGACGCAGAGCCATCAAATTCGAATGAAATGCGAGGGCTTACACTGATTAATCAGCATTCTGACTCAGGGCATGCGTGACGTATGAGTAATGTGTCGTGAGAGAGGCAACAGAATGAGGGGGAGAGGAGAGTATGGAAAGCTGCTTGACTTTGACAAGTTTATGGGTCGCAATCCTTGCCGAATCTCAGGGTCCTACCAATTCCCTTCTCAATCCTCTCTCTCTTTCTCTCTCTCTGTCGCACCCCTCAGATCTCCAAATGATTCTTGTTGTTGCTGTCTGTTTGCGCTTTCGAGTTGTTTTTAGCTTTGCTTAATTATCACAAAACTTTTTAAGTAGTTTGCGTTGCACAGAGATAACTTTGTAAGCTGATGATGCTTTTGCTGCTGCTCCTGGTGGCTGCCTGTCTCACTGCCCCACCTTGGGCGCGGTTTGGGTTTTGGTTTGGGTTTGGGTAATATGCAAACTTATTAAGTCAAATGTAAATGCAAAATTATCGCACTTGACAGTCATACAAATACCCAAACACCCACACACACACACTCATTCACACACACACATACGTGGCATGGGGGCAAATGCAAAAATGATGCGTGCGTGCGTTTAATTATACGAAATGTTGTTGCATACTTTCAAGAGTCGACTTCAAAAAACAACAAACCTTAAAAAAAAAGGACTACCGGGTGGTTGGTTTTAGAAAACATTTGTGAACTGCATGTAGACTGCAATGAGTGGGGCCAAAGCGGCGGGGGGTGGGCCAGCTTGAATGGTGAGAAAAACATGTCGGGTGGCTCTTTCAGCAGCAAAACGACAACTCTGCCATTAAACAAACATTTTACGCAACAAATTAAAGCGTAATTAACAAGTGCACGCTGTGTGTGCCTCATGTGGCCATGTAATGGGGCAATCCTCACTCCCAGCCCTTTCCCTCACGCATCTCTCTGTTATATTAGCAGCAACGCCTCTGAAGTACACACACACACACAGGCACACATACCAGCACACACAGACACATGGTTGGCATGCATGCACATTAACAGCGACTCGACTCGACATTCCGCTTCAAGTTGCAAGTCGTGCCCAGTTGGGGGCCTAACTTTAGTTGATTGTGGGCGAGGGTGCGGCAGAGGCAAAGGGTGAGGGTGAGGGTGAGGGTTTTTTTTCGGGTTCGTGCAACTCGGACTGCTGCACTGAGCTGAGCTGCTGCCAAGTGCTGTTGACGCGTGCGGCGAGTGCAATTTCAGCGAAATTGTTTAAATAATTTCTCGCTCAAATGCAATTGAAAGTGTAGAGAGAGAGTATAGCGTATAGTGTATGGGCGTGGCATCATGTGGTGGCATGGGCGCGCCGCATGGTTGTGGGCTCAAAAAGGCGCGCCCACTTGAGGTTGAACAGCTGATGTATCTGTGAATGTGTGTGTGTGCTTGTGTGTATGCTATTGAGTGAGTGTATGTGTGTGGCACTCGTCGCTCTTTTGTTTGGCAAGAAATTAAAAGTTGCGCCTGCCAACAGCATCCTGCACCAGGCACCACCAGCAGGACAGGAAGAGAATCTGCTGCCACTGCTGCCGCTGCTGCTGCTGTTGGCGCATTTGTGTCAAGTACTTGCAAGCGTGTTGAAAGTTTGTTGGTTTTTGGCATTTGGGGCATGCTCCACCATTTTCATTCTACTACTCTACTATTTGTTTGCCTTTGTGTTAATGAGAGGGGGGGGCGAAGCTATGGAGAGGGATGCACCAAGTGTATAACCAAAAGGGACAAAGGAGACGCAAGTTGAAATAGATTCTACTATTCCGTCCCCCCTCTTTTATTCCTATTTCCATTTTCATTTGTTTGTCAGTTTAAAATTCTTGGCCAACACGATCTGGCCATCATTAATCGTTCTTCTTTCTCCGCCCCCGACTCTACGTCACGCTGACTAATTATTCATAAACTTGGCGGCATATTAAATGTAAAAAAGTTGAGTTAAAAAATTGTCACGCCCAAGCGTAGTCACAATTATACATTTCATTTAACACCGAGAGACGGAAAGGAAAGAAAACGAAGATGAAAAACTCTGACGGAAAATGTCTGTCTATGGGAAAATCTTTAATAGTATTTTCCGCTTTTAGCTCAATGCTCCTTTTCTTAATTAAATATGCCAAATTAAAAAATTGTTGCCAAAGCAGTTTACGTTGTGCATATGTAACAACAATTTTCCAACTTCTTCCTTTTGAACAGGATCCAAAGAAAGTAGAGAGGGAGGGCCGAGCAACTCCAAGGAGCAGCAGGTTGCCGTTGGGGGCGCCCTTTGTATTTTGGGCAAGTTCTATTAGAAAAGTAACAGCAAGAGGCCTAAAAGAAACAAGAGTTAGGCAAGAGGGAGTTGGAAAGTTTGGGGCGTGGCAATTAAAGCAGATAAACAAAGGCAAACAGCAAACCAAACCAAATAAAAACAAAACAAAAAAAACGAGAAAAAGGAAAATTGCTAAATTTTTATAAAAAGACAAAACAACTTAATGCCGCTTCGAAAGTTGCTTCGTTTTCGCCCACAAAAAGCAAACAATACACAAACACATACAATAGCAGTCAAAAAGCAACCAAAATGCTGCCCAATTGAGGGTCCTTCTGGGTTGGGAGCTGGGAGGGGAGGGGGACGCGTAGAACTAATTAAAAATTTTGCAGTCATGCCAAGGGAATTACATTTTCAGGCTACGCGACTGCGGACAGGTTGAGAGAAGAAATCAACGACAGAATTACGAAAAGTTAAGACAAATAAAAACCAGAGGGCCGGGGCTAACTTTGACCCCGTCAAAGTTTGTATACCCTTGCAAGTTTTTTGTGTAAAAGGTCTAATGCTTGCGAAAGAACGGCTTAGAAAATAACGAAGTTATTGATCAAAGTCACTGTTCACCACCGATTGTTCCTATGGGAGCTATATGATATAGTCGTCCGATCTTAATCAAATTTGGCACAGTCATTAATAGATGTGCTAAACTGAGAAATATAAATTTTTATGACAATTGCGTCAAAAGTAACGAAGTTATTGACAAAAGTCACTGTTTTCGAAAGATCGTTCCTATGGGAGCTATATGATATAGTCACCCGATCTTGATCAAATTTGGCATAGTCGTTTATATGTGTAATTAACTTACCAATATTAAATTTTACGATAATAGCTCAGAAAATAACGAAGTTATTAAGAAAAGTCACTGTTCGTGACTTTGTCATTTGTATGGGAGCTATATGATGTAGTGATCCGATCCGGCTGAATCCGAGATATACAACGCCTGCAGTATATACAAGCCTACATGCAAAATTTCAGCTCTATAGCTCTTACGGTCTAGGAGGAGTTTGCGTTGATCCAGACGGACGGACGGACGGACGGACGGACGGACGGACGGACGGACGGACGGACGGACGGACGGACATGACTATTTGAACTCGTCTCGTCGTGCTGATCAAGAATATATATACTTTATATGGTCGGAGATGCTTCCTTCTATGCGTTGCACACTTCTGACCAAAATTAATATACCCTTTTTGCAAGGGTATAAAAAGCGAAAAACCAACTTTAAAGACTCGGCAAGTCGTCACGCGCGAGCGGCAAAAACAAAAGTTTTCACAAATTTTTACAGACACGACTTTCTACTCTACTCACCGTTTTGTTGGCCAAATTTCGCACACGGCAACTGAGATAGGCCGATTTGCCCATAAGGGCGGTGACATTGCGCGGCGTTGAGGGATCAAAATAGGGTTCCATCCATTTGGGATGAGTGTAGCCAACGGTGGGTGCGGTGGGCAGCATCATGGCTTGCTGACTTTGTGATCCTGATGCTGTTGTTGTCATCATCTCATCCAACGAATTGTAACCCTCGATGGGTCCTTGCACACCGCCATTTGTCATATCTGCAAAGGGAAAAAAACAAACCAACAAAAATATGAGTTTTAAGTGCGAAAAAGTCAAGAGCTGCAAATAGACACAAAATGTTTCTAATCCTTTGCCAACGATGTGTGTTTGAGTGTGTGTGTGTGTGTGACTGTCGACGGTGTATATTTGTATATGTATGTGACAGCTTTTATCTTTGTGCGGCGCTCCGCAAAAAAAGTATTCAAATCCAAACTGCAGCTGTTGGAAAAATTTGTGTGGCATGCAGCAGCCCAGCAAATTGTTAGACTTGCTGTAGAAAAAACTATCAAAAATAGAAAAGACACAACCGAAACTAAAGGCACACAAAATTTTCATTTAAATTCATTCAAGCCGATATCCTTAGAGGCCATGGCCGATGGCATACGGATCTAGTCTTAAAGTCATCTGCTTTAGAGAATCATATCTATAGAGATCTTTGTCCAACTAACTTTGCTCATTAAAAGTGCATTGTGGTCGAAAAGGTGGGCAAGTGGCCACAACAGTTGATGTGCCTGATGTCCCTTTGCCTTCCTGTGTATGTCAATGGTTGACACTATTAAGCCTTTAGTTTCAATTAGAATTCAACGGTATGAGATCCGAAGCAAAAGGGTTGGGACCAGGCAGCAAATGCATTTAAAAAGCCACAGACAAATGCCACAAAATGAACGCACACAGTTCGCTTTTACACCCACACACTAACGCTGCACAGTGGTTCAAAGATAATAACGACAGAATTGCATAATTGCGAAATATTTTCACATTTGCTAAATAAAAGTTAAAGATAAATGCAGAAAATTCTTCTCTATCTATAAACTTTTCTTAGAATGTTGTGTTTTCTCTACTTTATTATGAGAAAATTTAATTTGAATCTTGCCTTGACTTAAAGCATCATGGACTTTCACAAATACACGCACACACAAATACATGTATATGAATGTCTGAACTATTTACATAGGTAAACGATAAATGGTAAATTCTTATAATAATTTCAAAATGCAACTGCAAAAGAAATAAAAATAATTAAAAAATGTAGCATAAAGCAATTAAATTAAGTTAAGTTGTCTGCAAATCTAATGTGTATATAAATAAACATTCTCTAGCATTTATGGTCTACAGTTAAAGTTTATATACTCGTATTTATTTTTTAAGACAAATCTGGGATAAATATACATACATGTACACAGATGAATGTATGCATGTATGTATGTATATTTATATGTATTCATGTGCGTTTGTTTGTCGCCATTTGATGCCACTGTTCTGACCATAAAACTGCAATGGGATGTTAGAATTGGAACTACTGAAATGGGGCCTGCTGCTGCTTTTGCTTATGCTCTTGCTCTTGGCTCCTGGCCTGGTAAAGCAACCTTCAAGCGAGTGAAGTGTTTGCGGTTGGCAAGTACAAGTGCACATATCCCCTCCCCGACCCCTCCCCGACCGTCACCCTTGCACCTCACTCCAACCGCTTTTTCTCTTTCTCTCTCACCACTTTTCTCATCATCAGCATATACACACACATACACATACGCATAGCGGAATTGTGTCACTGCTCGCACATACACATACTTAGACTTGCAACCGCAAGCTCCTCTCCTCTACCCTTCTCCGCCACCAACCCCCTTTTTGGCCTTCTCTCTTACTTTCACTCTGCTGTCATCCCTGGGTCGAGCTCATGGTTATGCAAAATATTTGCACTCAAATCATATTTCAAGGATTAAAACTTGCATTCATTTGAAAACTGTTTTTCCACATGCACACCCATACCCATATAAGCAATCCCTTCTCCTGCTCCTGCTCCTGCTCCTCCTGCTTCTTCAGTCCCATTACCTGCCCCTGTTCCCTTTCCAAACGCGTTCCAAATCATAGACGCCCACAACTTCGGCTTCATTAAACAAAAGGTTCTCTTTAACGCGCATTTGCATGCATGAATTGGGCGCGTTGTGGGTAAAATGGAGGCGGATAGAGGCGTGGCCCAACATTTAAACATTCTTCTACTTAAGCTCAATATGCTCAATGTCTCTTTTCTGTGGTTAGATTTTCTTGGAGATTTTGAGAAATTGAAGAAAATTTAAACAAATCATTTTTTACAATTGGCAATTGATCTGCCCATAAAAGTAGGCAACACAAGATTACCATGATTTTCAATGGTTTTCTATACGATTTCTTTCAATTTGAAAACTCAATCGACTTCATTTCATAGCCATAGGAAAAGCTGCATGTGGTGTTTCTTTGTGTGCTAGTGTTTGCTTAATCATTACGTAGGCAGACATTAGACTCAACCTTTTATTCCCCTCCCTTTGCCCGCCCTCATTCTTCCACACAATGACTTTGCATATTTGCGCTTAATTTTCGACAACGTTGACGAGGCCCGCGCAGCAATTAAGAAAACTTTTGCAATTTTCACGCTTTTGTTTAGCCATTTTTTTCTCACTCTCTCTCTCTGTCGTGCCTTCTCTCTGTCTATACCCTTTGCTGGTGCCGCTGTCGGCTGATGAAATGATGCGTAATATGCAACATATTGAAGCCTAGGCCCAATGAATTTTACCGTGTGTTTCGCGTCAGCTCGCCCCGTCCCTCACTTACCCACCCTCCCCCTTACAACGATATGAACATCATTTGCCCCTTTTCTAATTGCGTGGTGTTTGAGTAACGCACTTAATTGTATTTTATGGCATTGAATTTCATAGTAAATATCGTTACGAGTGGTGTTCAGTAATTAAAAACCAACATGGCATGAATTGAGCCGCCTCTGGGCAAGCAAGATGAAGTTTCATCTTCAACAACGTCTTTGACGTCGTCGTCGTCGTCGTCGACGTCGTCTTATACGGACTGCCACTCATTTAAGATGACGTGGCGGCTGCTGATGCTGCTATGACCTCTTCTTTTCTTTTTGGTGAATGTGAATAATGATTGCCCTCTGACATTGTCTAAACGATTTAATGCGTGAAATCGTGAGTTGGCTAGAAATCAAATGAACATTGAAATCCCACCTAACTGGGCCTTATACTCGCTGACAGCTTCAACATGAATACGTGTGTGTGTGTATGTGTGTATGAGGAGAGTGAGGGCGGCAACCACTCAACCACTCAGTCAGTCACTCATTTATTTATGGTGCAATGCGAGGCTTTTGTCCTGAAAACCCGCTTGTGATTGTGATTCTGGTTCTGGTTCTGGTCCTCGCTACTGGCTGCGGCTGGGGCGTCTTAATTAAGCTTAAATGATGCTGCAAAATTTATTTCATTTCGCACTCGAGGCTCACAATTGAAGGCAGCAGATGAAGCATCTTCTATACGCACGCCATGCATATAAATTATCCACGCAAATTACATGGCACAGCGAAAATTGAAATTGTGGTGGGCCCAACGCCTTCTCATCTACATCTCACATTCCCACACACTCGCACACACATAGGCATACACGTGTAATGTAAATGGGCGTGGCTGTCCTTTTTTTCTCTTTCTCTCTCTCTCTCTCTCTCTTTCTATCTCTCTGCTGTCTCTTGTCAGTCATAAGGTTTTGTGTGTGTGTCATTTCTTTTGCTTCACACATAATTATTTTTAATGCTGTTCATTAATTAGCGTCAATCGGTAGCAACTTAATTGTTCGCATGATTACGCCAGAACAATAAGGAAATAAAAACCAGTCTTACAGCGTGTAATAAATGTTTGTGTGTATATGTGGAAATGTTACCTTTTAACCTCAATGTTTGATTAAGAAACTAAAGAGCTATTCTCATCTGCTCCAGAAAACTTACAACAAGTTTTAAACTATTTCATTTCATATTCATAAAAACATAAATGAAAATTAAATTGCAAAGTTTTTATTGAAGCTAGCTAAAATTTCTGTTGACTTCATAGTATTGCATTGTGTTTTACAAACATACATATTCCATGCACTTGCACACAAGGAATTTATATTAAAAAAAAAAACTTCTAAAACAATTAGCTTTGCATCACCTCACAGCAAAAATTGCAAACTCTTTGGAGCTTCTCTGTAAGTTCTGTGGCTCTTGCATGCTTCATTTCACATGGATATATTGCCGGCAAGTGAAATATTTTTGACAAATTTCATAATTTTCAACCTTTTTTGGTTTATTTTTTTTTGTATTAGATGGGCAATTTAAAAGCTCACTCGTCTGCCCTTTGTCTTTGTTGTATTCAACCTTTGATTGACAACATTTTTGTGCAAGGCTTTTGTTTCTGCTATGGCGGCTGCTGCTGTCGTTGTTGTTTGCCTTTGCATAACCACTTCGTCTGACAAAACATGCGATACGACACAACACAATGACAACAAAAACAACAAGCAGAACAGGCAGCAGGCAAAGGTCAACAAACAACCGACCATGGACGTCCCAACTGCGGGGGGAGAATGCATTGCCGATTTGAAATTAATAAAAGAAGAAATTGGCATAAGATTTTGATATTTAAAGAGTAAATGAACATAAAAAATAAATTTACATTTACATGAAATAGAAAAAACAATATTGACAACTCGTGCAATAGTTTTAACTGTCTTTTAATTATTTTATTTTTTTAGTCCTTGCATAGACGTGCATTTTAATTTCTTAGACATTGACTACGCCCATGGCTAGATATGAGCACGATGAGGATAATTCTTGTTATGAAATATTCGTAAAATTTCATACAAAGTACAAGCAAATGGCATGTGAGTGAGTGAGCTGAACTGAGTAGAGTTGAGTTGAGTTTAGTTTACTTGGATGGATAGAATATATGTGTGTGAGTGAGTGTAGGAGTGTGTGTGTGTGTGTGTGTGTGACTATATGGCGAATTGAAAGCCAAAAAGCATAAAGTGAAGTTTATACAAGAAGTTGGCTGCCTGACTGGCCCACTCTGGTGGCTATGGTGGCTCTGCTTCTGGCATGGCTTATCACCTCTGGCCTGGGTTGAAGCTCATAATGAAGCATTGTTTGCAGCACAAAGTTTTTGGCCAAAATGAAAACAACAAAGCAGCTAACAGCAGCAACATCAACATCAACATCAACAGCAACAACAACAACAGCAACAACAAAAACAACAACATTAATAATACTAACAATGCCTTCAACAAAAAGACCAAGAGACCGAGAGAATTTACACGCGTGTGTATGTGTGTGTGTTTGTCAACCAAGGAGGCAACAAGAAAAAGCCCTGGCTAAAAAGTGAAGCAGGAGCAAGGAATTTGTATGAGGCAAGGGGTTTTGAGGGGGAAGGCAACAAGATATTAAAATAATATTTACCAGGACAAAAGTGGTGCGCATAAATGCATGTTTTCAGCCTACTTGATAACTAAAACACAATCTCATCCATATAATAAGAAGCATTTTGCATTTGAATTTATATCCGTTTCCTTTCCTGTCCCCTACATCCAGTTGAGTCCCAGTCTCAGTCCCAGTCTTCTTCCATCTACTATTATTATGCCTGTCTGTGCAATTTGCCTGCACAGTTCTTGATTAGAGCTGACCCTCGTTTGTTATTGTTTGCCACACTGTTTCGACATTGTCGTTGTCGTCTTCATTTTATTAATGATCATCATAGATTTTCCAATCAGAATGTGTAATGCCTTTTTGGTCCTAATGGGGGTCCCTTTTCTCTACTGTATGTGTGAGTGTGTGTGTGTGTGTGAGAGAGAGAAATCTATTCAATGGCTTGGAAAAAAGGGTCAACTTTGGCCTTGGCTAGAACACGCAAGTGGATTTCCCTTCGATTGAAGCCCAAAATGTTGTAGAATTTTAATTGCGGGTGTTAATTTTTTTTTTCTTTCATTTTTTTTTTGTCTCTTTTCTTTTTTCTTCGTTTGTTCGTGCACTCAATTTAAATTTATAGTTTTTGGCTCTGATTTGCCCTTTTTTATACCCTGTAGAACTTACCCTGAGGTAAGTTTAAGGTCGAATAGTATCTACCAAAAAGGAATGTAATTACGGGAAGATTAAATAGATGAAATAAAGAGGTTTGAGATACAAATTTAACCCACCTATTTAAGTGTAAATAAAATTAACCAACCAAATAAATTAATATTTGCCAAAAGGATCAAATTTTTCTCTAAAACTGAAAATTTTAAATAGAATCAACAGAAGTAATGGGCATCTTAAAGTCGTTATGCCGATATTAAATATATATTACTTGTGTTTTTATTTTTTTGGGTGAATGGCCATAAATTTGAGGCAACGATTTAAGGCGACAATTTATGTGTATTGCTTGGACTTGGCCTGAAGCAGAGATGAACATCGAAGGGAAATTTTCTTGCCTTTATTGATTGGCCGGCCATTTGGGCAAGCCAGGTGTTATATAGTGTGCGGTCTGGCGCATTATTCATTAAACTTAATCAATCAGCAGCTCAGCTGCTGGATGGAGAAAAAACAACAAAAAAACACCTTGAATTCATCTTATGTGCGGTAAGTGTGTGTGTGTGTGTGTGCGAGTGTTTGTGTGTTTATTTTGTTTTTCTTGTTGCCATCAAAAACCGCAATGTAGACATTTATGGTGCAACTTTTAATTGAAGTTTTGCCAGTGACATGACACAACAATCGGAAACAGACACACGCACACACACAGATGCAAACACATGTATGTACATACATATATGCATATTTACAGTTGGCGGCAAACCGCAAAAGGCAAACTCGATTGCAATTGCTTGTATTGTTTTTACTGCTGCAGCAGCAACAGCAATAAAATATTAAATTCAAATGAAAACACAATAGATTTACCCTGAACTCAGCCCATCGTCCTCTCTTCTCTCCTCTTCCATATCCATGCAAGACATTTACGTTTTTTAATACCCTTGCAGATGGTATAATAAAATTGGTCAGTGTCCGTAGGTCGGTTTATATACAAACTAGTCTCTCAGTTTTTGAGCCAGTTTTATATAAATTCGTCTTTAAGCTATTTGTTGATGTTTGTTGAAATTGGTCCGAACGGAAAAATGGGCCGAATAGAGTATGAAGATTACTACACACGACTTAAGCTAAGAAGCTTATTACCAATCCTGCTAGTGGATTCTCTTTTGTTTAGTTGACATTTGTTTTAATAGTTTATTCGAAAATCTACCTAAATGGAATTCGAGAATTGATATGCAGCTAAAATTTATCTGTCATCCGCACATATTTTGCATTTTGCTGAGGCGTGAATGGCGGCTGTTCGACAAAATTGAATGCATAGAGAAATCCCATAAAAGGTTAAAACAAGAACGGGAAAAAAATGATGGGAGAGGGGGTAAATTTCGCTTCGTTTCGTTTTTCTGACGCTTAGTTTTTTGGGGAGAACGTGGCCCGCGTAATGGCTAAGCCAAATCCTTTTACCCGTCACGAATTCGTTGGCAGATTCGCGGAACGTGCGTCCAGCAGCCAGTTGGGGTAGAGCAGGGACTGCTGAGACTTTAAGGAATATCCCGACAAACATAGAGATAGAGAACATTCGGTATGTGACTGTGGCTTGTTTTTAAAGTCTGTTTGCCATACGCATATGGCCTAACCGAGCAGTAGGTGAAGTGCAAAAAGAAAATGGAAGAAAAAAGAGTCTGTGCGAATGGGTGAATGGGGTGGGGTGGGGAGGGCCGGATGCAAGTTTGATTGAGTGCCACCCAGTGCTTGATGGTCGCCTTTCGAATTGAGTTAAAACGTAGCAAATGACTTAAAAGTGCCAACTATGCTGTGCTTAGCCATGTCTCAGTCCTTCTATCTATCTATCTACAACGCTTGGGAACATGGGGGCATTCGGGGCATGTGGAGCATGTGTGTCTGAGTCTGCCCCGTGGCAGTTATTCACTTACATAGTGGCACTTAGTTATAGATGAAGCCAGTGCCAGAACGTGCACAATCATTGCGTCAGTCACGTTTTGAATTGAAGGAATTCATCAGACAATTTCGACTGGCTGTGTGATACGACAGCAATTCCTTTACTACATCCTACACACTTATCCACTCATTTGTTGCCACATCTCTATGTATGTGTGTATCTAAGTAAGTTCCCTTGAATGACACACAGACTATATCAGAGTGAAATTGTTACGAATTGATTGAATTAAATTGAGATTCCTTTTATGATTGCATTAATAAATTCTGTTGATACCTTTCTCCATCTGCATCATCATTATCATCATCATCATCATCATCATCATCTGGTAGAAACACTTTCACTCTCTGTCCTCTATCGCTTTCCCTCAACTCGCTCTCATCGTGTTTTATGGCCTTACGTTTTCAATTTATAGTTTATGCTCTTCCTTCATTCCTGCCAGCTCACTTTTTCTTTCAAAAAAAATTTGATTTTTATTTGTTTTTTTTTTTTCTCGCTTTATTGTTTATTGCCTCAAATGCATCGGAATTGCGGGTTGTTATTTATTTATATATATGTTGGTTTTTTTTTGTTTTTGTTTCTGTTGTATAAAAGTTTTATTGCCCGCATTCTGAATGTGCGTGAATGATTCGCACATACTCTTCGTTGCCTTCATATCACCAAATTGTTTGGTTCAAACAATTTATTGGCTGATGGTTTCCTGTTTTGCATAACTTGTGAAAGTTTGCCCACAAAAATATTTTGGTATTATATCGACTACCAAATTCTGGTCAACCTACATAGAGAAATCTTCATTAGACTCTGTTTATTCAGTCACTCCAACTAAAAGACCAATATTTGTTTCAACTCTAATTTGCTGTTTGTAATTTCACAGTTGATTAACTCAGAAGTCAGAGAGATACGAAAAAGCGAAATATACTCGTCGTCATTCTGTCTGTTCAATTATCTTATCGTCTCTCGCTCACAAAGTGCACACGTCCGTGTGCATGTCCAACTTTTCTTGTTGCCCTACGCTCCGATAAGGCAAGGACTTTTCGCTGATAATATTTAAACTGTAATTCAATCGAAGAGCAACAGCAGGTGCAAGCAAAGTTAAAATGAATGGCAAACAAAACCGAAAACCAAAAGGAGAACTAAAGGTCCACAATGCAGTGGTAATTACAAGTCAAGTTGGGTAGTCGAATCTTATTTGCTGCTGCCACCGATGACGGGCTGCAGCTGCCACAAGCAGTGCCAGTGCCAGTGCCAGTGCCAGAACCAGTGCCAGAACCAGTGCCAGGCACGCGCTGGAGCAGGACCAACTGAAGCACACATGTCCGCATTCCCAGTGCTCGGCGGCAGGTGAAATCACAACAAACTGGCTGGAAGTGAATGAGCAGAAGCAGACGCGAAAGAAAGAGTCAGAGTCAGAGCAGAAACAAGAACTGGATGAGCTTAATGTAAGGTAGCGGGCCCTGAGGGTTTGCCATTTAACTGGCTGCCTCACAGGACTCGGCGCACTACATATACATATGTATATATATACATAAATGTATTCTTCTTCTTTTTTCATTTTTCCTTTTTACTTTGTTTGCTTTTTGTTCACATTTTTCTTCACCTGACTACATACATACATGCATATACATGGCTGGTCTCTCCGCTTCTCTTGTTGTGTTATAAATTTTGAAAGTACACACAAATACTACACACACACACACACACACACACACACGTGCTCACACGTAGTCACAAGTTTTGCTCATGCTGGTTGTTGTGTTTTTTGTGAGATAGCTGCAGCCTGTGGGTATCTCCTGGGGGCAACTCAAAGAGGAAATGTTTGCCTTATTAGTACATTCAGCAGTAAAAATGTGTTAATCTATAAACGTGCGCACCTTGCCGCCTGAAAGTATGCAACTGAGTGTGAGTACCGCCGCGTGTGTGTGTGTGTGTGTGTGTGCGCGAGTCTGCATAGCACTATATTATTTTACATTGCCCACGAGACAAGGGAACCAGATTTGAGGGGCTGCTCGCGCACCTCTTTAATGAATTTATCGCGTGTTGGGACCATGTTCCACATACGCCCTGTATGCCCTGTATGCCTGGCGGCCGTTAAGCAAAGGCAAGGCGGCAAGTACAAGGACACGCAGCAAACTGCTGTTTTAAAAGACTCTTACCGCCTGCCTACCCAACCTCTATCTCTCCGCTAACGCTGTCCGTTTCAGCAGTTCCGCTAGTTTCATTAAAACTATGTGCTTTTAATGTTTATAGCTCAGCAAGATAGAGAGATGGAGATGGCTTGTCTACACAGACGCCGTTTTCCGCCGCCACTGCCATTCCTTCGCCTTTATTTTCTTCTCTGACAGGTGCCATGACCATGCGGCTGTGTCTGATAATGATGACGATGAGAATGTTCATGATAATGACGTTGCTACCTGCCACTTTGAGCCTGCCTGCCATGTAAAACATTAAACTTTGACAGGTTTTAATGTGAAGAGAGGGAGATAGATAGATAGATAGAGAGAGCAAGCGAGAAAATGAGAGCGTTGAGCACATCTGGCTGAAATATTCAGCGCTTTCAGCCCAACTGCTGATGACGGCTTTTAATCGCTGCTGCCTGCATAACTGAACAAGCAAGCGGATTGGCATTTACAGCCGGTTGTTATAGTTCCATCGGCTTTGCTCCCAAATAAATCATACAAAATTTCCCCCCCAACAATAGCGAATGACTCTTTAACTTGGCATGCAACCAGCAAAAATAAGAAGAAAAAAAGACACACTCGCAAACAAAACCCAACAAGGGCGACAGCCGCCACATTATTTGGCAAACTTGTCATCCCATGCCAGACAAATTATTGTTTTCAAATTAATAAATGTCAATTACGAACAAGGTCGACTACCGGCACTTGCAACGAAGTGACATTACATTTTGGTTTATGCCACAGCCAAAATGCACGAATTTCAATTGTCAATAAAATAAAAAATCATTTTGCAATCAAGCAAGCAAAGTGAGAGAGATCACATTGAAACACAACAAAGTATAGAATGAAGAAAACAATTTAATCGTTGAAACGTTCCTATAAATAACTAACAATAATGATGTAGTTAATTCAAAGAAAAACAAAGAAATTTCACAAGTTTCTAAAATCAAACAAATATTTTTTTATCTAATTGAAACGAAATTGTAAAAGATAAATTTATGAACTAAAGAAAGTGGCAATATAAAGATACAAAAACTCATACCTTTATATGAACTCTGTCTTGAGTTAACTATTAGAAACTTTTAGAAATTATATGAAGTTTAGTTTACTTCAAAAAGTTTTAGTCTTTACAGCAAAATCACTGAATGATTGTGATGTCAAAAATGATGAACTAACTTAACCAAAAGCATCATTGATCAGACACGCCAACCAATTGACTAGTTATTTTATATACGTATATATCGTTTATAAAATAACTGTGAAAAAAAAAGAGTTTTTAAAATCACTTACTATGAATATGTATATAAACATTGGCATGACTTTATTTAGCTTCTGGAATCTCTTGTTAATTTCAAGACTTGTAGATTTGTGTGTGTAAGAAGTATTAATACTGATTTCATGTGTATATTGGTATTTATCGCATAAACCTGAAAAATTGTCTTTTGCACCACTGACTGTTTTATGTTTGCACAGTTGACCACAACAACAGCAGGCAGCAAGCAACAGCAGCAGGAGCAGTGGCGGAGGTGGTGGTGGTGCGGACCATGGTTGGGGTGCCATTTTTGGATTGGGTTTGCTTTTCTCTGGTCTGGTTTGGTCTGCTGTTGCCGCTGTCATCTTAAATAAACGACATGGCTGCCAGGGGCTTAGCCAAGGGAGAAGCATCCTACATACATACATACGCACATATTATATGTATATACATGCTCCAATCCAATCCACTGCAAACCCTCCTCGGACTGTAGTATTTACGTTTTCTCCTATATGTACACACACATACATATATACATACATATGTGGAGCGCCGCTCGAAATGAAGCATAATGGACGTTGTAATGGCCAAATGTGACTGAGTGTGTGTGTGTGTGTGTGTGTGTGCCTCTGTGTGTATTTATCATGGTGTATGCATGTGTGTGGATGCAGCATACGTAAATGCAATTTGTAACATTTTTGCACAATTTTATGAATTGACAATGATTTCATTTTCGGTTTGTTTGACAGCCAGCAGGAACAGCAAAGGCAAAGTTTCCCCTCTACTGTAGAATGTGTGCCAGTATGTAAACTTATATGACTGACTGTGCAACGAAATTATGTATTTTTATTTACTTTATGCCACATAGAGAAGCCAAAAAAGAAATCCCTTCACACCACATTTTACTCTGCATACAACTACATTTGTATCTCTCTCTCTCTCTCTCTCTCTCTTTCCTCTTCTACTATCTTTTTCACTCTGTGTGTGTGTGTTTTTTCTACTCGTTTTTCTCTCCGTCTTCTTCTTGGCCATAATTGCATACTTTGAATTTTCGTCTTGTCTTTGCCTTGCCACTGTGATTGCTGCAATTCGTGCGTTGTTCTTGTTACATTTGTGTGGCACTTGTTGTAATTGCAATTTACATTCGCATTTTGTATGAAAGAAGATGCACTTCATCTGCTTTTAGCTTAACATCGCCTTCAACATTTCCAACAGAAATTATCACCCAACCAACCAACGAACCCACATGAAAAACAAAAACCAAGAAAAAACAACAAAACACAGCCAGAAAAACAGGAAAACTTTTAAGGTAAAAGCAGGCTCAATCCAGCACGTAACATCCCACACACAGAAAACGAGTACGAGTGCGAATAGAGTGTAAGGATTTGGTTGCGTTTTTAGTTTTGGTTTTAGTTTTTCGAGCTTTTGTTCCTTTTTGCTGGTTTTTACGAGGGACCGCCTTGTTTGTACAAATTTTATGTAATCATACTAATGCGATCACACACACATAGAGAGAGAGAGAGAGAGAGAGATAAAGATAGAGAGAGACAGAAGGCAATGACCTAAACCATAGACACCTACCAACATCTAACAGCAAAGATGCATGAGAGCGTTTTATTAATGGTTGCCACAGTATGTGTAAATTGAAGACCGCTAACAAGGCCATCGTTGTTAGATACGTACACGCTGCGTATGCGCAACTAAGCGCTCTTTATTAATTGCTACTAGTTTGCCAGTCAGGCTGGTCAAATGTTGGAGTTGGTGGTTTCTCTTTATAAATTTGAAATGTAACCCAAGTGAATTTCATTCGAATGAAACTCTTACATAGCTATTTACAAATTTATTTTTATGGCTCTTTAATTGAGATAAATTTTTAATTTCGAATACATATTTCACTTTAACTTGAATAAGTAGAAAATACTTTCTGATTCTCAGAAATTCAACAAAATGAATTCGAAGCAAGAAAGAACAAAAAATATTATAAAGCTTGTAGATTTCTTATCGCCTTAGAAGAGGGATATAGAAGTAACAACTGTATTTCACTAACTAACACCAAAAATGTAAAAAGGTTAAGGGTAAAGAATATATGAATCAGAATAGAAATTCTTTCCTTGCATTTATTTAGGTCATGTCCTTGAGGTCTTGTAAAGTATCAGTAAAAGTAAAGATTTATATTTGAGATGGATTATTTCGATACACATAATGGCGTTTTTTATTAACATATTTAGTTTCAATTATGCACAATTTGCATGTTCTCTAAAAGAAATATGTTTGGCCAGCGGGAGAATGCGTTCATGTGGGCCATGAAATATTTTCTCCACTCCACAAGGGAGTGCAATTTTTTATGCATATGCCGCACACAGCAAAAAAAAAAAAAAATGAAGTAAGTAAGTCGTCTCGCCGACTTGGGTATACCATACACCAGGTGAAACAAATATTTAAAATTTCGAAAACCAAATGTATGTCTATTAAATTGATTTAACATGCCTCATACCATGTGCTATCTCGCTCTACAAACACACGAGCACTCTAGCGCCGCCACTAGCCAACGACCAATTCTGGCCTTATGGATCGCGTAGCAAAATACGTTTATACTTATATTTAGTATGTTTCTTGTCCGATTTCAATCAAATTTGGTAGTTTGATAGAAATAGATAAGATTTATTAGTCTGCCAAATTTGATCGCGATGGTCAAAAAATTGCAAGAGCCAATCGGTTTTTTCTAAATTATGGAGGCGGAAGTGGGCGTGGCAACATATTAAAATATATGTATTCTGCGCGCATACTAAGCCAATATACATACTAAATTTGGTGACTTTAGCTTTGTTAGTTTTCGAGAAAATCAGTTTTGTTTAATTTTCGGGGGCGGAAATGGGCGTGGCAAAATTTTTAAATAGTCAATATCTGCGCGTCTATTAAGCTAGCTTACATACCAAATTTAATGTCGGTAGCTTTCATAGTTTTTAAGAAAATCAGAGTTATGTGAATTCCGGGGGCGGAAGGGGGCGTGGCAAAAAGTTGGAACAATTATTTTCTGCGCGCTAACTAAACAAGTATATAACCCAAATTTGATGTCTCTATCTGCCATACTTTTTAAGAAAAACAGTTTTATGTAAATTCTGGGGGCGGAAGGGGGCGTGGCAAAAATTTGAAACAAACTCGATGAGCGTACATACTACACGAGACTGCATACCAAATTTGGTGGCTCTAGCTCTTATAGTCTCCGAGATCTAGGTGTTCATACGGACGGACGGACGGACGGACGGACGGACGGACGGACGGACAGACGGACATGGCTATATCGACTCAGTTTTTGATCCTTATCAAGAATATATATACTTTGTGGGGTCGGAGATGCTTCCTTCTGCCTGTTACATACATTTTGGCGACTTTAATATACCATTTCACCCTATGGGTGTATGGTATAAAAAGTAGCAAACGGCGAATGAACGAGGGGTGAAGCAGAAGAGAACTAGGGTTGCAGTAGCTTCTAGGTGACGTGAGTGCTTCTGTTAAATCATCATGAAAATTTCAGAAACCTGCACACTTCATTGGCCACTGGCATGGTAATGGGTGTGGGCGACTATAAGTGTGTGTGTGTGTGTGTGTGTGAGTGTGTGGTCATATGGGTGCTTTAAAATGCATGAGACTGAAACTGGGAAAGGCAAACAATAGCTGCAACCTTAATGGCTCTTACCCTCACATGTATATGTACAGTACCAATATCAACCACCCCTCTACTGAATTGTCACCCTCGCCACCCTCCCACCACTTCTGGTACGCCCCCTTTTTAAGCCAAAGGCGTAAGTTATATGCACATTAATTTGGCCCGGCAGCAGCCAAAGCATTTGTCTTGCCATACATCTGGAAAGGGGGAGGGAGCTAGAGGTGAAGCGGAAGGAAGCATTCGTTGGCTGTCGGGTTGTCGCTTGTCGCCATTACGCGCACGCACAATGGCGCTAATAAATTAAAAACGAAAGCTAATTTCTGTAATTGCCAGCACACACACACACACACACACACACAGACACACACACACACACATACAGTGGGAGTGTGAGAGACAGACAAAGAGCGGGCGAAACCTCTAACCTCCTACATCTAAGGTTTTTCCTTCATCCTGGGCGCCATAATGACAGCGAAATGTCATTGTCAATTGGGGTTAGGAGCAGCTGTTTAAGACTCTAAGATTTACGCACTATTGCCAAAGGAAGGCAGCAAGTGACGCCTACTCTTTGCTTCATTTCACATTACATATATTTCTGAACACTCTTCGTCTCCGACTTCTAACATCCTTTGCTTTCCTGTGATTCCTTATATCTGCTCTGATTTTTACAGTAATTATATTGTATTATGTCGGGGGGCAATGTCTTGTCGAGACAGAAATGGCAAGAGTGTCCTCCCTTAACGTAGTTGTGTTGACTCTTGTGTTCCCTTTCGCTTGAGTGTAAGTAACTTACACGTAATTAGCTGCATATTTTATGAAAATGGCGTCTTAAGAGTAGCGCCTTTGTCTCATTGTCTCAATGTTACAACACAAAAAGCCTCGCCCACTTCTTCACTGATTTTTTGTTTTGTGTTTGTCTATACATTTCAAGCTAGATGGCTTTAATGGGGACACAGCAAAATGGAATGAAATACAATAAAATTAAAATCAAATTAAATGATAAGTAAACGATAAATAATTTGTAAAGACGGCAACTTTTTCCATCCAAAAAGTTTCAAAACTACTGTGAAACATTCTTATATTGATTCAAACTTCTATCTTAAATATCTAGATACTATTTTTTTTCTTAAAAATAAACAAAATAAATGATGAGCACTCGATTTAACCCAACCAAAAGCGCAGATAAATTTTTTGTAGCATACATTTCAGCGTCACCAAAAACATAAGTTTAAAAAAATTTGAATTAAAATTTAGTTTTAATCTAAATTCGAAACCTTGTGATATTTTGAAAATTAAGAAATAATATTTTTCAATTTGGTTTGATAAAAACTAAACTAAAAAATCGTATGCTCAACAAAATGTATAAAAAAAATTATTTAATTGAAATAACCGCTCAAAACTACACAGAAATCTGTCTGTATATTTATGTCTCTCTTTTTCATGCTGGAAAAATTGAAATACTTTAGCCACTATGGATTTATTACCAAGTGTTTTTAGTTTATTTTATTTTCGATTTTGATTTAAATACACAATAAAATTGGATACCACATTTATCAAAATTAACAATACATATTAGAAAAATATATATTTTGAAATCTAACATTTTTAGAGCTGAACTTGGCCAATTTTGGCATTTGTGGTTCGAGGGTGTTTGTGTGTGTGCGTGTGCGTATACGTTTTTGTGTCTAATCCCCCAATTTGGCCAAATCCAATTTGGCTTTGTTTGAATTTTTCTAACAAAATAAATACAATTTGTATGCATTAGTCGAGAGGAGCAAATCTCTGCCTTATGTGATTTGACATCTGTTAAATTGCATTTGTGTTTCAAGCATTCCATTTTGATTCAATAAATGTTGGCCAAACATTTTGGTTTCCATATAAAATCCACATTAATGTATCGAAAACAAATGTTGAAAATTTCACCAATAAATGTATGTATGTATGTACATTTATGTTTTTATTGCATAAAGAGTTAAGAGGCAATAATTATGACCAAATTGAATTAGTAACAATAATTTATACAAATTGGATTTGGTCATAAACTGAAATTACCATGGCAATTCATATTCGAATGATTTAACAGCAATAATAACTAGGAAACACGTGTAAGCAGGAAGCCAGGTCAAGACATACATATGCCAAGATCGTGGCAGGACGCGTGTTCTAGATAATTGGTAACTTAACAGCACGGACACACACACAGACATTTATATATGTTATTAAACTACAACTCCATTTAGGGCTTTGTGTATTATATACATAAGTATGTACCTTTGCATGTATATTCTGTGTGGTATCGTAAATAATGATGTTGTAATTGAATACGATGATTATAAGTTGGCAATGAGTTAACATAATTCCAAAATAAGTAGCTGGAACTTGTGGTCTAACTATACTTTGCCATCCAAATAGATGATTTTGCAACTCTGGCAATAACTTGAAATTGGAAACCAAAAATTAAGGCAACAATCTGCCAGAATTTGTCTCTTTGTTTGCTGCTTCTGCAATAGAATATCCGGTAACTTTCAATGCCTCACAAACCTGTCCATTTGTAGACATTTTATCTAAGCGCAACTTAAATGCTAAAAATTAAGCATATAAATTTGCTCATTTCACGCTGTTTGAGGCTCGAGGCGGCTGCTCGTTAAATTATCTCTCTCTCTCTCTCTCTCTATCTCATTCCAATGTTGATAGAAAACCGCAATGGGCCCCAGACCCAAGCTATGCCAAAAAGAAACAGAAACTGAGCTGACTATAACCAACAGCGGCGCCATGTTAAAAGGGGGAACAAACAATGCAAAATTCGTAGTGATTTATAAATTATTTTTTTTAAGGTTTGAATTTAAAAGAGGAAAAAAATTTTCGGCATTAAACTATCGATTAATCAAATAAAACTACTTTCATATTTGGTTATTACTTTAAAACAATCCTCAGATGTATAAAATACAAATTCAAACTTGTATTCATTTGAATTTGACAATTAGGATTTCCATTTGCTATGGTTAACCCCTTTTAGATATAATAAATATTAACATAAGCCACTGAATGAAATGGAATGCCGTAAATATAAACCTAGGCAGAGCTCTAAAGAAAACTAATATTCATTAAATATTTGAACAGCGGATGGCAGCAGCAACAGCAAAAGCAAAAGCAGGACGATGGGGTAAACATTTCACGTTTGAGTGCTTCGAGAAATTTATTTGCAAGATTAATATCAGCAAATTGCAGAGCAGTTAATGCATATAGAAGTCCATGCATATCTTATTTACTTTATGTAAAGCCTCGACCAAAAATATGCAATTGCAATTGCATTAAATTAAGTTGTAAAATATGCAGCAAGGCGCAAGATTCAGGCCCTAGAGCGGATGTTATTGCTGTTGCTGCTGCTGCTGTTGGTGATGATTTTTGAGCTACCTGCGCATTGTGAATTTTGCATGAATGCACTTTGCGGGATTACATACCAAAGTTTACACAGGTTGCGAGCAATGTTAAGGCAGATGGATGGATGGATGGATGGCAAAAAGTAAAGTGAAGTGGGTTGTGGGGAGTCGCAAGTGGTGGAATGATGTGAATGGGTGGGTGAACATTTCATATTTTGCTCGACCTCGACAACAACAGGCGCGTCATCAATTTGATTTGAATTCGTAATCGAAACGTATTGTGAGAATGGCTGAGGCTGAACACACGCACATACAGATGCACACTACCAGCAACACGCACACTTGCAACACCCGCACGGATGGCGTTGAAAATATTTTTTTGCGTTGCTTTTTTCAGAACGTGCAAAAATAATCGTTTGAAATTCAATTGATGACATGATTCCGATCAGGCAAACCGACAACAGCAACAGCAGCCGTACCAGAATGAAGCTGACTATGGCCATGGAGCGTTTTTCATCAATCTTAGTGGAAATTGCAATTTTGTGGTGCATTGCATATAGGAGTGTGAATGCATAAGTGAGTGAATGAGCAACACTAGCACCACCAGCAGCAGCAGCAGCAACAACGTCAAAAAGGAAAAAGAAAATAAGAGAAGGAAATTTTCTGTTTCATCAGCCATTTGGCATTGCCATTTGTGGTCCGGTACATTCTTCATGTTTGGTTGAAAACAAAAACAGGTTTCACCCTAGCTAACGTCATGGGCATTTAGTGAGGACATCTTTGGCCAACAGCAGCAGCAACAACAACAACAACAACAACAGCAACGACAACATATGGTTAAGAATTTTAAATGCCTCTTCTATCACTCCACAAAACAGGACAAAAACATGCCACAAAATTCAAACTCGACTGAGTTTAGCTAAAGAAAATTTAAATTCTGCCAACTAAAACTAAAATTTATTGCAACTTTGAAAAACAACTCTATGTTTTAACTATATTTCTCTTATAAACATTAATGATTTACTGGATATTTGTAATTAAATTGAGATTTCAGTCACTAATATACTTTTACTCTACCCTACCCTGTAGCAAAAAGAGAGAAAGACATGGTAAGTGAAAAAACCAAGCCACATAACCACAAACACCAAAAAGCATAAAAAAAAAGAGACCAAACGAAAAAAACGGAGAGAAGAAATGAGAGAAGGAAAACGAAAATGCTCAACAACAACAAAATCGACATTCAGAAATGAAACGTAACGTGAGTAGAGCAATGTCTGCATGCCTTTACCATTATATCCTCACTCACTCCCTTTGTTTTTTACAAGACATTGACGTAGCAAAAAAGGGATTAAAACTGCTAGATATTTACATTCGTTATGGAGAGTGATTAATGAGATTATGCATTGGATTGTGGTGCTTGTTTAACTTGAGATTAACTCTATGTAATCAGATGTAAACCTCGATGGATATTAAATAAAAGTGATCTTGGCAGTCTAACTATATATAAATCTCAGCGAGTCGTAATGAATCGAAAAGGGAAACTGATTCGCCAAAAGACAAATGAAACCACTTCCATCTAGAAATCGACAAAAGTTAAAAACAGAATAAAAGAATAGAAAAGAATAGATTTTATTTTGAATTTCGTAAAATGGTTGTCAACTTAGAACAATATTTTGAATTAACAAAAAGCTACCTTAATAAGATCAGAACTACGCTCGTGCATGAGTTGGTGTGTGTGTGTGTGTGTGCGTGTGTGTGTGGGAGTGGGTTCTCAGCATGAAATGCAATTGTTGTTGAAAGCATTTGCATGTCACCCGTTCGCATTGTGCGCACCTGTATTGGCGTTGTCAACAATGAGGCCCGCGATTCTCCAACCTCTCTCTGTCTCTCTTAAACTCAGCTTCAAGTCCAATACTATTGCACATATGTATGTATGTACCCACTCTTGCCTACATTCTCTTGGCCGTATTCTTTTTCAACAGTTTTGCAAACCTGCGCACATACACATATTTAATGCAGTCATTCTATATGCATGAGAATGTGAAGAAGAAATCGTCCGTTTTGGGGGCATCCATTGTTGTGGCCCAAAAGACGATGTGTAAATGAATTGCCAACAATGGGCGACTGTGCTGGCATGTCCCTCATGGTAACATATTGGCCATACTCGCATACATATATATGTACATACTATGTGCAGCATGCCTCATGTGGCAGGATGCAGCCATTAAAGCGATTGATTTGCCACAACTTTTGTGGACTTCAACTGTGAAACTCTACGGCGCTGAGGCTGTAAAGTAAACGCTGCACACACAAACACACACACACACACACACACATAAAACCTTTCCCTTCAGGCACACAAGACAGATGAAGCAATTCAACTTGCATCAGCTGTGGAAGAGTCTTTCTCTCTTCTTCTCTCTGTCTTTATTTTTGTATATTTTAGCTTTTTCTTATTTTTCGGTTGCAAGACAAACAAAAAATATGTATAATGCAATAAAATAAAATAGGAAAAAAGGTAAGACAATATGCCAACGTTCACAAGTCAAACACTTTCTAGGGAAATGTAGATGCAAGAAGAAACGAGAGCATTTCGGGTCTGGGGCTAGGACGTTGTGATGTGGTGAGGTGAGGTGCGGTGCGGTTCGGTGTGATGTGGTGTGGGGCAGAACGAAGGATAAGCGAGACAGTTGAGATAGTTGAGGCAGTGGCGAGCAGTTCAAGTTGTTGCATCACAAAATTTGCACATTGCATACGATTTGCATTACACAAACTACAACCCAAAAATTGTGAACTTTGCGGGTTATACTAAACTCCAACCATGCGTGTATGCGTGTCTATCCATGTGTATGCGTGTGTGTGTGTGTGTGTGGAAATCAGTAGAAACAGAATATTATGAAGCTGAAGTAAAAACAAAGGCATCACTTGCTTCGAGTTATAAATATGTAAATAAGTAGCAAAAGTTGCCAGTTTACAGTTGGCGGGCAGGTGATGGTCTCGTTACCGGTGACGTTGCAGTTGCAGTTGCAGGTGTAGTTGGATTGCCCCTTGCTGCCCCCTGCTGCCCCGTCGCCAGTCGCCGTTCGAGGATATGGGCAAAAAGTTAACAATATGCTCGACATGGCTCATGTTCGGTAAGCGTAAGACAAGCCAACTAAAAGTTGACGGCAACAGTTACATCACGGCGGCATGTTAAAACCAGTCTCAACCCAAAAGTCCTACACTCTGTCGGTACAGTGGAAACATTTCATTACAGCAGTTGACAAAAACACAAAAAAAAAAACAAAATATATAAAAAAATCACAAAATTCGAAATATATGAAACCTAACCGAAAAGTTCGTCTATCATTTAAAGGGCAAAAGGTGTTAGCCATTAAATTTAACTTTTAAGATTTCATAACCAAATCTTCTAAAGGATCTTCTTTTCTTTTGCTATCTTTACAACAATTTACTCATCTTTTCAAAAGCAATCGGTCCGTTTTTTTTCCAAATAAATTGAAAGAGACCCTTATTGATAGATAATTGTTATATAATTAGATGATCTATCATTCTACATCTCTATAATTAGTTATCTTAGGTTTCATTAGGACAAAATTGATGAAGATAGTGGAAGGGCAATGTCAAGTGTTGTTGGCCACAGTAAATAAGTTGAGAGAATTTCCTTTTTTTTTTTCCTATTTCGCTTATGGCAATTCCAAAAGACTCTGGCAACAGTTGTTCAAGTTTTTGATTGAGCGTTGACGACACTCGCTAAAATTTCGCGCCACAGCAGTTCAGGACGACATCAAAGAGAGTGGATGAGAGTAAGGCCGGGCCGGGACAGGCATAACAGGCAGTCACAAAGCAGCAAATGCAGCCGTTGCTTGCGTTCAAATTAATTAAAAGCATGTCTAAACCCTTGCCGGGGTCTACTATGAACTAGAACTACTCCTGCTGCTACTGCCACTGCTACTACGACTACTAACTACTCGACATCGTCATCATTCTGCCATAGTTTCAGCACTCTTCATGCAGCTCCAGTTCTTGTTCATGATTTTCTGGATTCGGTTTTCCAGTTGGGGCGCGGAAATTACAAACGCACAAAGACAAAGCCTTCAACACATGTCAGATGTCAAAGCAAATTAGAAAGAGAGTCAGAAGCAGTTAAAAAGGGAGAGATAGAAGGACAAAGGCACGACACGGGAAAATGGAAAGATGAGGGAAAAACGCTTAACTTGTCGTGTTGGTTTTTTCTCTTTTTTGCTCCTTTTTTTTTTTTTGCTATTTGGCGAAAGGGCGTACAAATTTATGCGGCTTTAAAATATTTCGCTATATCCATAATATAAAATAACGCAAAAGATATAGAAAGACAGAGAGAAGAGAAATGGTCTTATTCACATAATTTTTCACTAGTTTGGCCGGTTCGGTTTATATATATTCCTTTCGTTTGGTTCTCCATTGGATGGTCGGCCATCATTTGCGTGTTCTATCTGCTCGATCTTAAATGCAAATAAAAAGACCAAGCAAATTGTATTTATTTATCGCTTATTTTCTTGCTTTGCCCCCAAGTCCGAAAAAAGGGCAAATATTTGCCAATGTCAGAGCGCCGCAAAGTATGCAAAACAGCTTTGACTAACACCTACACACACAGCCATACACACTCATCCCCTCCCTCCCTCTCTCTCTCTCTCTCTCGCTCTCTCTCTCTCTGTTGACATTACTCTATCTGTGTGCGTGGGTGTTTGTGTAAGGGTCATGATGACAATTGTGCAAAAAACATTTTGCACTTGGCCACAGTTGAAACCAAACCGAAGAAAAACCAAAAGGAAAATTGCACACTAACAACAACACCAATTGTTGTATAAATGTTGCTGTAGACATATCCAAATCTTATCAACTATATTGTCATGTGGTTCTTCTTGTGCCATGACAACATTCATTGTTCTAGTTTTCTTTCTCATTTTCTCTCGTTTTGTTTTCCAGTCCTTTTTTTTAATTTTTATATAGTCTAAAGGAAGAGTAATCTACTGGGTAGTTTCGGCTTTTCGAGAGAAAAAAAAAAAATGGTTTTCACTTTTGTTACTTTCAACCCAATGCATTGCATAACAGATTACATAAATTTTAGAAACTTCAGTTTGCACTTATGTACATTAAAACATTTCTAGCAGATTTGGTTTAATTGAGATTTTTGGGATTACTAAATATTTTTATTCATATTTTCGCTTGATTTTTGAAATTTCCATTCGATTAGTAAATCTTGTTAGTTAGGGTAATCAGACTTTGACACTCAGAGAATTTGTTTCATTGTGTCTGTGTGTGTGTATCTTGGCTAACAATGGCTCCTTGTTTGCACCGGAAATGTATGCATCAGGGCTATGTCTCACTTGTTCGTCCACTATCCTATTCAGTCAGTCAGTCACTAACTCACTCACCAAGTCAGTCAGTCCGTCAGTCCGTCATTCATTCGTTCATTCATTCATTTGCACATTTATATGTTGCTATTGCTATTGCTATTGCTCTATGTAAGGCATTTTTCTAGAATGTATTTTTCTTCGTTCTTTCTGTTGCCTTAGCCCCGCTTTTGGGATATTTACGCTCCATTGTTTGTCGCTCAGGCGGAAGTATAAAATTGTTTACTAGATAAGACACACACACATACACACACACACATACAGAGAGAGAAATAGAGACAGAACGGACCAAGGACATGAATGGATGAAAAAAAAAAGAAACGAGACCGAAAATGATAGAAAAAAGAGAGAAAGACATCATCGACTTAAATGGTTTTGCCTATCCCTTCCATCTGATAGTTTTTTGCCATTGTGCAATGTGAATATTGTTTGGTATTTCTCTTGTTTTTTTTCTCGTTTTTTTTTTTGTATCTTGTTTTCTGAATTTTTAACATCTCAGTTTTATTGCACCTGACAAAGTGTTGTAAGGATTGTTATTGTTGTTGTTGTTGTTGCTGCTGCCACCATTCTACTCCCCAAAGGAGTATCAATATCTCAGCTACTTAATCCAGCTGGACAGGTGACCTATAGCCAGGCAAGTGAATACATTTTCAACAATTTAAAACTTGTTATCGAGTACAATATATATACTATCTACGTACATACATATATATTAATATGTATGTATATATTTGTTATTATACATATTTGTTGTCGCCGTCGCGTCTGGTTATGCCGCACTTTGAAATTTATGGTTCATTGAATGCGCATGAAAAACAATCGGAGACAGACAAGAAATCGAGAGGGAGCAAGAGAACAAGAGAAAGTCGCGCAAATTGTGCAAAATGGAAAAACAAAAGAATTGAATTTATTTTTTCTTTTCTTTTTTCATACAATTCGAGTTAAAACTGTTTCAAGTTTCAAACTGCCAACTGATGAATTAAAGATTCAAGATGACAAACAGCTAGACGACAAAGGCGTTCAAGGGAGGGGGGAGGGTTAGGTAAATAATTATATTTTGATTTATCTTTTTCGTGTAAGTACATCAATGCAAAATTAGTTGACTGCACAAACGAAAACTTATTAAGCTGAAAGAAAATAGGAGACTAATGCAATAAGGCATAAAATATTTGAGAACAGGGGAGACGATGGGACAGCATTAATGTTGTCATGGCAAAAGGCATTCCAAAGATATTTTTTTTAATAATGACGTCTTTTTTTTATCTAGTGGACAATGTGGATGATGATATTATTATTACTCTTTGTTCGCACTTCTACAAATTGAAATCCAAACAAATCTAAGTGCAACGAACTACATTCATTTCTGTTTTAGATATCAATGCAAAAATTGCTGGCCATAAATAACACTTGGAAAATACTAAATATAAGGAAAGTCCAGTTACTGCTGCCGAAAAATGTTTTTACTTGCTGATGCTGTTGCTGCAGTAAACTGCCGGAAAATACTTTCTGTCTCTCTCTCTCTCTCTCTTTCTCTATATATTTTATTGCATTTGTTTATTTTCCAGTTGTATAGTATTTGTTTATTTGATTGCATTCAGCTCTTGGGGTAGGGCAGAGGGCAGGGCAAAGCTTTTTGCACTACAAATGCGTTCTAAGGACTAAGGGCTTCTTTTCCAGATGAAGGAGCCAAGCAGAGCAAGAGTTTTTGTAAGCAACGCCTCAGGTTATGCTACACAAAATTTGTACTGCAATTACAGACAACCAAACGAACGAAAATTTAATTATTTTCACAATTTTGCAATAGTGTGAAAAACAAAGCAAAGCAAAAGTCAGAATCAAGGAACAACACAATTAAATACTGTGTCCAAATAGGGCTAGATAGATATATATATATAGAGAGAGAGAGCTATGTTCAGAGACATTGAGATATATTCAGCTTGAGATAGTCACAGAAAATGAAAAGACAAACATGTCCATGTGCACAGACATTGCACACTAATTGAATTTTAGAATATAAAATTGAAAAAATAAAACGAAAAACAAGAAAAAAATTTCAACCGAACAGAGTTGAGAAATTCAATTGGAAATGCTGCAGGCGGCAATGAGAGAGAAAGTGTATATATGTATGTATGTCTATCTGAGTGTGGGTGTGTGTGTGTGTGTATATTAGCCTGCGGCTTTTTCAAAACAAAAAAAAAAACAGAAAAACAAAATAAAATGTATATGGCCATGGCACGTATTATTTCAATTCCGTTTGATAAACAGCCAAATCACAGTTGTTAAAAAAAAATAACAACAACAAAAAACCAAACAAAAAATGAATTCAAATTAAATCAAGTATATATATACATATATCTATAGTCTGTAGACATTCTCAGTGGCAATTACCACTTTTCAAATGGCACTTTTGGTTTATTTTGCTTTTGATTTCGAAGCCACTTTTAAGGTTTATTGCCATGAGTTTCTACTTGAAGACCAGATCAAGTTTTTTAAGTGGCTAGCCAAAACAATGGCGAAAACAACAACAACAATACTCAGCATGAAAATTAATAAAGCGAAACTTTATTTGCAACTGCAAATTAAGTAACTAAACTCGGCCAAAGCATTATGGCCAAATTACTTTTTATGAGTTCATTTCCTTTTCAATACAACGAAAATCGTACACACACACACACACACAAAGACAGAAAAAAACACAAACTGAAGATGGCCAAAAAAGAAGTAGAAGAAAAAAGCAGCTAAAGAAAATGAGAGAGCAAAAAATTGTTTGCCATTTTGCTGGCAAATAAAAAGCCACTCACTTCAATGAATCGGCAAAAAAAAAACCCGAAAGGAAAACAAAAAAAAAATAAATAAATAAGAAGAGAGAGAGAGAGAGAGAGAGAAAACTTGAGGCAAACGGTGAACATGGCGGCACACATAACGACTCAGCGAAAATGCGAGGAAACAAAACGTCAGTCAGTCGGTCAGAGAGTCCTTCGATGAACAACGGGAATGAAAGAGAGATTGGCTTTGGCTTTAGCATCGGGTTTGAGTTTGGGTTTGGTGTTGGGGTTTTGGGGTTGGAATTAGGGTCGATGGTCAGCCAGATGATGCGGTCTCCTGGCTGTCAAGTACCTGATGATGTTTAGCTAAGCGCTAAGCTCTGTAAGAGCGTGCGTTGCTCTCGAGTGGTACTGCTGCTGCTGCTGCTGGCCGCCAATGATGAAATTACAACATTAGCAAACTAATCGTAGCCACTTTAGATGCCAACAACGTTTCATCGCAAATACGTTGAAAGTTGCTAGCGATTTGATGGGAAAAGGGGAGTGGGGCGCTGGAGGATACGATGTGGTAGTTGAGCAAAGTCGAAGCAATATAAATGTCTGGGGGTACCTACAGCCGCTGCTGCTGCTGCTGTTGGCTCGAATGAAAAACAAACAATACGGCGCAGAAAGTTGGGAATTGTGTTTCACCTTGTTTGGTAGAAACAAAAAACCAGGCAACTCGAAAATAAAGCAATTTCAAGAGGTGAGTCCCAGGCATCAGGCGATATATATACTTATATGTCTGTAAGTATGTTTGTATGTAGGCAGGTGGAACGAAGAGACTGAAATAAAATTAAATTCATCAATAAATCTCACAAGACGAGCCAAGTCTTTCTGCTTTGCCATAAATATTCAGTGGGGCACATCATACATTGATGCTGCTGTTGCTGCCCCATGATGTTGATGTTGTTGGCCATGTTTTAACTACGGAAATTGTTTGTATTTGCAGCGGAAATACCTTAGCTTAATAGGCCAAAATGAGTGTGAGTAAGATGGAAGACCAGGAAAGTTCAATGAAATGTTTTCTCAATGGATCTTTTTTGTTCTTATTGAGGCAATACAAGTGCGACTCATGAGGCAAAGCGTAAAGTGCACTCGTGGGAATTCACAGCGCCAAATACAACAACAACAGCAACAACAAGTAAAAACAAAATACATAAGGGAAAACAGAAAAATCATCCCGCCCCAGCCAAATTTGTGTTTGCCTCACGTATCCAGTCTGTAAGCAGGAAAATGTGTAATCACTGCTCATCAAATGATGCCATCACATACACTGAGCAAAATAGTATAGTATAAATAATGTAGAATTTATTTTAGAACTCTAGAGAGAGAAAGCATAATGAAATTTAATATAGAGAAAACTATAAAAGCACACAGTGTTGGATGTGGTCAAGGTAAAAGTGTAAAAGATACATTCATGTTAATTCTGAATTGAATAAAAACTTTCATAAAATGAAAAATGTATGGAAAGGATACACCCATTAAAAAAAACAACGACAAAGAATTATGAGATTTAATATAGTTAAAGATTTCATTTCATTTTTCATAAAAACTTAAAATTTTTGCCTACTTATACGGAAAAATTCACTCAATTAATTAAAAGATTTTAATATTCACACAAAGTAAAGTAAAGTAAAAGTAAAACCAATTCATTATTTCTATTCGATTCTTGGATTTTATTTATTTTTTCATACTTATTTCTGCCTGTTTGTCTTACTACGTTTTTGGTTTGTATGCTTTCTCGTTGTAGGCTGAATGAATTTCGAGTGTGATCAACAGGATGTCCTCCTGCCGGCAATGGCATTACCTTTCTTTTAATTGCTGTTCACCGTAAAGTTTTGCTCTATAAACATTTTAACTAGGCCTATAAACAAAGGCCTAATAGGCGCCATCAAGTCGTTTGCATGATTTATGGACCAATGTGCCCCTTTTTTGTAATGTTACTTTTTCTCTTCATTTTTTGCCATGTATTTTGCCGACATTAACAATCTATATACAGATACATAAAAAGGTAGTAAAAATTCCGACACAGAGGAGCAGAACACACACACACACACACACATACAGGGATAGAGCGACACTGAGGACTCGTATGGGGAAAGGAATAAAGTGATGCCAGGCAGGCAGTAATTGAGGCTGAAATAGGAGCAGCCACTGGCATGCTCCACTTCAACGTAAATTTCCCCAGTGGAGCTTAATCAATACCCAAATCATATACGGAGTTCTTCTCCACAGAGAGATAGAGAGAGAGAGAGAGGGTGAGAGAGTGAGATGGAGAGAGAAAGCAACAAGAACAATGCAATATAAATAAATATTTGACGTGTGAGAACGTTTGTCTTTTATGTTTACGGGTAAGTGAGTTGTTTAGCAGGCGACATAACAATTGCAGATTTAGTGAAATTGCTTTTACTTGGCATTGGGCCACACCTCCCCTCTCGCCCTCTATCACCCCTGATACGCATACGCATACGCATAGCCATTTCCATACCCACACCACAATCCACAGTCCGCCACAGGCAGGCAGGCAACCTACATGGCCATCTTCCCCTGATTGCTGACAGCAGCAACAAGAATGCGTGTGTCCTTGTCAACGTGTTGTAATCAAAATGGAACTTGATGGCAGAATTGCGCAAATTGCGCTTTTATGTTTGCCTGTCGATACAAATGGTAGCCAGATAGAGGAACGAAATAGCCTCTTCATATATGAACGAGTAGATAGGTTCATTTGGGTTTTACTAATGCATATCTGACTATTTTCAAAGTGCAGCAATATAGTTATCATTCACTTGACCAAAGTATAGATGGATATGCTGAAATTGTTTTTCTATTTCTTTGATTTTTTAATGAAAAATAGCAAAAGCTTTAATAATCCGAATTCAATCGAAAGCACATGTATGTACATGTAGGTTATTAAATATTTCAATTATTAAAATGCCATGAAATGTTTGCATCTTCTGCATAAAAACCCAAAAGGCCTATTGAGGAAATCCTTTTCAACAAGACAGAACGAAAATGTGTTTTTTTTTTTTTTGGAATTTTAATGAATTCATAGTTAAGTGAAAACACACAAACACACACAGACATGGAAAATTCGTTGTCATGTGTGTGTGTGTGTGTGTGTTTGTGTGTGTCGTCATATGGTCTAATAGTTTCGAATTGCAAGTTTGATTTCTATCTACATTTTACATTATTCCGCCCAACTGTCTGAATGATTATTCACTCTTTACTCTTTGTTCTAACACACTGAGAGAAAAAAAAGAATGAAAGGAGAAAAACAAAAGGAACATTACGTATAAAAGGTAAAATTATCGCACAAATTGAAAACGTGAAGCATGCGGTTCATTGGTAATTCATTTATGCGCACAGTTGCCAATGGCTGACTGCTTGCTTGAATGTCTGTCAGTCCTGGGTCCTTCTGGTCTCTCTGGTCGTTGACTGTGTCCTAGCTGGCTGCTTGGCTGGCTGGTTTCTCGCCAGCTGCAGGTGTTTCGCATAAGAAATGGCCTGCCATCGATAGCAGCCCGGTATTACATGTAATTTATACTTTTCAGCAGCTCTCAAACCAACTCATCCACCCAACCCAGCTACTCACTCTTGGAGTTGGCAGCCGAGCCATACGGCATACGGGACCACCACCACGCACGACTTGACGTCATGATAATGTATCGAATTCATTTTCCAGTTACTTTGCTTGCCAGCTCTCTCTCTCTCCTCCCCTCTCTCTCTCTCTCTCTCTCTCTCTGTCTTGGCCACCTTTGGCACCTATTACTACCTTGGCACACCTTTCTTGCCAGCATTTTGTTTGGCAAATATCACAAAACGCTTTCGACACATTCCTCGCTTTTGCTCAATGTCTCTCTCTTTTCCTCTCTCTCTCTAGCGCTTTCTCTTCAACACCCACATTCATACTCAATTACCTACGTGGCTCTGCCTCTTACCTTTTTTCCTGCTTCGTTTTTGGTTTTTGTTTTTCATCGGAGAGTTGGCAAAGTTGGGCTGAGTTGGCTCGCTTCACTTCACTTCACTCATTTTTCGTTTCCATTTTTCTGTTTGAGTTTGGCCAACGTTCAATGACTTGGCTGGAGCCCCGGAAAGTTTGTTGCAAATATTTGACCAGCTACAACGTTCGCGTCCCCTACGTACCTATCTACCTCTCTACGTACCAAACAAAACGTCCTGCCATCCATATGCGCTGGGCTCGACTCACACATTTGCTCTACTCTTTTCAATTGCAATGCATTTATTTATTTGATTTCTTTGCCACTTTTCTTACTTTTTTATGGTGTTTCTCTCGCGCAAGTCAAACAACCAACAAAAAACTAACAAAATAAAATCTAAAAAACCCAAAAAAAAAATTCACGTTGCACATGAGTGGAACTTGAAAAATATTATTTAATATTAAAATATGAATGTAAGTGTGTGGCAATTGCCTTTATGGAGTGGAATAGCTCGTAAATTTAACTTTGTATAATTTACTGCACAGAGAAACCAAATTGGAATACGAAATTCAAAATGGAATTGGAATTGGAGTAGATTGGTTGGACCCAATGGACCAACCAATTGCACAAATATATATGTATATATCTATGTACATATTTGCCAATAAATATTATTTAATTTCATTTTACTGCCAGAGCATAAATCAATCATAATCAATATTTCAAATGCAACAAAATAAACAAAATAAAAGAATCAAAAATTAAAGTATCAAGTCCTCTAAACTTAACTTAAAAAACTTCAGCAACGAGTGTCGTTCAATAAGTAACAAGGATTCTTCTCTCCTCTCGTGCCATTTCATTTCAATTGGGAATCATCGCAAGTCAGAAACTCTTCTATTTACTTTTACAAGGACTACTTTTAGCATCATCCACCCGGGAACATGATGCATATAATGCTGCAGGCTTTATTTTAATAAAAACTAACTTCAGGCGAATTGAGTTCATAACTTAAGGTGATAAATAAACTTAAATAGTAGTGAGCTACTAACTACTAAATATTCTAAATGAATGTTGAATACTCTTAGACAACAAATAGAATTAAAAATTGATCGATTCTTATTCTTTATTGATTCACCACAATTGCATAAAGAGCATAAAAGGATTTGATCAGTCTGATTGTCATTTTGGTTTTACTTAACATATTAAATGCCCCTCGCTAAAACGAATTCAATTTAATTCGTCTTAAATGGCGTTCAGTTGGTTCATTTGCTCGCGATTCTGGTTTCATTTTGCTGCCACAAAAACATGCAAATGCACTTAGAAAAGTATTTGACAGGCATGGACGGACGCGCGGACGCGAATGCGGATGCGGATGCGGACACGTGCTAATACTGAAATGCCTAATGCTTAATGCCTGATACAGATGCTGATTGATCCATTAGATTGATTGATAGATTATTTTGTATATTGCTTGATCGAGCGTATCATGTCGTTTAGCTTGGCTAGTTAGTTGAAAACGCGTCGAAATGTTCACCTGATGCTGCTGCTGCTGTAGAAGTAAAAACGAAAATCCATTCGCTAACCGTAATTCAATTGGTCAATGTCTCTCTCATTTGTGTTCTCTGTCTCTCTTTCTCTCACTCTCTCTCTCTCTCTCCCTCTGTTTCTGTTAGCCGAAAGTCAGAGAAAGACAAAGTGCCAAATGTCAAATGGCAAATAGCAAATGGCAAAAATTGCTAACAACAACAGCAACAAAAACTGTCATTGCCCGGCAGCTCAGCCCGTTTGGCATTGTTGTCATTGTATATACATATATTTATTTTTTGTTGTTCGCCTCTTTCATTTTGCTTTTGCTCTTGGGGGGGGCACTTTAATTATTTTTAACACCCACCTGGCCACGCCCCAAGCGGAAATTGCATAGTGTCACTGTCAGAATGTCGCTATCGAGGAGTTGTCGTTTACGTTGCTCTTTTGCTGTTGGCTCGCTTTTTTTTCTGTTTTATTTTAATTGAATTTTGAAATATGTGTTTGGCTTCTTTTTTTTTTTGTTTTTTGTTTGTTGCGTTTTTGTTGCAGCACCAAAAATGCAATTAATTCGAGCATTTTTTGAATTGTTCCATTGACCCTTCGCACTGTGAAGTTATTTGTTGCCGCCAATGCAATAAATAATCGAAAGCATTCAAAATATAAATCAAATGCATTAAACGTAAGTGAGATGGCAAATGGCGGATGGGCCAGATGAGCAGAAATTGTTAATAAAATCATTTTTCGGTTTTTTGCCCACCCAACGAAAAGAGACAAAAAAGGCAACTGAAATTGTGTTAATCTCTTTGCTTTGTCTCGGCTAATACCATTTTGTTTTGGCAATTTGAAAAGCACAGTGGAGCATTTCGTAAATTGGGTCTGAAGATAAACTAACTATGAAGAAAAAAGGTAAAAACCGAATTAAAAGGTTTAAACTTGTTTTCTTCCCTGCTTCAACCTCAATTCAAAATCATTAAAAATTTTAAGTCAACTTCAAGACACGCAAATCAAATAATTTTACTTGACATTTTAATTGTTGCTTAATCAAAATGCATAAGAAATTCCAAGCAACTTGTATACATACATATATTTATAATTTGACAAAACAAATACTATTCAAGTCACAAGTTAATCCAATGTGTATCTTTGTCTGCACACATGACGTATACGTCACTCGCTGGACAGCTAGATAAACAGTTTATTTCCATTGGCATTTCAATTGTTTTTAAACTTTATGCATATTTGAAATAATAATATTCATAATTGTAATAACGATGGCAGCAATAATTTGACAAGGCTAAAGAATCATTCATATGCAATTGTTCAACTGGGACAATTTTATAGTAAACATTCGTTTCGTATCTGTGATTCCCCAAGGCAATTAGACGAATGCCAGTCAATTGCCAGTTATGTATAACTACGAGGAGATTTGTGTAATTAACACATTAGCCAGTCCAGTCGAGGCTACTGTCAATAGGATTAATCAAAAATCAATAAGTAAAATAAAAGTAAAGTCAATTAGTAAGTGGTAAAACAATATTTAAACCATTGTTGAATGTTAACAGAAATTCGTACACACATGTTGAAAACAGGGAGAATCAATTGCTTCTTGTAAAACATTTTCATGTTGATTGATATCAAGTTTAATACAGACAAATGATGGAGCAAATCAACTAAATTCTGATCTCAATTTATAGGAAACTTTATGCTAATTGGAACGTAAGCTCTCAGTATGATCACTAGTATTATAGGTAAATTGTGTGGGCAACCACGACCATTCGATGTACATATGTATCGAAATTTATATTCATACATTTATTTAATTTTTTTAATGGCGGCAAATAAAATATGAAAGAGAGGAGGAAAAAAAAAAAAGAATGACACTTTAATTAATGTTTTCAGTTTGTATTATGTGACCAAGGACGGCCTGATGGGCGTATACGTAATTTTATTTCATTTAATGGTTTATGGCAAAAGCATAACTTTTGCGGCAACTTTGGCCAGACACAATAAAAAAGTTTTTTCTCTTTTCCATTAGGTTGTTGTTGCTGTTGTTGTTGTTGCAAACTAATTGTTAATTGAAACAAAATTCAGTCAAACAACAAGAAAAACAACAAGGGAAACGGCAATTACAGGCTGCCTTTCTGTTCAAAAAGGATTCGCCGCCAAACAAATGCCAACAATTAACTGTGGCAACAATAAAACGAGAAACCAAACGAAACAGAATGAAATGAAGCCCAACTAGGGGCTAAGGATGGAAAAGAGAAGAAGCCCATCGTGCGGCCAGTTGTCGGCGGCGGCAACGGCAGGCAAAGGCCGGCCAATGGCATAAATACCCGGGTACTTACCGCTCATCACAATCACGACGAGAAGCAGCAGCCAGGCCACGCAGATGCTGTGCGCCATGTGGAGTGGCATGGCTATGGGAAGACGGCGACGACGACGACGACGTCGACGTCAACGACGATGACGACGACGGCGGCAACGGCGAAAGGAACAACAACCGGAAATGCAGTAAGCCTGCTCTGCTCTGGACGTGAACGTGGACGTGGACGTGGAGCAACGTGGAACGTGAGCGATGACAAGGCAACAGCAAAGCGAGGGCGTTGCGCTGTAGCTTTTGTTTTTGGTTTTTGTTATCTCTCTGTCTCTGTCTTTGTGCTTTTATTTTTTTGCTCTGCTTCTGTTTTGGTTTCAGTTGCCTCCTTCTTTTTATACTGGCAGCAATAACCAAGTTAGCAGCGTCATCATCAGCATGAGTAGGAGCAGCTGCAGCAACGTCATTATCGGGCCTCCCGGCTCTCTATTAACTTGGCCAATTGCCAGATACAGACAAAAGGCTCTGCCTTGGCCTGGGGTTCGCTCTTTGGATGGGAGACCGCGCGCTTGCTGTCTGCTTGCCTCTTTCTCCCTTCCGGTTTAAATGCCTTCGTCGACTGCCGCCGCTTCTGTGTTATGCTCGACGTTTGTACACGGAATTTTGGTCTGTAAATAAAAGAAAATAAAAATAAAAGAAAATGCATTAAATTCTGTTGCTCTAGCTGGACTGACGCGAAAGTTATTGCAAGTGACAAAGATGGGTAAATGAGAGAGGGGCATGCAGGCAGGCTGGCAGGCTGGCACTGAGCGAGCAGGGAAGACTAAAACTTTGGTAGGTTGGTTATGGCAAAAGCATGAAAACTGCTTCCTCAAAGTCAAATGCAGTCATTGGCTTCGTCTACTACCTATATATATATATATATATACTATGATGGCCTTTTGCACCCCTGACAGGGCGACCCAACAACAAAATCAAAAACGACAACGGAAATGAGCAAAACGATAATGGAGCACGCTGACTGCATAATAGATACGGACACTAAAAAGTCTGTACTATGGGCCCAAAGTTGTCGAAAGAGCAAATCAAATTGATGTCACAAAACAAAAGCTTGTCAGATTATTTATATAATTTAAATTCATTTTGAGATAATTGTCTTGCAAACTTTACTTTGCATATAAACATCACAAAATAATGAGAGGCCGGTTATTAAACAAAATGTATTTGTTATTTCCACATCTATCATATTGCACTTTATGGCTGAAATTTTACTAATGTTTTGCTTCCAATTAAAATGAGAGTTTAATATAACATAAATGAGAAACCTATTTAATGCTATTTAGTTTAAACTTTCAGTTGCCAGTCGACTTAAGGAAGATTAAAAGGTTTCTCAACTAAAATGTTGAAATTTCATCAAACTTTCAATTAGTTGGAATATAAATAGACATATATATTTTTGCCATTCAACCAAAGAGTGTTTGTTCCAGGATTACAAACAAACCCTTGTTGTTTGTATGTGTTCATATGGAGCATCTTCATTTTAAACCATTTAATTTAGTCTAAGGCCATTGGAAAATTAAACTTTGAAAACATGGACTCTGCTCTATAACACTATTACTTGATATGCACATTTTAATGACCCCAAGATACGAGTACATCAAATAGTGCTGGGATAAACGACTCATTTTGTTGACGAAGTTCACTGACTTGTTTGTTCAGTCTGTACTTTCTGAGGTTTCTGATCAGCTCTTGCAACGGCTATAGTTAAATTTGGCTTGCATCTACTGAGTCAGTGAATCACGGACTGAGCATCATGTTTAGTGACCACGTTCATTTGTTCACTGAAGGGAGTCGTTCAATATTGTTTACTCACTCATAAGCGAACTAATACTGATTTCAAACGAGAACTGATTCTAAATGAAAAGAGAAACACATAGCAATCAAACCTCCAATCAGACATTAGAATACTGTGATGTGATTTGTGTTGTGTTTAAGTCCTTTGAAAGCTCGATAAAGTTCTTAATTTTGGTTTTGTATTTTTTATATTCCACAGTAACTAAGCGGTATTAGTTTGAGGTTTAATTTTTCTATTTTACATTTTCCACTGGCCACGTGCTAAATCTCTGCCAGCTAATTCTGAAATTCCATTTACCAAATAATTCTATCTATATCTATGGATAGGTCGTTCTTTTTTTCTTTTTCTTTTTTTTTTTTTTTGTTGGTGTTATGCCAGTGTCTCTGGTGTCTGGTGTGAAAGTTTAAACAGTAATTAAGTTAATTGTGTGCCCGGAATGCACCGTTCAGTCCTGCCCCCTGACACCATCAAATTATCCACCACTATAATCATTTACCCCCAACAAAGCAATGATGACGCAGCAAGGGAATGGGGTGCAGGGATAAACTGGGAACTGGTACTGTGGATGATGATCGATTTGGGTGGGCATTAATGTCATAATAATAGCAGCAGGCACATTTATTGCGTATACGCCATGTGCACACGCCGTACGTAATATGTGTATGTGCAAAAAAAAAAAAAAAAAAAGCCAAATTCGATTTTTTCGCATTTATCTAGTAAATTTTTCCGGCACTGACTGCCATTATTTGTTAGGTTCGAAAGAGGGCGGAAGGGTGGTCCATGGTGCTTTGGGGGGATGGCAGTGAGGGGCAAGGCGACGCAGGACTGGGCATAATTCTAATGCATGGATATTATGTGCCATCATCTACTCATGCAAATTACCGCACCACAGAGCAGGAATATGGCCATATGTATTCCAGATATATATGTATATTTATCAACGAGGTACGTTTAGAAAGAAACTCGCAGATGTTTCATCCCACAATATGAAGCAATAGACATATTTTTGCTTAGACCTAGAAATAGATACACTTCAGAAAGTATTAAACCATTGAAAGAGCCTCTAACCTTAGTGTATTCTATTGAGTTCTAATTAAAAATTAAAAACCACCAACTACTTTTAAATCAGACCTCGCATACCTATATACCATACATGGCTCTAACACTCTGCCTGTACTTATTGTTAGGAAACGGAAACGAGCCAGCAAAGTAAAATGAAAAAAGGCATTTTTATTATTGTTAGCTATTGGTTATATGTACATACATGGGGTTTGGGTGTGTGGGTGTGTGGGTATGTGTGTGTGTGTGTGTGTACCCAGACATGCCAGATTTCAGACTTTGGAAAGCAATTTGCCACGCACTGTCAGTGAAGTTGAACGCAGTGGAACATTTCTAATTTTCAGCTACGAAAAATTTATACAATAAAAAACGCTTTAGCTGCCTGAGAAAAGGAGAAAAGAAGCAGCAGTAGGAACAACGTCAGACAGGAGAGTTTACATAAACACACATACAAGCACACACGTACATACACACCGATACAACTCGTAGGCAGATGTTCATGTAAATTGTAACAGACAAAGATTTCCTTTTACTTTCATTTCCCCAGTTTGTTTTTTTTTCACTCCCTCTCACTCACTCTCTCGCTCTCTCGTGTTTTATTATTTTCCTGCTTTTTTTCTCGTATTACTGCTGCTGACAATGTTTCCTCATTAGAATCCCCGCATCTCCCATTCACCAAATGCAAATACTCATAAAAGTAACAAATTCCCTGCATACAGTGCCCACACGAAATTTACATTTAGTCAAGAATCGATTATCATTATAAATATTTAATGAACAAAACGAACTAGCTAAACCAAGATTTTAAGCATTACTTTACAGATAAATAGAAAACAGAAGATCGAGTTAAAATCGTCACCAGGAAATATTATCTCAGTGTATAAACTATTCAACATAGTAAAATGTAAAGTAAGTGACATCGAGTCAAAGGCCTTCTACCTAGTGCTTACTCATCTTCTATTGCTTAGTTTTAGTATTCATACTCAATCTAAATCAAAAAAAAAAATTGACTTACAATGGTTACCTTTAATGGCAAATATAAAAGTTTTTGACCTGCTTCATTTTATTTTTGAACGAATTAAAGAATACAGAATTCATTTAAATAGAATTTTAAAAATGACATCCAGGTTGTCGGCAATTAATTTAGAATAAATATATTTTTAACTTTACAGCTAAATTAAGGTAAAATTTTTGTTTAAAAGTCGAATTTTATTACTTTAATATTAACACTTGACAAAATAATAGTACAAATTTAACACAAAAACTTAAGGTTTATGTTTTTGTATTTACCATCTAACATGTAATTAAAGTCAAACTTAGTACAGAATATCAATTAAAATAATTATTGAAAACTTAAAAAATAACGACAAAACATATAACTAGTGAATATAATTAGACTTGAATTAAGTTTTCCAATTTACTAAATACTAAATTATCAATATGCTTAGTATACAAAAGAATTCATAATATTTAACTATAGTCCAACATTGGAAAGCTGACTTAATTGTTGGCAATAGAAGAAGAGAAAATCGTCTATAATTGTTGCCTGTTAACAGTTTGGCTTAAACGAACACTGAAGTGAATGAATGAGCCAAGTTAATCCCAAGGCTTTCCCAACGTATTAGAAGCTCTACTATTCTCCCACTGTTTTTCCTGCTGTTTTCTTTATAACTGGTAATTACTCACAAGCAGGCAAACCGCAAGAAAAACAAACCAAACAACAACAACACAAAAAAAAAAAACCAAAAATAAAAAGGAAAGGAACAAACAAAGCAACAGCAACAACCAACCAAAACAAAAAACAAAAAATGAGTAACAAAATTTATATAACATTATAAAGCAATTTGCAGTAAATCACCAAAAGCGACGCGCGTGTTTATAAATCACAAGTAGCTTGCCCCTCATTCGTCTGCCCGCCATCATGATGAGATACCCTTGCAAATGGGGTATAATACACATTTTGCTTAGGTCACAAGTCGAATCACAAGTTTGAAATTGCAAATTGTATTGACTCTATCAACCGAGGAGGAAACACTTGACTTTTTCTGGTTTTGTTAGAGTATTCCCACTTCAACATGTGTAAAGTCCTCCTGCTATGTATCCCGCTGCTGGCAAACCAAAAATCGAAATGAATAATTAATATGTCGCGCCTGCTGCAGACGCTGAGGCAGACAAGGCTTCATATTCGCCTTTGCCACATGCATGAGCCAGGCCCAGGGCAAGCCACAGGGAACGGGGAGAAAATGGGCCTAAAAACAAAAACCAAAGCAATTTACTGGCTGGTCTGCAACCGGGAAAAGCAAAAGCAAATGCCATGGCTTCATATGAGTCCCTGCGGCGACTAAAGATTGAAGAAGTCGACTCGAAATCAGAGACGGAGACTGAGACTGACTCGACACAAAAACAGAGAAAGAGGAGAAGGTCTCCCTGTCTCTCTCTCACTCACACTCTCGACCAACCGACGAGATTGACAAATTTGGCAAAGCAAATGAAATGCTCTCGACTCTGCGGTTGCTGAATTTTTCATTTATGACAATGTTTACGTAATTCGACAGCCAAAACAATTTCCCAAACCCCACAGTAACGCACTGTCCTCGACTCCTTCCCACTCTATGCTTCGTCCTTGTTGCTACTATTCGCCTCTCGCTACTCGTTTAGCTGGGCATACGCAAATGGGCGCTCATTTATTGTTTGAGAGATTCCTCTGCAGGAAGTGAGTTTTGCGCTTTGTCAGGCACCAAGCACCAAAGCCACTTTTTGTTGTAATCGAATACATATCTGTGTGAGTGTGTGCTTGTGTGTTAGTGTCTCTGTGTGTTGGTGTGCCGGGTGATTGCAATGGCTTTTAAACTGTTTTAAATGGCCAACGATTTGCTTGAATGTTGTGACGTTAAATTGCAATCTATTGCCCATTTGTGTATATGCACATAAGCATATACATATGTTTGTAGGTAAGCCCTTGGGCCAACTAAATCGCCCGGTTAAGTAGCCAAATGGAGCACATAAGAGAAGTCTATTTAGACAATTGTCCTCACTTCTAAACACACTAAAGTCTCATAAGGAAACAAAAAGCGTTTTAAGTTGAAAAGAACGAAAAACTGAATTCAAAAAGTTAATATGACCAACAGAACTTTGGACTTCAATCGAGTTAACTGAATGGTATGTACTTGAAGTCGTTTTCAGTAAACATACATACATAGAATCTAAATGGGTCTCCATATTGTTTTCTAGTTGAAACAAATGTAGAAAGTGATTTAAATATAATCAGCCTATATTTCGTTTTTCTTCGACTTCGACATACACGAAAAAATTAAAGCAATTTTGGGACCTCAGCTCATTGTCCTTTGTCAACTTTTAAAGGAAACTATTTCTCATATTATGAGCCAATTAAAAAAATAAATATTAGCCATTTATCTCTTATTAAAAATCTTTGGTTTTTATCTCTCGTAGAACTGAGAGCTATTACTCAGCCAAGTCTATTCAGAGAGTTAATGTGGCTTTTTACACCCACATCAAGGACATGGCAGGACGACTGTCCATCAAAACCAATCTAAATCTAAACAATTTCTCAGTCGACTAACTCGTTTGCCCTCGTCAAACTTTATGATAATGGCGTAAATTAAGCGCAGTTTCTAATTGAAATCGAGCACCAACGACAACGACAATCACAACAACAACAACAACAACAACAACAACAACAACAACAACCACAATAATCAGAACAATGATGATCCGCATGACCTTGACATCAAGTCATTAGTCATGACCAGGAAACCAGAATGGGGGACCAGAAGGATGAGAAGCAACACCAAAAGACCAGGCAGATGACAAACAAACAGAAAAATATGAGGGAAATTATTGTTTTCTGCAATTTTGTGAGGAATGGGCGTGGCCGCCTGACAAGCTAGAGGGGTAAATAAGTGTTGATGATGTGGAGGAGGAGGGAAGGAGGTGTGTTGAGAGAGAGAGAAAGCCTGGTCGCTTCACGGCATATTAAACAAAATGAATAAATTACAATTGCAAATAGGCAATTTCCTACACTTCCTTCCTTCCTTGACATTTTCACTGTGCAGCAGCAGCAGCAGCAACAGCAACAGCAAAGCAACAGCAGCTACCGCAAATGGGGCGTGGTCGGTTGGTTGAGTTGTTTTTAGCTGCTGTTGTTCTTGTTGTTGTTGTTGGTCGATTTCTTGTCCCTTTTTGGCAGCGGTCGGTTTTGGTCTAAATAACGTCTAATTTGCAATTTTGTTTAATTGTTTGTGGCTTTGGATTTTGACATGATTTCCATTGCTTGTTATATTTGTTGCTGCTGTTGTTGTTGTTGTTGTTGTTGTCACCCCGGCCATTGCCACACCCCTTTCTTCTATAGCTCGGCCGCATTGTGTTGGCGTGTGGCAGAGACGTAACTTCAGTTCATGCCGCTGCTGTTGTTGTTGTTGCTGCAGTTGATGTTGATGTTACTGCTGCTGCTTTTTGTGTTTTGTGTTATTTGCGGTTTTTAGTTTAGGTCAACGTCGATGAGCACGCACACTTTCCCTCTCCCCCCGCCATTTCCCTTCTCACTCCTTTGGGCTCTCTCTCTCTCTCTTACTTAGTTAGTGGTTTCCGCTCGAGTCAACCAAACTGGCCGCATGCCGTGCCTAAATTATAATAAAAGGTTTCCATTGCGGCCTGTTAAATATGCGCGCAACTTTGCTTTTTGCTTTGAGCAATTAAAGGCCAAAAACCGAATACACAAAGGAAATTCAATTCAATTGTTGTTGGTAGCACAAATGAAAAACAAAGGGTAACTAGATACCCCAATGCTGTAATCGAATAGTTTCTACCCTATGTATGTAGATAAATACAGAGAAGAAACCATTTGGAAAATCTATTGCTTTAGGCAAAATGATGCCAATCAAATTGCTTTGATGGGTGTCGAAAAACTGAGGAAATGAATTCAGGAATATATGAAACTGAGAGCGAGAGAGAGAGAGGGGCAGAGAAGCAAAAATGCTTAATAGAAGAAACATGCAAAAATAAAGTGAAATGAAACATGAAGTTTCAAAAAAATCGAATCGATTTCTTCATCCTTTGCAAAAATAGACATAACATTTTCAGAAGGTTATGTTCGCATTTAATATTCTATAATATATTTATTTTACGATATGCTTCCATTCCTTTTATGCCTATAAATATAAAAAAAAAAAAGTCTCGTATTCCATTTTTATATTGAAAACATTTTATGAGTGATTAATTGGGAAGCCAAAGCATGACGTAATGTTGATCAATGAGTTCTTCATATTTAGAAAGCATAATTTAAAGTTGAATTTCGTATATCTCATGTGAACAGCCTATGATACTCTATTTGTTAGGGTATTAAAAAAAAGCTGGCATGGCTTTCGAAAAACGAGAATACTCAAGCTAAGCGAATAAATCCCAATTTGAATGCGTTTGAACATGAACGTTTCAAATGTAGAATTCGTTCGTTTCTTCTTTCATTTCGAATTCTATTTCTATTTCTGGAAATGGCAAAACTTGTACTTAAACATGGCAAATCAATTTGTGGAAATTTAATTAAAACGACGTGATGCACAGAACGTTAAATGGGGAAAAGAATCTCAATTAAAATAAACCATTTTTAGTCGGTTTTAATTCGCGGCAAATTGAATTTTATGATATGTATCTCGCCTTGTCCACAATCTACAGAATGAAAACTGACATTTTCCAGCTATTTGGTGGAAAACTATCAACTGAATATTCCATTCCACTCCCCACACAAACACACACACACACTCAAACACACAAAAAAAAAAGGAGTAAAAGAAGGCGACGCTAAACAGTATGCTATGACTTTTGGCCAACCATTCGAGCAGAACTCGAATAGCATTCACTCCAATTTCCACCATCTCTGTGTGGCTCCTTCTTGCAGCCCCTCCTCCTCCGCTTTGTCGCTAACATATTAGCAGTGGCAATGTGCCTTGCACTTACATTTCGTCTATGTACTTTTCAAAATTGGCTTTCACACGCCATTTGCATTTAATTGCCCAGCCGGGTGAAGCTGGAGATGCAGCAGAAGTAGCAGAAACAGAAGCAGAAGCAGAAGCCACCGCCTGAAGCGCCTGAATGGACTTCATTGTCATGGCTGAGTGCATTTTGGCCTGCCGTGTTGGCCTTGTTAACAAGCGCATTTGCCTAAAACTGCGTACACAGTGTGAATAAGTAAGAAGCGGCGGCGGAGGGGGCAAGGGAAATCAGCAAATTGGGAGAAGCTTCATTTGCCAAATCAAATATTATTGTTAATGTCGAGTATTTTAAGAGTTTTGCAAACCATTTCGAGCGTGCCATTATCGCCAGGGCCGATAAGCGCCAATTTAAGTTTAACTTTAATGCCAGTTGGACAGCCACATCATCTTCATCGTCATCGTCATCTTCATCGCCACCATCATCATCATCATCAACTTTGTATAGTCATCCTTAACTTGGCTATGTTTGTAGTATGTATTTGCTGTCAATAACAACAAATGCGACACAGAAAATATTGTAAGTGTGCATTGAATGCCATCTAAATGTCTATATGCGATACATTTGATATGTATGTATGTATTTTGTAGATTGAATTGGAAGCTGCTGCCAGCCAGCCATCCAGCCATCCAGCCAGCCAGCCAACCAGCGCGCCAGCCAGACCGCCCGCCCGACCGCCCACTACTCTGCCTACACTTCAATTGAAAATTGTCTGCGTGGCAAAAAGAAATGTGAAATGCTTCACCAGAGAGAATCAGAGAATCGAGTTGGCGTCTCCACCAGTGATTGTGTGTTGGATTGCTGCCTCAACCTCAGCCTCAGTTCTATACCTCTGTCTCTCATTCTCCTTCGGCCAAAGTCGATGCCGTTGCTATTGATGTTTTGCTGCGCACTCGAGTGTGTTTTCTTTGGTAATGGAATTTATTAATATTTCATTGTGTGGGCTCGTAAAAATCAGAGAGTGAGTAAGAGAGAAACTGAGGAGAAACCCTTGCGTGCGTGGATGGGTAGTCAAGTGAATTTGTGGCTGACTTTAAGGAATGTCAACAATTGCCAGCACTTGGAATGCTTTTACCAATGACACCGGCCATCATTTAGACAAAAAAACAAAAAAAAAAAAAAAAAGAAGTCATATGGCCATGACTCGGAGCTAAGTACTTTTTGAAATCTTTTGCTAACTGTGTGACAACAGACAATTTCCAAAGTGGATTTATGGTTTTTGGTATAATCAAAAGAAAAGAAAAAACAAAAATGTTGAATTGACCTTGTTACTAATACGCAACATAATCATTTAATGAAAATAAATTGTCTAAATTGTCTGAAGTTAGGTTGAGAATAGAGCGGGAGAGAAAGTTTCTTTGATAGACATCCCGAATCTTTCTTTAGAAATTCCCTTGCCAAGTGAATTTTGAGTCAATAGCTGGGCTCAGATTTTAGAGCAAACTAATTTCAATATTTAATAGCATAATTATGTACACATGCTCCATTCAATTTGTCATTGGTCCAATGCAATTTCTCATGCTCGAATTGGATTTTCACGCCCGATTTGCTTAATTGCGATATGGTGAAAGGCATTAACAAACATTTGTGCCCTCCCGACCCCAAAATGGCTGGCCATGCAAGAAATTCAACACAATACAATCGATGCAACAAACACACACACACACACACACACAACAATAACAAACTAAAAACCCACTTGCAATAATCTTCAATATGGAAGCTGCCACTAAGCTCTCTCCTCTACACTCACAGCCCAATCTATGCTAGACCAAACCAAACCAAACCACATCCACATGCATATCCTCATCTACTCAGCCCACTCCAATTTGAAATCCAAGTCAGTCGCATGCATCCATAATTCATATGAAAGAGCAAAACTTTTGCAACTTCAGACGAAGAATTCTTGTTGACCAACAAAGCGCATAATGCAACATGCCGAGTGCAAAAGAAAATCATGGGTTAGGGGGAAATGGTGGCTAAAAGGCGGGAGAGCCCCATAATCATTTCAAATTCCACAACAAACAGCAAAAATCAAATTTCAAGAACTCGTAAGAAATCTCGCATTGCACTAACTCTTTGCCATTCTCCTCTCCAACAACACGTCTACACCCGTCTTATCAAGCCTTTTCTTTCTCTCTCTCTCTCTCCCATCTCCTCTCATCTCTTATTGCCGTAAAGTTTTTTTAGCCATGGCCAACAGAATGGAATACGAATTTTTGGTGCAACGCACAAAAAAAAATGATATGAAAGCTGAAGGCGATGCCAGGCTAAGAGATCTATGGGTGTGTGAGTGTGTGTATGTGTGTGTGGGAGAGGGAGAAAAAAAACTCTTGTGATTTCAGCAATCAGAGCATGGGCGTGGCATTCCCGCACACCCCTTTTTTGTAGCTCGAACAATATGAAAATAATAAAAACAGTTACATAAATCAAAAATGATAAAGAAAAACAGTGCATAAAAGTTGAAGAAAATGCAAGAAGCGAGAATAGTCACTCCCTTTCCGTTGTTGCCTTCTCCTCTTTCTCTCCGCACACTTTTCATTCATTTTTGCAGATTTTCTTGTTGCTCGTCTTTATCTTTTCTTTTTTTCATTCCTCGCAATTGCAATGCAAAACATGAAATACAAAATCGAAAGTTGAACTCCAACTAAAACGGAAATCGAGTCGAACAACACAGGAAGAAGGTTGTCTATTGTCCTTCCTTTCCTCTTCCACAACCCCCCTCTCTCTCTCTCTCTCTCTCTCTCTCTCTCTCTTTCTCTATCTCTACTCCTTTTTCTTTACCTTCGTCTATTGAAAGGTGAAAAATACGTGTCAATTTTTTTCCTATTTACTCAGTCATCCCGCTCATCCTATTTCCATTTACTTCACATACTCTGAATTATTGTTTTCCTATACCCTACAAAGGCAATGGCCTTAAATGGAGTTGAAAAGATCATGCAAACGGAAAGTTTGCAAAACAAAAGCTAAAAGAAGATGACTGAACTTAAAAGAAATAGCATTAGGTTTGAAGTACGATTTGATATGAACTTGGAGTAAGTCGATGAAAATAATTGAGCAATCAGTTTTCCCATTGAATCACTTCTTCATTTTAGTTCCAGTTCAATATCTTTAGCAGCTTTTCTGTTCAAAGAGTTCTTGTAGCATTATTGTAGTTCTATGAGTTTTGTGCAAACCCAATTTTAGAATTAGAAATGCATTGCAAACTGTAGTCTTTTGAAATTTATGTGCATATTTCGTTAGCCTAGAGAGATTGATTATTCAGATAAAAAGTCCTTGAATATCTCTACAAAGATCCGATAAATAGACGTCATTATAACTATTTTATCTCTTGCTTAGTTTTAAGCCCTTGAATGCCAATCAATTTAAATCTTTTTTAAACAGAGCTTGAAATTAAAGGAAAACAGTAAACAATCCACTTCTACAGATCCAAATATATCTATATCTATGGGTTTATATATAGAGCACTTTGCCACTCTGCCTTCATTTCATTGGCATGTTTATTTTTTGATGACTCCTTTGTGTTGGATAGGCGTTTGGGCGTGGCATTTGCATTAGCATATTGCCCATAGTCTGACCACGCCCATATCGCACGCCCAGCTATGCGTCGGCCCTTTGGCAATGCACATTTTCATCCTTTTGCCGACAAGCAATCAGCTGTCGATCTATTACAAACTGTAAGCGGTCTTAGCTTATTTATTTTACGCTACAGTGCAACAAGGATTTCTCTTCCCTTTTGACGCCTCACTCCCTCTTCCCTCTCCTCCTCTCACTCTCTCTCTCTCTCTGTTTGTTCCCCTAGTCATAGCTCAGTTCGCTTTGAAATAGATAGTGATTTGTTGTTGTGCCAGCAGACTGCGCATACAAAATTACTGACAACGCTGTCGACGTCTCCAGAGCTCGCAGTGGCAGTTAATGTGAGAAATGTGTTGAAAATGCCATTCATGCATAGATTTACCCGAAGACACTGGAATCAGCATTGGAGCGAAAGGAGAGTAAGGATGGATTGGACTGGATTGGTTTGGTTTGGTTTGGGTTGAGTTGGAAGATTTGTACGCACACGGAGACGAAGTTGGATTCGGATACGGATTCGTAGTCAACTCTCCCATAGATACTTACATATATTGACTTAGTGTTGCCCTTTAACCGAAGATACAGTGGGTCGAATGGTGTCTAAGTGCGGATTGGTGGTGGTGGGTGAGGGAGGGGGGTGGCGGCTCTGTTGACTGGCAAAACAAATCAAGACTGACTGGGCTGGGTGACTTTAAGCCGACATAAAGCTGCTCTGAAATGCAATTAACCCAACGCCTTACTGGCTCACTCTCTCTATCGCTCTTCTTGCTCTTGCCACAAGCCGCAAAGTCAAGTTCCAGCTTCTGAATCCTACATAGATGAGTGGCTAACCTTCGTCCAAATATTTACCCAGACTCGCCGAGCAATCAGCAACAGCAGCATTAAGTGACAGAGACAGAGTGAGAGAGACACTGAGACGGAATATGGGGGAAGTTAGTGCAGGCTTTTAATGGGCCACATTAGGCACAAAATACGAGCACATTTGTGGCATCCACAAAAAGGTAAACTGGCCACTGACACCCCACATACACATCCTCACACCCACACACCCACACACGCACACACACACTCATAAATGCGCAATTTATGGACAATAATTGCCAATAAGAGCCACACAGCTGTCGTCGAGACGTTTCCCCACATTAGTTCCTACCACTACTTTCATATAATAAAATCCTGTGGTTCTGTTTATGTGCAAATTCCATTGGCTTGCCACAAGCAACAGAAGAAGAAGAAGAACAAGAAAAAAAAGAAAACGCAAAATATTTGCATGGGAGTAAACGATATCTATCTTAAAGATGGGTTTGGGTTTGGCATTGCCCTTGCCTTTTGCCTTAAAGCATTTATCTGAGGGTCATAATTTGCATGAAGCTTAGCCAACTGAAGGGGAAAACGGGTAAGAACTTAAACAGTCTAGACTTTAGCATAATTTATTGTTGGCTTAATTTGCTAACGCTTAAACCAAACCAATGAATGCAACAATAAAATAGGCTTTTAACTCAAATCCGATAACCAAAGATAAAACAAATAACGGAAAACGGAACGTTTTCCAAACGTTTTTTGGAAAATTAATCATTAAGGCTAGTACTTTTAGTTTATTTATCAAATTTCTAGCATAAGAACATAAGGACATTTCATATATCTTTATATACATTCTTGTTGTAGTTCATTTTTATTATCTGAATATAGTTAAATTCAAATTATCTTATATTATTAATCTAAATGATAACGAAAAGATTAATGGCAAAACTTACTGTGAGCAAAATTTCTATTAAAATATTTCAACATAATTGTTTTTATTATTACTATTATTATGCCAATAACAATTAATATACACGAGTACAAAGTTTTCTTTTAATTAGCTTACATAATTCTGCTATGAACACACACATTTTGATGCATTTAATTGCATTCAAGGCCATTAATATGGCTAAATATGCTTCACTTAATTAATGCCACACTTAAATTATCTCTCTTGCATTTCAAATTCAATTAACCTCTTGCGATAGCTGCCACCAATGTTGAAATCAATCAATTTAATAAATTTGCCCCCAAATGTTATACAACCAGAGGGCCGGGGCTAACTTCGACCGCGTCAAAGTTTGTATACCCTTGCAATTTTTTTGGTAACTCTTTCCTTACCTATAGCCATCAAAGTGGAAAAACGTTTAAGCTAAAAAGGCTAATGTTTGCGAAAGAACGGCCTACATAGGAAATAACGAAGATATTGATCAAAGTCACTGTTTTCCACCGATTGTTCCTATGGGAGCTATATGATATAGTTACCCGATCCTTATCAAATTTGGCACAGTCATTACCAGATATATTAAACTGACAAACAATTAATTTGAAAGCAATCGCATTAAAAGTAACGAAGTTATTGATAAAAGTCACTGTTTTCGAAAGATCGTTCCTATGGGAGCTATATGATATAGTCACCCGATCTTGATCAAATTTGGCGTAGTCGTTTATATGTGAAATTAACTTACCAATATTAAATTTCACGACAATAGCTCAAAAAATAATGAAGTTATTAAGAAAAGTCACTGTTCGTGACTTTGCCATTTGTATGGGAGCTATATGATATAGTGATCCGATCCGGCTGAATCCGAGATATACAACGCCTGCAGTATATACAAGCCTGCATGCAAAATTTCAGCTCTGTAGCTTCAACGGTCTAGGAGGAGTTTGCGTTGATCCAGACGGACGGACGGACGGACGGACGGACGGACGGACGGACGGACGGACGGACGGACGGACATGGCTATTTGAACTCGTCTCGTCGTGCTGATCAAGAATATATATACTTTATATGGTCGGAGATGCTTCCTTCTATGCGTTGCACACTTTTGACCAAAATTAATATACCCTTTTTGCAAGGGTATAAAAATGCAATACAGAAACCGACTGTGTATATGTGTATGTATGTATGTGCAAATATATTTAATACATTTGTTTCTGTTTCAGCCAACCGCAAATGCAGCCGCAAAGCCTTTCTTTTGTTGTGCGTGTGTGTGTGTGTATGTGTGTGTAATGGGCTGCACGCGGCATTTTGGTGCCGACTTTAATGGCAATTTAAAATGCCGGAAAGCCTCAAATTTCCGTTATTCATATAAAGTGAAATAAAGTCATTGCGCCGACGTTTATATACCCTGCAGCAATTCTATTCCATAGATGGAAACTCCGAGCTTAAAGTATTCATACAGACGGATGAACAGAAATGTATGTTAATGCTGATAAAGAGAGATACATAATTTGTACCCTTTCATTTGTTCATTGTAACGACTTGAATATATCCTTTTTGTCCAAGTTGATGCAGGGTATAATTAAACGCAAATACAAGTCAAAGAACATTTACGCAGAGCAAACTGAATTGCCAAATGCACACACGCTCAGACGGCTTTTGGGCTCCACGTGAGTGCAAACGTGCCGTAAGGAAATTAATTTCCGACAGAAGTCACACAAAACGCCATCGAGGCGGCGAGTCGCGGCAATGATAATTAAGCTCACACACACACACACACACTCACACACAAAAAACGAGAAGAAGAGGACACACGACCACAGAAAGGACTCGTTGGCCACACATCGCAATGCTGCTGGTTTCTTGTTTGTCTTCAAGACGCACCACACACACAGACACAACTCACGGTCGCTGCCATTGAAATGAATGAACGGGGAAAAAAACAGGAGCAGGAGCGAAAGGATGTCAGCCAATGGGAAGTAAGGAATGGGAATGAGAATGAAAGCGACATGCCTGAGGCCCCAGCTGTCAACGCAGTGAGAAGGCGCTGCGATAAATTTCGGTTGGCCAATGCCGGGCGGCGACATAAATCAGGCAAAAGATTTATGGCGATTTGCGGAACTTGGCGGCCATCCCGATAAAGCTACCGACCGACCCAAGGAATGCCCGACAGAAAAAAAAACACACAAACCAAAAAGCAGGCTTTATCAGAGAGTCCGGGAGTTTGGCTGGCTGTTGCATGCCTTGCCAGTTACTACTAAGTAGTTAGTAGTAGTCGCCCGGAGGTTGGAGGTGTGAGTGGTTAGGTGGGGGTCGGGGTGACAGTGGGGGGTGTGACTGTAACCGGATATTGTCTAGTTACCATGGCACTTCTTTGATATCCAAACATGAGTAAGTAATTTGGGAACATTTTTGTGAATTGATTAAATGGATTAATGAAAGTAACCAGAAGAGAAACCAAAAACCCAGCAAATAACTCTCTCTCCCCCCACTTGCTGCCCCACCATCGTTATAGGTATCTAATTCTGGCAGTATATTTCAGCATTATCTTCTTTATCTTCGTCTTCGTTTTCACATTTTTTTTATTTTTTTGAATGTTAAGACAAGAAGACAAGCAAGATGTTAACAAGGGGTTTCCAGTGGCCTTTTGCCACTTTGTGATTATCATCATGCAGCTAGGAACCATCAGTAAAATTGAAAAGGGTATGTGTTTGAGTCCTAGCTCATTCAGAAAGTCATTCGAACACACACAGAGAAGGAGTGAGAGAGAGAGAGAGAGAGAGAAAGAGAGAGTGCGATAGTGAGTGCGAGTTAGATAAGAATGTGGATGTGGGTCAGAATTAAAAAGGAACATGGGACCAATTCATTAGGCGCCCCGGAAATCATCCAACAACGTCACAGAATCGTAAAAGAAAAAAAGACGAGAAGCAAAAAAACTGCCCCAAGAATGTCTCAATTTACATTTTAGACCATATTTTCATTAGCACAGATATCGTTGAGCCATAAAGTGTGTCGTCCTCATCGTCAGAGTCTTCGTCTTCGTCGTTGCCGTCGTCGTCGGTCATTTCATTTCATTTAGCTGCAAATGTTGCCCTTTTTTCGTTCAAAATAAGAGAAAGAGAAAAAATATTTATATTCAACGACCCAATGGCAATGGCAATGGCATTCGCGTGCTGCCGTCGCGGCCAATATTAAAAATAAAGTCCATCACTTATATTTGCCTTCTTATTTATGCGACCGCCCGTCGGCGTGGTAGGTTCCCCCATAGTGAGTAGTGGAGAGGCGTTATTCTCTTCTTCTGCTTTCGTCTTTCCTTCCTTCCTTCCTCTTCTTCCTTCCTTAGCGCATCCATTGTAATCGCACTTGGTTATTCATGCGGCTGGCAGCTTGCTCTGGCTCATAAAAGTTAAGCGACGGCCAGCGAATCGAGAATGGAGAAACATACACCAGCAAACACACCCGTACACACAACTACAAGGACACCGAGTCAGTCAGTCATTCAGTCAGTCGACCAGTGAAGTCCGCAAAGCAAAGATGAAAGTGAAAGTTAAGAGCCCTTTATAACTTTTTTTTTTTTTGGTTTTTTTCTTTCTTTCTTTCTTTTTATGACTTATTGCGCTCTCGTAGACGACAGCAACAACAAAAGCCTCTGCGTGAGCTATTATTGCTGTTGTTCGCAATGTTGCTGTGCCCGCGCATAAATATAAACAATCATAACAGCAGCAGCAACAATAACTTGAAATTTGCAAACGGCAATGCGAAAGCATGAGACTTTTTATGAGCTTCCTCAGTCGCACGCTAGTTCACCACGGGACGTATGAGTAATGTGAGTTGAGCATCAAAAACACAAAACACACACTCGCACAACAACATAGAGATGGCCAACACCTGTCATTTATTACAGCAAGTGACAAAAATCACCAATGTCCACTCAAACGAAAGGATTAAAGACAACAAAAATAAATTAGTTAACAATTTCACAAACTATTTATGTAAAATAAATTAGAAATTTATCTCCTTAAGCAATGGAATTCCTTAAATACATTGCATTTTCTACATTGCACTTTAACAAAATTGACGACACCAGAGAAAAATCGATTTCCTCTTAGTTTACAGGAGCTAAACTTTTCTATCCCTCTTTTTGTTTAAGCAGCAACTTTGTCACCCTCTCGCAAACAGATGCCGCACTGATTTTACAATTCACGACCTTTTTCGCGTTCTATAAAGCTTCTTAGCAGATATTTCACTTTAAAATTCTATCATCCATGACCTTCGAATATTTGCTTTCCATTTCTCTATCTCTAACATTGGCGTTTTGTATATTTTAGTTTTGAGCTGAAGAATATGTTAAACTGTAATAAATAAGAACTAATATGCAAATATTCCATGAAAGAAAGAAAAAGATTTAAAGCCATTTGGAGAATTATTTAATGCTTAAGTAAGTTTTAAAATACTTTTAGTTAAAGACAATTAAATTCATTATTATTAACTAATTATGATTATTAATTCTTAATTTGAATATACCAAAACCGATGAAATATATCGTAAGAGTTCCTGGATTCAAAGATTTCTCTTAATTCTCATTTAAGGGTTTATACCCTTTTTGGTAAGCGAATCAATATTTCGTTACGGAATTTTAACTTTAATAACCATTAAAGCCTATTGTTAATGAATGACAGATTTGTAATTTATGATAATTCAATTAAATATTTGAAAAATCTTGTTTCATTAAGACCATGAATAGGTGTATACAGGATTTGTATTTTAAGCCTAGACTAATCTTGAAATGCCTGCGAGATTATAGTTAAATGTTGAAGAGTTTCACGCGACCATCGCCAAGAAGATTTCTCAGTAAGTGCCACAGTCCTTGTATCAAGCTAAAGGACACACAGACTCCCACTTATTTATCCACACAAAAAAGAGTGTCAAAGAGACAGAGAGAGAAAGAAAGAGACTTAGAATGTGCGAGCTCCATTCTCATGGGGAGTTGGGGTAGGCTAAGAAATGTCCCAGCTACAACATAAATACATACATAATAACCATGAGCAACATAAATGTTGATATGTGTCACATTATGGCATTGTCAGGAGTTGCTGCTGCTGTAGCTGTAGCTGCCCGCGGGCTGTTGCTGGTGTTGTTTCTGCTGCTGCTGCTGGTGCTGCTGTCGCCGGTGCCGCTTACTGTCATAAATCTTACTAGCATATAGCCATAGCGTGGATATCTTTGTACAATATTTGCTGACATGACAACCGAAAAACATACTCGGCACACAGTAAGGTGATAATGAGAGTTTAGGCATTCATTACACGTGTTGCTGATAAGATGGCAGGTGGACGGGCATGGAGAATGCCGCCAGACGATGTCGACGAAGCCGACGCCGACGCCGACGCCAACGCCAACGACAACGACAAGGACTAGGACACAAGACAAGCACAGCAAGAGAGGCACCAAGGCACAACATTGACATGGCCGCTGATAAAAGTCAACAATATAAATTAATAAAGCTGCCAGGCGCGCAATTTCTTGCCCCCAGGGACCATGTTCAATGTCCTGCGTGTTTGCCATAACAATATATTTTATTTGAATCAACAAGCCAAAACACAAGAAAACACCAAAGATATTCATATATATATGGTATACATACATATAGAGATGGTATATTTTAAAATATGCACATTATAAGTAAAAGTAAGCTGATATTTATGCTAATGAAGCGGCGACAGTTGCCTCTGGACCAGAACTGAACAAGGCCATAAATTCTTTTTCTTGGATTTTCTTACTTTTTTTTTGTTAGCTGTTTTGGTCCTGGTAGAGAGTACGGCTTTAAGGCAAAGCAATTACTATAATTGCTATCATTCACTCTCACACACACTCTCTCTAATAAAAACACACACAGTTACAGGCACACACACACATACATACATCAATATTCATTTATTTCACATGGGAAACTTTGTTTTCTGTTTGACTTTTGAAGCAAACTTTTGCTCATCAAATATCAAAGCAACACGTGTCTTCGTCCTGGTCTCAGTCTTGGCATTGCTCCTGGTCTTCTTTGTTGATTTGTTGCTTTCTTTCACCCACCACCACCATACACTGGCTCCTTCTTTGGAAGGAGCCGCCACCACCACCACACAAGAAACCCCAAACCCAAGGATCATCAAAGACTCACATGCTTTCTTTTCTACGACGACTGAGGCAAAGTTAATGAGCTCAAGCTGTTGCCCAGCCTCATTCCAATTCCTCTCCATTTCAGCACAACAGCAAAAAAAAAAAAAGCAAAAAAAATGTAACAAATATAAGAATAATAATAATAATCCACCTACATCATCATCTAATAAACAAGCAAAAGAAGTCATTAATGATATTTGAGCAAGAATTGTTATTAAAAATTCATTTTGAATTGCACATTTGCTCTCATTCCATTCCATTCCATCTCGCTGCCATCCCTCTAACCGAGGGCGGCCAATCATTTCAATGATTTGGATGGCTGCTAAATTTAGCCATCAACAATTAAGTAAAGCAAGTTCCCCTCTCTATTCCGCCCCTCTATCATTCTCATTTGTTGATTGCGGCAAATGAGAATGGCATCTTGAATGTTGAAGCAAAGAAAATCAACGCAAAGTAAACTTCATCAGCATTTCAATATTTCTTTTCCATTTTGTATCTTTTTCTTTCGTTGCCATTTCGGTTTTTTTCACTTTTCTCTGCTTTTCATTTCGGTACGTTTTGGTTTTGTTTTTTTTTTTTTTTTTTTTTTCTTTATCGTTTTTATTATTTATTCAGATTTTACGCCTGTTGCCTGCCATTGCGCTTCTCCTTCCACGCTTCTTCGTTGCTCCTTCATTGCTCGTCTTGAGGTCTTATTCTCAATTTTGTTCACTTCACTTTGGCACATTCATTAGGCGAATGACTTGAAGCCAACATAATTTGTATACCTGCCACATCTTTTATTTTTACAACGCCCAGTTCCGCCCACCAACCCATTTTTAACGCCTCCTGCTTCCTCCCCAAGGTGCCCAGAATTGGATTGGTTTTTTAGAGTTACCCAAGAGCGAGTGAAAAGCGGACACTAAATATGCGAGGAAAACGCTAGCGAATAATTTGAATTTCCCATGGCATATTTAATACAAACGTTTAAGCATTTAGTCAGACAGAAGATATATCAACAGAAAAGAAGCACTTTAAGTGAACAATGGAAATTTATAAGTCTAAAAGTTCTGGCATAATTTGTTTGTTATTTTTTGCAGGAATTAATTTTATAATTTTAACATCCAGACATCATAGAATCCTACAACCTTAAACATTCTTCAGTTTACCCAACGAGTTTCAGATGATACAGAATAAATGAATAAAGAATAGATTGCAACAATGATTCAAGATATTTAACATACTTTAAAAACAGATATTCTAAAAAATAAAAACATATCTCTGATTGGTAGGCCGTTTATTTCACTATTTGAACAAAAATGAATAGAAAGATTAAATTTTTCAGAATATTTTAAATAATCTTTAATTATTAATAAACTCTTGTTGTTGATTCTAGAGACGAGATGAATCATTTATTATATTTTTTGTTTTTGGTTTGGAATTTGCAGTTTTGTATTGTGTGTAATGTAGTGTATAAAGCTACCTTAATCTCAACTAAATATATTTCATTTGCTTTATTTCAAAATGCGCGCACAATTAAAGCATAATTCATGGCCATAGAAGGCAGCTTAGTGCTCTTTATGTTTTTAACAGCGCACTGGGGAGCATTTGTAAGTGCACAACAATAACCAGACTCCGAGAAGGACTAACGAAATAAAAAAAAAAAAAAATAAAAAACAAAAACAGAAAGCCACTAAGCGAGACAGATACACTGTAAGAGACGAAGAGAAAGAGCGAGTGTGAACGAGAGAGTGAGATGGAAATGGAGAGAAATGAGATTTTCGGTAAGCAATGCCAAGTCGACTTTATGTGCTCCGCTTTTAATTTGTTCCGTGTGCTCCTACGAATATGTATGTATACGTATGATATATACTCAGCAATGAAACAAGATGCCATATCACCCACTACTTCCACACAGATGCCATGCCGAGTGTAACATTTGTGGGTATATATATGTATACGTATGTACATATGTATGCACATATATGTAAGTTTATATAGAAAAAAAACCATCATAACTATATATGTATGTATATATGTTTATATACAATTCATGCCCATTGAAAGAGATGGCGAAAAAAAGAAATAAAAACGTACTGAGCTGAGCAGAGCTGAGCTGACCAGAGAGCTGAGAAAAAATGTAAACAATTTTGCGCCTCCATGTCCATGAAATGAAAACGAGCCACAACATGTATGGCTTTTTATGAAGCCTTGACCAAAAAGCAGGCCAATGGCCAACAGCGGCAAACAAATGGTTGAGAATTGCTGCGAGTTGCTGGATGGCTGCGGGTCCAGCAGACGCCAGACAAATGCACTGGGGTGCCACAAACGGACAGATAGACAGAAGAACAGACAGATTCAGAACCATTGCCAGACCGAACAAGCCAGTGAACGAGCCACTGACTGACTGGCTGGCTGGCTGGCTGACCTACCGACCAAGTGAGCAGTGCAACACTATAACGAGCGCTTAAATAATTAATATTACTCATACGCAGCGTTAACTCAGCTTGCTTCTGCTTTTCACTATTTTTCTCTCGCTCGTTTGGCGCGCTCTTTGTATAAATCATAAACGTGCACTCAGCGCGCATATTAAATCTTTCAGGCTAATGAACGCTGAAACTGATTGATGAAGTACTACCATAGTAGTACGTTTTCCCCCAACACCCCCCCCCCCCCCCCCCAGACAATTCCGTACAAAGCTATTGCCAGCAGTTACAGTATCATCCGTATCATCATCACGGCATAGCATCAATTTTTTAGCATCCAGTCAGTCAACTCTTTTCTTTACTTTTATTTACGAGTGTATCTCTTACTGTTTGCCACACACACACACATACATACATACATACATACACAGAACTTCAATTAATAACGGAGCGCGAAAAGTTTCACTTGGCCATCATTAACGTTTTGCATTCATTCATTAGTCCAAGGCAAAGTAAAAGTTTCGCCTTGCCTTGCCTTCTCACCATGATGATAAATTGCAAATTTTATTTAGAAAACTTCACTTTAGGGCATAACGAACGACGCAGGAAATCAAACTTCTTCTCGAGGATCCACTTTTGACTAATACATTTTCATTTACTTGCAAGAAAAATGGCAAAAAAAAAAAATATAATTGAAAGTGTAATTCCCCTTCCCACCATTATGATGAGAACCATTCGTCGTCTAATCAAGATAACCAAAGGCTGGCCACAATACAAAAAAAAAAAAAAGAATACCAAAAACAACAATGCGGAAAATCCTTAAAATTTGTACGTAAACTTTTGTCGCATTACTTATGAATAAGGTATGTTCGTCACTCGATTAGAGTCGTTAGCATAAGAAAGGGGTCGTTCAGTTGAAATAATTGGTCTTTTAGATGACTAACTCTGAGAATTATTATCAGAGCATGTTTCTTATGATTTTATTAGAAAAACATCATCTAGAGATTCATCTAATCTTCTCAGTGTTTCATAAAGAATATTGTTCCCCTTTAGACTATTCATTTCCTCTACGAATGCAGTCATTTAATCGGTATTAAACGAGTCGATCTTACCAATTGGGCATCATTATGACGTGCTTTAGCTTAACTTATTCTTGTTATTTGCTGTTTTTGTTTTCCCGCTGCTTTGGGACAGCGCATTATTTGAATTATTAATTAGCGCGTAATTAGTCGGGTTGATGTTCTCCTGTTCCCTGTTCCCTGTTCCCTGTAACCTGTCCTGTTCCCTGTTACTGGTTTCTTGCTTCTCCTTGTTACGTTTTGTTTCTGACCACGTCCTGCGGCCATAATTTTCATGCGCCCCTCAAGCCTTTGATCTCAGCTGAGATTCTACGCCTTTTGATTACGTAATTCATTTACCTCTTTTGCCCAACACCCAAAAAAAAAAAAAACACACAGACACAAAACAAAAAGAAAGCGTCGCAAAGAAAAGGAAACTTTTCCTCTATTGCATAGGAATTTATGAAGCAAAAAAATAACTCATTATGTGTCAAAAGACCGCAACCCCAGCCCCCATTCCTGGCAAATTCAGCAATATCCATCCCTTGACCCAATTAAGAGAGGAACTTGATTCTGAAAGTTTGTGTTTTATATCCGCCACCCACCCTGGTCCTGCTCCTGCTCCTGCCCCACGTCTGACATCCTTCAATGGGGCAAAACTGTCCACGCAATTAAAACCACAGCAGAGTGGCTTATCAACTGAAGCTCAAACTCTCAAGTGGAGGTGGATGAGCAAGCAAATGCACCACCTAATTTTATATAGCAATATGAAAGATGGTGGCTGTTATCCCACCGATCCTCTTTCTTTCTTCATAAAACTCAAACAAAATAAAATGATATTTTGTTGTGCTTTCGTTTTCGCCGTTGCGCTTAAAATAGTCAAAAAGTTTTAATGACTTTATCCTGACAAAACGACAGCGTGTCCTCTTACCCTCCACGATGACGGGGAGAAAAAAATTGAAGCAGAATTAAGCCACAATCTTGAGCATTGTAAAAAACTGAGCCCCAAACAAAAAATAAAACGAAAATTTCTGCACTCAAAAATAAAATACAACAAACAAAAAAAAAGAAGAAAAAAATGAATTGTATACAAATTAAATGTAAATATGTACAAAAGAAGTCGTTAAAAGTCAATTCAAATTTTCATAGAATTTTGATAAGGCCAAAAGAGTGAAAACCGCTTACTTCCACTCTCAAAGTGCTGCCTGGTGTTCCGTGTCCGTATCCTTGTCCCCTTTGACCCCCCACCTCCGCCCTTGGCTCGTTTAGCTAGTTTCTGTTACAGAAATGGCATAAAATTACGTCAATAAAAAAAGGTACACGGCAACAAGGTTTCCACATTTATATGCATATACGAGACGACTTTGGTTCCGAATATATCGCAGTTTTATTATGGGTACACATTTTACTACTACCCAAACTCCTTTCATCTTTTGCCCCTGCTTCGGTAGGTGGCTATATGTATGTATATCGGGTATTCGGGTACATGGAGTGCGGATTATACGAAAGCGCCTGGCATTTTATCGAGCAAACTTTTTGACATATAATTCACACCAGCTGCTAATTTAAGCGCTCAAATTAATGACTAAGACATAAAATTCAACGAGCCAAAACGAAAAGCTAAAAACCATACGAAATTTTTCAGAGAGGGGATCTCTCATCGTAAATTAAACCTTAAGCACATTTAGATAATATGGTCTCAAAGGTTAATGGTTCACTATCTTTCAGGAAACAAGCAATTTACATGTATAGCAGAGGTGAGAAGTCAGAACATGAATATCCAAATTGTGATAAAATCAATCTGGAATTACATTAGTTTATCTAGATAAACTCGAACTACAACTTAATTGGAAAAGTCACACCATCACAATCTATGGCAAAAGACAATGAAAAGTCCAAGAAATACTTATTTCGAGTTAATCTCAAGTTAGAATATTTTGAGTATGATTAGTTTTGAATGAAATTTGAGATAGATTTACTTAAGACTTCTTTAGGCTTTATAATCTTAGTAAGTAAATTAAATATTTAGAAAAAAGTCACATTCATTTTAAGCAAATTTGTTAACATAGATAAAGTTTCTTAGATAAAACCTCAAATTGAATTTGAAGCCTATAAACTTTAGATGCTCTTTTAAATCAAAATCTGTTATACAATTTGCAATAAAAAAGGAAGCAGAACTTCAAACACATTACTCCTGTTATTTACGCACAACTTCACTGCAATTCTAAAAAAAAGAGGAGAAGGAAACTTTGTCATGACTTTTTTTTTTACTTGAAAAAGAAATCAGTTTAAAAATGGTACACAATACTTAAAGTTTGTTCAATTATGAGTTCAATTATAAGTCCCCCAAATGACTTCAATGTTCAATTTCAGTTTCAGTTTCAGTTGCTCCTCCTCTGTTATGAGTTTTGCGGCCAACAACAGAAAAAAAAAAAAAAAAAAAAAAACAGTTTAATTTTGGTCAAAACATTTGCTCCACTTTATGGCATTATAAAAGAGTATGCAAAAAAAGAAAAAAAAAACAAGAAAAAAACACAAAAAGTTACACTAAACGAATTTGTGTTGCACGCCTCCTACACCCAACAAACCTCCCACCCACCCACGCGCTTATCCATCGAGACCCCTCACCGTCTCTAGCCTTAGCCTCTTGGCCCTTTGGGTGGTCCCTAAAGCTACAATGTTGAACATGGCCAATTTGCTGCGGGCAAAAACCGAGAATGAACCACTGGCCCCTCGCCCTTCCGCCAGAGAGGAACTTTGACGTCTGTTCCGTCAAAGTTTTGAAAGCTGCGCGTTAGAAGAGTGACAACACTGAGTTCTTCGTGTTGGTTTTCCTTCTTTTTTTTCTAATTTTTATTCCTGTTTTTTTTGTTTTTTTTTTTTTGTGGGTGTTTCTCTGTGTGTTAGTGTATGATTAAATCACAGCCGCAGAAACTGCATTAAAAAAGTTATACAAAAACATATATATATACATATTATAGAAGGCAAGACCAATGAAATTGCATTAATTCGTGTTTTCTACACATTTTTTGGGGGGCACATTTTGTTGTTTGTCGTTTTAGTTAGTGTTTTTTGGGTTTCCTTTTTTTGTTATTTTACACATACTCTGGTAATGCCAATTTATTACAGTTGAGTGTGTCGACTTGCCGAGAGAAAGGAGAAACGCAGAGGAGGATAGGAATGAAACCAAAACGAAAACGCAAATAAAATGCAAATGAAATTTGTGCTAATAAAATTCAGTTACAAACTTTTTGGCAATGCCATACAAAAATACGAAAAAATATTGCCCGCCAGCGACAAGTTTCAAATGACAACCACGAAACGCGTTATTTACACAGCCCTACACACACACACACACACAGACACAGACACACGCATATGTAGGTGTGTGTACACACACATACAAACAAACACGCAGAGAGCGAGAGAGAGTGAGAGAGAGAAAGGGGGAAAAAAAACCCTTCGTAGCAGAAGCATTTTGATTCTGCGTTGCATAAATTAAGGCTCTTGCAACGCATTGCAATGCCATTTGACATTTGACCCGCTCAACCGAGAGGCGACCACCACAAAATTGACAACTGCCACCCGCAGATGGTTTTTGCCCATTTTCCAACAATTTTTATTCCCCTTCCCTTACGGATTTTTAAGTGAATTTTCCTGGCAATTGTCACTTGCACACCTAACGCGCTAATTAAGAGTGGTTTAAGCACACACATACATACGCATACACACAGATATCCCTTTGAATATACACACCTATACATATACATCTACATATTTATATGGCACGTTGTAGCCTATACATATATCATTTGTAAAGCTAGCTAATTCAATCCCTTGCCAAACCGTTTTTGATGGCAACTTCAATATTTGTTTAACATATTCAAATATGCAAATTTTCTATTTACTTAGCGAAATTTGAGAGCGGATTTCAATGTCTACAAATTGTTTACACTCTAGGGGTGAAGTCAAGTGCTCAAGCTAAATTTAACCAAGCAAGTATCAATGCTGAATAAGTGGATATATATATAAAGGTGGTATGTATACAAATGTATAAGTATGTAATACTCTGAAAAAAATGTGCCTAGCATTGTTTATTTCAAACAAGTACGTCTATAAATATAACACTAAAACTGAAATAATTTTTTTGATTTGTTTTCCCCTACCTTAATGTACAACTTTTAAATCGATCAACTATTTACAAGTTGAAGATGATTCTTTAAAGTCTATAAAATAAATGTTTTATGTACATTAAGTGTTTTTGTTAAAAATACCTTAATTTGAAATTGGGAAGTTTTTATCTTGAATTGTGTTACCAATTTATAGGGTATTCGAAAGACTAAGTTAAATTCAGACATTTGAGTCTCATCTTGTTAATAATTATAATAAACATGCTTTTCTATATTCCATAAAGGAATCTATCTCAATTTGTAATTTTTTTTAAAACTACAAAATGTAAGCCCAAAAAAGTATGCTATGAAAAAAATATAATTAACTATTAATCAAAAGGAAAAGTCGTGTGAACATTTTGTTAAGCATTATTGCATGAAGATAATACAGAAACATATATTAAAAATAAAATCAAAAGGCTATACAAACAGCAGAGAATATACTTTTCAAAATGGATTTACCTAAATTCAAATGGATAAAAGTACAACAACTTTTAAGAGAAAACATATCGTTTAAGGCAATTGATTGGTTTGATTAAATAGTTGGCTAATTGTTGAATTGTATATCAAATGAAAACATTTTGATTGAATGTGCCCAAATGCTCGAATTGGCAAATTGCAAGTTTAGGCCTTTTTGTTTCGTTGTAATTGATAGCATTTAGTTTGGTGCTTAATTCGCTGTTTAATTGGTTTAAATTGTGCGAGTGTGTGTGTGTGTTTGTGTGTGTGTGCTTTCTCTGTAATACTTTTCCGCATTGTTTTGCTGGCCAAGCAATGTTCATCTGTGTGATCTATCGGAGAGTTTAGGCAGATAAGGCATACTTTATGATACTTTTCAATGCTGCTTGACCCAATGTTGTAATGCTGCCATGAAGGTGGGGTGGCTGGGGACGTTGGGGCAGGAAACTTGTGCGCCATTATGTCCATGTCGAGGAGCCACTCATTCATTTACTCATCCTGCTGCTTTTTGATGTTGATCCTGATGCCGAAGCTGTTTCTCTCTGTCGCCATCTTGGTCTCATCTCAAATCCACATTAATTCACGCTTATTGTGTATGTGTGTGTGTGTGTGCTTGCTACATTTTCGTTGCCATAGTGGGAGTTCGCTCCCACTTCTCCACCCATCCATTCATCCATCTATCCATTCAATGTTTTCTTGTTTTGCATTGTCACGCAAAGTGTTGCTCCTGTTCCTCCTTCAGTTCTCCACCTCGATGTTATCGCGCATCAACAAGGCATAATAAGGAGGGCAAGCTTACCCACTTGGCTAAGACAATGTGACACTGTGCTCTACAACCACTCCTCCAGCCTACCTACCCAATAGTCTCTTGGCTCCTCTTGTCGTCAAGCATTTGCACCCAGCTTGACTTTTTTAATATCCCTGATATTTGCGCCTGTTATCATTCGATGGCGATGCCGGCGTCGACGTCGCTGCTGCTGCCCCCTGCTGCTTCTATTCCTAGTTGTGGTCCCTTAGCCCCCACCGGTTTTCTGTCGCCGCCGCCGCCGCCTCCAGCTGCTTCTCTTGTTATTCATGTCGTCATTTCCTATTGTCGTCGTTGCTGTAATTGTTGTTGCCATTCTGGTTTCAGCCGGCGCGTCGTCCTACATGCGCGCCGAGCAACTTGTTTTCATTTTACGCTTGCCTGCCGCCTTTCATTCCAACTCTCCTGCACTCGGCTCAGCCTTCTCCCCCTCCTCCTTCACCATGTTCATCTCTGTCTTCGTTCTCTAGCCCCACTAACCGTTGTCATTTTGTACAATTTTGCGCTCTGATTTTTAAATATAATCCCAACAGCCACGCCTGGCCCTGGCTCTGGCTCTGGCTCCGTCTCTGACTCTGGCTCTACTCGTAGCTCTAGCTCTATGTGAATTGTGGGGCCTGCCGCCGCCCAAGTCACGCGATATCACGAAATCCGCTTTAGCGGAAATCTAATTGCGCATCGTGTTGCTCTCTCGCTCTTTGGGTTTTGAAATACACTAGGATGGATGCTTGGATGCTTGGTTCCTGGGTCGCTGTCTACTGCTGCCTTCTGCCTGTGGCCGTAGGCTGATTTTAACATAATGCTTTTTTAAATGCAAAGTTACAAACGCTCATTGCGCCTTGCCTCGCCTCGCCTCGCCACGCCTCCCGACCAGCCCGAAACGCCCAGCCCAGCCACGTTTCCTGTGTATTAGCACATTTTATGGCAGAGTCCACCAGGCCAACATTAGCATAAAGCAAAAGACACAAAAGGCAAAAAGGAATGAAATAAAATACAAGTTAAAATGGCTCTGGTTTAAGATTCGACCATAGGATACCCGACACAACAATGGATATATACATATATTGTATATATATATATATATAATATGCCTCTTCTATGCCAGCTCTGAGCCCCAATTTCGAAGACATCTCGAAAACTCAAAAAGGAAAACCCAATTGAAATATTTGCCATGTATATTTTGCAACTATAATTACCAATTTAGTCAAAGAAAAGTCTTAAAGTAAACTTAACCGTTTAAGGAATTCCATGAATAACTTTACTAAGAAATATGATGTAAAAAAGGTTTTAACTCCAAATGACAAATAATTAGTTAATCATCTTTTACTGTTGGTAAAGAAAAATTCAAAAATAGACCAAGAAATTTGTTAACTAATTTTAGGTAATTTATATTGCCTTCTTGATCAATTCAAGTCAAAGGTTTCGAATATTAGTAGACAGCTCAAAAGATTAAAAGTTGTTTAGGGGAGATTTCAAGCATTTATTTAACAATTTCAATATTGGAAACATTTAATTTACTTTGCGGTGAGTGTTTTTGGCTTCAAAGGTTTACTAAAGAAATATATAGTCTTCTTTCACATCATACGGGGTATTAATATGTATATACATATAAAGATATATATATATATATTTAAATATAAATTAAATTGCGGTTGTGTTGACATTTGACTTTTCCTCATGTGGCTTGTCCAGCGGGCAAGCTTTCTTTTAATTAATGAAAATATTTGGGCTACTCAGACCACACACACACACACACACACACACATACACAGAAAGACACTCACCCACATTAAATAAAAGGAGATAGAAAAAGAGAGAAAGGAGGAGAAAGGAAGAAGAGGATTCACCCTTAACTAATATGTATGGATTTTTGGGCTCGCTAATGCATTTTGGCCAATGTTTGGTCATAATCAAATTGCAGTCAATAGGCCAGGACAAGGACTATAAGCTGCATTGACAGTGCATTTCAATAAAGGCAAATACAAACACTCATACACACACACACACACACACGCACACACACAGATGCAGACACACAGAGGCACACATTGGTCTATAGACATAAGCAGAGAGCAAACAGTTTACATCAGACCAAAACCATAAAACCAAAATGAAAACTAAATTTTAATTAACTGCTTGAACACGCAAAAGTGAAAATGTTTCAAAAATTTTCCAACGCGACTAATTGAAATAGTTTTTCATTGCGAGAGGAGGAGAAATATGAGTAGAAGGGTAAGCAGGCAAAGTGTCAATAAATCGCATCCCAAAAGCGAACCGCAAACTAATGTGGCACACACAGACCAAAACTGTGTGTGTGTTTGTGTGTGCCACTCATTTTTTTGCAATTACTTTTGCCTGTTGACTTATTTAAAGTCTCGCACAATTTCCCTGACAATTTCGCATTTTCCATGCACGCGTAGCTGAGATTCCTCATCTTTTCTCTGAGAGAGTTTTTACACATCGTTTTCGGTTGGCTGGTTGGTTGTTTTTTTCTCTTTCCTTTCTTTTTTTTTTGTTTTTTGTTCTTCTCGCTGTGCTTACCATGCGGCGTATGCGCAATATTGTCGCAAATTGGGCATTTGATTTGACTGCCAAACGTTGCCGTAGCGTCGCGTACTGCCTTTGACAGCAGGGAATAGTTTTTTGGCAGGAAAGAAAATAGAAAAACCTAAAAAAAAAAGGGAATACGATGAAACTTCAGAGTGCGGAGAGCCGGTGGCGGATCTACAGGGGGCGAAATAAACGAAAGAATGGAACTTTTTTTGGCTTTAAGAAATACTAAGAAATATTGTTGGACGGATCTCTTTTTTTCCACAAGTTTTCAAGCAGAATAACTCACACTTTTTTCATTGCAAACTCTTTTCCCTCTCTCTTGCAAGTCTTATCTACAAAATGAGAGAGCGAGAGACAGTCAAAGAAGTTGATCGCTGGTTTTAAGCTTTTCTTTTCCCATCCACCAGGTGATTAAATAATTCTTATTCTTTTTTCCTTTTTTTAAGCGATTTTATCCTTGCATTTATCCATAGATCCGCCACTGGAATGTCTGTAAGCTGACTGGTGGCTGAATGTGATGTAAACTGTGGGTTAGGTGAATGCGGGCAACGACGACTTAGCTTAGACAGGCGAAAACCCAAAAAAAAAAAACAAGAAAAAAAAACCCAGCCAACAGAAAAAAAAAAGGTTCAATGTGGCGTATGCGTAACATTTGCTTGAGTTTTGCTTCTGCTTTTCTTGCTACGTTTTCTCTACTGCTGCTGCTGCTGCTGCTTCTTCTTCTTCTTCAACACCATTTCCATTTACGTTGTTTACATTTGGCAAAGCAAAAATTGTAATATTGTTGTTGCTGTTGTCCTTGTCGCTGCTGTTGTTGTTGTTGTTTTTGTTGAAATGATGCTGCCAAAGGGCAAACGACAACCGGTTGATGGTATGCGGGTCATGGTAATGGCCAGCCATATGCATAGGTGAGTCTCTCACAGTTGATGATACACGCCAAGAAACTAACAAGCCTCGTTTAGATACTATCCATTAGGCTTACAACAAATACCATTAGATTTAACTATTATATCTATATATATACATACATCTAAATCGCCGCTATGATCATGTAAAGCAAAAACAAAGTTTAGGTGAGCAGAAAAAGGCAAATTAAGAATAAATTTCTTGCAATTGGCCACGTCTGTTTTAAGCAAATAGTAATTAAGAACTCAAAACATAAAATCTTTATCAGCTAACAGGGTCTATGATTATATAGAAGTCTATTTGGAGCTATTTATTCGATCAAACCACATTTTACAAGTTTCAAACGTTTCATAGACATTTAGAATTAGAAACAGATGAAAATATTTTGCAGTTTATGTTTATTGTATCTTCAAAATTTTCTCTCAGTGCATTCAGTGGTAGAGATGAGTATCGTGAGAGAGAGAGAGAGAGGTGAGGTAGGGAAGTTTGAGGCCTTTGGGTACCTGTACAACTAACGATAACCGAACCTTTGTTACGTTGCTTGTGTTTTTGCCCCGCTCGACAAGTGGAGCTGCGTGTTTACTTTTGGCGCCCCATTTTTTTTATGACATTTCTGACTATGATTGCGTTTGTATGTGTGTGCGTGTGTGTGTGTGTATGTATCTCTGTGAGAAGAGAGTGTCTATTAAAGAAACATCTGACAGCCTACGCCCACGGACAACACCCTTTTTTTTTCTTTTTTGAGGGGTAGAGTAAATTAAATTTAAAGATTCAACTCCACTTTGGTTTTATTTATGGGCGTGGCAAGAACCATTGACAGAGGCCAGCATCAAAAATTAGCGTGACCAAGCCTTAATTGTACCAAGGATTTTGGAAGGCACAATGGGTCCAGAGAAGCTATTGTAAGCCATTGACGTTGCCTAGTGCAAACAAAACTCCAAGCAGGCGGAACCAGAGTCAACGGACGACGTCGACTACTTGAAAAATCGGTTAGATGCAAAGGAAACTGAAAGGATGGACGGACGGAGACGGGGTGAGCAAACGAAACCTTCTTTGTTGAACCTTTGTCAGCTTTAAACAATTTTGAACACTTGAGTTTATTGAAGTGGTGGAAGGGAGGAAGGAGGCAGCTCGTTATTGAGACTTCGCTTTAAATTAACATAATTTTTATTTCATTCGACTTTTTTCTCCCCCTCTCTCTCTCTCTTTATGTCACCACTTCATTTTTTGGTTTGCCTAGCGAGAACCTTTTTGGATCGCCCATGGAGCATTGTAATGCCTCTTGGCCGATGATTATTATAAGTTTCATTTGGCTGCCCTTTTTATTGCGTCAACCTGCGTCCCAGCCATTAACCGAAATGAATGCAATTCAAAATAATGTTCTTGAGACCCAAGAGCCAAGGGATGACACAAAAAAAAAAACCGAAAAAATAAACAGCAACAAAGCAAAAACTTTCACTCCCAGGACGCGCCCAATATCGCTGATTGTTTTGTATATATAATGTCTCGATAGATGTATGTGTGTGTGTGTGTGTGTGTGTGTGTGTCTCAGATCAGATTCGGATTCAGTCATTGGAAACTTGCACAACTAAAAATCATAAATCTTTTTAATTTCATTGAAACTTTTGCTGAGCAAAAGTTTCACACTTGACTCCCTGAGGACATATTTTGGCCTGACATTTAAATCGATGAGAGTGAGTGAGAAACATAGACAGAGAGGGAGAGAGAGAGAGAGAGAAATACTATTATACGTAAACTCCCGATTCATTGCTGCAAAATTATGTGTGGCCGGCAAAAGTTATCGTAAACTTGCTGCTTCTGTTCTCCTCTCCCTTCCCTCCTCATTCCATTTGTCCCTCTACACCCTGCTACAATTTTACTTTTTCCCTTTTTTTTTTTTTTTTGGATTTTTAATGACTAAGCACTTTTTCCTGGTTTTTGGGGAGCAATAAAAAATCATATTTAATGAGCACATTTTGTTTGGAAAGTTCAGTCCAACGGGGAGAGGAGCTAGGTGCTGGTAAATGGGAGCTAAATGAAAGTCAATGAATAAACAAAAAAAAGTGAAATAAAAATAAAAAGAATTGATTGGAAATATCTGGCCATCGGACAGTTATTGGATTTTGGAATGGGAGAGAATGGGAGAAGTACGGTCAAATGGCTGATGACAAATGGGTCACAACGAAGAGCCAACAAATATTTGATGTTTTTTTTTTCCTCAAGACATTTTTAAGATGTAAGATGCTTACGAATTGTGTTGTCAGTTATGTCTTTTATTTAATTTACAAAGTAATTATATAATTAAAGTGTTACTTATAGATATTTTTTGGTATTATGGGAATAATGTAGAAAGTTTCACTCAGGGAATTCCTTTTTGTATAGCAATTGGATCTTGATTTGCATCATCACGATCATCATTAACGGGCAATATACATAATTTTTGAATGAAGTGTTCCCTATTGATTGGACTTTTACATGAATCAAGAGTAAGCTTTTGTTGGTGCAATTTCATTTGCATTGCATCTGTTCTTTATGCTTTGATTTCAGTTATTGAACATTCCATTTGATTTTTGCTGGCATTTAAATAATATTTAATTTTCAATGGAAAGGAATTGTAAATGCAATTTTGAGCACTGCACAAAAGGGTTTTGCCAACATTCTTTTCTTCGTTTTCTGCATCATATTTGCCGCCTCGTCCTCATCAGAAAGTGGGGCCTATGAGGAAAATTAATTACGCGCTGCAAGTTGAGTTCAGAGTTTTTAGCGAGCAAAGAGGAATTGCTAGATAGAAATGGGAGAAGATGAAAAAGAGTAAAGTGAAGTCCTAACTGAAGTCCTTGCCAATGCCAACACCACAACTGACCCAGTTGTTTAATTGAATTGAAGCCATAAACACTTGAAAGCAGAGCGAGTATTCACACACACAAACACACACACATACTAACACATATACACATACTTACTGGCACAGAGCGAAATGAAAAATGGCTGCGACAATGGCGACTCGCTAAATAAGTTTAATTAGTAGTGGTGCGAAATGCGGCCATCAATCACTTTTTGCTAGCGGAAACGGAAACGGAAACCACGTGCCCATTGCTAAGCATTTTGACAGTTGCCCATGCCACTACCACATGCAACAACAACTACAACAACAACAACAGCAAATATTAAAAGAAAGAGAGAGAGAGGAAAAAAAGTGCAAATTTCATCAGCATGACAAAAACAAGCGTAAATGTGTGACAGGCAGGCAGGCAGGCAGTCATCTCCCCTCGCCTTCTTTCATCTTCCATCTGCCCCTTCCCCTGCATCTGTATGCTTTTCCCTCAGAAGTAGCAAGCGAAATAAGTAAACGCAGCTTCAGTTCCGAATGCCAAGCAAAAGTTGTTGACATCTTCTGAGCCAACACGTAGAAGTAGCAACAACAACAACAACAAACATGCAGAGAGAATGAAGAAGGATACCTACACATACATACAAACGTACATATAAAAGCGGGGAAGGGAGGATTCAGAACAGAACACTATGGGCTGGAGAAGTAGTAAACACTTGAAAAAGAAGCAGCAACAGTGGCAGCAGCAAATGTTTGCTTAAAAATGATGAAGAAAATTTGGTTGAAACTGGGAAAAGAGGGAGGAGCTGCTGCTGCTGCTGACAGTTGCAAGACGCGTTGACAGTGACAAAGACGGCGATGATGATGCTGATGTTGATGTTGCTGACGATAATGATGATGATGATGCTGATGATGATGGTAATGGCGATGAGGGAGGCCAACATTTGGCATAATCCTCCTGACAAATGTCATTACACCCGCTAGTTTAGTTGCCTTTTGAAGTTAAATAAGAGTAGATGAGATAGATGAATATATATACATTCATACATTCCCGACAGCCATTTTTGACACGTCAAAGTTCACAAACCATTTTTTTTGTAGTTGTAGTTGGGTAGTTGCCGTCGCAACTTTATTTATGATGTTATGACAAATATAGTTGGGCAAAAAACTAAAGTTACACAAAATCATAATTTTGTGCACTTTTAGAAACTTAATAGTTCGTTAGAATAGCTTAATATTTCAAATTATCATTTTGATTCATGACATTTTAGTTTTCTTTTTGTGGCAAGTCTTAGAAGTTTGCCGAAAAACTTGTAACTGACAAAGCAAAATATATGCAACCCCAAAAAAGTATGCTATACATTTCTTGTAAATAAAAATGCCTGCATATATTGGATTATTAAGCATTAAATGACCTCATTGAAGAAAGAGAAATTGCAAAAACTAATGAAAAGCCTTGGTTCCCTTTTATATCCATTCCTGATTATCATTTTTAGCTTTAAACAAGCTATAGGCCTTTATTGTTATGTGTAATTTTTGTAAAAGCGACGGCCTTAACTGAATCGATATGAAATGAAATTGTATCAAGTACTGACGTTATACAAGGCGATATTTGATACTATTAATAGAATATCTGTCAGTTATATTTGTTAAATTAGGCTTTTTGCTTTAAATATTCACATGACAGACTTTTCAAAAAGTAGATACAACCAAAACTATTTAAGAACTTGAAATAGCTGATATCTGTTTATATAAAGTGTTTTGTTCTTCTTTTTATTGTTGTCTGATTAGGCTCAGAGCCTCTTAGGCCAGAATTATTTTAAGCCCTAGAAGATGTAACAACCACTTTAAGTTACGTTACTATCGCAGTTAACTTGGCAAAAGATGACTATTTGAATTTCATTACACGTTCCTTTGGGACATTCCTTAAATTCAACAAAGTGGTTCATTTCCTTTATTTGTTTTATGTCTTCTTAGTAAACAATTAATGTTTTCCTTTGAGAAGGTTATGCTATATGATTTTATGATTTAGGTTTAGGGCTTGTTTTTACATTCCCATCTAACAAGCTAGTAATCTTAATATCTCAAAGAGAATCTTATTCAAGGATATTTTCTTTTTGCATTGCAAAGGAGACATCTAACATTCCGATTCCCTTGTTTGAGTCAATTTCGGTTGTGACATAAGCAAAGCAAATGCAATACAGTCTAATAAATCTCAACAGTGAATAATTTTCAGGAATAAAACAATAAATTGTTGGTTTGATAGATGTCGACTAAAGACAAAACTCTTTAAATGTAAAAACAGAAGAAGTTCAACAAGTTTCATTGAGTTTTGTGACTTACCATTTGGGTTTTTGATCAAGGAAGAACAATTTAATTCTAGTCCATGTATTATTTTGGATGAGTCTGTTTTTAGTTATTGCACTTTTTTTGTCTTAAACACACACAGACACGGGCACAAACAAACAACACAAAAAACAAAAAATAAAGGACACACAGGAGCAAAAATTGGTAGGTCACGCGAGTTTTCCAGTCATTGACAAATGGCCCCAGAAACTTTGTTATTTTGTTTTAGTTTAGTCTTCCTCTCGCGAATTGGCCTAGTTTGTCTCGCTTTCACGATGTATATATACATATATATGTATGTGTGTGTGTGTGTGTTGGTTTTTCTTTTATGTAGGCCTGGCCGTTGCACTTAATGTTGTTGTTGTTTCTGCTGCTGCTGCTGGTGGTGGGTCGGCTGAGGGTGGGGTAGGTCGGGTAGCGGTTTTGCCGGCACTGGCACTTTGTCTAATGCCTTTTGTCTGGACAGAGACGGCGACGCAGCGTCTCTGTCTTGTGTCTTGCTGCACTTGAGGAATTGTGGCAAGAAGAATTAGCGTGGGCTAGCGCTTGCCGCACATACATACGACTTACGAACTTTTGACCCGGTTCGTTTTTTTGTGTTTTCTTTCTGTCTTCGCTTCTTTGGGATACAACAATAACTTGCTACTTGCCTCAAAGAGGTGCAAGATGCACTATGCTTTGTCTTTTACTTGCTTTTACTCTCACTCCGTCGCTCTCTCTCTCTCTCGCTGTCTCTCTGTGTGTTTATTTGCACATTTGCCGCAAAATGCGCTTATGTTTTTATGTTTTTGAATCGAGAAGCCGGTTGGTCGGGTCGTAAGGGGGGCGGCGACGGCGGCAGAGTCTTTCTGGGCGTATGTGTGTGTGGATGTGTGGTTGTGCGTGTGTATGTCCACACCCTTTGGCAAAAAATCAACTTTTCCGTTTTCGGGGCTTTTTTTTTGTTATTGATTTAGCGAAACGCAAAAACCTTACGAGAATCCGCACACACTATTCAAAGCAATAACAATAAATATATACAACAAATTTTATAGGCATTTGATGTTGGCGTCTATTCCACTTGCTCAATCGGAGGAATTTTTGTTGTTTTGTTTTGTTTTTATCACGCTATTCACTATACTGAACCGCTTGTCGCTATCTCGTTCACACTTGTTGTGGCATTAGCACGTTGCCGGACTGCCAATTTGTGTTGTTACGTTTGCAATTGCATTTAATTGTGTTTACATTTGTTTACAATCTCTCCACTCTCAATGTAACGGCGAATTAAACAGTTGTTATTATCATCAACTTTGCGCACATTTTGGTTTCAATTGCGAAAGTATTTGCCGCTAAAATCCGCTTACAGGACGTTTCTGCCTCGAAAGTGCCTCACGAACTGACTGACGCGCACGCGAGCCGAAAGTCTGGCCACCCGAAGCCCAGCATCAGTTTTGGCAATGCACGTGCTATAGAAAAACAGCTGTTGCCGCTAGCAGATTAATTTAACGCAAGCGCAGTAAATTAATCAAAAGGCTCAAATGCCATATAAACGACAATGCTCGATTCATGGAATACCTTTAAAAGTAAGGTTAATAAGATAAAACTGTTGATTTTCAATGAAAAATTAAAGCTTAGACTAAATAAATATTTTACGTTGAATAAATCTAGCCTTTTTTAGATTTTGCCTCCAAGAATCGCAGCTTTGACGAGTGGGCATACCCCATATGGCAGATTTTCATAAGTTTAAATGGCCCAAACTGTTAATTTTTATTTAAAACATATATAAAAAGATTTAATGTTTGTATTTTATGGTAGTTTAGTAAAACATTCAGTTTAATTTTGTTCATATATTTCATGCTCCACTTCAGACCCATTTATACAGGGTATTAATAGGGGGATATCTCAAAAGCTCAAACCATTTATGGCACTGGAATAATGGGTTCATTTGGAGCTGAGAACAGTTTTTCCTTTGCCATAAATCCTTCTCGCACTCTTCTCTGTGGGCTTTGATTTTCTCACCACAAAGAATCAGTTTCCACTTGGATAACTTTTTCAAAGCTCCAAAAGCAATCCAATTACACTGTGGAACATGTTCTTGATTTCCACTATGTAACGGTTTTATTATAATTTAATTTTTTGGTTTTAAAAGCTACATAACTTGATAAGATTTCAGCTTATGCTACTCAATCCTCTTTATCCATGTTCCATTCCTTTCTGCTAAGCAAAGTCCCTCCGATTTTCAATCTTATCCAGAGTTTACTCCAATTACAGCCAAATATAGACAAACTACTATTCCACTTTGAGGATAAATACGCTTTATTAGCATTGCATTAAAAGACACAATTCTTTTCCTTTTGTCATTCTCCTGTGTTAATTAATTAATTAATTAAAAAAAAAAAAACCTAATGCATAAAAATGCAAAAATTACCGAAAAAGTAAACGCACGCCGGCAGCATTTCTTCCACTGAGTGTTTGTATGTGTGTGTGTGTGCGTGTGCGTGTTAACAACAATGACCATCATGACCGCTATGGTTATGGGCACCGCCACTTGGTCTATGGGAATTCTTGTCGCCGCCGGCTGAATTGACCTCTTCGTCATCGTTGCCTTCCTTGCGCTTCGCCTTGGTCTCCTCATCAGCAAATTCACTCAAATCGCGACGCATGGCATAGGCATCCTCGCCATCGGCATAGTACTTGGGCTCCACTTCAATAATCTTGAAGAGGAGCGAATTGGTATAGAGATTGAGGGCAGCGCGATTACTTTTGCGGACATGCAGCGACACATACTGGGCATTGAAGCACTCGACCATGGCTTGGGATGCTTGATTCATGAGTTTCTGGGCCAGGCCCAGGCGGCGATAGGAACGCTTGACAGCAAGTGAAGTGATATGGCCATGCTTGCTCTCCTCACCCGGTTCGGGTTCCTCCATTTTGGCTAGAACATAGCCAACAATGCCGCCCTTATCATCCTCGGCCACGTAGCTGAGCTGGGGCCATGTTAGGCCGTGATAGAAATAATATTTCATCTGATAGTTCTCCGGCAGACACAGCAGATTGCAATGCTGCATGGTCATGAGGTCTTCTGGTTTGGCGCAGCGTATGTTCATCTTGAAATATTTGAAAAGTCTACTCCTATATTATATATCTAATGTATATATACACGTGAGGCGTGGCGTGGCGTGGCGTGTGCTAATCTCGTCGCGTTTTGCGTGCTCGATGTGGAATTTGTTGCTGTGGCGGCAGTTGCTCTCCAATCAGTTGCTGCTCTTGCTGATCCTCTGGCTCCTCTTGACCCAATAGTTCGCGGACCAGTCGAAATTTTGATAAAAATGCCTTCCAGATGAGGAACCAACCTGCAAAAGAATCAATTGCAACCGTATTGAATGGGATCAATTGTAATTTCAAAATAAACACGAGGATTTGTGCACTACCCAAGCTAAATAAAACATTACCCAACAAAATAATGGCAGCAACAAAGCAAACAGAAGCTAATATGGTAAAAATGAAGGCCAACCAGGTTTGCAAGGACATTATCACAGCCTAGCAATGTTTAAAATTGTTTATGTTAGTTTCGTTTTAACAAAATATATATTTGTGGTGTGTTTTTTTTTTCTAATGACAATCACTTTAAAAATCAGCTGTGAAGCAAATGTCACCATTTACAACACTGACAGCCAGGGCTGCGCCCCCGGAACTTCACGAATTGTGAATAAAATCTACTCATTTTAGTGAAATTGCGATTAACTAATATGATTAGTTCATTATTTAAGCCCTTTGGCTTTGATTCTGGGCATGACTTCTGTCATGGAAATGATATGGCGACGGTTTGCTGTTTTGCATGTTGTGCGGCAGAAGCACATGGGGGTTGAGGTGCCAGTTATGTGTCCCCCGCACACGGTTAACCATTTGATCGCGTCCCGCGAAAGTTACACGTGGTAAACAATCAAACAATAACAAAATCTCTGGATTGTGGCACGTGAATAATTTTATTTTAACTGCACCTTATTGAAATTATTGGTCAGCAGAGCCCACTTTTCTTTTGCACACCGGCTACTGTAGTGTTGATAAGTGTCAAATAGGCACCTTGGGTCACACTAAACCGAATAGTGGGAATTATTTCGATTAAGTTGGTAAAGTTGGAATTATCGTAGATAGTCGATAACCGCGGGCTGGGCGAGCGAATTGGCAGCGAAGTTTCATATTTTATGGCGAATATTCTTTTTTTACGGCGAATATTCAAAGAGAAACTTAACTTAAGAGAGAGCGGCCAAGTAAAACGTGCAAACATGTTCGAGTTGGCATTACTGGTTGCAATAAGCCTCATTGGCAGTGATGTCATTTTTTGTTAAGCCAAAACAGCTAAATCGACTGAAGGAAAAAACTAAAAAAAGCTGAACATTCGGAAAAGTGGAAAAAAAGCTGATTTTTATATATTGTTTTTTCATTCAAGAATGAATGTATTATCTAATAATACTATATTGTCAATATCTTCCTTATCGTTCAAATAATATTATCTCTGTTCTATTGAAGTTAGACAGCTGGGTGGTAGTTGGTAATCAAAACATTTATTTTGTCGGTGCAGTCCATACATAAAATTTGAGATAAATTAATTTCTAATTTAAAAATAATACATATGTTTTTGTTATATAATATATATTTTATATATTATGTATTTAATGTATTTATTTTTTGCATGTCTTGCAATATTTGCTTTAAAAATACCAAGTACATATGGATTTCGTTGTCACAAAACGATTCTTGCAAACGCTTGGAATTTCCAGCGGAGCCATTTCGTGAAAAATATACTAATTAATTTTATTTAACATTAATCAATCTTTAGGACATATTTTTTCAACATCGCATTTATCGTAAAATGCGATAAAAACAAATGCAATTTGCTAAAAAAAAAAAGAGCTAGAATTCCCGCTGCCGGTTTTTTTTTTAAATTTTTCCCGCAGTCGCATTTTCAAAATAGCCAGATCTGATTGAAAGAAAGCTGAAATGACAACAGTGGTTGAAAGGAAAAAACATAAACAACATTGAATTCGCTTAAAGAGGTCGTGCAGTCGGAGTGTTTGCGAGCGGAAATAAATCACAAAATAAAGAAGGAAAAGAATTGTCGGGAGAATAGAAGCATCGGTAATATCTATATAAATACAGAGGAAGTGATAATTAACAATTTTACTGACAAGTGCCAGTGCACGTGGACGCGAATCACGACTTTAAGAAGGCATTGAATTAAATACAATTAAAATACTCATGCAATACGCATCGTTTGTATGTACATATAAGGGACCTCCCCTCCCCCACCCACTCACTCACACTCAGGCTCAGGAATAAGGCGTAGGAATTTCCGCTTCTTTTTTGATTTTTGCAATGGTTTACTTCGGTTTTTTTTCCTTTTGACATTAAAAATGTTCCCCTCCACACCGCCCCTCTGGCCTTTGTCTTCGCTTTCAACAAAAGAACAAAAACAGACGACAAGAAAATGACGAAAAAGAAAATGTTTTGCACGCGTTACAACGTCAGCCTGCTATATATTTTTTTTATGTATTTTTTTTTTGTTTTATCACAAAAACAACAACAAGTCCCCACCTCCCCCACGCCTCCTCCTGCTGACCATCAAGCGAACCGCCAATAGCACCAACGATAGCGATGACAAATTTGCAGCTGATTTTGCGGAAAAAATTTCAGCACAAAAAAGAAAACTAATAATATGTGTTTTTTTTTTCCTTAAAATCAAAATTGAAATGTGTTTTTGGAAAAGTGTGTGGCTGAGTTAGCAATGTTAATAAATTTTTGTTTTCAGCAGCAACAACAACAACAACGAGAGAAGCAAGAAGAACAAAAGAAGCCGCTGCACCTGCGGATCGAAGGCGAGTCTATTCCTCCCCCCTCCCAATTTCCCCGCATAGGTGGAGGGACGTCCAAGCAGTTACTATAAGTTTTGGTAAGTTTGCCCCACGCCCCCTCATTGCCCCTCAATCAGTTTACGCGTTCCATATCCTTGGGGTTCACCGAACTGAGCAGGTAAAAGAGGCGTTGTCATCATTTTAGGAATACCCTTTCCAGGCCACAGGGTTGCTTCGGAACAGTGTGGGGAGGGGGTGGTTTGTGTTTATTTACCTGTAGAGAGGGCGACAGAGAGTGATCAACATCGAGAGAGAGAGAGAGAGAGAGAGGGAGAATATTTGCAAAGAGCATACAAATGTTCAACAGGGTCAATAATTCACGTTCAGACATGTTTGTCCCATTGTCCTTTTTTGTTTTTGTTGTTGTTTTGACAAATCCTCTCTTCCTTTCTCGTGTCTTTGTTTGCCTTCTTCCACGCCCTGCTGAACACTTTGATTTGAGTGGAAGTTTTTCTTGGAGAGTTTTCCTTGATTTATCCAATGCACTTGATTGGTTCGAATCGGAGTGAGAAATCTCCGAGGGGGGATACCATGGCGGGAAGTATGGAAGTAAATGCCGGCTTGACAACCGGTTACTCCACGTCGCCCCCTGCCCTCCGCCCTCTTCCACCATCCACCATCACCTTCGTGTGGTCGGCTCAGTCATTATCATCACGAGAAGTTTAATCATCTCAAATGCTGATGTTTTTTTTTTTGGTTTAGGTTTTTTTCTTTTAACTCGGAGAACAATATTCATGAGTCAGAGTTTGGTTAATTTGTTGTTGTTTTATTTGCCATAGATGAAGGAAGCGGTGGTCGGGGGAATAACTTTGAAATTAAATGTTTATCTTCTTATTTAAGAAGCGTGCATCATCATTATTGTTATCCCATTCCATTTGATCGTGTGATTAACCCAAAAGAACTCAAAGAAATTCCTTTACATCAAAATAGATTCCTTGAATTAAAATAACTGGTTACTTTAATAATAGTTTAAAGTTGTCAAGTGATTATCAGTAGGTCATTTAATCATTGATCAGATAAGATATATAAAATCTAAACGAATGAAATGAAGAGAGAATGTCGAGTATGGAATTATGAATACTTCTTGTGGATACAAGTATAAGTCAGAAAGATGGTTATAGATATCCGATTTGAATAAAGATGCATGTTCTGCAGTTCAAGTTTCTCGGATCGAATTTGATCCATTTGAACAATTTTGAACAACTTACGAAAGAAAACCCAATTCTAGAATCTCTTCTCCGCTTAGGTAAATCGAGAACCATATGAAGCAATTATTAGAACTTTCTTTGTGGACTGATAAATTGGGCATGATTGACATCAAGTGCAGAAAAATCAATATGTGTTAATTTAATTTTGTGCCAAATGAGTTAAATCACACACACACGCACACAGAGAGTGAGAGAGAGAGAGAGACAAAGACAGAGATTGATTGGAACAAGGCGGCACGGATTTGTTTTTTTTTTTTGTATTTATTCAGTTGCATTCAGTTTTTGGGGTTGCTTCTCATCAATATTTAAATAGCTTTTAATATTTGATTTTGTGAGAATATGATTTACACCCATACACATGCACACACAGACACACACACACACATATACAGATTGACCATTTGAAAGTGAAAACTAAAACTGGGTTATGTTTGCCCAGTAGAGCATATGAACGAGTCGACGATTTATGACAAGAACTAAGTGGGTTATAGTGGGTGGTAAGATAAGCTCGTTCACACACACTAACACACACACACACACACACACAGATGTACATATTACTCGACATGTGTATTCGTATACATAATATATTTGGAACTTTTGTTTTTTGAAGAGGAATCTTTTATTTTGTACACGTTCTATTATAAATCAATTTAATTTTCAAATTCCATTTGCCCCGTCTCCAACCCCCCTCCCCCCATAACATTGTCAGTGATTTTTATTGACATGAGAGTGAATAGTATAGAAATTGAAACAGACAAAAGGTATATATATATATATATATGGCTATAGGTTGGGATGGGTATCCATCTCGTATTCATATCCGTAATCAAATCCATGCAATGTCATTTAGTCTGCTCTCTCTGTCTCTCTCTCTCTTGCAATTACGCCGTGTTGTAACATTTCCACGTAATTTGCATAAATAAATCAAACTGAGTCGAATCGGATCTGAAGGGTGTGAGAGTTGTGAACTGCACTCAATCTGCAATTTGCCCATTTGTGTATCCTCATTCAGAGTAGTTTTTCACCCATATGGAAAAGTCAATTGGTTGGACGTTTTTCCTTTGTTTTCTCTCGCCCATCCGCCCACCCGCCCACTCGAAGGGTTTTTTTATTTGCAAGAATCGGGTTAATCGTCGCCATGTTGTCGACAACAAACTGCAATTCACTTTCAGCTGGGCAAAAGCCAACAACAACAACAACAAAGACAAAAGAGAAACATAAATGAAAAGCAAGAAAATTATTGTCCCGATTTCAGCTTTTGCTTCTTCTTTTCCGTTTGTTTGTTTGTGTTCTATTGACCCATTTTCCATGTGCCAAGGGGTCAAATGGAGAGTTCTTTATTCTAGCTACCTGTCTGAAAAGAGGTGAAAGAGATAGATAGTTGATTATCTTAATGTATCCTAAAAGCGAGTAACAAGTGTCATTGTCTTCATTTGCCCAGATTAAGGACGAGATCCTTACCCCTGTTTGACAATCGAATCTGCTTATCAGCACGAATGGAATTCGCTTTTATTTTAATCTCTGTTTTTTGACTTTTCTTATCAGAGAACTTAGAGAAGTGCTGGGCTTTTCCTCTTCTTCCTTTTTGTGGTTAACCTGAAACTGTGTGGACAATTGTTTTTGGCAAAACGCATGAGTGTGTGCGTGTGTGAGTGTGTGTTGTTGTAGAGAAGGCCAATTAAATACGACATGACCTAGAATGATGATATGTTGTAACCCAGTTATAGATACACACACACACATCGCACCCTCTCTCTCTCTTTCTCTCCTTCTATGTGTGTGTGTGTATCTACATATGTAAAGCGAGACTTGCACATAAATGCACAGAAGCTAACCAGCTACCTTCCAACCTCCACCAACCCTCTCAACCCCCTCCTCACCGCCTCCCTGTGTGTGTCTCTCTTCAACTATTAAATAGTTTGTACTTTGAAATCGTTTTGGCCTGTGAGCTGAATGTTAAATTGTTTTGAATTAATTGTGTAGGCCAAACGCATTGCACGTGCTCCTCTTGACACACACACACACAGACAGAGAGGGTCTATATATGCTTATGTATATTGTCAGACGGAAACTTAAAAACCAATGTCATAATCACCATATTTATCTAAAGGCACGGATTTTCAAACATTTAATACTCCATAGCCAATGGAGGCAATTAATTCCCATTTCAGTTACAACTTCTCTTTGTTGGATTCTCTCGAGGTCAGTCTCAGATTCTCTTCTCGATGTCAACTACTTAGTCTTGTCACATAAATTTCCAAAAGATTTATTAGTCAAGACTTACGACCTGGACTTTGGCGATGTTTTAACTAGTCAATGTCAACTTGGGCAAAAAGCAAAATGAAATTAAATTAGTATTGCATAATTATTAACACAATTCGATCGCAAAATTCAATTGATTTCCACATTTCTCGATTTGAGTTCGGTCTTTTTTTTCTCTGTGTGGTTGTTTTTCATATGCCAAACACGTCTCACTATCGCCAGAGTAAAACAGCCAGAGCTTAAGAGCTCAACAGAAATGTTGGAACGTCCATTCCGAATGAGGGGTGGTGGGTGGAGGGACTCGGACTATCAGTAGACAGAGGGCGGGCATTCAGTTGACCACCAAAACTCTACTCATCATTGCCGCCATTCCCTACAGAGTGTACAGTATTTAGTCAAGCGTGAAGGTGCAAGGTGTTTTTATCTGCCTTTACCTTTTACCTGTGCATCGCCGCCCTCAGAGCCCTCTCCGCCCATCCACCGCCCCGTTCAAATATTTATATACTCTATATATAGGCGAATATATTAATTGCAAGTGAGTTGTTTCTTTTCTGTTTTTGCGTTTTATCTCATTGTTTAATGACTTGCTCATTGTGAGGCATTTGATTCAGAATCAGGAATCTTTTCAATAGAAGAGTTTCCTTCACTCATCGAGGAGAGAAGATCAAGTAACTGAGACATCAAATATGAGTAATTCTCATCATTCAGTCTAGTCAGGGTTTTTGTATATTTTGTTGGAGTCTCAGATAGAATGGGTGGGGTGGGGGGACTACATTGTAATTACAATATTAACAAACGAAATAACGTATGTGTGTGTGTGTGTGTGTACATACTCCTCCTCCTCCTAATCGTTTATCGTTCATGACTGTATCCAGTTACTGCCACGAATTGCCAACTGTGATAAGCCTTCTCATATTTGTTTCTGTTTGCTTTTTGCGCACATGCTGCGTCTGGTTGGTTGGTTGGTTGTTCGTTGGCTCATTTTGCTTATCGGGAAAATGCCTGGACTTTGTTGTATTTAGGAGATATTTATCTATCAAAATATATATGTATGTACATATGTTTCTGCCAGGGAGATGTTGCTGGGCCCATTTAGTATGCCTAATTACGCATTTATCGGCAGCACACGGAACACCAGCAGAATGAGCATTGGGCGAAGGGTTCTTTGATGTGATGATGATGATGATTATGATTATGAATATGATGGTGCGGGAAGCAAAAGATAAACCAAAAAAAATGTAATGCAAAGTGCCGCATTTTGGCGTCTCGTGTGCCGACTCGTTGACTCTTGACGGCTAAAGAACAGCACAAAGAGAGGGGGATAGAGAGAGAGAGAGAAAAATGAGAGATAACCAGCCAGTGAAGAGAGATTGTATAATCAATTTTATGTACATAGTTTTGGCGGTCACATCAGCAACCATCGAGAATCAAGTGGGTTGGGTTGGGGTGGGGTGTGGGAAATATGCTCTGTGGATGCAGCCAACTAAACTGAACTACAGTGAAAACTGTTTGCAAGGCATCCCCCACAACAAGGAGATGTGGTAGCGCCTTTCCTCACCAGTCTTTACTGTAGTAATAACACTTTCCGGTTCCTTCTATTGACGGGGTTTGACTTTGCTTTGCTTTACTTTGCTTTGGTTGCTTAGCCAACAGCAGTCGATCGTTTTGCTTTATGGTTCAATTTCATGCGAAAATGCAAATTGTTTTCTTAGCTACAACAACAAACAATTCCAAACCCCTTGCCACCCACCTGGGCATCGTCATGGTGGGCTTAGGGCGGGGGAGGAGAGTGCTTCCTGCCCCCGTTTAACAGGTCCGTCCCTAACAACGAACGGGGCGACATTTCGCTTTTTCCCCCTTTCCGTTTTTTTTTTGTTTTTTTGCTTTGTTTTCTTTTATTTTTCAATTCTGATACATACATTTTGTTTTGTTTCGGTAATTTTGCTCTGTCGTCGAATTCAGTTGAAACCGTTTTGTATTTTTGTTTACACATCGACTTCTGGTGTTCCTCGTACCTTGGTAGTGTATCCGATTCTGGGTAATAAATAGCCACCTTTTGTGGCTTATCATCCAGAGCACAGTTGGAGGTGTAACTCACTGGCAGTCGATCAGAGCGGCAAGTGACTTCACTCCAAAGGAATCCATTTTTATCATTATCAACTATCCTTAAAACTTTCAACTACCAAATGCAGTTCTTTGCGTAAGTTTTCAATTCATTCGCAACGCGAGCGAGTCTCAGTCCGTGTGTTGGTGTTGGTGTTGTTGTTGTTGTCTAGTCAACCGAAAACTAAACAATTCCCAAAGTCAGGGGCCAAGCCCCCGAGCAGAGCAGAGCAGAGCAGCAGAGATAGATACTTTCCAGTTTTAGTTCAAGTCCAGCTTTTCTTTTGCTTTTCATTCAATTAAACCTCCCCGTCTCCCTCTCCCTTTCTCTTCATCTGAGGGGGAGGATGGTTGAAAAACTTTTAGCCCGAACGAACAAAAGGCAAAATGGGCAAACTATGGAAAAAAGTTGAGCAACAACAATGAAAAAACAATTGAAAAAGAAGAAGAAGAAGAAAAAAAACCATCAATTTGTTGGTAATTTGCCCCCTTTTTCTCTCTTTCTCTCTCTCACTTGGCGTGTGTGTTGTTGGTAATAACAATTTGAGAGGTTGGCACATTGTAAAATAATTGGTAGATTGTATCTTAAACCTACAAAAGGGTGAATGAACCGTCATATGAACGATCAGATCAGACCCATTCGAAACAATTAGAACAATTAAACATCTCTTGATCTACATATATGATGTTATTTAATCTTTCAAATCAATTCAATTGCAGCTTCTCCAAGATGTCCAAGTATTCGGGAAAGAAATGTCGCCTCCTCTCAATGATGTGGCTGACGGCCTTCTTCTTTTTCGTGGAAATAATTGTTGGCTATGTAACGAACTCCATGGCCTTGGTGGCGGACAGTTTTCACATGTTGGGCGATATAGCAGCCTTGGTTATATCATTCCTGTCGGTTAAGGTGAGTAAGCAAAGTGCATTGATTTCACGTGATATTCTGACTAATTTGCCTCTTTCATCTGCAGATGTCACCCAAAAAATGGTCAAAGAATACCTTTGGTTGGGCTCGTGCCGAAGTTTTGGGGGCTTTGGTCAATGCTGTCTTTCTGGTGGCTCTGTGCTTTAGCATCACCATCGAGGCATGCAAAAGGTGAGTGACCATGACATACACTCTCTGTGTGTATACGATGTCCAGGAGAAACGAAAGCCTCGCCTTGCCGCGTCGCGTCTCGTGCCTTAACGTGATTTGTTTAAACTTTGCTGAATTATTTGTGTTAAGAGCTGAGCTGCCAGTTTATTGCCATCGATTCTATGCTCTATATTGACTGTGTGTATATACAAATTGTCTTCAAGCTCGTCTTGATCAATGCAAAAGTGTATTTCAGAGTCGTTTAATCTCTTTTATTATTATCTTTCGTGCTTGAAATTTAAATACCCTGCATTTCAAAGGCAAACGGGGTAGATCAAAGCCTTCCAATTGTATGTAATAGGCAGAGGGAAAGAAAGTTTGTTACGTTAAAGTATTTATATATTCTTGATCACTTTCCAAGTAGACTCGCTTAGCTGATTGATTGATTTGTACGTACTTGCCACGCCCACTTCTATTTGGAATGTGTATGACATGTCTTTTCAATAGGTAACAAAGTCGGCGAGACGATTTAGTTTTCTTATTGAATTTGCATTCCATATGCATTTTGCGCTCCAAAAACTTTACGAGTGCAAAAGTTTCATTTATATATTTTATTTTATTACTCGATTGTTAAAACGAATATATGCGAATATATCTTTCAGATTCATCGAAGAGGAACCCATTCACGAGCCCAAATTGCTGGTCATTGTTGGTGCCTTGGGTCTGCTAGTTAATGTGATAGGCCTGTGTCTGCTCTATGGTGAGTAACTCGCCCCGATCTTGCCGATGAATCATTACTTAAATATCCATTCCATTGCAGAGCATGGCGGCCATCATGGGCATTCGCATGGCGGTGGCCTGACCCGGAACCACAGTCGCCTCACCGAATTGGCCAACATGAACGATGGCGAGGATGAGCCCAACGACTTTGCCTACGAGAAGCAGAAGGAGAAGCAGCAGGTGAAGAAATCCAGCCACGGCCACAGCCACGATCCCGGCTCAATGAACATGCGTGGCGCCTTTCTGCACGTCCTGAGCGATGCATTGGGCAGCATTATTGTGGTCATCAGTGCGGTGGTTGTGTGGAAGACCGAATGGAAATATCGCTACTACATGGATCCCGCCTTGTCCATTGTGCTGGTGGTGCTCATTCTGCATTCGGTGTGGCCCCTGCTGCGGGAATCCGCCTTGATATTGCTGCAGACAGTGCCAACCCACATCCAGGTGGATGCCATACAGAAGCGACTGCTGGAGAAGGTCGACGGTGTGCTGGCGGTGCATGAGTTTCACGTTTGGCAATTGGCCGGGGATCGGATCATTGCCTCTGCCCACATACGGTAGGGATGGATGCATGGCTTCTCGTTTGGTCGATTAATATTAACTTCTATGCGGAATTTAAGGTGCCGCAATTTGTCCGAGTACATGAAGATAGCCGAGAAGGTGAAGGAGTTTTTCCATAACGAAGGCATACACTCGACCACCATTCAGCCCGAGTTCAGTGAGATTGAAGGCTGCAACATGTCCGATGGCACTTCGAGCATTAACATGAGTGGATCGGATTGCTGTGCTCTGGACTGTCCCACCACCGAGGAGGGTTGTGTTAAGGCCACCTGTTGTCAGAATAACAACAAATTGGTAAGCCAAAGTGACCCCAGTCAAAACCTAAAATCAAATGCGAATTAATCTCTCTCTCTCTCTCTCTCTCTGTGACTCTTTCTCTGTTCATTTCATTCTATAGAATCAACTGCCCTCGCCCACCAATTCACCGTATTTGTGCCGACAGAGGAATGCAGCACGCCAAGCTGGTGATATTGAGGCTGCTGGCTCACTCTTAGAGTCTGCTCCACAGCAGGCTATAATGCCATCAAATCGAGGTGGTGGGGCATTGGCCACAGTGGCTGATGCAACAGCCACGCCCAAGAGCGATATAGTCTGACAACATCCAATACAGCACGCACAACAACAACAACAACAGCAGCAGCAGCAGAACCAACAACAACAAGTACATTTTGCCATCCCAACAACAGCAACACCAACAACATTTACAACAACAACAACAACAACAACACGTGATATATCTAACCAACAAGTAGCTTCCAATAGGGCATCATCATCGAAAAACGATAAAGATAACAATGACGATGACGATGATGATGATAACGATAATGACGATGATGCCAATTTATCCTCGGTAACTGCCCAGCGAAGGCGTGAGTTGCAGCTACGTGTCGAGCAGCAGTGCCAGGAGCAGGTAACTCCACTTAGCACCCGGAACGGTGATGAGGTGGCCCTTTAATTTAGTTCTCGTTTAGAATATCGCTGCGCAAATGGAGACTGGTCTGCCATGCGGCAGTAATTTTGTGTTTTTTTTTTTAGTTTTTGTTCTTTAGGTGAATTTTAGGCATAAATAATATATAGAGAGAGACAGATATATATATATTCGATGTAGAGTGCCGGGTTGTTGCGTGTTTGTTTAGTGCTCTAGTTTAATTGAAATCAATCAAACAATATTAAGATCATGCAAAAAAAAAAAAAAAAACAAAAAGATACAGAAACTAATATGGCCAGATTGAAGTGACCATTTATATATCTATTAGAAATATATATATATATTAACATTATAGTATGTTAAATATCTAATTCGATTCTAGTTAAAATTGAACTAGTTTAAGTTGAGATAAAAATGAACCCAACCTATGCACATACATACATACATATATTAGTTGTATCTATGTGTATGTCCAACGTTTTTTACATTTTGAGAAAGTTTATACGTGAAATGAATTAATGTATTTAAAGTTAGTTAACCTGTGGCATTAGTTAAATGACTTGAAGGCAGTTTTAGAATGCAAAGTCTATATATAAAAGAAAAACAAAAAGAGAAAACAAAAGAAAAACAACAAGAAATCAGAATGAAAGAGATAATACATGTAACATGTATTGCATGGTTAGGCGTAGTTACATTATTCTTAGTAGTTGTAATTTGCTAATTGTAAAAATGCGTTTTTACCACATTAACAACAACAAAAACAACAACCACCACAAGAAACAAACAAACAAACCAACCAACCAACATTTAAAAAAAGGAAAGAAAAAAAACATTCTAGCTTTTATTTAATTTTAATATCAAAGAGTAAAGAGGTATATAATTGAAACCTCACAAAAGAAAGCAACAAAAAAACAAACAAAAAAAAATTTAAGAAAATATTGTATTATAATTTTATAATTTGCATTTTATGTAAATAAAAACGTCAAACATAATCATTAAAATATGTTGAAAAAAAAGAACAAAAAAAAAGTATTTCATTCAATGGAATGTAAGGTATAAGGAGGTGATAAAAAAAATTTATTGAATATTTTTTGATCACTTTCGACAGTTTTTTAATTTCAATATTATTAAAGAGTTTGATTCAAGACGGTGAAACTGTGCCTTATCTTGAACAGCCGGAAACTATGACTAAATGAATAGTTATTCCAATAGCCCCGCAAAGGATGCAACAAATGTATATATATTGGCCGCATTTTGTGCTTTCCATTTTGCGCATTGCTTTTTTGAGCTTTCTTCGCATTTGGCGCTCACTTGCTTAGATTTTTGCTCACCGCTAGATGGCGCCAAAGACTTAGTTACCAAATATTCCGCTAGAATCGGCTAAGCATGTCCCGTAGTTATTTTAACAATAAGAGACTTATATTTTTTGGGTAACATTACAAGAACGATGAGGAAGTCCTTGGGTCAGATGGTAGTCCTTGAAGACACGCATCGACTGGCACTCACAGATCCAGGAATCTCCTTCGGGTCGCTAAGATAAAAAGACTTTTTTGTTTCAAGAAAAATAGCAAATATATCGTAAGTCCTTTTAAGGATCAGGACGAACATGGTGTTAAAAGATTCGAATGATTAAGGACTGTAGTTGGTGCAAAGAACATGGCGATAGTCCTGCTGAGTGCTGAGATTTTAAGGATTTTTTGGTTTCCTGCAGTTTTTTGGTCTTTTGGGACTTGGAAAAAATTACAAGTCGAAAAAACAGAAAGGGTGCTCATAACTCTGTCATTTTAAAGACGATTGGGATATGCTTTGGCCAGCTTAAAGTCCTTGTCCATGCCTATCGATTGACATCATCAGGTCCTGGAATGTCCTTTGAGTAGCTGAGGAAAAGGACGTTTTTGGAATATTGGATGTCCTGCATCCTTAGATGACCCCAACTTTTTTTGATGCCAATCTGTAGAGCTCGTCAAGGACATCTTAGAAAACCATGTCTTTTTGTCCTGCGGCAGGATTTGTGGACACTAGAGCTAAAAAACGAAAAAAGGATATTTTCCTCGAGACCATATCTCCGCAGGACATTGACCGATTTTGACAAGAAATCCTTTTTTGGATCCTTCAGGATCAGGACTACCGATCTGCATTCAAGGATATTCAATATCCTGCCAAAAATATTACTCGAATTTTTGTAAGGGGGTTAGTCAGAAAAATGGCCAAAAATCGCAAAAAAACCATAAATGTCCTTATAACTCAGCCATAACAAGGACGATTAGGATGTCCTTTGGTTAGATGATAGTCCTTGATGACCCGCTTCGACTGACACTTACAGATCCTGAAAAGTCCTTCAGGAAACTGAAATAAAAGGACTTTTCTGTTTGACGAAAAAAGGCAAATATCTCGCGAGTCCTTTGAAGGATCAGGACGAAAGTGGTGTCATAAAACTCCAACCATCAAGGTCTACCTCCGGTGCAAAGGACATCTCAGTAGTCCTGTGGAGAGCTGAGATATAAAGGATTTTATGGTTTTGGTCCAGTTTGTTGGCTACTTGGTTCAATTTGGGACTTGGAAAAAATTACAAGTCCAAAAAGCAGTTGTAATTGTTGTTGTTGTAATTGTTTTTGTTGTTGTTGTTGTTGTAATTTTTGTTGTTGTTGTTGTTGTAATGTTTGTTGTTGTTGTAATTTTTGTTGTTGTTGTTGTTGTAATGTTTGTTGTTGTTCTTGTAATTTTTGTTGTTGTTGTTGTTGTTGTTGTTGTTGTTGTTGTTGTAATTTTTGTTGTTGTTGTAATTTTTGTTGTTGTTGTAATTGTTCTTGTTGTTGTAATTGTTTTTGTTGTAATTGTTTTTGTTGTAATTGTTGTTGTTGTTGTAATGTTTGTTGTTGTTGTTGTAATTTTTGTTGTTGTTGTTGTTGTAATTTTTGTTGTTGTTGTTGTTGTTGTTGTTGTAATTGTTGTTGTTGTTGTAATTGTTTTTGTTGTAATTGTTGTTGTTGTTGTAATTTTTGTTGTTGTTGTAATGTTTGTTGTTGTTGTTGTAATTTTTGTTGTTGTTGTTGTAATGTTTGTTGTTGTTGTTGTGATTGTTGTTGTTGTTGTAATTTTTGTTGTTGTTGTTGTAATTTTTGTTGTTGTTGTAATGTTTGTTGTTGTTGTTGTAATTTTTTGCTGTAATTTTTGTTGTTGTTGTTGTAATTGTGGTTGTTGTAATTGCGACTACAACAACAACAACAAAAATTGTGCAATTACAACAACAACAACAACAACAATTACAACAACAACAACAAAAATTACAACAACAACAAAAATTACAACAACAACAACAAAAACTACAACAACAACAACAAAAATTACAACAACAACAACAACAAAAATTACAACAACAACAACAAAAATTACAACAACAACAACAATTACAACAACAACAACAAACATTACAACAACAACAACAACAAAAATTACAAGAACAACAACAAACATTACAACAACAACAACAACAAAAATTACAACAACAAACATTACAACAACAACAAAAATTACAACAACAACAACAATTACAACAAAAACAATTACAACAACAACAACAATTACAACAACAACAACAACAAAAATTACAACAACAACAATTACAACTGCTTTTTGGACTTGTAATTTTTTCCAAGTCCCAAATTGAACCAAGTAGCCAACAAACTGGACCAAAACCATAAAATCCTTTATATCTCAGCTCTCCACAGGACTACTGAGATGTCCTTTGCACCGGAGGTAGACCTTGATGGTTGGAGTTTTATGACAGCACTTTCGTCCTGATCCTTCAAAGGACTCTCGAGATATTTGCCTTTTTTCGTTAAACAGAAAAGTCCTTTTATCTAAGTTTCCTGAAGGACTTTCCAGGATCTGTAAGTGTCAGTCGAAGCGGGTCATCAAGGACTATCATCTGACCAAAGGACATCCTCATCGTCCTTGTTATGGCTGAGTTATAAGGACATTTATTGTTTTTTTGCGATTTTTGGCCATTTTTCTGACTAACCCCCTTACAAAAATTCGAGTAATATTTTTGGCAGGATATTGAATATCCTTGAATGCAGATCGGTAGTCCTGATCCTGAAGGATCCAAAAAAGGATTTCCTGTCAAAATCGGTCAATGTCCTGCGGAGATATGGTCTCGAGAAAAATATCCTTTTTTCGTTTTTTAGCTCTAGTGTCCACAAATCCTGCTGCAGGACAAAAAGACATGGTTTTCTAAGATGTCCTTGACGAGCTCTACAGATTGGCATCAAAAAAAGTTGGGGTCATCTTAGAATGCAGGACATGATATTTTCGGAAATGGTCCTTTTTCTCATCTACCAGAAGGACATTCCAGGACATGGCGATGTCAATAGATGCGCATTGACAAGGACTTCCATCATGCCATCCTTCGAGCTATTTTCTCTTTTCTGTTTTTAGCTGTTAATAAGAGAACTTATGTAGCATAATCTTAGGGTGAATAATATTATTTTGAAAAGCGTTGCCTACTTCTTAAGGGTAAAAATGAATTTTTAAAATGTTGCTAGTCCTTGTAAGGAATAAAATAGCTTAGAAAAAGGAGCGAAGTTCAATCATCAAGAACTATTTTTGAATCGATTTTTTGCCCACCTCAAAACCCAAAAAAAGAAGCCATGTGAAAGAAATGTGTTTTTTTTTTTAATTTTTCATTTTATTGAAATCGCTTTTTACTCGTTATATTTATTAGGTATAATATATATAATTATATGGATGTATTATCGTGTATATCGGTTTTTGCCATAAATGTATATGTGTATGTTTTATGTGTATACAATTAATTTTCTTTTTCGTTTTTCTTTTCATTTCGCTTGTTGTTGCTTGCCTTGCTCTTTTTCGTAATGCAATTATGTTGCTTTTCTTTTTTTGTTTTTTTATTTTTGTAATTTATAAATTAGTTTTTTTTTGTTTTTACTGCAATTTTTTATTATTTACTGTAAGAGACAATGTTTTTGTTTTTTTTTTTTTTTTTTTTCGTACATTTAATACACAAGTATTGTTTGTTGTTGCTGCTTTCTTTTTTTGTTTTATTATAATTTTAAGTAATTTCAAATTCTTAATTGTTTTATGCATTGTCCTTTTCTTCACTTTTTCTTATTTCTTTGCTTGCTTCTATAATTTCATTTCGCTTTTTAACAATTCTGCTGCTGCTGCTGCGGCGGCTGCGGCTGCTAATGTTGTTGTAAAAAATGATACTGAGTAGAGAAAGAGAGAGAGAGAGACAAACATAAAAATGAGAGAAAGGAGGAAAAGGATGTTGTTGTCCTTTTTTACTTGATGCATTCTTTGAGTATGGTAAAATGTAAGCACAAAACACATTCGAATTGTAGCAATTTTTTGTTTTTGTTGTTCTGGTTGATTTTTTTTTCTTTTGTTTTTCTTATTTCAGTCACACAATTAATTAACTAATTATGTTTTTAATTCTTTTTTTTTTTTTTGCTGATTTCAATAATGTTTTTTTTTTTTTTTTTTTTTTTTGGTTAATATAATGCTGCTTAAGATTTATTAGATATACATTTATATACGTTTTGCTGATTTTTTTTTTACAATTTACTTGCTTTTCCATTTTTCTTGGTTTTTGTTTTCTGTTTTCTTGTTTCTTGTGGTTGCTGATGTGTGTGTAGTTTTTCCTTACGCCTTTGCTTATGGGAAAAAAACATGAAAATTTTGGTTTTTACTTTCTCTATGTCCCCTTTTCGTAGGTTCTTTCATTATTTCTTTACACAACGATATTGAGATTAATTCTGATCTGGCTTAAATATAGGTTAATGTGTGTGTGTGTGTGTGTGTTTCTTTTACGCTTAGTTTTTATTTAAAAAAAAAAAGATTACTAACACTTTAGCTAATTACTACGCTTTATTTTACTCTGTTCTGTTTTACTCATCATCATCATCATCATCGTCATCTCTTTTATACTCTTTATACGCTTTATATTTCTGTTGCTTCATCGTCTATGCCTTTGCTTTTAGCGATCGATCAAGCGATCAACTTTTCACTTTGCATTAATTCGGGATTTTCCTTTCCTTGTATTTGCTTCTTTTAAGAGTTTAATTGTTAGCCTAAGTTCCTAGTAACTAACTTGTGTAAGTTGTATGCGTATGTGTGTGTTTGTGTATGTGTTTATATTACAAGGTGTGTGTGTGTGTTTGTTTGTGGTTATATAGGGGTAGGTGTTTTTTCCTTTTTTCAAATATGCTTACTAAGTTCTCTTTTTTGTTTTTTTTAATGGGTTTTAGGCTAATTTATATCTCAATAGTCAATAGTTTAGTTTCTCAGTTATAAATAGTTTAATAATAATTACTTAAACACAATAAAAAAAAAATGCTTGATAAAAATTCACAAAATTAAAAAAGAATATATAAGTAAACACACAAATATATATATATGTATATATATAGAAGTGGCTTTGTGTATTAAAAATTATGCTTAAAAGAAAAGCGCGTTAATGGCTTTTTGTATTTGTTTTTTTAAAATTAACATGGCGAAAAGTTGTTTAAAACTAAATATTGCAGTTCTAAACACTAAAAAGACTATTCAAAAATTATAAAAGTACATGAATAAAAAAAAAATTAAAAAATATTTGAGTAAACGTTTCGATTTGAATTCGAGTTGGTTTCTTTTTTGTTTTTCAACATTTCAAGATGTCAAATGAAATGTTAAGAAATATATATATCACAATTTGTAAAAAGTTTTTAATGCATTTCATTTTATTTTTTGTTTATAGGTTTTTTTTTTAACAGTTCAAGGAAGAAAAAAATTACAAAAAAATTAAAAAAATAGTCAGCAGAGATTTTTTTTTGGTTTTTTTTTAAAGGTTTCGTTTTTTTTGATTTTAAGTAAGACGCGTGGTAAAAAAGAAAAAAATTAAATAGAAAATGTAAATAATAATTACGCGTTTTGTTTGTATAATTAAAGCAATATATATCATTAAAGTAGTAATCGTATTCGTATTCGATTTCGTTTTCGTCTTATCGTTTTTTTTTTGTTTTTTATTTTTTGTTGTTATTTTTATATGTACAAAGCTTTTTGTTTTTGTTAAAGGAAAATGAAAGCAGCTTTGAGAAGGTCGTTCGTCTTCTGAGAGAAGGTTTGTATAGACTAAGGCTATAATTTAAGTTTGTTTTTGGGCTGGCGGGGGGTTCACTACCTTGGAAGATGGAAATTTTGAATATCATGGGTGTGTGTGTGTGTGTGTGTTTGTTTGTGTGTGAGGCGGGACAAAAGTGTGTGTAGGGAACGTTGTTTGTTTTCTTCTTTTTTTATACATTATAATTTATTATAATTTCATTTAAGTATTAATATTCTTTGTGTGTTTGTGTGTGTGTGTGTGTGTGTGTGTGTGTGTGTGTGTATCTTCACTTAATTTGTATAAATATTCTCGTTTTTAACTGTCTCTTGTCTGTTTTTTTGTTTCTTTTTAATACTCGATTTACGACATCCAAAAAATGCAACTTGGCTAAACATAGACGTGATGAAACAATTTTTACTTTGTTTTTTGTTTTCTCTTTTGTTCTTCTTTTATATTTTGCTCATTGTTTTTTTGTTTCTTTTAAGATATTGATTTGCTTTATACAACATATGGGGCATGGGGCGTGCGGCGAGGGGATGGGGGGTGGGCCCCCCACCCCTCTACACATTCAATCTCGAATCGATGCCCAATGGAAATTTATTTGTTCGTGTGCTTAGTTCTCTTACAGCTTAGTGTAGCATCAAATATATATCTATGTATATATATATATATATATATATATCTTATTTGTTCATTCGATTTGTTAAAAGGTTTTACATTAACTATTACACACACATGGACTAAACATATGCCTAATACAAAAAAAAAAAAAAACAGTACACACAACAAAAAAAACGTACAGACGCGCACAGTCAAAGGAAAATTGCAACAAACACACAGACTCGAGAGTTTAGATACTAATACTAAACTTTAAGCTTGATTAAAGTTTATATTAATTAGTGTTGATCATTGTGGTTGTTTTTCTTGTTGTTGTTTTCACCTAATTACAAGACCAGCTCCTTGGGCTGATCCTGCTGCTCGATGCGGCTGCTGCTCGTGCTAAATAGCTGCTGCTGCTGCTGCTTCTGCTTCTGCTTACCCACGGCTATCAAGTAGTCCTCCATTTCGCCATAGTCTTCATCCTCCTCATCCCCGACGACTTCCTCTTCATTGTATGCCCCATTATCCAGGTCCGGGTCCGGCTCCACTCACGCATTCAATTCGGTGAACTTGAGCTGTCTGCGCGATGAGTTGACCCGATGACTGTTGCCGGTCTTGCGGCGCTTGCGCTTGGCATCCCGCTGAAAGGCCACATTGCCAGGATCATCGGCCAGTTGGGGATACTTGTGTATGCTGTGTATATCGATGCCAATCCAGCCGTCCACATCGCCATGCTGGACAAGTTCCTCCTTCTCCTCTTCGGTCCAGTCGCCGCGTCCTTGGAAGCCAGCTGCCACCAATTGCTTCTCCAGCTCCCAGGCCCGTTCCACGGCCCGTTTGTGGGCATGCTTCAGGATGCGGTGTCTCTCTTGCTCGGGATCTACACCATATTTGATGATCACCACTGCATCGGGGCCATGGAGGCGCAACTCCTTGGCCGCACTGCCACCATGATCGCTAATCTCGTGCGTTGATATGTTAAACATGCCGCCCAGACGACGCAGTTCCTCATTATCGTCGCGCAGCTTCAGAACATTGTCCTTGACGAAATAGAAGACATCCTGATCGTGGATACTAAAGTGCAGATCCAGGAAATACGAGTTGTTGAACACACTGCTGACCACATCCTGGACCACACTGTTCGAGCCATCGACCACACTGACCAGGGCACGACCTCCGATGCGGGACAGGAGCACGCCCTCGCCAAACACTCCTCGACGGTAGCTAACTCGTGGCAACAGATTCCTCATCTTGGGCTCCATCTTGAGAAGGGGCTTGGGCACGAAATCGAAATCGCTGAACTTCTCGCTCGTCTTCTCCACAATGCATTCCAGACCCGAGATGACACCAAAGTCGGGAGCCAGTGTGTTCGATTTGATCGATGCCTGCGGCGTGTATTGAGCCAATTTGGTGTACTTGGTGCTCTGCATGTTGTTCAGATCGTAGCCAAAGAGCTGCAGCCAGGCATCCAGATCGATCATATAGTTCTGCGGCTTGTTGGGATTGATGGGATCATTGTTGTGGTATCTGTAGATAAAGACATCCGTCGGATTGGACATTTCGGTGGCCAAAGTCTCCCACAGGGGGGTCATCCATTGCCCAACATTCGGATCGTATTGCCTCTGCTCGGTGTAGACCAATTTGGTGTGTGGATCAATCAGACCGCCATGGAAATCGATGGGCACAAAGAAGTCTGGCTTCGTGTCCTTGATAATCCTGCCGAATGGTGTACGCTTCAGTTCCTTGACAATGGCTCCGTTCATGTCGAAGAACGCCAAGGGCGAACCATTCTGATCGGTGGCCACATAATATCTCTGTTCGGCATGCTCCAGGGCGATCAACATGTCCCGATCGTCGTAGTAGAATTTCATGGTCTTGCTCTGCTTGGGGAAGTGCACATGGGTGACCAAATGGGGTGTCTTCGGATTGGCATAGTAGTACTGGGTCACATTGCCCTTGCTGTCGTGCCAGGCCACCAGACGACTGCGATCGTCGTAGTAGTACCAGCTCTGGAAGCGTTCCCGTTCGAAGGCATGAATCAGCTGGCCGCGATTGTTGTAGCGATACTTTTGCTCGCCGCGTCGCACCACAAAGCCTCGGGCATCGTAGTTGTTGAACTCCACCTCGCCCACCTTGATGACGCGGTCACCAATGTCATAGCCCAGATTGAATTTCTCTCCCTGATCGACCACTCCCACTGTGTTGCCATTCTCATCGTACAGATACTTCCAGTTGTTGGTGCCCAACACTTCGATGACATGGCCATCGGCGTTGTAGTTGATCTTGTCGAAGGCTGTCGACCGGCCAAAGGTTGTCTTCTGTGACTTGATGCGATTGCGCAGATCGTAGTCCAGTTCGAGGCGGAAGACATCAATGTTCTTGATGTTCATCAGGACGCTCTTCACCCGGCCATGCTGATCGTAGTCGACAATGGTGAAGAACTGTTTCGCCGAGTCCTGGATCACAGTGCGATTGAAGGCATTGCGGGTTATCTTCAGATCCTGCACCACCTCCAGTTGACCCAAATTCTGGCTGTACTTGTAACGCGTCGTGGGCAACTCCTTGTCATCGATGGCCATCTCAATGCCGCTCAAGCGGGCATTGCCATCGTAGGCATACTTGTAGTGGGCCGAGGCGAGCGAGTTCTTCGAACCGAATCTCAATTTCTCATCCTTAAGGATACCAGCATGATATTTGAACTCGCGTCTCAACTCAAAGCCTGGCTCTTGGACTTCCACCGACTTCACTAGGCTCGTTGTGTCCTGGTAGGTGTAATGAGTGCTCGATAGGCCAGCCAATATGGTCTCCAGACGTCCAGAAGCATCGTGGACAAAGGCCACTTTGCCCGACTGATGTGGATGTATCTTGGCCAGTATTTGTCCCTCGTCATTGTACAGAATCTCGAAGGGATGACGGTTGATGGGCGAGTAGTACTGATATTTGAAGAAGCCCAGAGATGTTTGCAGCGAGAACGAGTGTATGTGTCCCCGCGGTGTGGTCAAGCTTTGTAGGGCTCCAGCATCATCGTATTGCAGCAAGTAGTCCGAGCGTCTGGGCGTGGTCACCTTCAGAGGCAGCGAGCCAAACATATCCTTAAAGGCATAGACCATGGTGGAACCATCTCCATATTTGATCTCATTCAGACGTCCATTGCGATCGAAGGAGTAGGCCTCTTGCAGGACTCCCCACTTCCAGCTAACCAAACGACCGAACCGATCGTATTCCAAATCAACATCGGCATAGTCACCCGACTGGGGTCTGAAGCTAACAGGACGAGAGGTGCGATCGTAGGTGACATTCAGAAGTTCTTGCTTATCGTCGACCATCACCACAACCGATTGTGTCTCTCGGTCATACTCCAGGGTCAGGACATTGTCGCCATTCACTCGCAGCTTGCGGCCCACTTCGGTTACTGGGCGTGGTGCCCCCTTGTTTTGTTGTCCCTTCTGCGGTGGCTGCTGGCGACGTACAAAGAAACGCCACTCAAAACGATTGGCCAAATCTCCGGCAATCTCGGTGCGTTGTTTCGCCGGCACTGGATAACTTTCACCCAACAATGGACTCTGCTCCGCCAGAATGGTGTAGGGAACCACTTCCATTTGCAGATTGTGGCCCCATGGGGTGATGCTTGTGGTCGATCCGTCCATGTCGACAGTTGTACGCGACTCGGCGGCACCATTGCGCACTATGACCGTGGCTCCCTGGATCAGCATGGACAGCTCCTTCTGGGCGTTCTCCGACACTTTCACCTGGGCTCCCTTCACACTCAGATCGAAGCTCAATTCAATGACTCGTCCAGTTGGTGTAACAGCCGAGGTCAGACGACCGAATTCATCATAGTTGTAGACATAGGAACGTCCGGTGGAGTCCAATTTGGTCTTCAGCAAGCCCGTAGGTCCATGATATTCGTAGGTCACGTTATAATTATCGGGGGTACTCAATTCGTGGAGCATTTTCATGCGAGTCATGCGCAAGCGGCACTTCTGTCCCTTGGTATTCTCAATCGAGTTGACCTGCGAGGTGTAATCACGCAGCAGGAACACCTTGTTGCCGGCCGCGTCGGTCACCGTGCTCAGTTTGCCATTGGAGGTGTTCACATTGTAGGTAAACGTGTAGGTGGTCTCGCCCGTCAGAATGTTCTTGGTGGACACATGCTGGCCAAAGCGATTGAAGATGTAAATCTCTTGCATGTCCGGGGCATAGATCTCGTATTCGCGCGATGGACTGGCCTCCGGTATGCTCGACATGACCGAACGTATGCGATAGTTGGCCTGATCGGCTATATGCACATGTCCATCGGGTGTAACGGCCAAAGCAGCAATGGTATTGAACTTGGCACTGGTGGCCAAATAGTGTTCCGCCTCGAAGCAGTCGCAGCCTCGCTCCAAGCAGTTGCATTTCGACTCGGCTCCAGCAAAGGCGGCAATTCGTCCATCCGTGCCAATCACTCGCACGCGATTTATCCTCTGCGAATCACTCTCGGCCACAAAGAGTTCACCCAGAGGTCCAAAGGCAATCGATTGGGGCATCACCAACGTGGCATGAGTGGCCAAGTCGGTGTCATAGGCCGTCGAGGCAGTGGCACAGTGCAGAGGGCGTCCCGAAATGACGCGCACTCGTCCGTCTGGGGTCATGCGAAGGATCATGTGGTCATCGATAATGTGCAGGGTATTGTCCATGGGCGAGACAGCCAATTCGGTGGGCCAACGCAGATGCATCTCCTCCAGTTTCAGGGTGCCCTCGCAGGGAATGGGCTTCCAGTGGGACTTGTGCATGTGATTGCCAATCAGAGTGCTGACAATGTTGTCCCGATCGACCATGCGAATGTTTGTGCCATCGGCGAAGTACAAAATGTTATCACTCGATATGGCAATACCCTTGGGATAGGCCAGCTTGGCATCCTTGGCCAGAGCTCCGTCACCGCAGTGAGCCTCATCGCCGGGCAGGCAACGTTCACCCGAACCGACAATGGCTTCCCAGTTCTTCTCGGGTTGCGAATAGTCGTTGGTGTCACGGACTCGAATGATCTGATGGGATTCCGGATCGGATACATAAAGGGTGCCATCCAGAGGGCTGAGTGCCATATGATAGCGATACGAGACACGGGTGGCATTCAGTTTAACCACAGTGCGAATGCTGCCATCGGTCATGATGCGGCGAATGTAGTTGAAGTCACCCACAAAGAGACTGCCATCGGGTGCTGCTGCCAAGGCGACGGGGGCCAGGAGACGTTGCTTCATTGCCAGGCCATCGCAGTCGAGGCATTCCAACGGCCGCTGGTGTCCATCGCCCATGGTGGTCAGAATGATTCTCGGTTTGTTTCTCAAATAGATGTTCGAGCCATCGCCCTTCTGCAAAATGCCCTCGTGGAAGTTGTAGCGATGATGTATATCCAGATTCCAACCGCCCACCTCGGAGATGGACATGTCGTGACCACTTAACTTGGTCGTCTGTATATCCCAGACGATGTCCTTGCAATCGGTGTACTGATAACCCACTTTAACCACTGCTGTGGTCACTCCATACACTCTCTGTCGGTAGATGTTCAAACGATTCCATGCGTAGGTGAATTTGATGCCAGGATCAGCCTCGAAGACCCGTTCAAACAGAATGCCCTCGATGGTGATGCGCAAGTGTATCAGATGCAACGAACTGGGAATGCTATCCGGGGTCAGTTGCAGCTTAATCGTTGACAAATAGCCAGCGGCGCGAGACGAATGATAGACCAGATTCAGACCCGTGCCGGGTATTTGCAGGGATTCCTGCACCACCTGCGATTCGGCCAGAATGGCACTGCGATCGGGACATGCACCCTGGAAGCCGTGTTTCCATGAGGCCAGAACCACCGGCTTCATCAGATCATAGTCATGGGAGAAGCAAGTGTGGGTTGTTGTCACAGCCAGACCCTTCTCCTCGGACATGCTCATTACGACGACATCGATGATGACAACCTCGTTCCAGGGCACCTGAACGATGCGCGATTGTGGCCTGAAGGGGGCACGACCAAATTGTAGAGTGACAGCGCCGCCGCCATTGACCATAAGATCGAACCATCCGTCGTCGCGGGTCAGGGTGAAGCCTTCCAGGAGAGTTGTTGTCGATACGCGGACACCCACCAGGCCCATGCCCAGCGAGGTGACCACTCGACCCCGTATAACTGCCGAACGGCTGTGGGGAATAATACAAAAGAGTTTATTAGTTAAATCTTGTATGGGCATCGGGGCATCTTCATGTGTCCTACCACTCCTCCTCCTCCTCCTCCTCCTCCTTATCATCATCATCATCCTCTTCAATCTCTAGCGCTAGCAAGCATATATAATATAATATATTGAAACTACTCGAAAATAATAGAGTACAAATCATAAGAGTACGAAAAATTCACACGCACAGAACATAAGACTCATTTGAAACACATAAAGGTTGTACAATGTTATATATAGATATATATATATTTATGTATGTATGTCTATATAATTGTTGATGTGTATGCATGTGTGTGTGTATATGTGTGTGTGTGTGTGTGACGACCTATACCTAGCATAGCTTATATAATATAATGTAATAATTTCGATATGTTTCTTTCGTTTTGGTTGTCTGGCATTTAAAAGTGATACAAAAAAAGGTCACTTGGCTCCCATTTTGTTTTTGTTTTTCTTTTTTTTAATTTTGGGAGATAAAACTTAAAAATAAACTACCAAAAACTAAAAGTAAACTACACTAATCAAACAAATCATAAATCATTATTGACCAAACAACCATTGAGAGAATTTTTATTTTAGTAGTTAGAATAAGTAGTAAGAGTATTGATTGAATGACAATTAGTAGTAGTTAAAGTAGTAGTTGTTGTAGTAGTAGTAGTAAGTAAGTAGTAGTAAGTAGTAAGTAGCAGGAGTAGTAGTAGTAGTAGGTTTTTTTTTTTTATTTGTTTTTAGTACCGCTTTTTCGCTTGGCTTACCTTGCATTGAAATAATTCCAAAAAATGCTGTTAGTTTATGATTTTTGAAAGTAACGAGTAACGAGTAGCGAGCGAAAGTAGGCAAAGCATTTGGAATTCGTTTCGTTTAGTTTGTGTTGTGGGAATGGGTTGTGTGTATGTGTTTGTGTGTGTGTGTGTGATTAGTAGCGAGTAGTAGTAGGAGTAATTTAGTAGTATGTGAGGAATTTTTTTTTTTTTTTTTTTGTTGGTAGAAAAAAGAGAGTAGAGAGAAAAATAATTGAATTAGCCTTTTTTTTTTGTTGTAGTTAACTAGAATTTTTTTTGTGTTTTGCGTTTTTTGTGTTAATTATTCCCAACCCTGGAATTATACCCAACCACCTTTGATTACTTAAGACTAACTTAATATTTTTCCCCCGTTTCTGAGAGAGACTTAAACTTATGCTAAAAATGTTTCTTGTTCGTTTAGGTTATCGGTTTTTTTTTTTTTTTGTTATGTAACAAAGGACATATAGGGGAATTTATATACAAGATTTTTTGATGGGGATTTCTTTTTTTTTTTTTGGTTTTTGGTGTGTTTTTTTTTTTGGTTTTTTTTTTAGACGAGGGCACGAAAACGAAAAAACATATAAAATTGAATTAATTATGCAAACTATTTGATTTTTGATTATTATTTTCAGCTAGATTTTGATTATTATAATGTATATTTTCTTTTTTGTTTCATATAATACAGTTTGTAGTAACATCTCCTGGCCAATTGGAATTTTGGTTTACTTTTTTCTCTTTCGATTTAAACTAGACAAGAAAATTGGCTACTAGGAAGCACCTACCTCTCATTGAAGGTCTCGAGTTTGGCGTAGTTCTGTAGACTGCTCTCATCGATCAAGAACTTCATGCGTTCAAAGAACGAGGCAGTGATGGCTGGTGGCTGCTTACGCAACAGCACATCGATGGGCTTGGGAGCCGACACACACAGCTGGGAGGTCTTGCACACATGACTGGCACAGCATTCGGGATCCTCGCAGTCAACTAGGCCATCTATGGGAAGGATCTTAGAACTTAGAATGGCTTTTTGCATTGGTAATCTGATGGACACTTACCCTTGTCATTGTCCTTGCTGTCGCCACAATTCAATTCGAGAGCTATGCCACAATCGGTGCCATCCCAACCCTCGTAGCAACGGCATTCCCACTGTCCCTCGCCGCTGACCCGACATTGACCGTGCCCGGCACAACTATTGGGACATCCCTCGATTGTGCAGTGTTTGCCATTCCATCCGGTCACACAGAGGCAAGTGCCGTTCTTGCATTGGCCATGCTCGTTGCAGCGTGAATCGCACAGCTTGGTGTTACAATATTCGCCACCCCATTCGGGATCACAGGCGCAAGCGTCGCCCTCGCAACGACCGTGCTGGCCGCAGTCCAAATCGCAGAGCTCCTTGGAGCAATCATCGCCACTCCATTTCGCCTCGCAGGTGCAGGTCTGAGTGTCCAAATCGAAAGTGCCATGACCCGAACAGTCGGGCAAACATTGCAGAGCATCCTGATCCATGGTGGCACAGTCTGTGCCCTTCCAACCCTTTTTGCATATGCAAGTGCCATCAGCGCAGAAGCCATGTCCCGAACAATTCGGATGGGGGCAGTCCACTAAAGACAGAGAGAGAGAGATAGGAATGGGATTAGAAATTAGCATACAATTCAATTGTCAACTTGTTGTCTGTCTTCTACTACTTTCTCATCTTTTATCTTTCTAGCCAAATCTAGGAGTAATCCCAATTGAGATAGTCTACCTTCTTCACAGAATTTGCCCTTGTAGCCGCGCATGCATTGACACTTGCCACTGACACAATGGCCATGACCATTGCAATCAGCCACCTCGCATTCATCATGCCGCAGGGAGCACTCCTTGCCCTTCCAGCCGGGATTGCAGATGCACTCGCCGTTAATGTACTCGCCATGCTGTGAGCATAGAACGGGGCAAACGCTCTCGCTGCAATCGTCGCCACCGAAACCGGGGTTACATTGGCAATGCCCCAAGAGGCACTGGCCATTGCCCGAACAACCATTCGGACAATTCTGTGTCATATCCTCAGCAATGGCCGCATAGAAGGTCAACTCCTGTACGTCCCCATCATCGTTGTAGAGCGAGACAAACCAATGTCCAGGCTCCATATAGCGTGTTACCTCCCGCGTTATTGACAGCTGCATTGATTAAAATGAGAGATGCAATGAATGAATGAATGAATGTTAGTTACACATCAAAAGGATGGACGATTGGGTTATCGATCGATGGATGGGTGGGTTACTTACATGTGCCGCTCGAGCAGTGCGTGTGCTAGCGCTAAAACCACTTAGAACCTCTTTAAAATGATATTGCGTATGAGTGGGCAAAGCATTGCGTCGTCCATAGACACCGATTGAGGCGCCGCGCGGTATGGTATAATCAAATTTAACGTAGGCCGGTTCCGATTGATAGAATTGCATATTCCAATAGCTATACGGTTGTATCTCCTTGGTCAGTTTCTGGCCCAATGTTATCTGACCAAATGTTGTGCCATCTGGTGGGAAACTACGAGCCGGGAATGTGCGAGCACCTGGCATGAGGCAAGGCAAGCATTAGTTAATTGTTAAATTGATTGATTATTAAATATAAATGTATATTTGTATGAGTAGTTAAGGCCTAGAAACCTATCCTAAAAATGTATTTGTCGTCCCAAACCCCCTCCCCCCACCTGGGAGTGAGAGTGGGAGAAATATCGAGGGCGAGATAGAAACCTAATGAGGATGATGCCTTATATTCATGCTCGAAGGCGATTTGTACAGATGTGTGTGTGTGTGTGTGTATGTTTGTGTGTGGTGTATTCAGGGTGAAGGGAATGAAGTGCTTCAAGTTTAGTATCCTTAAGGTAAATGTTAATACACATATATATCTATTTTACAGCAGGTTAGTTTCGGTTAATCCAACTTGCTATATTAGTTGCTATGGTTAAAGCATCCATGGGGTTAGAGAAGAAGCAATAGCAAAGATAGACCACAAGACAAATCACCTTCTAGTATGAGTATAGGCATTACATCGGGGCATGCAAACTTATCCCCATCGAGACCCAGACCAACATTCGGTTCAGTAAATGAAGAAGCATCAGCAATGCGGTTATCGTATTCAGTGGTGCTAGTAGTAGTTTTGTTAGTAGAAGTCACCAACTCCAATCCATTCTCATTCCCAATCACACTATCTGCAACATCTTCATCATCATCATCATCATCATGATGATGATTCAAAATGGTGGCCATCTCTATATGGCTGGGCGTTGTTATCGTGGTAGAGGCAATGTCAACGTGGCTATCATCTTCGTCATCAACATGGATATATGTGGGTGGATTCGGTGGCAAACAGCTACAAGGACAATCGGGCATACGAGGCGGTGGCTCTGGGATGCAGCTATCAATCTGCTGCTGGCTCTTTATCAAATCCGATTTCTTCTCATGAGTCAAAACCTGCTCGAGATTGTGTGAGCCACCGCCTGTGGGCACAGCCACGTGTAAGGTGTAAATGGAATCGCTGCCATCATCTGTGGCAATGGTCAAATTAACCAATATCCGCTTACTGGGCTTATCGAAGCGTTCACTCACATACGGTTTCAGAGGAGTCAGATGCAAGGGTATCTCGTTGTCTAATTCGTGGTCTTTGAGTACTTCATTCTCACTGGCAGCAGCTATATTAGTAGCCGAAGGTATTTTCAATTTAGTATCCTTTTCCTGCTCATTGTTGTCGGTATTGTAAATCTCAACATCATTCGAATTTAAAGCTTTGTCCAATTTAACTATATTAATATCATCGAACGGCAATCCATTGCTATCATTCAGCATCAAATCCGCCGAGGATGTGGTAGAAGTAGAGGTGGATGATGATGAGGAGGAGGAGGTATCAGTTTGATTTATTCGAAAACCTTGCTCCTGTATCTCATCCTTATGCATCTCATAGTTGTCAGCTAAATCACTCTCATTATTGTTATCATCCTGCTGTTGCTGCTGCTGCTTCTTCCTCTGCTGTTTCTGTTCCTTTTGTCGCTGCTCGTCTGCTCCTTTGATTTCAAAATCATTTTCAATAACAATCAGGGGCGAATGCGACGAGTATGTCTCGGTGTTGATTTCAACAATGTCATCCTGGTTGTCGCTCATTGAAGTTATCGCCGCTGCTGTCGTAGTCTTCGTTGTCTTCGTTGTCGTCGTTGAGAACATTGAGCTTAAGCTGCTCTTGTCAGTTTGATTATCATCATCAATAACAGCAACAAATGTGCTGGCCTTCAGCTCCTTTCCTTTGGCCGCCTCCTTGTCTATTCTTGCTGCCAACTTCTGTTCATCATCCTTGGTCCTTGCTTTGACCACCGTTTTACTTGCCTTGCGTAAATTGCCGTTTAATGATTTGCCAAATTGTTGCCTACTCTTGGGCTGCATCTCTTTTACCTTGCCAACAGCAACATCATCATTATTATTATCATCATCATCATCATTATAGTCATCATCTTCATAGTCAAAGTCATTGGTTTTATCCAATATGCTATCGATTTTAAGCAAAGTTTTATCGTAATTACTTTGCTTCTTTCCACTTTCCATAGACACAGACTCTTTTGGATTTTCACTTGTAATTAAGTCGCTGAAAGTTTCTCCAACCTGTCCTCCTTGTCTCTCCCCCTGCCCCTGCCCCTGCCCCGGCCCCGGCCCCAGCACCACCCTATCCATCTCGATTAAACTTCGTCGTTGACGTTTGTTGTTGTCTTTGACTGACAGCTGCGTTGACATTGCTCTGTTCCATCCTACACAGCAGGTAAAAAGCATAAGGGAAAATTTCAGGTACCCTTGTGGTTAGCAGAAACAACAGAAAAAAAATGAGAAACAGAAAATTCCCAAGCCCACTCATGCTCAAATTAAGTGTAAAAATTTATTTTTAATTCAATTCCAAAGCTGTCAAATAAAAACGGCAAGTGAGTAAGAGAGAGAGAGAGAGAGAGTGAGATGGCGAGAGAGATATTTGCTGACAGACTAATTGCCGCTTGTCAAATGTCATATATACGAGAGGGATTAAAAATAGATAGTCCTAAATCACTCATGAGTTGCCTAAATCATTCGTGAGTATAGTTACGTCCTTCATTGCTAATTGTAAGTGTGTTGGTTGGTTATATAATCTATTGCATACTTTTTTGCGCACAACTTTTTCCCTCCGTATTATTCGCTCCTGTCAATTTTCAAGGCAAAGCCGAAGAAATGTAATTAATGCAATATTCTTTTGCAACTGTTAACGCGAGCGCGAATTCCAAGCAACGCATTCGCATTCACGTTGAACTTTAATTGAAAGAAAAAGATCTAATGAAAATGACATTGAAAGTAATCCCCAAGCACTGGGCGGGTGTGTGTGTGTGTGTGTTTGTATAGGCAGGAGCGTCTGTCAAATGCAAACTTTCAGCGAAAAAAAGAGATAAAAAAAAACACCAGCTTAAAAAACAATCAAGTTTTTTTGTTGTTGTGCCGCCAGAGGGCGCTAAATGCTAAATATGTACTTTTGCATCTCTCTCTGTCGCATTTCCGACGATTCTGTCTCTGTCTCCGTCTCCGTCTGTCTATCTATCTGGTGAATTTTCCGACTTTCTTTCATTCTTTCTTTTTAGCAGCAGTCTCATTCTCTGCACCGAGCACCGAAAGTTGCAAAAACTCATTTAAAAATAATTAAAACTTGTGCATAATTACCTCCATTATTGGCATTCGCCAAGGACGAAGAGAGCGATGACGATGGAGTCAACGAGGATTGCGATGACGATGTGGCTGCCGAAGAGGTAGCCTCCGCCGAGGCCGATGTCGATTGTAGACCCTGCGCTTGCCCGCTGTTCGATGTGGCCGTTGTCACAGTGGCTGTTGCACCAGAACCACTTCCACCACCAGCACCTCCGCCTGCGCCGCCCGATCCACTCGATGTTCCAGTTGCCATTAAACCTTGTCCATTTTTCGCTCGTACCGATGAGTTGTGTAGCTTCGATAGATCCGTATTTGTGCTCTTGGCCGCTGTCACTTCAGAGGCCTCGTTGCCGACTAGAACTGTACATGGCGCCGACTGGGACCAATGGAGGACACCGGTGCCAGTCAACAGGATCAAAAGTAGGCAGAGCACTACCAATGCCGCAATGGCGCCGATACTAACGCAATGGGCCGAACAGCGTGCGGCCAGATCCTTGCGAAAGTTCATCGGCGCTGAGTAATGATGCGTGGGCAAACCGTTCATGGCGCTGCGCGGTGGCAACACCGGACCCATGCAACCTTGTGCGGTGCGCTCGTAACCGCCCTTCAGTGTGTCTTTTGTGGGTGTGGAACAGGCTGAGCCGCTCTTGAAATCGATGGGTGAGCCCTTGTTGATGTCTGCAAAACGGAAAGAAACAAAGATGGAGAGAGAGACATTATCAATTAAATTATTTTCGTATCGAGTATTAAATTCAGACTGACTTTAATTCGCCCCATTCCCCATTCCACTATCAGGTCGCCCCTGCTCATTGTCTGTGCTGCTTATCGCCGCATTGGGCGCAAATTTCATTTGTATAAAAGGATTTGCACAAGGATAACAAACTGACATTCAACATAACCTCAAACAAACGACAAGGGCCAGACAAAACCAAAACCAGGACCCCCAAAGCGAGAGAGGGGAAAAACCCCCCACCAGACAAAAAAAGAAACCAGGGGAAAAAAGCCAAACGAATAAACGAATGACTGAAGTAAGTAAAGCAGGGAAAATGACCAGCGACAATGACGTTGGCAAAATAGCAGAAAACCCAATGGTAAAAAAAAGGAACCGAGAAAAGAGACGACGACAATGCTTACTGCTCCTGCTCCTGCTCCTCCTGCTGCTCCTGCTGAACGGGTGTGTTGAAGTGAAAATAAAAAGGCAAAACGCCGCGCTGACAGGAGCCCCTGATGTGGAAGAGAAGCAAACGGTTTGCTGAAAGAGGTTACTAGCACCGTAGAGAGCAGCCGAAAACCAGGAATAAGAGCAGAGCAAAGCATAAGTTCAAATCATTTGTTGATGCCATGATGATAATTCGATTATGTGACATGAAACAGGCCTTCTCCCTACTCCTGCTCCTCCTCTGATGAGGAAGAAGTGACCAAAAGAAAGAGACATAGATGAAAAATGTAAAGGTTGTGTTGGATGGAATGCAATTCCATCACCCCTTCGCCCTCTCCGCCACCTCATCTAGTTAGCTTTATTTGTCAATTGACTTCTTAGAGTAATCACCTTTAAAGACTAACTATATTTGATTTTAATAGTTGCAAAAAAAAAAACTGGTCAGTAAATGACATTTTTGCCTCAATCCAGATGGTGAACAATTTTGAGGTTAACAAACAAACAAAAAATATACAACAACAACAACCACACAAAAGGTAGAAGGAGATCGCTTGGAGGACGAAAAATTGGGAATGAGAATGAACGCATGTTGCTATCAATGCCAGACTCGGTTACACATTTTGCGGTAGACAGACACAGACACACATTTGTCGCATGTGGCATAAATGCGTGTGTGTTTCTCTCTCTCTCTCTCTCTCTATGTGTGTGTGTGTGTGTGCCATATACATAAGTATATATGAAAATCGTTTCGTTTGCTGTGTGACAAACGTTCGCTTTTACGAAAAATTGTAGTAATTTCTACCCAAAACGACCCCACACACACACACAGAGACTCACACGTTATGTCCTTTCCTTCCCCCTCCATTCTCCTACTGAAATTCGCCGCCATTCGACAGGCAGAGAGAATCTGTATGCCAATGAGTAAATGTGAACCCATAAGAGCAGCATAGTTTGCGGGGGCAAACCCCAAAATGGATATGACCAAAAGCATTTGGATGGAACGAACGAATGAACGAGCGAGCGGAATGAATGTCTGCTGATGCTGCTCTGCTTCAATGATAGCGTGAATAATGTCTGCGTCATTTTTTATATATATATGTACATATATATATATAAGTATGTATATGGGGGATATCTATATGCATGTGCTCAAGTATGTGTTGTATTTTGTAAGATGTGAAAGTATGCGTGTATTAAAGATGCCCACTAAGACTAAGGGTATGTTAGATTTATTTAATGTCAAGATCTTGGCCATATGTGAGTCACTCTTAGTGTGCGTGTGTGTGTGTGTGTGTGTGAGGGAGAGGGAAGGCGAAGGTTGTTAAGAAAATGCATAAATGTCCAGAAAAGGGAAAAAAATGGAGATTCCACAATCCGGTAAAAGGTTAAACTGAAAGTCTGTCTGTCCCAAAGTTAGTTGCCTCGTTAAGGGGGCGTGTTTCTTTTGGGTTTTCAGAATAAAAGAGAGGGGGAGAGAGAGAGAGCAAAGGAATGGGCAATTTTTATGACCAAAACGTGTGTCGACAGTAGGGGTTAGGAGGGTAGTGAGGAACCCTGCCAAAGGATATAGCAAGCTGCTCCTCTTTTTCTCACTCTTTATGTGTGTGTTTGTGTGTGTGTGTGTGTGAATAATTAACGAACGCATAATAGCAGTCAGTCGATGGTGTTGCTGCTCTGCCTGGGCCAATGACTGATATAAATTCACACAAGTTAATGGGCATTGCTTGGAGAGAGTGAGAAAGAAGGAGAGAGAGAGAGGGAGAGAGGGAGAGAGATAGATGCCTTTAAAAAACTGAAAGTAGACGATACATATAACATCGGTGGAAGCATTCCCGATGACTTGATGGGATGAAAGTGCTATAGGATCATTAAACGTAATGGCAAACACGACAAAGTATGCCACGATAAATGGATAGAAATTAATGGATGGTAGCCATGGAAAAAAAAAACAGTTTTGGTATTGAAAAGGAGAAGTGAAATTTCCATCAATGCAATAGATCACAAATATGTGTGTATGCCTCTTCCTTTATCTTAATGGCCAACTACAACGAGGCGCGCGCGGGCTTAGCCATTTCAATTTGAATTGCCAAATTTTCACCATAGATAATCAAAATTGCTACAGATAATATGCCCATAAAAATACACTTGAAAGAAATCGATTAATGTCGAATTCAAATCTTTCATTCACTGAGCGAGAATATATATCTAAAAACAAATCGTATAAATCCTTTTTGTTGCTTCACTTCCAAGACTTAAGCTTAACCAACGACCGACTGACTCTAGCCAAGTGTAAAGGCATTAGTTTTTCTATGGATCTGCTTTTTCAATGCCAGGACCTTCATACACCCACACACACACACACATTGCATGCTTCGCTGCGTCTGAGTGCAGATTGGGCTCGAGATCGGGTGTTTGTAAGGGAGTTCGGTGGGTCGGTCTGTGTCTATGTCTATGTCTGGGATTCAATTGAGTTTGATAAATTTGTTGCCTAATTGCAATTAAATAGCATTTCAATGAACTTTTCTTACTTGGCCTTGCCCTTAGTCGACTATAAACATAAATTAGTGGCCATAAAAGTGGAAATAAGTAAAAACAAGGGAAGGAAAGGCGGCTAGGCAAGGCAAAAATTGGGTTTTTGGAAGGGGGGAGATGGGTGGATATAAAATTTTTCGGCTTTATTAATTTTATGTAATTTTATATGCCTTGATATTTTATGTTAACCCTCACTCCTCAACCAACCCCCATCCACTCTCTATACATATATATATATATATATAATATATATACATATGTAAATACATAAATGTTTATAGGATGTGCATGCAAAAATGTTGTAACATTTTTAGCCTGACGGCCCGTAAGTAAGTAAAACGCTTAAATTAAAATAACAAAAACAATAAAAATAGTGTGGCCAAGGCAGCTGGCATTAATGTCAGTGTGTATGTGTGTGTGTGTGTGTGTGTATGTGGTGTGTGTGTATGTCAACCCCTCTGGGGCCACAAATATGGTGATGGCAACAAGCTGACGCAACAATCTTTACTGCTGGCCAACAACCTTCTTTTCTCATCCCTCCCCGCCCTTAATGCGTGATTTATGCTGCGTGCAATTTAACATTTTTAATAATATTAAAATTACAAATTTATATATACACACACACACTACGAGAAAAAGAGAGAGAGAGAGGTTAGCATATGTCTGTGTGTGTGTGTGTGTGTGTGTGTGTGTGCGTATGTTGAAAGGTGTTTTAGTCCAATAAACACTAAGCAGAGAGGCGGTAAGCACTGAGCAAAAAGGCACCAGGGCAAGTGGCCTGGCTTGATTTCATTTTAATTGGCTTTCCAGACGACTGCCTTTTCTTTCACCTCTCTCCTCACACCAACACCTCCTCCTGCTGCTGCTTCTCCCTCCTGTTTTGTCCCTCCTATTCTCATTCTATCGTTCAAATTAAGATGTGCTCTCGAAAGCAGGCTATGAAAATGCTTCAAGAAATACATATACATATAATTAAAAATTTTATCAAGTTTACCAAAGCCGCTAAAAGTTCAAGAGATTCTAACAGGTATACTCAGAGTGCCTCTCTCCCTTTCTCTCTTTCTCTATCTCAAGGTGTGTGTGTGTGTGTAAGTCTGTGGTCTAGAGGGAAATCTTTCGAGTTTATCCAAGTGGAATTTATATATTGTTGGCAAATGAATATATATATATATGTATATTTATTATTCAAATTCATGTTCAAATCAATTTGTAACGTTAAATTGCCAAAATTGTGACTGCTACGAAATCTTGAGATAACAATTTGGCAGCCAACGTGGGGCATCTGTTATATTTTGCGATCTTTGTATGTTCTAAAGAGATTAAGTGTCAACTGATTGATAGGCCTTAAAATCTTCAACCCTTGGTTTACTTTGTATTGTCATTTGATTTTACTAATTGCTAACAAATCGAAAGTCAATTTCAGCAAGTCCAAGTTGGTGCATATTGATGCGTTTGAATGTATTTCTGGCAATTGTCTGAGTGCAGGTGTTAATTGGTCGACAGATCTTAAGCCAAGCAATGAAACAAAATCAATTAGATGTCTCAATTTCAAGAATTAAACGAATCGTAAGCAAGAACACAATTTCCTCTTGGGCAACTTAAACTTTTGTAGGCCTTCTGGCCAAATGAATATGAGTCCTTGGCCTTTGCCACAGCACTGAAGGACCGCCTAGAGACGTAGCCAGTCTTGGACTTCATCCTCCACCTCCTCTACCTATCATCAATTGTGTGTTAAGTACTTTTTGAGTAATTGCTTTTTAAGCAAAAGTTCCCTAGTGTGAGCCTGACTAAAACCAATTTGCATAGCCGTTAATGAACATTTAATTTTTTGAACACTAAAAAAAAAAACGGGAGCCATAAAACAGAGTGAGAGGAAAAAAGAGTGGAAAAAAGGAACCGAAAAGAGGCACTGGGTATTCCATTCCGTAACATCCTAACCAAAGCCAGGCGACGAAGCGTGCGACAATCAAATAAAAGTACATGAAAAACACATAAAGGAACATAAAGGGGTATTCAAGTTGGTTCTTTTTTTTCTTGCGTTTTATTTTATTTAATGGTAAAGCGCGACGATTGCTTGAAACAAACAGGTGAGAGGTGTGTGTGTGTGTGTGTGTGTGTAGATGGAGGGAGTTTGTTTGTAATGGGGGGATGGGGAGGGAGAAGGAAGCTCCCGCCATGTTGGTAATGGAGTTTGCAAACAAACATGGCCGCCGGGGAAAAATCACATAATTTACACGTTTGCATTTAAGTATTAAGTGGGCAGGGGCGTCGGTGGATTGGGTGGAAAAGTGTTTCGTTTACTTTTCCAACGTTTGTTTGCAAAGCTCAGCAATTGTTTGTATGTGTATGTGTGTGTGTGTGAAGGTATTTTTTAGGCATATACATACGAGAGAAAAACTCGCTTCTTGAATTTTATGTGCAGAGGAAGCAATTTTTGGGTCGACTTTATTGCCCCCGTAGTCGTTGTTGTCATTGGTGGGTGGTGTGTGGATGAATGTTGGCTTGGCTAGGCTCAGTTTTGGGTGTTGATGTTGATTTTAAAGCGTTTAATGGCCTTGCCTCACACCTTCATGCTTTCTCGGTCTCGGTTGCTCGCCCTGTCTTTCATCCGCAAGAACAGAACCAAATTGAAAAGAAAACTCAACAGAAGATGCAGCAACGAAGACCAAGAAGATATAAGTTTATATGTTTGTACAAAGTGTTGGGATTTGTGGAGATTTGTTTGAGGGAATTTGATGGGGTTGTTTTTTCGAGTCTCTCACTCTCATTCTTTGAAATATGAAAGGAAGTAGAGCCTAGCTGTCATAAAAAGAAAAAAAAACTGAAGGGTAGGCCATGTGGAATGGTAAGGAAAAGGCTTATGATGGATTGACAATGTGAAGGCATGCCAAAAACGCGGTGGAATGGAAAATGGCTCCCCACCACCCCACCGACACCGAGACACACACATGATGAGTAATGAGAAAGGGATAGTAGTGTACCCAGATGGTGTAAAGTGTCTAGACTTTATTACAAATCTTTAAAAATATTCTTAAATATGTGACATACAGTTGAAAATGAGAAACCAGACATATGGCGCCCAACGTGGAGCCTCCTCTCTCTCTGTCTCTCTCTCTCTAAATTGTTCATGGCATTAGCCCCGCTGTCCATGTGGAGTTGAATACAAGATTTCTTTTAGCTTTTCACATATTAGTACGCTTAGGTCTTCTCTTCCAATCTAAACGCTTAACCGTAATTACAGCAAATTGCCCTGGACTGTGGGACCTTAATTCTCCTCCCCTTTATTGTCTCCCCTTTCTCTCTGTGTGTGTGTTTGTGTATTTGGAGGCTTATAATCAAAAATTCCATTTAAAAACTTTAAACTCATTACTAAATGTTTAATGTGAGCTCATTTTGTGCTACAATAAATCAACAACAACAGCGGCAACAGCAAAAAGAAAAAAAAGAACGAAAGAAATTCAGCAATTTGTTAGGCGCGGAAAAGACAACACAGGAACACAGGAACAACAATCAAGGGAGAACTTTGGGATCGGGGTCGTCGTTTCTTCTCTTCATTTTTTTGCTGTTGCCGTTGCTGTTGCTTTGGTTTTTGGGCGTTCTAACGATGCGGCAACCTGTCGACGTTGTGTTCACAACGACGACGACGACCCCAAAAAGGGTCGTAGCAATCCTTGTTGCCATATTGTTTCAAGCAGGCGGTGCACAACAGGCGGCCTTTCTGCGTAGCTCTGAAGCACTAATCAAGTGTGTGTGTGTGTGTGTGTGTACACCTTTTGCGAAAAAAAAGAAGCAAACAACTGCCTTCAAGTATGGCTCTTTCTGTGTCATTCTAAAGCAGCAAAGCATGAAGAGAGACAGAGAGCGAGAGCTAGAGAGTGAGGGCAAAAAACTTTCGGCACGATTTGCATGTAAATTAATTGCCTTTGCCGTGCGCCGTGTAGCCGTTCGTTCGCCTGTAGCTATGCAATGAGATTTTTTCTTAAGCAACCCTCAAGGCAGACAACGACTACGCCGCCAACGACGACGACGCCGCCCACGAGATAAGTCGTATAAATTATAGCAATTTAATAAGTTTTAAATATACGCATCCGGTTGTCGGACTTGTTGTCTCTCTCTATCTCACTCTCTTTCTATCTCTTTTACAGTGTCTTTGGCCCCGAAAAAGTTTTTGAAGAAAATCTTTGTTGTAGCACCACCAGCAGCAGCAGCAGCACAGAAAAGTTTTCTCAACTCAGACTTTGTGTCCGTCTTGAAGCTATAACTCAAGACAAAAATTGTTGCCGATTAAAATTGTCGGTTGGGCATTAATTTTATGTCACGATGCGCTTGCTTCTTCTAGCCCGACGTGCCGTGTGATAAGGTGGCGACTTCCACCAAAAGTTGAGAGCTGAGAGCGAGAGCGAGAACGGGAGATGGCGTTGTCTGGTCGGACGGTGGGTTGAAATTGGGCGCCCAACGTGGGAGCCTTTTCACTGTTACAGGAGTTACCGAGCATTCTCTCTAAATGAGTTTATGCAAGTGTGAAAATAAGTCTTTTAATGGCCCTGTCCAGGCTGTCCCGGTGTGTTGGTGGGGAAAGAGAGAGAGCAAACGAAATGCCAGTTAATGAGTTGAAAGTGGAAAGGCACGTGGATTATAGTCCTTTGTTCCTGTTCCTGCTGCTGCTGCTGCTGCTGTTTCCCCCTGTTGCTGCTTCTGTTGTTGGCTGGTTCGTTGGTCGGTTGGTCGGTTGGTTGGGTGGCGGTGAAAACAAAACTTAATTTGTTGTTGCAGGTGAGACGAATAAATTATTTGATAACAGTTTCAGTTCCCAAAATATATGCCCCCATCCCGTCCCTTCTTCACACACTTTCCGTTCTACCCCCCCTGCATTGCCCCAATGCCTTTGTCAGTCTCTTGCCCGCAGGATAAATAAGATTTCACAAGCTTGCCCTTTGTTTGCCAATGTTCTAAAAAAGGAAAGGAGTTAGCCCAGCACCGGAAGGAACTTTAAATGGAGGGGCGCAGTTCAGCTTCAGCTTCAGCTCTTTTGCTCTTCATTTGACCGCTTAATATGCCTGGCTTAATAGTCTGTCCATTTTCGGTTGTTTTTCGATCAAAAATATTGTTAGACAAATTCAATTTAATTAAAATCATAAAATTCCACATTTGTAATTTAGTTTCGCTCACTCTCTTTCTCTGCAATCTACTTTTGATTGTAGTTGTTGTATTCTGTGTATTTTGTGCATGTAATTACAAAGCAAAACTTTGGCAAATAATTTTTACAAAACGCAAAAACTTTTTCAATAACAAAAATTTCAAACAAAACGAACTGAAAACGAATCAGCAAGCGACAGAGAGAGCGAGAGAGTGAGCGAGATAGAAATGAAGTAATACAGAGAAGAGAAATGGCAAAAGGACAAGGGACAGACAGAGGCACATACAGAGCAATGCCAAAAGGCAACTGTAAAAAAGTTTGCAATAAAAACGCCAATGGCCAAAAACGACAAGGACATACACACACACACACACACACACACACACACACACACACACACACACAAAGGCGGCTACGTGAGCTGCCTTAGCAATGCAAATGTTTAATAAACTTTTTTAAATAAAAATTTATCTACGTTGACGTGCAATTTTTAGACCAATTAAACTGCTGCTCACTGGACAATGCAAGTGGGAAAGGGTCAGGGAATCAGGTGGGACAGAGTGGGCGTGGATGGTGGTGAGGGAGCCGAGTCAAATGGAGGTAAAGCACAAAGTATTGCCATTTTGCTACGTGTCCTCATGGGTCTCTTTTTGTCTATCGTCCTGTTAATGGCTGTGTGTGTGTGTGTGTATTCGCTCGCGGACATTTGTGTGTTGTATTTGGTTAGGGATTCCCCTCTGCTTTCCTTCTTTCCCCCCACCAATTCCCTCTGTTTGACCTCTCTCTCTCTCTCTCTCTCGTGTAAAACTTCACACCGTTGAACGTGTAAATTTTTGTTTAATTACACGCATGGATTTTCCTTAACTTTACGTATTTCCGGTTTCAAATTTAATTAGCTTGATATGCATTTTTTTTGTTGTTTGTTTCTTCTCGTTGTTTGTTAAATATATATATGTATATATACACTTTTTTTATGCTGTGGGCAACTAATAACAATAATTGCGATAAAGCCAGCATTAAATTTATGGCAATAAATAAGCAGACACACACATACACACACATATGTATATGTGTATATATTTTAATTATGCATTTAAATAAAATGTTTGCCAGCTTGTTTGTTGTTGTTGTTGGCTAAAGGAAGCAGCAGCAAGAGGACGATTCAGAGGCCGGAAGGCAGCCGCAGCAGCAGCGGCAGGTGTAGGAGAAACAACAACAAAAAATGAGAATAAAAAAAAAGAGGTAAAAATGCCTTTTGTTTTCAATTTAATGAACTGTAAAGCTTGGCCATATTTATTGCATACATTTATTTTTGTTTTGTTGTTGTTGTTGTTGCTGGCTTTTTATGATGTTTGATACCCTGTGAAAATGAAAGCATTTCTTTTTGCAATAAATAGCTCTATTTACAGTTAGTGGACTGGACTCGAACTAATTTCACACTATTGGCCACTAGGTGGCGCTAGTCGAGAACATTATATTGTCTAGAGCGTATTGCCAGGTCGGACTTATTATTCAGTTCATTTTTGTTTAATCATTTTTATTGCATTTAATTTAAATTACTGCACATGTTGGTTTTATTTATTTTTTTTGTTTTTATTGTTTATGATTATATTGATAATATTTAATTGAAATTAATTATTTTTAACGCATTTTTTTGTTTTATGTTTTCATTAGTTAGTTGTTTGGTTTGGTCTGCCTGCCAATTGCCATTTTAGAATACAAGAAATTGAAGCAACAAAATTCTCACTGGCCTTGTTAAGGGCGATTAATTAAAAACAGTTTTTAATTTGTTTTTGTTTTTGTATTTTCTTGTCACTTTGTTGGGTTTTTGTTGGGGTTTTTTTTTTTTTGGTTGAAGCAAATTGAATTAATTGGCTTCTGACCGAATCAACCGACCAACAAAGGAATTTCGCATTTCATTTGGCCATGTCAAGTTGTGTGTTTCAGACATCACCTCAGCTGTCAATTGTGTGTGTGTGTGTCTGTGAGTTTTTCCTTCTCCAATATATATATATGCATGCACACATACATATGTATGTACATATACATTTCGTTGTATTCAATCATTAAACGGCAGCTGAGAACGAGCCAACACACACGGACATCAATTATTGTCTCATAAAAAGTAATTTATATTAAAATCAAACCGCTTATAATTTCATTATGTTGATATAAAATATGGCAAAAAGGGGGAGGGGGGAGGGGTCGGGGGCATATGTACGTAGGAGCAGGAGCAATTGATGGGTCTGGTCACTAGTGCCGAAATGTGCGCTGGGCCATTAAAGTTTGTGTAATAAAGTTTTTTTGTGTTAATTAACGCATACAGCCGCAAAAACGCATCAACTGAGAATGAAGGAGGGGGAGGGGGGTAGAAGAAGGAGGAAAAGCGTCGTTTGCAGAAAAAGCGTGAAATTTGGCATGGGTATGAAACGGCCGGGGGAGGAGGGCGGGTATGAACTGTGCAATATTTAAATTCAATTGCATACTTTTGAGCGCACTCGTTTGTTTGCCCTGGCCACATGGCGCATACTTAATGAACCATGCGTTCGCTTGTTTCACTTGCATATTTTATTTGCTCTCTTTTTTTTTTTAACCCCACCTATTATTGTTGTTCTTGTTGTTGTTGTTGGTGCTGTCAGGTATAAAATACCTGCATAAAAATAACAACGCGTTGCTCATTTTTATTGTTGTTGTCGCTGCTGCTGCTGTTGCTGCTTTTTTGCATGTTGTTGACTAATAAAAAAATCCAAGATGGAAAAAAATTGGTTTGCCATTATATTTAATAAAGTTAACAGAGTGAAGAGAATACACACACACATGAAAAAAATCAAGCAATATGCATTTTATGGGAAATCTGTGCAAGTGCAAGTAAAACTATGGTAAGAGTGGACCCTCCCCCTCCCTCATCCGTTGGGAGTGTGTGAAATTGGTAATTGTCTGGCCTAGTGTGGGCAGAGTGAGATGAGGTCAATTTATGGTTGAGAGAAACAAGAACTAAAAACAAACGGTAAAAAAAGGACGAAATGCCCTTGCAATACAAATTATTTTCCATTCATATTTCATAAGTTGTTCAGAAAAATAGGCAAATGGTTGTATTCATTTGTTTGGTGTTGTTTCCACTTCGCTTTGGCCCATCAAGTCAAATGAGGTGTGATTGCACAACTAACGGTTATTAACTTTTAACGTATAAATAATTGAACTGGCAAATGTCCTTGCGACTGACCCAAGTATTTAAATTTTTAATCGGTATTTGCACACAAATATCATTCTTCTTTAGTTGAAGTAACTTAAATTCTATTGTTATCTATAATGCATCTCTGTTTTTTTTGTCCGTCCTTATTTTTGTAATGGAAAAAACAAATTGTGTTTTGTTTACTTTTTCTTTTTTTTTTTGCAACTCTATTGAATTTGAATTTTTTTAGCTTAAACCACACACACACACACACACACACACATAAAATTGTTGTAAATTAAATAGATTAAAAGTGATTAAAATTGTCATTAACATTTTGTTGGGTCATTTCCAGGCATAGTTTGTTTTTACCTCTTTTTTGTTGTTGTTTTTTTTAGGGGGGGATTTTGCAATTGTCAATTAATATTACTTTAATGTTATTGGCCATAATTGTCATGTTTTGTTATTGGTTTCATATGAAATGCCCTTACCAAAAAGTGGAGAATATCTATATTATGGTTAAGTTCTCTTGGATTCGACATTCGATAATTGTATAAGGGTGTAGAGAGTTCGGTTTGACTATGCAATTGAAATCTATCGACCAACCAAACTCTTTTGGGGCCTAAAACGTGTCATTATTATTATGAATATTTATACATTTTGTTGCCATTTTCATGGCATTTAATTGTTTTAATGGCCATTAAAAATGCAAAAAATGGATTTGACATTAATATAAGTAATATTTTCCTATTCTTTGCCCTTATTTGTTTTAATTTTATTTTATTTTAGCATTTTTTTGTTCCTGTTGTTTTTGTTGTTATTGTTGGTTTATCTAATTGTTATGCAAATTAAATTATATGAAAAATTTTTGTGATTTTGTTTAAACTTTCAAAATCTAATTGCTTTTGTCAGGGTCGACAGAGAGAGAGAGAGAGAGTAAGAGAGAGAAATAAATTAATGTTAAATTATTAACTAATAGAGAGACTGTGCGAAAATGATGACAATTTATTTTTCATAGGAACAAATGAAGGGGGTTTTGAGAGTGCGGGGGGAGAGAGAATAATGGGTGGGTGACCCCAATAAAATCAAACCAAACCAAAATTTATGGCACATTAACTGGGCATTAATATTTATGATCATCATTTGGCAAGCATAACGAACGGACGGACAGACAGGCAGACGGACGGGTTATGAAACTCAAAACCAATTTTGATCCGGGGCATTAGGACTTACGATACGATTTATCCGTTATTAAAGACACTTGATACGTACCTGGAATGAGAAGAAGACGAAAAGGCAAATGTTTAGTAAAAGCAAGAAAAATGCATTTGGTAACAAAAAATTAAATGAAATGGAAACGTACAAGTAAATTGTATAATAAACCATCCACCCATCCACAAAGATAGATGAGGCGTAAGGAGTGGGATGGGAAGGGGAGGGTCATGCTTGCATTTCATGACCTCTTCTGGCTGCACTTTAAAATCCATTAAAAGTGCCGCCCTGCCATGTTTTTGGGCTGTTAATTTTATCAAAGCTACTGAAGTTGCTGCAGACAGACCAAAAAATATGTGAACAATTTTCCGGGAATGGGTTTGGGAATGCGCAATATGGAGGGAGGGGAGATTGGTACGGTCTGGTCTGGGTTGGGCTGGGCTGGCCTGGTCTGGTTGGAGGTATGAATGTGACCATGACTCGCATCTGTGTGGATGCCATTGCCAAGAGCGCAAAACGGGAACCGGGCTACAATTTATTATATTAAGTATTAATGTTGGCCCTGTGCTATGACATGGTTGCACTGTCCGATATATCGTCTGTGTGTGTGTGTGTGTGTGTGTATATATATGCATAATCCGAAAGCCAAAAGTAATTATATTAAGTAATTGATGAATTTGCCTTTTTCCCGCGTTTCGAACGCCCAAAGGCTCAAAGGACCATCACCAGACGCAGACAGAGCGAGAGATACATGTTTGAGTCACTGAAAGGGATGGGGAAGGGGAAGGGGAAGGCAGAGACTCAACTGGGAGGTGGGGCAGGACCGGAGAGTGAATGGCAGACAAATGGCCACAGACAGCGGGATATAGATAGAATAGTTCAGTTCAGTTCATCTCACAATGAACGGGGGAAATAAAATTTAATAAAGCTGGCAAATAAAAATTTATCGCATGTGATTTTAGGCTCATTGTGCGACGCCGTTTACCGCCATGGCCGACATGGCTGACAATGACCAACCGAAATTCCTTTTCTTCTCTTTTTTGATAGACGTCAATTTCCGGACGAAAGGACTAAGCTTTAAGAGTGCCTTCTGCCTTCACTCCGCTCCGCATTGTTCCGCCCTTTTTGTGAGATTTATATAAGCAGATTTTAAATTTGATGGAAATAAATGACACTCATACAATATATACTTATATATATATTTGTATATAGAGTGGATTTCAATTGGAGCTACACTTTGTTTAGTTTGTTCAATTCCTTATGGAGAGCTCTATTAATATCCTTTACAGTAACAAATTGCATATCGACAACATCCTTTGTAGGTTTGAAGTTCTGAAGTTCATTGTGGCAAAAAGTACTCGAAAAAACTCATTAAGAGTATTCAATTTCTTTGGTTTTTGATAATGTTGAAATGTTTATGGTCAGTTATCGGTATAATAAATGTAGGTATATATAATATCTCCATATCTCTCTCTTTTTCTCTCTCTCTGTATCTCTCTTTCTAAGACGTTATAACAGTTAAGTGATTTTGTTTGGTAGCAGCAATTGGAAACTTTTGAATTTATTGTGGCAAAACTTTAAGCGAAAACCGATAGCCAAAGTTTATTACTCAATTACAAAACCATCAAAATGAGAATGAGAAACGAAAACGAAACGAAATGAAACAAAATGAAACGAAAAAGCAGCAGCAGCAGCAGCAGAAGAAGAAGACGCCCAATGTTTGGGTAGTAAAGAGAAATCCGAAAGATAAATGAAATTGATAAGCGCGTAATTTATGTTTGGATTTCGTTTTATTCTGTCATTAACGCCAAGTTTGCTTCGTTTGGCTGCTTGATAGAGGGCAAGAGTGTAGATGGGTGGGTGGTGGTGGTTGGTCGAGTGGGTTTTGGTCGATTGGTTGTTTCTACTGCGTATACTTGGTCCTCTTCCCCCCGACCCACTTGTGCTTTGTATTTGAGTTTCGCACACGCGAAAAGTTGGTCAAGGCAATACAATACGATGGCAGAGAGAGGGGTAAAGAGCAAAAGGAGCTGGGGCAGGGTAAAAGAAATTGTGAGCAAAAGTCTTAAGACTTTGAGTTGACAGCTTCTCATCAATTGACTTGATTTGACTTGACTTGAGTTGAGTTGACTTGAGTTGAGTTGAAGTTGGATTGCTTTCTATTGAGTTGGGTTTGATTCCCAATCCCAAAAATAGCTCAATTTGTGGCCTTTTTAAAATGCCTTCTCTGCTTCCATTCTGTTGATGAGATACACACACTCACACACACACACACACATACATACCATCTTCATTCTTTTTCGACCTCTTCGTTGTGGGCTCTATGGGCTATTGAAAAACTCACACATAATCGATCAGCAAAAGCCAATCCTAAAAACCATTAAATGACATTTTTGTTCCTATCCCACTGAAGTTTGGAATTTTTGCATTATAATGGGGACGATTGTCACGCCCACATACACACCCACCCACACACACGTATACATACATATACATATATAGCTGAGCATTATGCATAAATAATTTTGGAAACGAAAAGCCAGGTGCATATAATGAAAAATTGAAACATGAAAATTGTCAAAAACAGCGAACACAAGAGGAACTCTAGTGGGAAGGGGGTGATAGGGGAAGTGGTGGGGGTGGTCGAGGGGGCGGGGTTGAGGTATGTGGTATGAACGAGCACATTACCTGTCAGGCCTGGGCCGGAAATGAAATTTTTGCAATGGATAGCAATGAATGAAGCAAAGGGGTCGGGAGTGATTGGGAGTAGACTATGAATGGGTGGGCGGTGGGTGGTGGGTGGAGGACCAACCACATACATCAATGCATTTATGGGTGCCAAGGTGGTGGTCCCAGTGGTGGGGGGCTGCGGTGTTGTAGGTCGCAATGACTGCCAATTTGGACAATTTGTGTTATGCAATAAAAATGACGTCAAATTCAAATGTGTTATACATATAAATTGTCCAAATGTTGGGCCAAGCTAATTGTTAAATGTATAATAGCGATGCTACCATCTAGATCGAAATGAGAGAGAAACCGTTATACACAGGACACTTTTCCGGAGTCCGTGGAACAAGTGTTATACATCGCATACAACTTCAGGGATGGATGCATGGGTTAGCTGCCCAATTTCGCAATGACTTCCTAATAAATTTGAGGCTGGTTCGCTCCACCCCGCCCCCAGTTGATGGACATTTAATTAATTTTCTGATAAGCGGCTAAGAGTTATAGAAAAAGCCGGAAGTTAATTGAAAATGATGGGCTATAAATTTGAAACGAAAATGTAATTGTTTGTGAAATGTAGCATACATTTGCCGGTACATGATGCGCTCGCTCCTCTTCACGTTTTTTTCGCTTCCCCATGTCTTTTATTTTCGGCCATCAAAAACGAAGAGAAAAAGAAATGAAACGAAATGGAAAAGCGGCTATGAAAGAAGATAAAGATGGCAAAAACCACCCTCATTTTCCAAAATGAAATTCATTAGCGTCACGTCTCGGCTTAGGTTTTCACTTTTCTGTTAACACCTGTCCTCACCTTCAAACACCCACCCACCCACCCACCACCCAATCCATACCACATGATTTCATGGCGTAAGAAGTCTGAAGTGGGCAAAGGAAAAAGCATCCACTAAATCAATTCAATTCAATTACAAAACGTTTTCACCTCAGTCATCCACCTTCCCCCGCCCTGCGCTCCAGCATTATTTGCTTTAAGTCCAATTAGCTGGGTAACGCATTTTAGGCTGGAAAGAAAAATATCAGCGGCTTAAAGCCTGATTGGATTGCGGTATGGCCACAAGAGGTTGGAGGAGTTTTTTTTTCTTCTCCTCCTTTTTTGTTGCTCTCTCGCTCAACTGATAATTAAACTTGGCCCCAGCTGAGACATGGACTAAACTAACAGCAACAACAAAAATAACAACAAAATGCCATAAATTTATGTTACTATGACGAAATATTTAATACCCTTGAAAGAGGTAAAGCATTTCCCATTTCTCACCTATACTCATTGAAAAAGTCCTCTCAAGGATTTCACAGAATTATTCAGAATATACCCACTGAAATTATCTAGTTACAGGGTATGGAGGGGGAGAGAGAGAGGGAAACGAGGAAGCTGCTGAGGGGTAAACATTTCATCCATAATAAATCTTTTTCTTTCGTTTAAGTAATTTCAATTTCATTTTCAGTTTGGGTTTTATTTGGGTTTTTTCCAAATCATACACACACACACATACTTACACACACACACACACACACACACACCAAAGTAATTAGGAGGCAATTTTTTCACGTATTTTAATTAAAACGGATTTTCTTTCTTTCTCGCATTTTATGCTTTATTTATTTTCGCGCCAGCTTCCTTTTGATTTCTTTCCACTCGCTTCCACGTTCATTCTTTTTTTTCACCATTTTGGAGTTTTTTTTTTTTGCGTTTGTGGTAATTAAAATGACATTATTCAAAAGTTACAATTGGTAGCAACAAGAAGAAAAGTCTAAAAAAATAAGAAAAGGGTCGATAGGTGGGCTGGCAGTTGGCGCGTGACTGTAGATAGGCGTTTATTACTCTCTCAATGCCAAAAAAGCGGACTATCTGAGATGTAAAGAAGGCACGAGGCCGAATGGAAACCCTTTTTCCCGGCACACGTTTCCTGACATTTCTTCTCCTTTCCATTTTTTCTGCCTTTCTTCGTCGTTTTCGTTTTTTTGTTGTTGGAGGGGCCTGCCTAAGAAAAGGTAGGTAATATGTAAGGCAAAAGTCTTTTGAGGTTAGGTAAGAAATCAAAAAACGATTAGTCTAAGATTTAGGTTGGGTTTCGGTTTGGGTTTGGGTTGCGGTGGATTGTGGGCGTGTGTTTCGGTTGGGCGGGGATGCCCCGTGCATTAAGTGAAAATGTGAGAAAATGTCACGCGAGTTTTTCTTTTTTTAGCCTTAAATTTTTGTTGTCGTTGTCATTGCGGGTCGTTAATTTCTAGTTTCCATTTTGACCGCAGAAGCCGCATTTAATCCTGTATGGGACAAAACTCTTTTGTCAAACTGCGTTCAATAAACTTTTGTCTAGCCTAGAAATCCATTAACGCGTTCAATAGACGTGATCGATTTTGCGGAAAACACGGGGGAAGAGGCAAAAAATCAACAACAACAACACAGTGAAGTATGCACAACAATTTACACTCTTCAGTTTGATGGAGCAGCAAATGCGGCAAATGGAAGGGAGGGTGGAGAGGTTGAAGCGAGCGCCAACTACTATTTTTAATCACTTCAACAGTTTTTCGTTTATTCCCTTTTTTTGTTGGTTTTTGTTCTCTGTGTTATTGTCTACGGTCTAAAAGAGTCAACACACAATGACAACATTTAATAGATTGCCATACACTGCGCTGAGAGAGAGACGGAGAATAGCAGGACCCAGGGAAAGGGACCAACTCACAGTTTGGCATAGAAAAATGCCTAGAAAAAAGTAAACAAATAGAGATAGAGAGAGAGAGAGTGACAGAGGAGGAGGGAGTAACTGGGAGTTGATAGACAAAAGGCCTCCACGTCGTTTTTTTTCTCGGTTTTTGTGTGCCCAGAACCAACATGGAATAAAAAAAAAAAGAAAAAAGGGGAACAAGGGGTTAACTGTTCTATGAGTCACTGGAATGAATGACTTTTTGTCCGGCGGGGGTAGATCCCCCATTTATAAAGATATTTCTGATTTTGTGTTGCCGATAAGCATGAAAGAAGTTGCAAATCCCCTTCGTTTCGCTCACTTACTTGCCGCATAGCTATGAGGGGAGATTGTTTGGTATTTTTCTACGAAAGAGTATTTCAAATAAAGGGTATTGCCACTTTTGCATGAAGCATGCAGCAACGTTTCAACAGACTGAACTCAGCTCTTGCTTCCTTGTCGATCTTTGTGTGATCTCTTTGTAGAGCATAAACACTTCGTTGTGGCGACTTTAGTTTCCGCTTCCCACTATAGTTTTTTTTCTTCTCTCGTTTTTAAAAAGACATTTAACGGCATTCTTTAACACATTTCGCATGCGTCATCATTGTGTATAACCTTTCCGTGTCGTGCGTGGTTCCAAGTGTTACACATTTGCATTTGACGTGCTTCCTTCATAATCCTTCGCTTGTTGCAAAAATAGTTTTGCCTTTTCATTCGTTGAGTAAAATTGCGCAGTTTTTCCTTATTCTTTGTTGTTTGTGTGTGTTTATGTGTGCTCTGTTTTTCTTTTGCATTCCGTTTTTGTTTTTTTTTTTTTGTTCGTTTACTGTTGCGTGGCATTTTCAGACGCTGCTTATAATTGCTCCATTAAAATTTGTTTATGGCCAAAGTTTATATGCCTTGACAAGCAGCAGCAGCAGCAGCTAAAGTAGAAGTTGCAAAAGGAGTCTCCCACTTCTCCGCCCCCCCCCACAGTAGTTGTTCGTGTGAGTGAATGAGTTGCTTTCTAGTAATTAGAATGTCAAAAAGTTTTCTAGTTGGAGTGCTATTTTTAGGTGGCAAGCAGGGCAAAAATAACAACAACAACAACACAAAAAAAATAACAAAATCAAAGTTGTAACAAAAATTTCCATACTGATTTCGATATGAGAAAAAAGCTATGCAAATTGCAATTTTATAAAATGGCACAGCATGCTATGGTTAGAGACCATTAATGGTAGTTCTATATATATGCATACATATATATAACTTGATTTCTGAGTATATATTAATGTAATGAAAATTGTTTGGCCAAATCTCTTTTGGGTTTTGCTTTACTCTGGCAGTTTCTCGTTTGTCATTTTTCACTTTCATTAAAATAAAAAACTCAACCAGAGAAAAAGAGAGTGAGAGGAAGGGGGGGGGGGATAGAAAGAGAGTGAGAGAGATCGCATCATTTGTTAGATGACTCATGCAAAAAGCGTCTTTCACTCATCAATTGGCAAAGGTCAATGAAGGTTAGTCCTGCTCTTGTGGTCCTTCCTAATGGAGTTTTATATTTGTGAGCTCTGCCTAAAAGCATGCTGTAACATTTTCTACCTTTTTTCTCTTTCGTTTTGAATGGAATTGAGGGAAAAACGAAATTTAATATCATCATCATCATCATTGCCATCATCGTTGGGCCGTGCATTTGCACTAAAAGGTTTTCACGACGCTTTTAATTACACTTTAAACAATAGCCTGCACGCACAGCCACGCCCCTTAAGGCATACATCGCCCTCCGTCTATTGCCATCACTTGGAGCTCTCTCTCTCTCTCATCCTCTTCTTAACCAATCCTTTTCCTTGTCCTTCTTGGCTCCATCCCTGGTCGAAGCATTGGAAAAAAATTGCTAGCGTTTGCGATTTGCGCTTGATTAAATTCTAATTATAAAGCGTGCGTATTTTCTTCTTCTTTTTCTATACCATTTTTCGCTTCTCCTCTTTCCGTTTTAGCCTTTCTCCTTTTCCTGTGTTCCCTTTTTTTTTGTGTGTGTGTGTGTGTGTGCTTGCTGTTTGCTTTTTGTTTACCATTTTCCTTGATTTTTACGACTTTTTAATGATTTCTCGGCCAGTCACTCATTTTGCCACCATCGCGTGCGCCTTTTCTGACCCCGTCCCATCAAATTTACCCAATTTTTCCTCTTCTCTTGACTTTTTGGGGTTCGCTTCAGTTAAGTTTAGCTCCGTTTCGTTTCGTTCAGTTCAGTTTTGGTTTGATTTTCTACGTTCGGTTTCTGGTTCGGTTCGGTAATTTGCTTTTGGCCGCTCCCTCAATTTTGTTTACTGCTAATGCGACTTTTAACGCTGATTAATGTTGTTTTTGTTACCTGTCGAAAATTCACTGTGTGTATGTGTGTGTGTGTGGGGGGGAGGCGAGAAAAAAAACACTAAAGTTTCCATTTTCCAACCGCAATTCTACAAAAAAATATACGCTTTTTCGGTAATGGACAGGATGAGGAGGGAGTTGGAGGAGGGGACTGGAGGGTCAACTACCATGTCACATGTCTATGAAATTAACACTTCAAGAATTTTCCTTTTTCCTTTTTTTTCTTCTCTGGTTTGCTGTTTGTTTAATTAAAACCAACAATAGCAAGGCAATAATTTGTTTGACAGCTGCAAAATGCAAACATTTCCGAAACAAAATTGAAATTTATGCAAAAGCAAAAGAGACAGAGATACACTCTGTGAGCAAGGGAGAGAGAGAGAGAGAGAGAGGGGAAGAGAACAAGGCAAAGAATGACATTCAGGCAAATTGAATTAAGTGAAGCAGTCGAAAATTCAAGTAAAATTCTTCAATTTTAATATGAATCAAATTTAGTAGATGAAAATTTAATATTTAACTAAATTTCACGGCTCATTTTGTAGTGTTAACATAAAATTGTATATAAATATATACATATATATATGTATATGTATATGTATCTATAAAATTATAAATATGTCTGCATGTATATAAAATGTTTGTTCTAGTTTTTAATAGCGTCAATTTTGTTTTAAAGCGGATTATAAAAGCCAAATTATTACATTTTCCCTGTCATAATTTTAATTAGTGAGGCATTTTATCTATTGCCTACTTTTTTGGGGCCAGCCATACCTATACACATACATATGTATGTGTGTGTGCAGGTATATGTATATACTTAAATTTTAAAGCTTGTTGTTTATATAAGCCTGAGGGAACACAAAACAGAAAGAGATAGACTAAGCGCCAGAGAAGCCAACATACACATATGCATACGCATATAAATGATGAAATTGGGTAAATTTGGAGAAAGAGTATGAGCTATATAAGTGTGTGTATGTAAGTGTGTGCGTGTGTGCGTCTGTGTGAACTTAATTGATGGCCAGTTTGCATTTAAATGCCATTTCAAAATAGATATTAATCAATTTTTGGATTATTTATTGGTGCATGTTGGCCAAAGACAAAGCAAAAGATATCGCAGACAGATGAGATAAATCTAAAGCCAAACCATTGAATAGATTCGGCATATTTTTGGTTATTCCACAAAAATAACAAACTCTCAAAAATTACATCTAATACAACGGCATTTAAAGTGTCAAATTCTATTAAATTCCAATTGAAATGTTTACAATTTAGTTCGATATCAAGTAAAATCTTTGACATATATTTTCTTACTGAAAAGATGATAGGAAAAGTATTTGGTAACTAGAGCAAGTGCATTTGCCCGACAAGGCTATTAGGAGGAAGAAAAAAAAACGAAACGTTAGCTGCCAATGTATGGCTAATGTGCATTTCACACACACACACACACAGAGAGAGTTTTTCAGTTTTTCCATCAGTTTTTGTTGAGGGGGGGTGTTGGTGGATATAAAGCGAAATACCCATGAGCATTTTTGGATCGTTCTATCCGCCATCCGCCATCTCCGCTCTTCTTCTACTAAACAACTGGCACTTCACACGCTCAACGATTTTTGATTTGGCAGCTCGTTTGGCAAAAGTGCACAACATTTTGAAGGCTTCGCCTTCGTTTGGCGCATTTTGCAAGTGATTTTATGCATATTTCATGGCATACTTTTGAGCGCTATTAAGAGCTTAGGCAAACCCGTCAGTTTTTCTCACACTCTCTCAGTCTCTCTTTTTATCTATGCCCCACAACACAAAACAAGTCAAGTTGATTCATTCATTCATTTATTATGATGACTATTTGGCGGAAAAGCCTTTTAGAGAGCTAGGCAAAAACTTTTTAAAGTATTTTGTCAACTCGATTAACATAACCCCCCAACTAGAGTATCATAATCAAATTTACCCATTTGACACTAAACTTTCGGCATTACAGCATCAAAGCGCCAAAGGGTATGAGGATTCTACTTTACCCATGAAATTGAGTTACTCAATTAGAAATTGTGCGTCTACATTCAATATGCCATCGAGTAGAAGCAGCAGAATGCAAATTTTGTGGTAAGACAAGATAAGGAAGGAGAAGGGTATGAACAGAAAGGGAATTGAGTTTAGCATATATGAGAGAGAAAGGGCTGTGTTGTCGTTCAAATTAATTTTCAAGTCCTAGATACCCCTAAAAGCATGCTACAAATATAAAATGTTTTGGTCACAAAATGCAGACACAAACACACACACACACACATAGAGAGAGAGGAGCCAAACCCATAACCATAAACCGAGTTAAGACCGCAAGTCTTGAGTGAGTGTGTGTGTGTGTGTGTGAGTATGTCATGCTTACCAAACGCTTTTCTCAATGATACAGCACAAATTTCTATGGAATTTTTTAGTATTTTACAGAGAAATGCATTTATATTGGTTTTTCGTTCCTATAAATCCCACACCCAATTCCTCTCGCTATTGCTCTGCCCTTTACTTACTCCTTCCTAACAGTTGTCTGCCCCTTTCTTTGTGTGTCTGTATGTGTGTGTGTGTGTGTGTGTGTGTGTGTGTTAAGCTCATTAAAGTCCGGCTGCCCCAATGTTTTTGGCAGCCTTAATTTGGCTTTGCATATGAAAACCAAACACAAAAGCAGAAACGATACAAAAAAAATATATAAGAACAAAAATGTAGAAAGAGAGGGAGAGAGAGAGAGAGAGAGAGAGAGAGAGAGTGCAATAGATATACGCAAATTGTTGCATTGTCTCTAGTTTTGGCTTTGCTCCCAAAAAGCCATGCAAATAGGCCATAAATTCATATTTTATTGCCTTGTCTGACAATTTTAGTTCTGGCCATTGACTCTCGCTCTCGAATACTCTTGCCCAAATATTGAAGCAGAAATGCACAACATTTTTTGGGTGGTAGTGGGGGAGGCTGGGGGTTATGGGGAACATGGTCAGGATGGTTTGTTGGCTGGAGCAGAAGCAGGAGGAAAAGAAGCTGCTCTAGAATGTCTCTGCCTTTTGTTGACAATGCAGACTTTTGGCATTATGTGCATTATGTGATTGCATATTTTCAGGTGGCTTCGGAAAATGCCAAAAATAACAATACCAACAACAACAACAACAACGACAATAACATGAACAAAAACAATGGCAAAATCAAACATTTTCACACTCCTTCTCTTGGGCAAATCAATTTGCTAAGATTTTGTGCATAAAGAAGCCAACAAGAAGGCAAGCTGTGACAAGTGACTTGGAGAAATGTTGATTTGTCATAGGGCCAGTTAAAGCAAATGAACTCTAAATCGAAATATTTTCGAAAAATACCTTGAACGATTAATTGATTATTGAATGAAATTTACAAATATATATATTCAGCACACAACTAATTAGAATTTTCTTGTGCAGATAATAAGCTCAATTATAGTCAAGTTTATATCTTTTCTATATAGGAAAACGATTTTTCAGTTTATGTTTAAATCAATCAACAACTAAACTAAGCTAAACTAATAAAACACAAAACAAAGGATTAACTTATTTATGACAATGCTGTAAAATTAAATAAACGATTCTGTATATCAAAATGTGGAAAATTTAAATTTGAAAATTTCGTTAGATGGGTTATGTGTGTGTGTGTGTGCGTGTGTGTGTGTATGTTAGGGCTTTTATTATGCATATTTAACTAATCTAAAACTCACAACTAATGCAACGGATTAAAAAGCCACATGATTTTTTCACACCCACAATGGTAAATAGAAACAAAAGACTAGGCAATAATAAAACGCAACAATGATGATAACAATGATGATTATGATGAGGGAAACGATGATGAAATTTAACGCGCTTTTTAAACCAAACAAAAGCAAATTGCAAAATGCAAAGCATACACACACATACACCGACACGCACACACACACACACACAAAGGCATTTCCCTTCTGATGCATGCATGCATACTAATTATGAGAATGCATCGCACATTTAAGCAAATATAAACAAAATGTTAATGACAAGCCAACGCAGGACAAAAAGACAGACACACACAGAGACAGGAAGAGAGTGAGAGAGAGAGAGAGTCAGGGAGACAGACAAACTCAGATTCAGACTCAGATTCAGAGACAGACTGAGACTGAGGAGCGAAGTGGCATGTAAATGTTGCACATCGAAGACAAACGGCACGTGACTGCCTGAAGGGAAGTGAAGTTGTAGCAAAACTTGTGACCGAGCACGAGAACATTTTAAAGGCGTTGATGAACTGCAGCCGGAGCATCAGCATCAGCATCAGCATCTCCGTCATGATCATTATCTGCAACTTAATCATCATTATGATTGCTGCTGCTGCTGCTGCTGCCATTGTAGTGCATTATTGTGATTATTGTTATTAAAATGCAAATGGGACAAGCATTCGTTATGATTATTATTAATATGTGGTAGATGACAGAGAGAAGACATGCAAAATGCTTTAAGCGTAATCCAGAATTGCCATTGCCAAAGATGGAGTTATATGTGCATATGTATATGTATGTGTACGTTTTTCGTTGTGATCATTAACATAATTTTCATTTGCATAAAATGTCATAAAGTATTACAATTTCGGACAGCTGCCACTTGCCATTGACTGACTGACTGGCCGTGCAGTGTGAGTTAATTGGGTGGTGCACTCCAAGTGGGTGTGGCAAGGTGCGATTCGTTTTGAGTGTTCATTGAGCTAATTGCAGGTGCGAAAGTGTCACAATGTGCATGGTGCATGCTTCATTAGACACGCAATGGCCGACCATCATGTACATACGTCATCATCATCATCATCATCATTATAATCAGCATTATTATTATTATTATACTGTATATTTACATTTAACTTTTATTTAATGTTTAATTTAGATTGAATTCTTGCATAAATAATAATAATACTGTAATACCCATCATCATATGTGTGTGTGTGTGTGTGTGTGCGCGTACGTGTGACGAAAAATTGTTAGCCAATTATATGAAAATCATTTGCGTTTTATATTTGTGGTAAAATTTTTGCATAATTGCAAAATTCTGCTGGTATTAAGTCCACTAAATGTGCCACTTACAATAATACATAGAAAGAGATAAATGTATGTGTGCATAATTACAATGACTGGCCCTCATAAGTAGGCAATGGAATTTATCATATTCGTAAAAACCATTTTTCCAAACGATTAACCATTCAGAGGGAGAAAATAATGGCATATATCCTAGTGTTATGATCAGAGAGAGAGAGAACTTTTCCTATAGTTATACATTTACTTACACTTGCCCATGATTTTAGGATCATTAAATTGCGTATACGTACCTGAAAGAGATAGAAAAAATGGTCAAATTAGTTGAGTACCAAGATGGGAAAAAAAAGTATCATAAAAAGCAAGCACAACCCCCAAAAAGTGACAACAACGCCCAAAGTGCGGCTTAAAAAAAAAACCCAAAAAATTCAATAAAAAATCACTTAAGATGCCATAAGAAGCTTTCAACGTCACACACACATAGACACATAGACACACTAACACATATGGGTTGGTAGTTTTAGTCTAAGAAGAGTGCTGTCAATTCAAGAGAAGAAAGAGTGTAGACAAGAAAAAAAAAACCATAGAATAGAAGGAAACTAAAGAAAACTAAAGCAATTTCAAATTGAAAACTGCTGCAAATTAATCAAATGCCTTTGCACAAGGCACAAGCAGAACGAGAGAATGGAGGTGGGGTGGGGGGAAAGCGCACACGCGCACACATAGGAAAGGAAAATGTCAGCCAGAGGAATCACAAAGACAGAAGCCAAAGGCAAGGCAACTTCCCCAAAACCCATAGACAAAAACCCCAACTCCCATCTCCCATTACCCCATTCCCGTAGAGCCAACCAGGCAGCCTGAACCCTTCAACCCGTAACGCATTAAATCGATAACACGATTTTTCAGCACGCACATACAAACTGTAGAGGATTGACTTGACTTGGCTGACTGACTGACTGTGAGTTAAATTGTCAGTTTCATTACGTGGCAGTTTTTGGTTTTTTTTTTACTCCCCACCCCTCCGGGTTTTTCTTTTTATTTTAAAGCCAAATCACTACGTCTGCGCGTGAGTCTACATACCACCCCAGTATGTGTGTGTGCGTGTGTGTGCGTGTGTGTGTGTGGAATCGTCATTCCCCAGGATCCCTTCTCATATTGCGACAAACGATTTTTCAAGTTGGCGCTTCATCGTTCCCCAGTTCTCGTTTGGCATTTCTTTATCTTCTTTTTCATTTTCATTTCAGTGTGCGTTTCTGTTTTTTTTTTTCTGTTCCTCTTGTTGTTGTTGTTGTTGTGCCCTTCTGTGGTTTTTATTTTCTTCTTTCTGCGAAACGCGCACAGCAAACTCAATTTTCGGGGGCAAGAAAGAAAACGAAGAAGCTCTTGGGACGACGAATGCTAGCTGGGACTTCTCTGCGAGTTCAACAAACATTTAACTGATTGCCTGGGCGTGCGTGTTGGCTGTTGCCTGATTTTTTTGATTTGCAATACACCTGGGAGAGACCAAGCGTCGGCAAGGGGCGGGAAGCGGGTGGAGGTGCAGCAACAGAAGGATGTGGGGTTAGTAGTAGAAAGCCACCGAAAAAACACAAAAATGTTTAGCTTATTTGTTAGCACGAGAGAGAAAAATAAATTGTCTGTGCGTGCAGTAATTGTAAAGTACTGCAGGGAGATGACGATCATCATCATCATCATCAACATCATCATCCTAGTCATCGTCATCATCAATGGAGGGCAACACTAGAAATGTCAGTAAAGTAGTCATGTTATTGACACCTTTCTAGCCATCCACCCACCCAACCAACCAACCAATCAGCCTACTACAACTACTTCCACTACTCCACTACGACTATCCTATGAATTTTTGATGGAAATTTTCTTACACCGTTGGCTTTTTTTGGGAGTAAAGTTAAAAAGCAATTCAATCAAGGCTCAAAATCGGTTGCTTGGAACAATTTTTTTCAAATTTCCTTAAAAAATGCAAAATCAATAACCATAAACCAGAAAAAGGCAACGAAAGAAAATGGTTAAGTGACTAGTTCTTGTGCTCTCACAAGAAATCATACTGTGTGTGTGTGTGTGTGTGTAAGGCTTCTTTTTTCTATGGAAAGTATGCCACATGCTTGGGGAAATCACTAAATTTCTGGCAAGACGACGTGTAGCTAGGAGCTGGTAGCTCATCATTTATGAAACGACGCGGTCGGTCGGTGGGTGGGCAAGAATCCTCCTATATACTCTATAGTTTTGCTCTAACCATCATGCTCATCATCATGTTGATAACTGAGACTGCTTATCACGCCTCTTGCTGCCATTGCTGCCATGCCTCATGTTCCACCTAGACTCTTTCTCTCGACTGCTGCATGTGACATTTGCATGCTTACTTAAACAGGCAAAAAAGCAGCCATGTCTGCTGTTGGGTCTGGTGGTCCTGTTCGGTCCTTATCCTGGCGCTGGCGCTGGTGCTGGTGCTGGTTCTAGTTTTACTGCCGCTGTCAGTAGGCAGTCGCCAGCCTGTCGACGTCACCATCAACCCACGTGTGTAGTAAAAATCAGACGTGTGTGCCAAGGAGTTGTGTGCCTGTGAGTTTTAGACTGAGAATGAGCCTGAGCCCGAGACTGAGACCGAGCCTGAGCATGAGCCTGTGCTGCCTGTGCCATGTACTTTGATTGCTAGCACGTTACCCGTACAATTTTCGGTATGATGGCGGCAACATTTCATGATTTCTTGTACGTGTTTCTGGCTGAAAGCACGCGCTACACCATGGCTCCTTTTTCTCTTAGTTCTCCGTCATAGTAGTAGTTACCGCTGCTGCTGCTGCTGCTTTTCCGCTTGTAACGTATGCACACCACTCTGTCTACGTTCGTGTGTGTGTGTGTATGTGTGTGTGTCTATGTGTTGTTTTGCTTGGTGACTGATGATGGTTTGCTTTTCACCGAGAGTGAAAGAGACACATACCCAGGGATATAACCAGAAGCATGGGTTAAAGTAAAGAAAGAGTTTGTGCTTTTTTTGTTTTCTGTTCCTGTTCTTTTGTTTGTCTCGCTAATAAATCAATGAGCAAGAAGTTTTTTCTTCTTCTATTTTTAGTAGGCAATGATTTATGTTTAAAAAGCGAGTGAGCGCAACAGAGACAGAAAGAGAGAGAGAGAGAGAGAGAGAGAGAAGTAAAAGAGTTGAGTTAATTGAGGCAAGCGAAAGTAGTTGAGTTTGATGGATCATCTACTTGAAAGCAAAAAAAGGAAAGAGGACAACAGTTTTAGCCTGAAATGTTCGCAATGATTTAGGTTAAAGGCGACTTTCGCACTCAACAGGAATGTGACACTTGTAATTGACAACTTATTACAATTTATACCTGAAATAAATTCAGTTTTTTTTAGAACTTTAAGTCATGTATGTAGGAGGACTTTGATTAGCATTTGTATGGATTGGAAAGTATTTCCAAAAAGGATATAAATGAGAAGCCAACAAAATGACTGCCAATTTCCATGTTGCCTTCAAATTTTCTTTTACTGCTGGTGACAATTTTGATTTAAGCTCTTTCAATTTCGTATAATGATTTTTTCCGTCCTTATTTTTTCAATGTTTGAATGTGTGTGTGTGTGTGTGTTTGTGGATTGAGAAAAACTGTCAGCTTTTGGCAATAAAATGAAGTGATTTCCACACACACACACACACACACATAGATATATTTGGGATTAGGGATGTGTCGGCTTATTTAAATTTTTTCTTCTCTTTTTTTGTGGTTGTTTGTTTGTTGTCTCCCCCATGAAAAGCTGACAGCAGCTAAAAAGTATGCTAAGCTTTTGCTAATGATTTGCCATCAAGCAAATAAATCACAAAAAGCTCTTATACCCCCCGCTCTCCCCCGCTCCACAATGTTCTCTTCCTCACATAGAGATATTTAGATCCCCCTTAAGCTAAGGCTTTAAAGTAGAGCCTATAGTTTCTCTCTCTTTCTCTCTCTGTTTGTGTCTCTTCAATTTTTATTTTTATTTCCTATATAGATTTTTTCCACTCAACTAAGCACATGCAACTAACCAACCAAACAGTCAACCAGCCAGGCAGGCAGGCAGGCAGCTAGCCAACCAACCAACCAAACCCATTGACACCACATAAATAACCGTCGGTCGTGTGAGGCTGTTATAATTTATAATCCTTGCTGTTAAGGACAACAAACAGTTTTTCCTCCTGGCATTGGGGCATGAGTAGTAAGAGGTTGTTTTTGGTTGCTGCACAAATATTTTGCTCATCGTTTTTCGACCTGACACCAAAATCAGGTCACAAAAGTTTATTGGCTGACCTTTTTTTGGTGTTTTTGGTGATTTTGTTGTTGTTGTTGTTGCTGTTTTCGTTAAGTCACAGTTAAGAGTCGACATCGACAACGAAATGAGAGTTGTCACTATTCACATCAAATCAGCTAATTATTTAAACAAATGTGACCAAAAAACCAAAATGTAAATGCAAATGCAAACTAAATTACAAATATTTGGCAGAAAATGTGGGCCAAATTTTCAGTAAGCCCTTAAAACAAGAATTATATTTATATTCGGTATCTGAGACAGAGAAAAAGGGAGAGGGGGTCAAAAAGAGGGTTGGATACACTACACTAGTTAAATTATTTATTATAAATCGCTTAATATGTTGCGTCAGATGCACACACACACACACACACACACGCCACACACATATACATAGAGACGGCTTTTGTCTAACCATTTTGTTCGGGATTTCTTTTGTTTGGTTTTTGGTTTTTATGCCCCATGGGAGATGATAAAGTGGAAAGGGGAAGGATGAACATGAGAATGGCTTTAATGAGTTTCACATGAAAATTGAACTTAAAATTTATGTTCTTAAAAATTATATTCGTTTAGTTTCTAAATGAGAGATTATGTATATGCTAATAGAAAGTAAATGTAAAAGGATTATAGCAATTAATGGAAAGTTTTCTTGTTTAGTTTTCGATCGGCCAGGCAAAGTGGAAATGCATCATCTGTTTCATAAACATCATTGATAGGTAAAAGCTGAAATCTAAATTTTCATCTCGTCAATGTCTTAGTCAAAAGCCACAACTTAACCCTTTCTCGCTTGCTGCTTTTCAATTTTGGTCTCTCTCTCTATCTCACTCTCTCTTCCTTGCTCTCTCTCCATTTCTCTCTGTATTTCATTTTCACTTCCTGGCGCCTGCATTACACATAACCATCATCATAAAAGCATTTGATTTAATGTTTAATGAGGGTAGGCATGCATAACATAGGAAGTTCAAATTCCAAACCAACCAAGCAACGAACCTTTGCACCTTCCCTCCCCCTGTGCTTCCTCCTGCTGAAATAACCCACCCACCACCCCCTTGAGCCATCGTGTGCAAATTGAAGTAGTCTAACGATTATGACAGCTACTGTCATTTGCCATTGGGTTGGCTGGTTTTCACTGTACTTTGGCTTTGGCTTTTGCTTAATTCTTTTCTTTTTGTTGTTTTGTGTTTATCTGCTTCTAATTAAACGGCAATTTTGGTCCTCAGTTGACAGTTTCTCTTGTGCCTAATCAGTTTTTGCGCATGTATCTGTCTGTGTGTGTGTGTGTGTCTGGTGAAAGACTAAGCTGGGATTATGGTAGACTATATACTACTTTGTCTTCGTCTTTGTCCTCTCTCACTCTCTCTCTGTCTCCTTAGAATTCAAGCTCCTGGTGCGACATTTGAATAATGAATGCCAACTCGATTGTTTCTCTTGCTGTCTCGCTCTCTCTATCTCTATCACTCTCTCTCTCTCTTTCTTTATTCACTGAGATGAAAAATATTTACGAGCTTAAGCTTAGCCTATGGTCGCCTCTAAGCCTTTATGTCACACACTCAGCTGTCAATTTTGAAAAGGAAAATCTTTAGTGAGTGAGAAAGAGAAGGAGAGCAAGTGCGAAAGAGAGGTGGCTCTTATAATTAGGGCGTGCCTCAGCCTAACTAACTAACAAACGAACAAACTAACTAAATGACGTAACTCGAACTCAAACAGTTCGCTTTGACTTTAAACTAATGCAACCTAATTGCTGTGATTATGTCGTTTATGCATCGCATCCGTGCATACACACACACACACACACACACACACACGCACACACACATACAGACAGGACAAATTTAGCATACACGCCTAATAGTATGCCACACTAAAAGGTAAATCGCATTTATCAATCAATGCGCAAACTTGACGGCATAACCAAAACGATAATACATCTTTAATGACTTGCAAATAAGCCAAAATTCTCAGAATATCAATTCCATTCCATTCAGCACAACAGCAACAACAACAACAACAATAAAAACCCCAAAACAGATATGCCTTATGCCTTGTAGCCTTAACAGCCATGACTTTTCTTTCGATCTTTGACCTTCTGCTAGCCGGAAAAACTGGACCACATACACACACACACATACAGATACAAACACAAACACAATATGGGGTGAAAGAAATCTTATTTTCTTCTTAAACGAGAGTAGAAAAGTTTTCCATATCACACACACACACACACACACACACACACAGGGACAGAGACATAGACAGAGGGCAACATATTGTCGCACTCTATAAATTATGCGCATAACCAGAGAGTAAAGTCAGTAGAACCCAAGAAAAAGCAAGAAGCATGTAAAACAGCCACATACACACACACACACACACACACACACACACACACACATATGCATATAAACCTAAACACACACATTCACAAAGAACTATTTGGGTTTCCTAGTCGAAAAGAAAGAGAAACCAACCAAGCAGAACTATTACAATGGCAAAAAGTTTAACGAGTCATGTGAAAAGTGGGAGGACTTTCGGCATGAAGGCGGCTGCTGTGCGAGTTGTGGTGTAAGTGGGAGTGGGGGTAGGGGGTGGAAGTGGGTTTGGGGCTGTGTGGGGTTAAAATTTACTATTATTGCTTTGCCTTGTACATGTGTAATGTGACTTTAGGCTGGCAGTGGCAACCACAGCAGCAGCAGCAGCAGCAGCAACATTTGCACTTAAAGACACTTGCCACAAGGTAATGGAGATGGAGGCGGAGACTGAGGTGAGCTGAGCGAAGCTTGATGGCAAAGGAGTTGCCTGCTCTGAGAAAAACTTGTCACACTTGTCAAGAAAACTTCACAGAGATAGATAGAAAGACAGACAGGCGGGCTGGCAGGCAGGCACACAGGGAAAGAGAGAGATAGACGGAAAGACAGCTAGGAAAACCCACAAAAATTTGCAAAGATATATATATATGTATATAGAGGAAAACTGTTGGGTAAAAAAGTTTTCCAAAAAATGATAAATCAAGTGATAAAATGATGAGACAAAAGGAAACGACCAAGAGGAAAAGTGATGTAAATTACAATTTAACCAGTTAAATGGAGACGAGTGTAATGTGGTTAGAAATTAAACCAAAAACTATCTCTTTCTCGCTCGCTCGCATGCTTTCGTCTTTAATTTAAACGATTTTTAGTCGCTTGCTTCCACTCGAATATTGAATGCCTAGAAGTATGCTACAGATTACCATTCGCATTGAAGTTAAAGTCCCTTAGGTCCATAACATAAAAACCAAAAAAACAAAAAAAGAATTTCTCCCTTTCACCCAACCACAAAACACACATACACACACACACACGCACATGATGTTGGCGCTTTTCCTTTACCCGCACTCTTCCATCCTCTGAACCATTCGCTTTTTGTTGTTGTTTTAGCAAACGTTTAGGGGCGATAAAAATGCAAACAACAAACGAAACAACTAACAAAAAAAAAAAAAAAAAACAGAATAAGAGAATATACAGAAAAACATTTTGTTAGTTGCATAAATTTTGCTACTGCTATTTATTGTTGTTGTTGTTGTTGTTGCTTTTGGTCCCACTGATAAAACAGCGTCAAAAAAGTGTCGTCAAGGGAGCAACTTAAGTAAAAACTGCGCAATGTAAATATGTGAAAAAAAACAACAACAACAACAAGAAAAATGAGGACAACAGGCAAAAAAAAAAAGAAAGACGGAGATAGAGATAGATGCAGAGACAGAGAGAGAGAGAGAGAGAGCGAGAGGAAGAAAAAATGCGAGATATGAAAACCAAGTCTGAAAAGAGTCTTTAAAAATGTTTTAAACTTGCGGCAACGTTAAAGTTCATTGGCCTTCTTGAGACGACACCAACATACGGAAAACTTATTCATAATTCCTCTGCTACCGCCTGCCCTCGGCTCTCCCGCCCTGCCATGCCTGCACAGCACATGCATTCTGCATTTATATCTCTATTTACAATTTATGCTCAACGTAAAGGTAAATAACGTAAATAAAGTTGCAACAAGCTCGTTGCATGCCACCAACGACGTGACGTGGCGCGTTGTTGCATTGGTCGTTTCGCCTCCTTCATACAAATCCCAAAACCATTTCACTAATTGAAATAAATTTTCATACACGACACTGAGAGAGAGAGAGAGAGCGAGCGGAGTAGTTGAAGCAATAGGAGCTCTCAACGTAAACTTGAGCTCCTCTTTCACATGTGTGTGTGAGAGTGTGTGTGCGTGTGGGTGTGGTAGACACTTTCATGTTGCTGCGACAAAATTGCAATGACCTCGGGCAACAACAAAAACGTTATGGGGTGTATGTGCGAGTGTGTGTGTGTGTGTGTGTGAGTGTGAACCAAATATGATGATGATGGTGAAAATAGCAAAAAGCAACAAAAAATCAACTTTCAGTTGAATGACTTTTCTAGCGAATTGAAAACAGATGAGGAAAACCTCTTTAAAAAATAACCACTGAACTTGCTCAAAACCCTTTACAACTATTAAGTTCCCTAAAGTATGCCACACATATTGTCATATTTATTCAAAACAAACAAAACAAAGTGAGATCTGATTTAAAATTCGATCTTTCACATTAAAAGTGAAATTTCTTTCAAAAGGAAAAAAACAACCTAATGAATGTGCAATCAGAATGCACCCACTTTTAGTTTTTGAAAATTATCCCCCATTAGAAAGCAAATGTGATGAATAGTGGGCAAATTGGGTGGAGTGGGTGGTAGATTGTTGATTTGCTGCAAGTGCAAATTGTAATTAAAAATGCATGTAATATGGTTTATTTAGCCGTTTTCTTGCTTTCATTTTGGATTTAGGAAACCCACTCGACATGTCTCAAGATGTTTTTCACCAGCAGAGAGAAAGTCTTTCTCTCTCGCTCTCTCTATGTCATATGTTCATTTATGTATGTATGCATGTATGTGAATGCAAGGGAAATGCAAACTTTTTGTATTTAAATAATTATGCAATATTCCTTAGGGATAGACGGCATCAGCAGCTTAGCTTAGCATGGCAAAAATTTCAAGTTCATAATTATGTGATGGCTGGCTGGTTTGGGTTTGGGTTTGCGTTGCGATGCGTTGCTGGCTGGCTGGCTGGCTGGCTGACTGCCTGGTTGACTGCATTTTCCACATCTCTTCCATTTTTAATTTATTTTGAATAAGCAAAAAGCACAAAAGACGCCATGCCAAGCAACGGCAGCAACCGGCAGACTGTCGGCATTTCCCACAACGGAAGTCATCATCATGGGCTGGTGCCTTGTTTACCATCTTCTGTTGCTGCTTCATCTTGGTCTCTTTGCTTCGCTCTGCGTATACGTAATGTCATGTAATGAGTTTGTGGGTGGTTTGGGTTAAGAAAGTACATATGTGTGTGTGTGTGTGTGTGTGTGTGTGTGATGCCTATTGAAAGGCGTTGAGCATGGCATGTAAATGGAAAAATGGCGACAAAGCGAGCCTGCAGGGAACCAACTCAACTTCATATGGATGTGTATGTAAAGCTATTCTAAGCCATTTGCTTGGCTTTATTTTTCTCGCTCTGGGGTAACATTATTTTAATTAACATATTTTATATGTATGTATGTATGTACGTAGGCGCGAGAAGGGTCGCCAAGAAGTAGGAGTAGGGGCCAAAGGCAGAGGCTGCAATTTTAATTGCATAGAAAAAAATTCCTATAGAATCTCTCATTCTCTCTCTCTCTCTCTCTCTTTCCTTCCCCCATTTTTGCCTCTCTATGTATTATGAAAAATCATTAACAAAAGGCGCAAAATCATTAAAAGCATATAAATTATGCATCAAGCAACATTGCGACATTGCAACATTGCAACACACACACACACACACCCACACAACAAAATGTTGTGCTCAAACAACATTGTTTTACATACTTCTTCTCATTTTGTATGTGTGTGAGTGTGTGTGTGTGTGTGTGTTTTTTTTTTTGGTTGAGACGAAAGGGTGAAATAAAGGGAAGAGTTCACAGTATTTTACTCAAGGGTTGATGCCAGAATATGGATGAATGCTTTGGCATAAAGTTATTTCATATAAGCACCTAAAAGTATGCTTTAAGAAATTGTTAGGCGAAAACTTCTAGGCGGCAGCAGGCAGGAATATATACACGTTGTATAATTAAGTTGTTGAGAGTAAATTTCCCAAGGTCTGAGAATGCCAGCAATGTGAGTGAGCGTTTTGAAGATGCTGTACACAATAGTTTAGGGTAGAAGAAAGATTAGTTAACCTAAAAATAATAATATGTGGCTATAATGTTTCGGGATGAAATTCAGCTGAAACTCAATGACAGAACAACAACAGCAGTAACACCGAAAACTATAAAGTTGCCCTGTTCATTTACCGCATTGCTGGCCGCACTCAATATCAATAAATCTTCAACAATCTGCACTCAAAAATCAAAAGAAACACACACGTACACACACATACACACACACACACATTGAGAGTGGGAAATCCACAGACAGGCGAACATAAAATGCCAATTTCTAGTTTGCCAAATGGTTATTGCACGGCTCTATAAATGCAACAACAACGAGAATAACACCCATCCTATGGCCAAAATGGCCAAAGCTTTTACCTATAGAATATAGCCATATATATGCACACACACACACTCACAGAGAATCCTCCTCTCTCCAGTCCGAGGATATGGTAGAGTAAAGTTAAGTGCCAGAACATGGCAGACGAAGCCAATTTGTTGCGCTCCCCGAAACGAAAAAAAGATGAAGCAAGTTAAACCATAGGCAAGAAAAACGCATTCAAATGGAGATCGCATGAAAACTAGTGAGTTCTAAAAGGGAGGAGGGAACAGAAGAGGGAAGCACTTTTGGTACTAAATAAAATTAAAATTGTGCGTGGAACTGCATATATATATATGTATATAGTATATAGTATGTATGTACATTCCAGTATGTCCATTTGTCTATCTTTCTTACTCTCCTGTCTCTCTCTCTCTCTCTCTGTGTTTTTGTCTCACTGACTGTACTTAGCACAGGCATAAAATATAAATTACTATGCTGCGGCCATAATAAATTTCAGTTTGCGTAAAAACGTAAAATTTATATTGAGTGTGAGCAAGTGGGTTGGGTTGGGCTATAAAGGGGTGTGTTAACGGGGAAGGCGGTAGGAATGGGGGCGGGGCTAGTAGGTAGATATAGTGCAGTACAAAAACCCATTATGAATGAATTTAGTAGCAGCAACAGAAGCAGCAAAAGGCGCAACACAGCAAAAACCAAAGCTACCAATGCTCATCCTTTTTCTACCCTCCCCCCTCCACCCCTCGTTCGGTCCTCCTACATGCATACGCTTTATATTTTATACAAATTTAAAGCACTTTCTGGCTATCTCTTTTTCTCACTCTCACTCACACTTGCACACACACACATCTTCACGTTTCGCCTCGGTATGGGTTAAATTTACGAGTATTTCCATGACTGGACAGCAAACGATAAACCAGAAAGCAATAACTGGACTCTTTCGGTTCGAAAGTTAGTTGAAGGACACTCACAAACACACACACAAGAGGACGGACACAGACAGCAGTAGACGAAATGTAGGCGTGGCATTTTTACGCTAGTCTAGGCTTGTCCTATGTATAGTAATAGAATGTCTGGTGCGGTCAATGACAGCGTAAACTTTGCAAAACTAACCTCGAAAAAAGGCGATAAAAAATTAAAGCAACAGGACGATAAATAGAGAGAGAGAAAGAAAGTGGCAAGACGAAGGGGGTGCGGCATGCCGCATCAAAATGCCGCAATGGTTGGGCTATTATAATGAAAACATAGCAAACAGTTAGTTATATATGACGGGGCAGACGTAACGGAAGCCACTTAAATTTGCATGGCCAATGGCCAGGTTCGAGGCAAACTTTTAAATACAACTCCCAGGAGGGAGAGGCTAGCAGGCTAGAGGTAGAGTAGGAGAAGAGTTTACGTCTGCTTGGGACCGCCACAAAAGAAATATGGCAACTTTCAGTCACGGACTCGGAAAACTTAAATTTTCTCTTATACATATATATTTGTTGGATTGAAAATTTCAACAATTTTCGATATGCCGACACGATCAGCCATAAGAGTATACTTAAGGCCTTCAATTTTTTTTGTGTTGCTGGAACTTTAGACATTTTTAACTGCATTTATTCATGTTAAAGCTTTAAGTATTCCCAAAAACCGATTCAACATCAGCTGCAGCTGCGGCATGCACAAAAGTATGCAACACATTTTCCCATCCACCCACTCACTCGCTCACTCTCTCTTTTCTTCATTTCTTCCTGTCGTTTTTTTCTTTTTGTTTAACTGGATGCAGGGCAAAAAGCTGAATCACAGCCACACGGGGTCCCCATCAATATGTCGACATTTGCCTTTGCCGGCGCTGGCTCTTCGGCGGGAGGTGATAGGGACATAGGGATAGGGATAGGGTAGATGGTCGGTGTGAATGGAAGGATGTTTGGGAGCCATTACCCCACCACTCGCTTTGGCAATTTATGCAATTTTTCTGCTGAGGATATACATTTATTTGTTGTCTTATTTCGTCCTTTTGGTCGTGAGTGTGTGTTGTGTTGTGTTTTCTCTTCTTTTTTTTTTCTTTTTGGTTTTTTTGCCAACTCTTGGCCAAACTTTTGTTTCGTTTCTGTTTCGTTGATAACTCCCATGTGAGTGTGTACCCAATCGTGCAGAATGCCCATTTTTATATATAATACATACATATGTATATGTAGATATATTTATGTATGTATTTGCATATATGTATGTGTGCATGCATGTGTGTGTGTGTGCGTTTCTGTGTATTTGCATACACTCTCCAGTTGGAAAATTTAAAAATAAACCTTCAAGCAGAAAAGTTCTTCTTGATTTTCTTTCATTTTGTTGTCGTTGTTGTTGGTTTTTGTGGTGGGCCTCTCCGTCAACAAAAGTCAACAAATAATATTTTTGCATGAAAATTGCAAATGAAAATATTCAAGCCAACCTCCCAAAAAAATCTCAATTCAGATTGAGCTTCTCTCAATATCTCTATCCTCATCAGCATCACCATCATCATCATCATCATCATCGTCATCCTCACCTCTTTTTTGGCCATATAAATTTGGGTTAGTTTAGGTTTTCCAATAGGTGCGCAATATTTTTCTAGGCATGTTTATCAATTTATGCATAAATGCAAATAGAATTCCATAAATAGTCATTTAATTGCACTTTTGGGCGAATGCAAACAAATGAGATGCAAAATAAAGGCAAACTGCAATACCTTATCGTAGTAGGGTTAAGTGTGCGCGTGTGTGTGTGTGTGTGTGTGTGTGTGTTTGATAGATTAAAGTCCCTTTGAAGGCAAAAATATTCAACCACTGAATGTGTGAGCAGCTGGGTTACTAGAAATGTTGTGAAACAAATGTCTTGGAGAAATTTCGGGTCTTCGGGGTTTGGAGGAGGAGGAGGTAAAAAAAAAACATAAGAGAGAGACAGAAAAGAAAATTATATGCCACGCAGGAAAATCAAGACAAAGCTTGGCATATATATGCCACACACACACAAACACACACATTATACTACTCCATTTGCATGTATCTCTGTTGTTGTGTCTCTGTGTGCAAGTGTGCCTGTGTGTGTATTTGTACAATGCAAAAAAGTAAACAAAAGGCGGCAAACAAACACAACAGCAGCAGCAGCAACAGCAAAAGCAGCCATAGCATCAGGCCGAAAGTATGCTACACAAAATGTATACACACATGAGGCTTGGGCCAGGCAAAAAGAGCGAGGTAGCTAGTAAGTAGGGTAGAAGCAGGGTATCCGGAGGATCTGGAATGCCGAGTGGAGTGAAAGGCAACAATGTGCGTTTTGTTTTGTTTTGTTTTGAGTTGCCACTCTGTTTATTTCTTTTTCGTTACTTTTGCGCAATTTTCTGTTGATATTTCAGAGTGAGCGCCCAAATGTATGCAACACACACACAGAGAGAGAAAGAGAAAACACGAACATTTTTGTTTTATTTGTTAGCTAGCTGCAACGACGACGACTGCAACAAATGCATTTCACAAGAAATTGAAAAGAAAATGAAATGCAATGCAATACCATGTGCCATTTAAATAGAAAGTTCATTTTAGTTAGAAACATCTGCGACACAAACATCGCCCCCACCCCCCGCTTCGTCTTTACTCAACAAAATGATGTATGAGACTGGAAATTGATGAGCAAAAATGATAAAGACCAAAAATAGTTTGTCCTATTTTCCCGCAAAAACGAAAGTGTTAAGAAAACAAACATTTCGAAATTCATTTTCCATTTGATACTTTCACAAAGTCTAGTAAATAGCTTAGCCTTTGGGTTCACACATCATACTTATGTGTTGCAATCTCCAAACAATATGTTTATCATATATTAAAGTATAAATTGTGTGGTTATCCTCACAATATGCTTGAAATTGAATCTTTGCATGTTGCCCTTCGCTGATTGATTCTTTACTCTTGGTTTTTGGTCTTGGTTATCTATTTTCATCGGATGAAATCAATTTTGTTGACCCATTTTCTTTTTGTGCGCCCCAAAGTTCAATTTTTTTGACCCTCTCCTCTCTTGGCCTTATTGTCCTTTTGTTTTTGTTGATTATAAAACATGGCACAGTCAACAGCATTTCATGCCTCGCATAGCATCATCATACCCTTGATGCTATGTTGCTGTTGCATATTACACATGAGTTCTAACAGGAAAAGGTTGCCGCAGTTTGTTGTTTACTAGTTTGCCATTTTTACCCACTCATCGTTTGCTTTTGGTGTTTATTTTTTCTTGCTCTTGTTGTTGTTGTTGTTGTGTTTGTCGAGGGCCCTGCGGTTGTTGCTGCCGACTATTTTCACTCCATTTTTGAATGGTTTTATCCCTAAAGCCTGCTTGCGGATATGCATAGAGAAAACAAACACAAACAAGCACATACATATATAGCGACAAACAAATAAACGAACGAACGAACGGACAGAAAAAAAAAGAGAGTGTGACATAGAAAGATTCAGGGGAAGCGGAAGGGAGAAAGAAAGATTGTTGGAAAAACAATAAATGGCAAATGTATAGAAGCGCAGCGGCATTTTAGGCGCATGGAAAACAAAAGAGCTGAAAATTTGCAAAAATACTGCTGCCAATGCCGATGTTCTCCTCTCACTCTCCAAATCCATTTTTCTTCTTTTTTCCCATTTTCATTTTTTTTTTTTTTTTGCTTTCGTTTTTGCATTTTTATAGCAATATGGCAAATGGAATTTTTTCGTGCACTGAGCACGCTAAACATTCAAATGAGTCAAGTGGCTTTTTGACCGTAGAGGCCGCGTCGCGCCTGACGGGTTTTTTTTTCAGGAGTGGGTGAGCATTGGATTTGCATACACATAGAAATATATATGTGACAGCTAAACATGGATCCCATATATCTATATATCCATCTATATCTATATAGTTGGTTAGTTGCGGTAGATACTTACTTAGATTTCCACTAGGAATGTAAACGTTGCCCGATGGCGTTCGCACCAAACAAGATGGCTCAAAGTCAACATCATTTGGATTGTTAACAGTTAAACGACCATTTTGCATGCGACTCATTGTCGGATTACGCGGCGGTACATCCGGCGGGGCCGTTGGCGTGACTCCTTCCAGGAGGAAGCCTGCAAGAAGCAGAAAAAAAAGCGAAAAATACATCAGTTTCAGTTGAAAATATTTATATATAGTTGTTTAGGTAATTAACCTACAAAAGCTGAACTCGCACGATTTGAACTTGGTTTACAAAACTTGTACCTTTTCTCTTTGTTGTTGTTAAATTGTTTAAACAGTTTGCAATAATATTATGTTACAATTTACCAATAGCCTAAAAGCATGCTATGCTAAATCAGGTGGAATTGACTAGAAATGCAAAGTCTCTTATACTGAACAATAAGTTATCTCTATGAAATTTAGTCTCAAGATCTTAAGTAGATGATTGATTTTATCTCGGCTTTTAACTGCGACTGCATCGCAATGGGATAAAAAAAAAAGTATGCATTCATTTGTAAACATTTATTATGGCTTCAATTAAAAGGAAGTAATCAAAAATTCATTTGATAAGATTCAAAATTTAGAGTAATTTTTGTTTCAATATTCGTTAAAATTTTATCGAATACATTTTAACAGGCCATAAATCTTTTTGCATATGCATAACACACATACATATTTTTAAATATTCTTAAATATTTTTATTATCTGCCTTTTAAATTATCGTTTTGTTCAAACGATACGAAACGAATCGAAATAAAATATGTTTCGACAAAAAAAAAAAAACAGCAACAACAACAACAGAAAAACTCATTTAAAATGCATGACTTTGAAAATGCAAAAACATTTTACACACAAAAATCTAGTTTACACACACACCCACACACACACACACACATTGACACTAAAAGTATGCAGTGAATATTTAAACAACTACAAAATGGTGGCGGATTATGGGGAAGGAGCAGGGTGCAGCCGGCGGCAGGGGGAGAAGCTGGTGAAGGAAAAGATACTGCAATCAGTGCCTAGCAACAACAAAAATCAGACCCAAAATGAATAAAAACGAAAAAAAAATGGAAATGAAATTATTTAACAGCATAGAAAATTCAATTTGTCTTATTTTTTATTTTTATTCTGTTTTTTTTTTACGTTGGGCATTTCTAGCTAAACAAACAGACATACAGACGGACAGACAGACAGACAGAAAAACCAAATAAACCAACAAACACACACTGGGCCAGGCCAGGCCAACAGCATGCCGACAAAAAGATACAAAACTCTAAAATACAGAAAATTACCAAGGCAAAAGGCAATTTCCAAGCGAACGAAATAAATAGGAAAAAAAAGCAAGAGGAAAAAAAATCGAAATGAAATTCAATTTGCTGCGCTAAAAAATTTCAACATTGAGATAGACCGAGAGTGCCAAAATGCCTTTGATATATACAAACACACGCACACAAACAGAGGAGACACAGACCGCCCCCGCCCCCGCCAACGCCTACTTGGAGTGGGTGTTCGTGTCCTTCTCTTTCTATCTATAATAAATTTCAAAAGCATTCGCATTCATTCGCATAGAAAATTTTAAGCTCATTTATAGGCTTAAAAAGCAGCAGAGACAGAGACACAGGCACCAGAGAGTTAGTTGAAAAGATAGAGAGAGAGAGAGAGAGATAGGGAGACAGAGGCTAAGGAGTCGGGGAAATGCGGAGTGCAAACAGGATGCTCGACAAATTCAAATGCCAAAAGCAAAAAACAGTAGAAGAAATGGATGTAATAAAAAGCAACAACAACGAAACGGAAACGCCAACGGCTCACAAAATGAACGAAATTGTGGAAATTTGTTTGAGATTTGTGCTTGGCGCGAAAATTATATCCTGTTGGCCATCAGCAGGCTAAAAAGAAGAAGCCCTCTTAAGTTACTTTAACTTTAGTTTCAGAGCAAAGGAAACCATTTTATCCATGATCAGTTAGTCGAGATCTGTTCCGGATGTGCTGGAAAAAAGGAGCAGCAAAATCTGAAAGACTAAAGTAGCCAGCCAGTCAAGTGGCCAAGCCAAGTCAATTTAAGAAGATTTTTTATAGCCATCTTTTCCTATCTCCCACTCTCTCTTTGTGTGTGTGTGTGTGTTTGTGTGGGAAATTTAAGCTGCGGAAAATATGACACCAAGTTGGTTCGCCGGGAATAGCCGCAGGGCCTGCGCATTATCGTTAAATTGAAACGCGCCCTCATTGGACACCATAGCAGGCAGCTCGGTGGCCCAAATGCCTCCCAGCCTGCCACTGGCACCTACAGCAACAACAATAATAACAAAACGTTGGACTGACTGCTGCCAGCAAAGATTATTTCACGCGGTTAAACACAGCATCAGCAGCATCAGCGGCAGCGGGAGCAAAATTTCGGAACCAAAATTCAAAATTGGCATAGAGAAAGACACACAAACATACACACCCAAACCACCCACTTCAGCTCCAGCTCCTGCTCCTGCTCCTGCTCTATCTGGCTAGCTGGAAGGGAAAGCGGAGGTAAACTTGGAACCTTCAACGCTCTGCCGGTCAGCTGTGATTAAAATTGAGAGCAGTTGTCCCCAGTCGGGTCGCTCGTCCCTCCCTCCAGGCGGATTGTTGTCGGTCGGTCGGTTCGGTCGGTCGGTGAGGAGAGGCGAAAATATTTTTGGACTTTTGTCTTTTGGCTTGCGTGTAATTAGATTTCAGATTTAAGGCGCTTAAAACTGATGCGCAGCAAATTGAAATTGAAAATGCTTTTGACAACATTTTTAGACCCACAGCAGCGTGTGAGTTAGTGTGTGTATGATCGCGCTCGCGTCCTTGCGTGAGAAGGAGGAGCCAGAAAGTAGGCAACATTTTTATGCATATCAATAGAACCGAATAAAAAGTGATTTCAAATGGAATGCACATCAAAGTATAATTAGAATTACAATGAATTATTAATCAGTGTTCAATGATAATAGGGGGGAATACATGGCAAAACAAATCACTTTAAATGGTTTAAGCTTTGTTTATTAACCAAATGTTTTCTTGGCCATCAAAATTCTATCATGGATATTTTCCATTACCATTTGACGACATTTTTTAGAGTGTTTAAACATTTGATTGCCATACTTTTTTCCGTTTTCATTTTGTATTAAGAAAAACATTTCCCCAAACATTAGCATTGCATTTCGAGCAAATTATTTTGCCATCAAGCGTAAAAGTTAAGCTAAAAGTGCTAATCTGCACTATCCACTTGCCTCCTTCTCTCTGGCATTGTCTGTCCTGCCATTTGGCACTCTCAACAACGATTTGCATACACAAACGATAACATCATTTAAATACACATAAGCAGCAGAGGGACGACGACGAAAGTGAGAAATAGAGGAAGGGAGGGCAGATAAGAGGGGGGGTCAACCTTGTGGCATTAGTTTTAATATTAAACAAAAACAAAATAGCAAAAATGTCAATTGTGAAGCCACAGTTCCTCGTTCTTTCCCTCTCACATAAGCTCTTTTGAATATGGAGATGGACACAAAAACACACACACACACATACACACACACACACACACACACACACACACATAGATGTGAGTCAAGGGCTTAGAGAAAAAAAAAAGAAACTACTGAATGTGGTTGGCTCGGATCGGGAGGAGGATGTTGGAAAAGATGAGGCGATGACAATGGCAATGTCGGCGGGGGCCAAACAAAAGTAGCTATTCCAGGACCTGCAGCAATGATTCGCATCCAACAGCATCAGCAGCAGCAAGAGGAGCAGCAGCATTCCAGACAGTCGTAAGAGCAGCCAGGAACCAGGAGTCACAATACGAATGCCAAACGATGCAGTAGTCGATGTGTGTTTGTGTGTGTGTGTATAGAGTGGAGCGAAGGGAGAAAAAGAAGACAAAAAACTACTCCGGGGAATGTTAATGGTATGGGAAGAGGAACAGAGTAAGTGAGAGAAAGAGAGAGCGAGAGAGGGAGTAGCCTGATAAGCAGCTTATCTTCATTTCTACAACCCCCAGCGTTTATTTTGCCTTCTTTCACTGATGTTGCTCTACGTTCTTGTTCATGTTGTTGTCCCTCTATGTATGGGTGTGTGTGTGTGTGTGTGTGTGTGTGTGTGTTGTCATTGTCGTTGTCATTTTGAATGCGAATTGTTGTCCTCATCGTCGTTTTTGGTACGCAAAATGTGTAATGGCATTTCGTCAGACGGAGCATGAAAAAGCGAGGCAAAAAGCTTTAGTGATAAGGCAACAGCAGGCCACCTCCACTACCAGAATGCGGAGACGGTTGTGGGATTGGAAGAACAGCCAGCATAGGAAGGATAAACACAGCAGGGGCTTGTCGCCCATAGAGAGAGAAAGAGAAAGACTGACAGAGAGAGAGAGAGAGAGAGTGGGGTGGGCTTGTGTATGACCCCCCATTGGCTCTATCTTTCTCTTTTATTTTTCTATTATTCCTCTTTTTTTTTTTGACTTGCATTTTAATGCTTTTATAATGCACTCGACGAACAAACAAAATGGCAGAGCGAAGGAGAAAAGAAAAAAAAACAAGATTTTAAGTCTTGTTCTAGAAAATTTGCCAGTTTTCACTTAAAAACTACAGAAAGTGCTTGCTAATTTGCCATTTCATTCAAAGTGACAGGAATTATTAATACACCATTCGGAGTCATCGGGGTCACCACATTCTCTAAGTCTAATTGATACTATCAACTTTCAATAAAATGTTAAGCATCAAGTCAACAACTTTAACACTTTTCGAAATATTCATTTATATTAATTTATAATTCATTTCAAATTACACACCGATTGCTTGTACCTTTCGTTTAACTGTCCGAGAAATACCTTCAGCAATTATGAATTTATTTTCATTAAATTGTTAGCTTTTCAACAGCATTTTTAAAGAGAACAGACCGAAAAATATGTTAATTAAATTAAGACTACCAAGACTGTGTGAATGAAGGAGGAAAGGAAAAGGAGAAGGACGATTGAGGTAGCTACCGAAAAACGACACCAGCTGCTTGTGGCATGCCAACAATGAACAATGGGGAGCATGCCAACACCTTTTCAGGTAGGTGGCAACAACTTCTTCTCCTTCTTCTTCTCCACCTCCTTGACGGTGAGTTGTAGAGTCATTGGATGGCTGGATGGCTCACCGCTGCTGTTGACGAGAGAAATGTAAAACACTTTTGGTATGACAGCCGAAATGTCAGTTAAGCATGAATTGCTGTGAAGCAAGAGTTCGGGGTAATAGATGAGTGGAATACAGAGAAAGAGAGAGAATATGAGAGAGAAAGAGAGAGAGAGTCGAGAAAGCAAAAGAAGAGACGGTAATGAAAATGAGGCCATCCTGATGGCCAGGCAAATGGCCAGAATGAAAACCCCGGAGCAAGCACAAGCTGAAGTTGAATCCAAAAACTGACAACTGAAGGTGTTGTTGGCTACAGTTTGCTTATTTGTCCTTTCTTTCTTATTTTTCTTCTTTTCTGTTTTTTATTTTTTTTTTTTGTTTTATTGCGCCAGGCGGGGGGTTAAATGCAACTTAAGCAAGGGCCATGGACAAAGGGCAAAAGGAAAAGAAAAACACAAGTGAAATGAAAAACCTCACCAGGGAAAATTTCATTGAAAATTGTGCTAACAGAATTTGAAATCGAGATGCAATTATATAATGAGACGAATGCAATAATCCCACCGATCGAATGCAACGAACAATTTAAATGAAATTTTCTTCAATTGCAGAAAGAGATGTGAGAGAGAAATGTGTTGCTGCTGTTCGATTAGAATCTTCCGAACTGCATTTTACCAGTTTAGCGGGAACATATTTCATCGCTTTTGTTCGGCGATGCAGTGTGTCCTAGTGGCATCCAAATATAACAATAAACGACAAGAAGGACCACGATAACGACAGGTAAATAAGCAGCCCCCAACAAATGGACAAAATGGCCCACGTGTACTCTACGGGTGTCCACGTTGCGTATACGCAATGTAGTTTAGTGCAGGTTTTAGTTAGTTTTTTTTTTTGTGTTTTTGCTTTTGTTTTTTGGTTTTCTTTTGTTGTTTTCTACCTTGTTGCTTTGTTGCTGCAGCTGCAGCAGCTGCAACTGCCATTTTGTTGATAAGCAGCAGCAGCAGCAGCAGCCGCAGACAAAATGAACATTGGATCGAAAGAGACAACGGATAAGAATGAAAGGGAAAGAAACAGATACGGGAGGCAAACAAAAGGCGCCTAAACTGACATTTGGGCGCATTGTTTAGACCGTGTCTATGTATTAGTATGTCCAATGTGTATGTCTATGTATATGTATGTGTCTGTGTGCATGTGTGTGTATTTGTATCCAGTGTTTATGTGCCATCTGAGTTGACTGCATCTAGTTACAGGCCTCTATGGCCAAATGAAATGACAGTGGTCCCACAACAATGTGAGCTACACATGTTTCTACATACATGGAAAATGGGATTAAGCCGATTATATACCTACATGAAGTATCTTTGTCTTTAATTTAAACTATATATTTTCCTAAATTAAACCTAAATTACATAGAGTTTTCCGCATCTTTGACCACTGTGAGGACTGTTTCTATTCCTTGCTCTTTCTCTCTCACCGTCCCTTTGTCATTTCTATCACTGTCTCTATCTCCACCTCTTCTCGGCCTCCCATCGCTCCCTCCTGCCCCCAGAGAACTATAATGCGGGCCATCTATATGCGTGTACGCGTTTCGCCGTTTGTCCTCTGTTTATATTTGCACTAACACAGCTGCAGCTATTTGTATCTGTGTGAGGTACTGCCTGTGCCTGACATATAAATAGAGAGAAAGCACACACACAAACACGCACACACACGAACATAAGCACAAAGTTGTCAAAGTTGTTTCGGTACACAAATCCTTGTCCTGGTCAAGTCGAATGCCTTGGAATAGGTAAAATGTTTGTGTCTCTTCATCTCCATCTCTGTCTCCGTCTCCATCTCTGTCTCCGTCTCTTTCTCTGGGTCTCTTTTGTATAGTTTATTAAATTTTAGTAACGTTCACAGAAAGCAAGGCAAACTATAGTATTTATGTCGCCTGTCATGTACAACTCCCTCCGCCACAATACCATACACAGTTCCCAACCTTCGTCCCTCCCTTCAGCCACCCACGCCATATCTTTTTGTTTGACAAACTTTCTCTGTGTGTGTGTGTGTGTTTCCTTTTTTTTGGTTTTTTTTTTCGCCTAGGAGATTTATTTAGTCAGGCCACAAAAACTTTGGATTTACTTCGACACACAATTGTCAGCTTAGTCACGTTTCATGTGCCGACATATAGTCCTGCGTATGGGATTTACCTGGCTGCCTAGCACAGACACACAAAAAGAGACAGAGTGAGAGAGAGAAACTGAGCAGCAAAGAGCAAAGAATGGGATAGAGATAGTTACTAATACTAAACACGACATAAAGGTAAAAAGCCAAAGGCACGCGATGCGCATATTTTAATGTTAGGACCAAAAGAGAAAACACAACTCAGTTGATGCTTTGTTTGGTTTAGTTAACTAACTGGCTGGTTGGCTGGCTGGTTGGCTGGCTTCACTACGGTTCACTCCGTTCTCATTCATGCATCCCACCATCATCATCATCCACCATCCACCTCAACTCTACTTTGACTGTATTTCATACTGTACTCCACTATATTCTACTCTATTCCGGGCGCTCCTCGTTTAGGCTGCTTGCTCCTGCGGTTACATTTGCTCTTGGCGAGGATCAAACTTTGATTCACAACTTGTTTCACATGTTGATATTTTGATAGAGCCCTAGGGCCTCCTAGGTGGGGTAGCAGGTAGCGCGAGGGAGGGACTGAAAAAAAGGGAGACGAACAAACGAGAGCAAATGCCGCTTCGGGGGCCTCTAATATAAATTCATTGGTTGGAAACTTTCATTACAGTTTTCCCAATTGACGCAAAAAGCTTTCAGGGTCTTGAATGACAACAGATTTTCCACGATTTTCCCAATTGGAGAGTTTCAAGGTAGATACTCCCTTTATATACAATGTCTAGAAGTCTTCAGGTTCTTAGTTTCTAGTTTTGACTGATTTCATATGGATGTGCTCCTTCGTTTTGGTTTGCCATTTTCAGGATAAAATCAACATTATTCGCCATTCAGAAGTTTGCCTACTTTGCAGTGCATTTAATCAAATTTCAAACTGTGACCCAGTTTGCTTAGTTCTATACCAAACGAACCTACGGCATTGCCGCTTATGCCGCCGTAACCGCCGCCCACTAATCCTAAATCATTCGTTTTTTTCCAAAGGGGAGGGTTGGGGAGGGGAGGCGACTCTAACATTTTTGGTGGTTGGCAAATTTTGCGGCTGGCAAAAACCAACTTTGACAGCTTTTGATAGTTTGTTGTAGTTGTTGATTTTTTTTTTTCGTCCTCTCCTCCCCCTTCTTTGGCTGGTTTTTTTTTTGTGTTTTGTTTTGAAAGAGACGCGACGTCGCTTAATTGATTTTGTGGCATGGCATGCAAAAGTTCAGTAGACGACGACAACGTCAACGAAAAACCGCAAGCCAGGCGATTTGAGTTGTGTTTTCATTTTTTTCGTTTTTTTTCCTCGTCGCTTTGCCTAGAAAACTCTTCTACTTAGTGGCAAGTACCAGCGACTGAATCGCCTGTAATCCTATTAGACGACGGCGTCATGTCTCTCTTTCCTGTGTATTAGTGTGTGTGTGTGTGTGTGTGTAGCATACTTTGCGGTTTTTACTTTATCGTGTTGAGTCGCGCCAAAACTACTTTACGCCCCTCTAATTTTACAAAGCATACTTTAAGGCTTTAAGTTGAATCAACCCCTGCCTAGAAATTTTGTTACATTTCTACTCCGTTTCGTTTTTTGCAAGATTTATTTGCTTTGATATGGCCATGTCAAAACTTTTTCCAAATTTGATACTTTATTTGACACATTTCTTTTTCGTTGGTTGTTTTTTTGTCGTTTTCTCCTTTGGGTACGTTTATTGTTGTTTGCCAAAATGCAGAAAAGTTGGCAAAAAGAAAATCTAGGTCGTTTCGCCTTCAACTATCGTTGGAAATTATACGAAATTATAGTATATAAAAAAGTGAAGCTATTTTTGTTCGAAATGCGAGAAGAAAGCGAAAAGAAAATGGAGCAAAAAAAATGAATGAGTTGCATTTCTATTGTGTGTGCTATAGATAACTGACATTTGCTTGCGGCTCATTAACATTTCAAAGTGCCAACCCAATTTCCATTGCATACAAACAGGCCAAACAGGCGTTGCCATTTGTTTTCACTTCTTCCCCCTTTCTCTCTCTCTCTCTCAGTCGAGATGTCTGTCGGTCTGTCTGTTTGTCTCTCATTCTCACTGGCTGCTATAATTCACAGCGTGTCAGGCATACTTAACCTTTCGCTGTACGTGTCGTAATGCCGAGTCGAGGTGCTTGACATTTTTCGCGAACACCGCCTTGTGTTATGCAACACACACACACACATACACACACATACCACATTTACTTCAGAGCTTCCCATTGTCTGTCTGATGCTATGGCATCCAAAACACAAAAGCCTAGAAACTTACGCGGCCTGACAAACAAATTAAGCGCACAAAAGCAGAAAATAAAAGCTTAAGTGCCAGGAGTGTGAGGAAAACTTAAAAGCAACTAAAGAAAGAGCAAGAAAGAGTGAAAGGCAACTAAGAAAATTCTGTTAAAACAAATGAAAATCGCTAACTTAAATACCCTGGAAACCATTCAAAGATAAAACAAAGAGCATTTTCTTTCTTCATTCAAACGTTAAGCATTTCCATCATCTTTAAGTCATTCAGCAGATTTCCCCCTTCCCATTTCTCTTGGAAATAGATTTATAAATGATCATTCATTTGAAATCATCTCCATGTTTTCATAAGCATCTTAGTTGCAACTCATTTCCGTTTCTATTAATCTATCCAGTAGTCTCCTCTTATCCTGGATTGCGGAGGATGGAGGGTATAAACATATATAGAAAGTCTTAGTTTTAGTTTTACTTTAGTTCTCGGTTTTTTCTTCTGTTGCTGTTTCTGTTTCTGTTTCGGTTGCTGTGTTGCTGCATTTCATGGCAGCTTGCAGCTGTCGTAAAAGTGCAGCCAGTTAAGCACTTTTTGTCTCAATGAGTGTCAACAAGCTGCGAGCTACTATCTAGCTAGCTAGCTAGGCTAGCAACAAGGCGACGCGAGACAAGTCAAGTGTATCACACACACACACATAAAGAAAGAAAAAAAAGAGAAAGCAAGGAGAAAAGAAGAAGGAAAAAAATAATCGCTCTATTAATGAGCCTTAGGCCAAGTGCAACAAGCTGGCAACATGACCTAACCTAACCTAACCTAGCTATTTAGTGCATGTGTGTGTGTGTGTGAATGGGTATGTGTGAGTGTGTGATAGCTCGAGGCGTTAGTTTTGTGGCCACAGCATGATTTTTTATGCTTTATGTTTGTTTTGCCAACCAACAGCAGACAATAAAGACTCAGAAGAGCCAAAATGGAAACAGAAATAGAGAAAAAGAAGAAGGGGAAAAGGAGAGAGGGAGAGGGTGTATTTGTGTGTGTGTGTTAAAAAAGCTGAAAGTTATGGGTCATGAGTAATGACTTTTTGCCTGAAAGTAGGCAATGAATTTTGTTCTTGAACTGCTTGGTTATAGCAATTAGATGGAAATTTTTAAAAAATCTTTTCTGGCTATTTAATGGAAATCTCTAATTGGATTTCCTTCATTGAATTTGCCATTTATTTTCGTATTTTTCTTCTTTTTTTTTTTTTTTTTTGGTGTGTTAACAAAAGTTGCTATGCAAACAACAAAAAATAATCAAAATCAGCATCATCATCATCGTTCTTCATGATGATTTTGGTTGCCGTTGTCGTCTCTCCTGCACGTGGATCAGAATATAATAGAAAACGAAAAAACTTTTGTAGGGTATGAGCACGACACACACAAATACACACACACACACACATACATACACACATTTCCTTTTTTGGTATGTCTGAAACGTATTCATTACAAGTTTCGTATTACAAATATAAGATGGTATATATGTATGTATATGTAGTAGGTATATAATGTACATTTGTATGTACATAAAAGTGAAGTGGAATGTAGGATTGGAGTAGAGACTCGGTGGGAGGAGGTTGTGACAGGGGAGGGTCTGGGATTTTACAAACAACTTTAATTGGAGTGACTTGAAAGAGAAGTTCTTCTTGGGCGCGCTCGTTCCTTTTTTGTGATTTGCTTGGCTTAGCTTTTGGTCAAGTGCTTTTTTTTTTGGCGGATTCTCTTTTGTGGTTGAAGCACCCACAGGTCAGATTTGTTGGCACTAATGGTCACACACACACAACCAAAAAGGGGCCAAACAGAAGTAGCTTCTTCATTTGTGTTAATATAATTTAAATTTTTTTTTTTTGCTTTTCTCATTTCTGGGTTTAACTTTGTGAGCGCTCGTTTTTTAGTAGACTTTGGAGAGTCGTAAGAAAAAATTGTTGAAAATTCTGTCTGCGCTTAATTTTTATTTGCCCACGCACACACAGACGTACACGCACACACTTCTTCATCCAAAGACTGACCCTGTCCCTGGCCCTGTATAGTCAGCCTTTTGGTTAGCCCATTGCTCAGCTCAAGTGTGGCCGAAATTGAAAAATAGCGAAAGTTTCGGTTGTTTGAGGGGTTTTGGTAGCAGTTTTTTTTTTTGTGTTTTCTGAGGTACTTTTCTTTTCTCTTTCTTTTTTTTTTGTTATTAATGTTTCTTGCCTGTTTGTGAGCATCTTAAAGTCAGTAGAAGTTTTGCTTATTTTCGACATTTTTCAAGTTTACTTCCATGTTGTTGCTGGTTATGGGGCAAGTGAGTAAAAGTTTGTTCCTGGTAATTATGCTGCAAGCAAAAAAGTTGAAGTTCGTCTTTCTTCTTCCCTCGTTCTTGGGTGAGAAAATTATGATGATGTTGAGTACGTAGGAAAGTGGGAGGGAAAACAGCAAAAAAAAACCAGAGAGAGGGAGAGAGGGAGGGAGAGAGGGAGGGAGAAGAGTGTGGAAGTGCGTTAGGGAATGGGCTTATGTCAAGTTTCAGGTCTAGAATTGCATAGCGAAGAAATGTGGTTAAGTTCAAGTTCTTTTTTTCTGTTGAGTACAGTGAAAACCAGTAGAAATGAAAGCAAACATTCTTTAATTAATCTCAAGTACATTTGGTGGCTTGTGGAAAAAAGATTTCTTAACTTTATATAAAGGTCTGGACATTTATTACCTGCTTTAGTATTTCTACGTCTCTTCAACTCTATGATGGGAATCCATTTATATTTTTCTATTCTTTTCAATATATTTGTATTCCAATTCAGTTTGTAACTCTTTCGTTTAAAATTTATATATTTTATGTATTTTAAATTTTAATTTTTCTAAGGTTCGTATTATATATTCGCAAATAATGTTAAGTTAAAATGTTCACTTAAGTCTTAAGTGGCGAAAAAATTACTCATTTGCTTTTGGAAAATTTCATTTGGTTCTTTTTGGTAAACTACTTGATTCTACATTTAATTAAAAAGTTTTATGCATCATTTTGATTTCGGTTTTCATTTTTCATATGCCACACACTAACACCAACACACACACACACACACACACACACACACACACACACATGAGCATAAAGTTAATTTAGCAATTAGAGTTTTGGGTTAATTGCAAGACCACAGAGCAGAAAATCATATTTGCCAACTATTGGGTTAAGGTTGGTTGCTGCCTCATAAAACTGCATTGAAATTGTTCTTGCTGTTGTTGTTGTTGTTGTTAAAGCACCAGCACATTCATAGACACACACACACACATATACACATACATAAACACGAGCACACTAACAATTAAAAATAATGAAACCCAGTCTACGGTATTATGTAAAGCAATTAAAAATGTTGCAGTACTCAAAAAATAGAGAAAGAACAACAACCAAGATGATGATGATGATGATGACGATGAGGACGACGACAACGACGACGACGTCGACGACGACGAGAAAAAGAAGTAAAAGCCGCAAGCATAACTTGAGGCGCGCACACATTGCAAAATAAACAAACCGCCAGGCAAAATGTGGGCCAGCCAAAAAGTATGCAACAGCAAAACACAACGAAAAAAAGGAGAAAACTTGCTGCTGGCATTTCGCTGTCTAACCCATGATTAAGTAAATTGTTGAAAAATGTTAAACAAGCGACACATGCCTCGAGGTTCTTTCTCCCTCCCTCTCTCTCTCTCTCTCTCTCTCTTCACCCCTCTACCGCCTCGTCTCGCCGCAGTCTATGCACTCTGCTCCGCTGACCTGCTAAAAAAAAATCTATAAAAATGCACACACACACACACACGCAAGCAAGCAGCGGGCACAGATACATTGCATTGCTTGGGCGCCTGCTGTTAGGCAACATATTGCAGTCAAGGCCTCACTGCGTGCATTTTTTAAATGCTCTTTCGCTTCCTTTTCATGTACATATATATATATGTTTTCCTTTTTTTTTTTAGCTTTGCTAACTGTTGTTGCTCCTGCCGCATGTGGCACAAACGGAAGCTGCTGTTTGGCTCGCATAAATAATAACAATAGCAGTCATGGGGTTGGGCAAACGATGGTTAAACCCGGGGACGGGGTCGGGGTCGGGGTCGGTTGGATGGTCGGTCGGTTGGTTGTTTCACTTAGTGGGCGTGGCTAGCCAACAACACGTGTAGTAACATTGCCCCTTCTTTATTGAAACTATTTGGTCTGTTTGTGAGTGTATATGTGTGAGCAAACATTGTCCATGTAGATGTATATGTGTGTGTGTGTGTCTTTAGTGGTGTTGGTATTTGGTGTTGCATCTATGGTGTACATGTGTTCCTGGGTGTTTTCTATCTTGTTTAAAAATTGTTGGCCATTTGAGGTTGGCGTTCGGGACATGTGTTTACCTGGTTACTTTGGCTTATTGGCTTTAGCTTTTGGCTTTGGCTTTGGCAGTTTGCGAAAAATATGTTGTCTAAAGGCTTTAAAAAACTGAAAGTGAGACATTTAAACAAGTTAACTTGTGAGAACATACACAGCAACAACAAGAAAAACAACAACTACAACCAAAAGTTGTCAGTAACGTGGCCAAAATGTGTTCTTGGAAGGATCATGTGGAGCACCCATTCAACTTGTTTTACTTTCTGACTTCAGCTTCTATATGGTTCTTTCTTTTGTGTATTAACATTCTCTGTGATATAATATAAATGATCGTTCTTTGAAGATTTTAAATATTTCTTTGCTCCTTTTGGAGTCTTTCCGACAAACAAGGAAAATTGTTGAAAATTTCCGTTAATAAATGAAAATTCATAAACATTTTATATATACTCCCTTGTCTATTAGATTTCAATAGTTAGAGCGTTGGAATCAGCTTTAAACATACCTGCAAATATATAAGAAAAACAAAAATTTTGATAATTAGAGAACAATATTTTCTATTAATTTGTTGTATTTTCAATGATAATTAAATTAAATGCAAATTTATTTTAACGTTGGAATTTAACAATAATTTAATTTGTTGCACTTTGCGGCTAACCGCAATCTGGTTTCCCTCGGTTTCTACAAACAGAAAAAAACACATTTTCCTTTTTTTTTTTGCCCAACATCATTTTTGGTGTTTTTGTGTCAATGTCAGTGGCAGAAATTGCTTTGCAACCAATTTTATTATTTCATATATATACACACATTACAAACAAAATTCTGTTTCCCTTTTTTTTTTTTCTTGTTTTCATGACATTTTCAAGCGAATATTTACAGATTTATGACAAAATCAGGAAAGATTGGAAGGACAACAAAAGCGAAAAGCGAAAACCATATAATTTGATGCTTCAACTGATCGAATTTGGCATACCCTTTAAACAAACAGACTCTAGGAATGGAATTAATGCACATTTCATTCGCTTCTTCATGGGGGTTAACAATAAAATATTTCTCAAAATTAATTTAAATGTTTTCCTAATGAATGTTTACTACATACTTTCATATTTCACTCTTGTCTGATTTTCATTGTGATGTTAATATTGAGAGAAAAATGAAACTCGAAAAAATGGAAATTTTAGTTTGCATTTCTATTGCTGCTGCTTACATAAGTTGAAAAGTGAGAAAAAATTTGTAACTAAATAGATATGCAGAGACAATTTACAAATTTAACGCCTGTCAACTGTCATGTTAGTCGATGACACTTGCCCAGACACCCCCTGCCACTTGCCCCATCACCCGAACCGTTTCTCTCCACTCCTCCGACCATTATCATTAAATGATTTGGATATAGATATGCAAATAGTGTTGCCAGATGCAGGTCGAGTTTGTTTTTTTGAAGAGAAATTTGTAAAATAATAATTTTCAATGATAAATAGGCGAAATAAAGATTTTCCCCCATGATCAGCGGGGGGTCATCTCGTTTCGTTTTTCAGGCAAATTGCATAACCAAGCACATTCCATTTTCCAATCAGTTGGTTGAATCAAAAGATTCGTTAGTTGAAATTTCAGTAAAGTTAATTTGGTCGTCTTTGTTGTTTAGTTACTTTTGGATTTCTTCTTCATGATTTGCGTAGGTAGAGTTTGAACCTGCAACGGCGATAAACCGACAACAAGACAACAAGGCAACAAGAGAACAGCAACAACAACAGCAATCGAGAGGCAGAAGAATTCGTACAGTAGCCGCAAGCACATGTCCAAACAAGGAACACAAGGAACAAACCACCAAAAGCCCCCCGCCAAAAATTGTTGTGGAGGTCGGACGATCGTGGATGCTCAAAAGTTAATGACTTTTGTGGCCAGACCGCGAGGTAAACAGAAGACGACCAGGAACTGCAACAACAACAACAATGCTTATGCAATGATAATAAAACGCAGAGAGAGAGAGAGAGTTAGAGAAACAGGGGGAGGGGGCAGTAGTTGTGGTTGTTCGCAAAATATAAATGAAATAAATTACTGCGCAGGCGCGCAGCGGTGGCAGCTCAAACACAATGATCATCATCATGTGGCCCAAGTTCGTTTCTGTTTCTGTTTCTGCTTCTGCCTCATCTGCATCTCTTCTCGTTGCCAAAGCAATTTGAATGGACGTGCTGCGGCCTCCGTGTGTGGGTTCTTCTCCCATCTTAGAGATGGCAGGCCACTAAAAAAAAAAAAATAAACTATCGAAAGGAAACAAACTATTGCCATATAAATTGGAAAGTAATCAAATGCATATTGTGGCTTGTAAAATGCATTAATAGGTAGCTTAATGTTATCATTAAAATGTCCATTTGTCATTTCGTTTGACTCATTTTATGGTAGATTCAAATCTCATTTGATATTTTTTGTCATATCTAGGGTTTTTGGACTTGTGCATTTCATTTCTCATTTGAATGCACAGCATGTTGCTCTTGTTGTTGTTGCTTTGGTTATTGTTGTTATTGGAGGACGATCTGACCAACCGACTGACTTCTTCTGTAACTCCTACGGCTTCATTTGCCATTATCTTGTTGTTGTTAGTTGCTTGGTCGATTTGTCGGCTGGTCTCTTGGTTAGTTAGTGCGCTTTAATTTATCGTTGCAAACATTTTACACACACACACACACACACACATACACAGACAGACTGGGCTTCTTCTCTTTTCATATCTCTGCTATATATTCTTTCGAGAGTCGCGCCACATACACCTACAATGCCACGGGGCAAGTCAATTGTCCAGTCTTGGAGTCTCCATCATAAATTGTATTGCCTTGTGCCCTGCTGCAACATACAACATACTACATAAAAAATGCAAATATGACGCGATGTTTCGTTTTTTTTTTTCTTTCCTTCTTAACTCTTTCATGTTCTCCCTCATCTGCCATCTCCATCTCCATCTCCACCTCCATCTCCTTTTGCTCTTTGCTACTTTATTTGCTTATTGAGTTTATTATTGTTGTCGTTATCTCTTGGGGTTATCATTATGTTTATTATTGCACTCGCTCGCATTTGCAGTGGAGTGACTTTGCTTGCATTAATATGCGCATCTTTTTACGCTAATTTAATGTGCTCCCCATTGTTCGACTCGTGCCTTGTGCCCGGCCCGCCACCAACCGATCTCAGAGAAGACAACCATTGGGCATGCCAACCCAACCAACGAAAAAAGAAACCGTGTGGGCTCGTCTTTCATATGTCTTTTGTTAAGATTTATGCTCAACTTAAATTGATCTTTATGGTCTGGCTGAATGGCTGTTTTATATGAATTGCGAGCCGAGTGGGTTTTAGATACTTAAGTGAGGCTTATAGATGATAATGATGATTGGCAACAATTGTTAGTCGCTCAAGTTAATCCAACCAGAAGGAGGTCAACTCCTTATCTACACACACACACACGCACATAGTTAGTAAGTGTGCAGTCAGTTTTAGTTCCTTCCTTCATTTGCTGCTTTGCATTTCCTGTTCCATGTTTCTTTGTCAATTTGAAAAGTACATTCGTATATATATACTTATGTATTACCTTCGATATCTACAAGTTGCAAAGCTTAAATCTAATGCTTGGCGAATGCCAAACCGACAAATACAAATGCCATGCCAAGTTTTTATCTTGGCATCATGAGGATGAAGCGTAGGAGTAGCAAAAGGTAGAGTAAAGGCCACGGGATAGGGCAATGTGTGTGTGTGTGAGTGTGATGTGGTTGCTGGTAGTTCATCAACCCCGCCTCTACCCCCACACACACACACACACATACACAGAGAGCATCGCATCGCGCCGTTCCGCGCTCCACCTTCTATTTTTGCTCAACTTCCGGGCAACGAACTAAACCATTTCCGTGTGTTGTAGTCGTCCAAGGATTTATGCCCAAGCCTCGAGTTTATAATCTTGCCACTCAAATCGCTAAGCAGGAGAGCTTGAGCAGCTGTAGCTAAAGTAGTTGTGGCAGTACTTGGAGGAGGATCCTCCTGCTGCTGCTACTGCTGCTCCTGCACTTAATTTACCCTTAATTAATTGACCTGCAGTCAAGTTGAGTCCTTCCTGCTTCACTCTCATGCCGTTGCCGCGCTGTTACTGCTATTTTTTTAATCGCTTCTTTTTTTTTTTTTTTGATTTTTTGCAAATGTTTTGTGTGCATGCAAATCGTTTGTTCAGTGTTGCTGCTGCTCATTCCCTTTAGCTCTCTATCTGCCTCTCTTTCTCTCTCTAGAATTATTCAGTTCGTGGTCAGTTCCATTCATTTCCAAGTGGCCCAACCAACAAACTCGAGTGCACCACTTGAGAGACTAAAGCCATTGAGAGAGAGAGAGAGAGAGAGAGAGACGAGTCCGAGAATACATTCGGTCTGGGCCTGAGCTCATTTAATTTGAATTTGAATTTTTCCTGCACTTTTATTTTTAGTTTTTATTTTTTTAAATACTCTATAAAAAGATAGGAATATAACTTATTTAGGACATGGAAACGTATTAAAAGGATAGAATTTTCATTAAATTGTCGCAGAAGGGCATTAAAAAGTCTGCTTTTTGCATTAACTTAATTAGTTGCCAGCAAATTCAACCAGAAAACAAAAAAAACAACAAGAAACTTAATAAGCTGCAGGTTAAAAATCAAATTGTTCATTTTAGTGTCCTCTGACTTTCTCTTCCTGCTGCTATATATATATATATCTATGTATTATTTTTTACATATATTTAAGAGAAAATCAATAAACAAATTGTTTGCATGTTTCGCTTCACTTCTCATTTATTTATTTTGTTGTTGTTTTTTTTTAATGGTCGGTCAGTTGAATTTTTTGTTTTTTCTTTTTTGGTTCAGTTTTATAAATTGTACTATATTATTTAATTTTGTTTGCTAAACAGCCAGATGCAGCCAGGCAATGGAGCAGCAACATTGCTTGTTTTTTAAGCCTTGCGGTCTGGTTAAATAATGTGTTTAATTAAACAACAGTCGAGTGAGTGAGTGTGCATCAGCATCAGCATCAGCAACGGCAGCATCAAATTGGGTCAAGAGTTCGTGTGAATGCCGCATTATGGTCAAGCCAACTAATTAAACCAACGACCAGTGAGGGCAGGGCTGGGCAGGGGGATGGGGGAGCCTGCCTGACAATGCTTTTTGTAGGAGGAAACGCCACCAAACTGAATGAACTAGAAGGGGCTGTGTTGGAGGAGATGGAAGCGATGGTTAAGATGGAAAACTAAAATACAATCCGAATGTTGTTAAACTCATTCACAGGCGGTAGAAGCTGGCTAGCTGGCTGGCTGGCTGACTGGCTCTTTGGCTAGCTGGCTGGCACTTAATGCTCCACTAATGAAATGTCAGCTTAAGTCATAACTCAAATGCAAAGCAAAAGACGACCGAGCCGAGGCCGACTAGCCAACAAAAGAGACGTTGGGAATCTCATAGTGCTCTCTCTCTTCTCTCACCATCTTCTCATCTCATGTGTGTGTGTGTGTGTGTGTGTGTGTGTGTGTGTGTGTGTGTGTGTGTGTGAGTGTGTGAATGTGTGACAAAAGCCAAAAGGGGGGGAAAAGCTTTTGGCTTTGGCTTTTTAAATATGACAACATGCATTTTATGAGATTTATTGTTAGTCCACACCACACACACACACAACACACACAACACACACACACTGACATGTGTAAAGACTATGTGTGTGTGCGACTGACTCCTACAACAAAATGGCGTCCATTGTAATTGATAAGTTTTGTTCGCCATTTTTGCTTACCATCAAAGCAAAAGCAACAACCAAAGACAAGGCAAACCAAAAAAAAACCACGCGCTAAAAGAGATTGATGATCCCACCCTTCAAAGGACGACACTCGAGAGAATCGCCCATGAACTTGGTCGAGCCAGCAAAATTAAATGATGAAATGTTTTTTTTTTTCGTCCTCCTCATTCCACCCACCCATTGCCCATTGCCGGCATCGCCTTCACCACTTCAGGCAAGAAGCATCTCTTCCTCTCTTACTCTATATCTCTCGCATTTTGATTGATGAAATGATAAATATCTACTCGAAGCTTGTTACAACCCAAAGAAGGCATTATTATTGCGTTATTATTAAAGCGTTTTTAATGCTAAATGTCAAATGCAGGACAGATAAGCAGACCCAACCTGTCAATGCTGGCAAAAAGAATGACTGACTGTACAAATGGATGAACGACTGACTGAATGAACGACCGGACAAAGCTCAAAGCACAAAAAGAAAGCAAAAAAAAGAAAAGGCGAGAGAAGGAAAACGCCAACACACACACACACACCAAAACCATAAAAGTATGGCAGCAGCAGCAAAGTGAAGAACAATTTCCTTGAGAAATCATTACTAAATGAGCATGTTATGGATTCGCAATTTTCGGGATAGAGGGGTAAAGGGAGCTTATAGAATCTCTCACTCATCCTTCGAATACTGCTATAGTTTCAGCATCCATCTCTCTCTCTCTCTCTCTCTCTCGCTGTCCTGTGCCCCCCTGATGATGTCGTCTTTTGGGCTATCTGTCTGAGCTGCAAATCCCACTTAAAATCCGCTTCGTTTACGAAAATGTAATGATGATTAATTACCGACACAGACTACTCTATTTTCGAGATGGGTAGCGGCAGCGGCAGCGGCGGCATGCTGGTTGAGGTTTCTTTCTTTTTTTTTTTTTGGGGGTTTTTCTTAGGGTAAAAGTGCTAAGTACATTGCGTTTAGTCGGTCCAATGGGGTGGGGGATTGGGTGGTAAAGCAACACTTAGAGATGGACATGGACAAATTGCTGTAAAATCTTAAAAAAAGAAAACCACAAGGCCCATCAAATTTTCCATCTGGAGCCAAGTAGAGACTTTTTGTGGTCTATAATAATCTTCTTCGCGCTTGTCAATATTGTTTGATTTAAAGGAAATTATTGCTCACGTTGCCATCTCTAGTTAACAAGCATAAGTGACTGCCGCCTTTCACTCCCTGCTGGTCTGAGTCATTATCATAGTTCTTTTGCAAGCTGGCTGCTGCCTTTGACGCCTCCTTGGAACACTCACATCCTTACACACACACACACACACACTCAGAGGGGGAGAGAGAACGAGATGGAAAAAGTAATTAATATGCCAAAGTTTGCCATATCTGTTGATGTCAGGCTAGTGGAAAATTTTATAAGAAAAAAAACGTAGAGAAACCAACAACCGAAACGGGAAGGTTAAGTCAATGTTAAAACGCAAATAATGACCAATCCTGGCAGAAAGGCGGCATCTGCAGAGTCTGCGGCTGCAATTTACCCAACCTCCCCCACCGCCACCCAAATAACATCTTAAATTTCCACCTCTCATTTCACTTGAGTCTAATCCATCAAAGTCGCCACCGAGACAAGCTCTTCTTCACTCGTTACCATAACAAATAAAGCCAAATCAGCTTAAATGGCGCTACAATAATATAAACTTTAAAAATAGATTTTAATTAATAAAACAAAAAGAACAGGAAAAAAACTCGTTACAAGTCAAAACTTTGACGCTCATTAAAGAAACAATAGAACAGATAGTATGAGCGACAGAGACAGACAAGCATAGACGTTTCTTTCTAATTCTATGCTTTTGATGTCGTTCAAAAATTCTAGGTAACAAAAAGAAAACGAAAAAAGAAAGAGAGAAAAATAAAAGTTATATTTAAAAAAATTTCAAGTTCTATATAATTAATTATGATGGGCAGGCGTTACAACAATGAAAAGAGAGAGAGAGAGAGAGCATTGAACGGGTTTTCAATATTCTCTTTTTGGCTATTCCTTACTACTACTAATTACAAAAGCAACAAAGTGGTTTAACTATTACCAATATGCTACTACTACCTACCTATGGTTGGCTACCAACTGAAGGACCGCCCGTCTCCATTTTTAACTTTAGGTCATTTATATTAATTTTAATAACATTGTTAAGGCCAAGAGAGACAAAAAGAACAACAACAACAACAGACAACAGAAAAAAGGCCAAACACACCTCAGAGCTCAAGTCAAGTCCCATGGCTTAAAAACCAAGTGTTAACGACAAAACACTTTTCGGTTTATGAATTTTTGAACAGATAATCAACTTTAAAAATTTATCCATCTACCTAGCCCTATCTATCTCTCCCACTCTCTCTCTCTCTCTCCCTTCCTCTCTCTCTGTCTTCGCATAGATGTCTATATCGAATGGGGCATATTAAAAACAAATTAGCGTTGAGTGGATATTTCCATTTCGTGTGTGTAAATGTGATTTTAAGTGCATTCCCCAAAAACTAACTAAAAACAACAACAGCAACACCAGAAATAGCAGCAAAATTTTAGTCGATTTGCGTGTCAAAATTTATTTGATAACATTTTCAATATTTGTTTAAAACAGAAAAACACATATACATACATATATTGAGAGATGTTTTGGGTTAAAAACAAAAACAAAAACTGACTAATAATAAAATAGTTATTGCTGTAATTTTCATGCAGAACTGGCAATTAGCAAATGAAAATGGTTTTTAATTGACACATAATGCGGTTGTCCGCTCAAAAAGTTGGTTAGTTATAGCCGAAGAGACGACGACCCCCGCGGACAATTGATTGACCATGACTATTTGATTTTTATAGTATATTTGTGGTTAAAATTTTTCAAAATTCTTTAATATGCCAGGGCTGGCAATTATGCGGTTTTTAGTAAAGTATCATTAAATCAATAAGGCAATCATTTAAATTGCGAAATATTATGTCAATAAAATGTGCAAAGATTTCAAGAGTTCTAAGAATATAACTTCTGACTATAATAATAGATTCATTAGTGATCCGCCCACCCCCCATCGACGTCTTGTCAGAAAGGAATTGTTTTTAATTCTTTATTCTCAGTAATTCTCATAAATGTACATATTTTCTTGTGTATGTGAAATAAAATCAAAGATTTTGCCTTAGAGTGAAAGAAAATTTGGTTCTCATTCATTTTCCCCCACTAGTTTTTGGTAGCAAAAACCTCAGCTGTATTGTAGCTTCAACCTAAACTCAATAGCCTGATTACGACTTTGGTTTTTTTTTTCCTTTTTCGTTTTTTCTTTCTTTTTTCTTTTGCCTTCATCTTCAATTTGGGTTTGCCTTCTTTTCTTATTTGGCCAACTAAATCGACTTTTGTATACAATACACACAGAATTTCTATAAGCCAACAGATAAATACATATGTATGTACGAAAGGTATATATTTACCACAGATGGGAGCCCTTCTTTTCGTTTTCGTTTCCTTTCTCTCTCTCTCTCTCTGAATCGCTCTCTCCCATGTACTCCACCCATACACTTACGTTTTCAATTTGTGCGCTTTAATAATTCACAATTCAATAAATGCTAACAAATTGACATTGTCCAAAAAAGTTTGCCTTCTCCTTCTATCCCCCCCGCCTCTCTCACTCTCGTCTCATACATTGACTTGACTTGACTTTTGTATGGCGAAAAGCCACCCTATACATATATAAATAAATATATACATACATATATATATATGTTTATATATATAATCATATATGAACAAAACGATACGAAACGATGGCGAAGAAGCGTCTTGAGGGAGGGCAAAAAAGACCTACCAATTACATAGCCAAGGAATTAAGTTGAGCAACTTTTATGTCAATTCAATACATTTCATTTACTCGGAAAGATTTGTGGGGTGTGTGTTTTTCGGTGTGTGGGGCAGGGGAAGGGGACACCGATTGTGCGGGTGGGGATGCATATATAGTATGGGTAATCTTATTCCAACATATTTTCAATGTAGTTTTTGCTCAAATTTTCGGTAAAATTAATTTGTAATTTCACTAGTGCGAGTTGAAGAAGAGTCAAACTCAAAGTCAGAGTCAGAGTAAGTAGTCCTCTCGATAAACGACGAAGGAGCAGCCAACACAACTAACAACAAACGACGATGAAACGACGTTGTTCAGAGGGATGGATGGTGGAAGGAAGATGAGAGCGTACATATAACGTACATATCCTGCGGCGTTGCTGACAAATTATGTGCAAATAAATTGCTTTTTGTTAAGTGGCTTTGCATAAGAAGTTAGAATTTGTGGTTCCTCCTCCATTACAAGAACAGCCAATCTGAAGAGTTTTGTCTGGCATTATTTGATCGCACATGAATATTTAAGTTGGAAAATATTCCTGACACACACACACACACACAGATACAGACACACACTCACAGAGTTAGAGAGAGCCAGCCAGAGCGCCAAGCCATATTCAATTTATGTCTATTAATAGTCGTGTATATGCATTTTCTATGAGTTTTTATTGAGAATCTCACTCAAATATTAACCAAAAATGTCTCTTGTGGTCTCTGCTGATTGGTTTTTGCAAGTTAATTAAACTTGAGTGTGGAATGAGAGACAAAGCAATGGGAATGACTGAAAGGCGAAAGTGTTTCTGCTATGAGGAGGTGGGTGTCACTGGGTATAAGTAGGTAAGGGAATAGGTAAATCAATTGCATGAAAACTTTTATGGTTTTGCCCATTGTCTCTGGTTTCACATAAATATATGTGAAATGTATTGGAAATATTCATGATAATTGACAGCTTTTAGTGGATTTACTATAAGCTTAGGCATGAGGATTACTCAAACTTCCTAAACTTAATGTTAATTGCCATCGAATGCGTCGGGGTCACCACCATTGCAAAAGTTTTCTTATTGAAAACTGAAAGTATTACCAAACGACAAAATGTTTTGTCTCATGTCAACTCTTATTATTTTCTAGTCATCGGGGTCACCACCACCATCCATTTAAGTTGGTCTAAGTTGAATAACAGTTTAATGAACTTCTTGAACAATTCATTTGCCATGCTTGTTAGATATTCTATGGAATTTGTGATTTGCCTCCACTTTAAATCATATATAAAACACTATACTATATTTTGCCTTAAAGACATTTCTCTCACATCAACTTCATAAAAGCCAAATCAGACCAATTTTGCTAGCATCTCACCCCCGCCTCCGCCTTCTACCAGCAGTTGGTCGCATTTCGCATAGAGTGAAACGCCCATAGCACTTAACCCCCCTCGTTTCCCACACCCCTGGCACAACACACATGGAATCGAGTCGGGAAGCGAGCACTGAATGTGCCCAAAAAATAAATGCCAATGAAAGCGAGCAATAAATGCAAACACACACACACTAACACACACACTGAAATCGAGAAAAAGGAATACGATTGAAAGGAAATACTACCAAACAAAATGTGTTAGTTATGAAAGGGCGTGACGCTCGCTAAAGGTTGTGGGGGGGATGGATGGAGGATTTGTTATTCTTACTGGTTGCGTATAATTTCAACAAAATTTAATAAGTAAATATATAGAGAGAGAGAGAAGGAGAGAACGAGCAAAAAATGTAAGAGATGGATAGAGGGAGAACGTAAAGGACAAATACATAAAAAAAAAGAAACGAAAGAAAGGAAAAGCAGCAGCACCAGCAAAAAGAAAGCTGATTGCAGGGTTTCTGCACATTATTTTTTGTTTGTGTGTGTGTGTGTGTGTGTGTGTGGTTACGAAAAATCGATAACCAGTCCAGACTCAAGTGGTGGTCCATGATATTAACAGCAATTCCACACAAATATTTGTCTTTCGGCAGACTCTACTCCACCTCACATCCTCCTTCTCCCATATGATGGCCGGCCATCTCCTCTCTGGCGACTGGTGGCCACTCCACCTACTTGCCACAAAACAAATGGCAACTAATGTTGAGGGATGGAGCTTGGAAATTTGTCACGCTTCTCTATCGTTGGCTATTATCAAATCGTTGACATTTATGCCTTTGGCTTCATGAGAGACAACGAGAAGCAGAATGTGGCTGTGTTTCTTCCGTACGTGTTAAATTATCATTCGTACAATAGCCCGCGGGTTTGTTTAGTTAGTTAGTTAGTTGGTTGTTCGGTTAGTTAGTTAGTTCAACACAAGACACGACAATTTTCAGTGAGTGCAGGCGCCATAGAATTTTCGTGATAATTGAGGGAGGATGAGGTTAAGTTTATGACGGTGGTGGGATGGTAGTCAATTGATCGACTTAACCCATTATGTCCAAGATGTTCTTGTTCGCTGCTGCTTCAGGTCAATGAAGTTGAATAAGCCGATAGACACACACACACACACACACACACATACACACACATACACACACATACACACTCAAGCCCAGCCAGGACATTTGTGAACAGCTCGTGTGCAAGGAAGGACAACAACTAATTGGTAAAGTAGCTTACGAAAATTGCAAATTATTCGCTCAGAGCCAACAATGACAATTTGGTCAAGGGGTCACTTAACCGCACTTAACGATAAGCCTTGCCATATCTGCCACCAAAAGGTTCAACGTAGTTCAATTGGTTCATCGCCAAAACCCATTAAATTAACATACCTGCAAACGAAATAGAACAGAACATAAATATATACAGTTAGTCAACATATCAAAGACAAGATCTCTATATCTATATATATATTTTATTACATATACGTATATCTATTCTTGAACTTTAGCCAAATGTGTCGAGGAAATGCGACAAAGGCAAAAGAAATTGAGAGAAAAATAGAATCATGTTTATGTGAATGCCAAAAGCAATAAAATAAGCAACTCTTTTGCCGCATTTTAGGCTCACCAAAATCAAGTGCCAACTCCCAAAAAAAAAAGTAGAAGAAAACGCCAAACCGAAAAAGTCCTTTATCCGTTTCGAAAAAATTGCATAAATTATTCGACCCAAAAGGGGGAGGGGGCAAAAAACATGCATACAATAAATTTTTCCACTGCATTTACTTGGCCAGCCAAGTAATAATAAAAGGCCATAAAAATCACACTACAAAAGCAAGTGGAAAGGAAAAAAGAACACGGAATATGCCAATGGATCCATAGGAAATGTTCCCAAAAGTAATCAAATCGAAGTTTGATTCCTCTCATCCAAATGTACTTCACATACTTCGTGTATAGGCCAACTTCTTGTTTATTTTGACAAAAAATTCTCATTAAATCTTTTTTCAAGCTTAGCAATTCGGTTTGCTGGTGCCATTTGATTTAGAAAGCTAAAGCACTACTGACTATGACAAGTGGAAAACGATAAGATTTTTTTCTTTTTCCCCATTTTTGCAATTTTTTACCATTATGACAAGTGAAGTGACCGAAAAGGACAAAGCCAAAAGGAAAGAAAGAAAAAAAATTAAACGGAAAACTGGAATAAAATGCGAAGAAGACAAGAAAAAGAAAAAGAAAACAAAGAAAACGCTGCAACTGCAATCGTCATTTTGTTGGCAATGACTTCCTTTTGCTTTCTTCTTACAGTTCAATTGCTCTGCAACTTGATGTCCTTACAATCACACAATAGACACAGAGTGGAAGCACGAAAGACACCAACCAAAAAAGAAAAGGAAAATTGAAAAAGGAAAAAGCAGCCTTGTCCAAATATTTCGAGTGGTTCTTTTTAATCAAAGAGAGAAGCATACGAAAAAGAAAAAACACACACAACATATAATATTGACAGGGCAGGCGGCAGGACAGGACAGGACAGGACAGAAGAAGGACGCAGTGAGAGAGAGGAGGGAGGACAAAATGGACAAGAAATATTTTCCAATTGCTCAATAAATATACTTGTCAAGCTAGTTCTTATTTATAGTTTTTATGGATTCATTTCAGTGTTTTTTGTTTGCGTTTTGTTGTTATTTTGATTTTTGTCGATATATATGCTACTGGGTAGTAAAAAATATAAATTTTATTATCTCAAATTTTTGCACTCATCAATTTCTCCCCTTTTTTTTTTTGCTCTCCATTTATTTATACATATATAATATTTTGACCTCCCCTCCCTCCTTCCCACTACAGTTGTATGTTCCCTTTGAAGAAAGAGGGGGCATGTTGGTATGTAGATGGGTAGGGGGAATAGAGGAGAGTTTCCTATGTATGCATGTATGTGTGCTGTGTGGCATCCATCAATTTTTATGACACCCCAGCGAAATATTGGCGCAAAATTTGTGTTTGTGTGTGTGTGAGTGTGTGCACCATCATCCAGAAACCAAAACATTCCAATTTTGAATGCACACTGAGGAATATCTAAAATCCATACTTTCTCTCCCTATCTCTACTCTCGCTCACCCTTTCTCTCCTTTACTCATTCTCCAACTGTTATCAGTTACAAAATTGCAATATATTTTGTCTGCTGCTCCACATTGTTAGCACCAATTTTATGGCTTTTGCATTGTGTGTGTTATTGATGCTCCAGTTAATTTTTATTGTTCAATGCACACACTCACACTCACACACACACACACTAATACTAACACACGAAAAGTACCAAAGAAAAATACTCAAAACAACAGCAACAAAAATGGTGGCCCATTGTGTTATGGTTATTGGTTAGATTGCAGTTGCAATTTAAATTGTTGAGGTGTGCGTGTGTGTGTGTGTGTGTGTGTGTATGTGTGTGGGGAGGGGGGAAATGAGGAATATTTAGCATTTTATCTCTTTCAAACAACCCAAACCCAACCAACTCTGCAATACCCGACCCTGCAAATTATCCATCACTTATCCCATTTCATCTCTCAACACTCTAACGAAACATTTACTCTAATGAAATTATTTAACTTGAATGCAACTTTGGTTAGTTGATGAAGCTTGCTCTATCTATCTCTCTCTCTGTATGGCTGGCTGGCTAAAAGATTGAGATTGAGACGGAGCAGTTGGCAGCATCATCTGCCTCGGATGCCAAATTCAATTAAAACATCAGTGCCGTTTCTGGCATGTTTGCAACACCAACAACTTGCAACAACTTAAACGCACATGCTAACTGATAATTAACTTGAAAATCGAGTTTTAGTTTGGGCCCCTTCAACCAGACGCGTTGCTCAATTCGGTAGTCAAGTTAATTTAAACAAAACTTTGCAATCATTTTCATTAAAACAAATTTTCAGCCACCCATCATACAAACATGTATGATAAACTGGCAACCTAATATTTAATATAGCCATTAGATGTAATCAAGCGACTTTAACTCAAACAAGGAAACAATTTCAGTAAAAAAGTGATAAAGTGTTCTTATGAAGGCTTCATCATATTGGGTCAAGGTGGAAATATCAGTTCGCCGCCTTGAGAGCTCTTTTGCAATTATTGATTATGGACTGAGAGTTGGGAGTGTTTAAATATAAAAAATATTCATCGTGGGAATTGTATGATCATTCGGCAGATAAGTAAAAAGCCTTACCCAGTATTGGTTTTAAAGACTTCGTACTACAAACCTCGAGCTAAAATGCATATACCCTTCATTTTAGAGTATCAAAGTATCAAACTAAAAACTAATGAAGCGTCAAGCCATTTTTCTTTTCAACCTTTTTTTGTTTTTTCTTTCGTTTTTTGCTTTTCTTTGGTTTCTTTGTTTTTCTCACCAAATTCAATTTGCGTTTCGGATTTTGGGTTTTCGTTTGTCCCCACCTTCTTGTACTCCTCCTCCTACTCCCCTTCTCATTTCGTTATCTATTGATCTTGGCACGCCCAGAGTGGTTTCAGTTCGATTCTTGAGGGCATTTAATGCTTCACCGCGTCTTATAACCCGTTGGATTTTTTATTTTTTTTCGTTGATTTTACGTTGAATTTTTTTTGGTTTTTTTTTTCTTCTGTTTGTTCGTTTTGTTTCATTAAGACAGCAATTAATTGTCATTTGTCAGCCTTTGTTACGTAAAGCACACAAAATTCATTCATAATTTTCTTCTTCTACGAAATTTATGCAAATTTCTAGTTTTCAAACAGTTCAAGCAGCGAAAAATGGGCAGCCAAATATGATGATGATGATGATGGTGATGAGGCAGAGGAAGGGGAAGGGGACAGAGGTGGGCCGAGGAAGAACCGAACTGCTCTAAAGTTGGCTTCAATTTAGAAAATTTATGCCAAAAATTTTTGCTGCCAGCAAATGAAATGAAAATCGAACTAATGTAAAATTTAGAGCACAAATCGTTGGAGTAGTGAGAGAGGGAGAGGGCAGTAAGAGGGGAGCAGAGGAAAAGTCACTCGTTGCACAGCTGCAAAAATTTTTGGTTCGTTATTGTTGCCTGAGCTTGCAACAGCTGCTGCACACACACACACACACACTCACACTCTGATAAAAAATGTTGCATAAAACTTGGCGCCACACACAAAATTTCGTAGAGGGTAGATGACACGCCCCCCATTTTTGGCACAAGTGTGAGTGTGTGTGTGTGTGTGTGTGTGTGCAGCAGCTTTTGTTGGCATAAAATTTTGCGTATAATTAGAAAATTGTGGCAGCTTCTTGCAGCTGTCGCATCTGCTGCTGCTGCTGCTTCGTCTCCTTTTGCTGGAAATGTATGTCAGATAGACATAAGTGTGAAAGAAAGAGCAACGGAAAGTAGGTGGGATGGTGTGGGGTGGGCAGAAGCAGAGAAAACCAGAACAAGAGAGTGGGAGAGAGAAAGAACATTGTCTGGCACATCAATTAGTGCCGCATAAAGCCACAGAAGAGGCAGCAGCAGAAGCAGCATTCTTTCTCCAAAAATGTTGCCTCTTTTGCCTGTAATTCCTAGTGTAAAACTACATTTACCACATATGTATATAAGTACGTGTGTGTGAGTGTGTGTGCTTCTGTGTGAGTATCATCTTTCTCGAGATCTTTTGACATGCAACATTTGTAATTAAAAAATTGTTTTGTCTGTAAAGCAAAACTTGGCCAAAAGAGCCACAAAAATGCCTTTTGTAAACACGTAGAAGGGGAGGTAAAGGGGAAGGCAAAACCAGGTATTAGCATGGAAAATGTTAACATCTTTTTGAAATTTACATTCCTTAAAATTCACAGAGAAATTCACATTTCAACAAAATTATTTAACTGCTGTCACTTGCCATGCTAATCAATTAATTAAAATGGGTGAAAACTTTCCATGGTTTTTCTTTCTATTTGTTTTATTTTTTTCCCCGTTTCCTGTCTTTTTTTCTGTTTTTTTCTGTTTTTTTTTTTTAGTTTCCACAGAAACTTTGAAGCAACAATTAAATGGCTTTATTGAAAAAAACGATGAGAACTTTATCACCAGGACCCAGAGCCGAAGCCAGCAACAGAGCCAGAGTCAGAGCCAAAGTCCGAGCCGAATACTAACCAATCCCAATCCCAATCCCAAAACTGCTCCGGACGACCGTGCGGTGCAAATTTATGCAACAAAACTTTAAATTGATTTTGCTTTTTCTTTTTCCTTCTCCTTTTTTTTTTTAGCACAGAGATAGAAATTGCTGTGATAGAGTGTAGGAGGAACAGCAAAAAGCTTACCCAGACATTTTTGTGCTTCCTCTACCTTTTTTTTTTTTTTTTTGTTCTAAAGGTTTTTTTTGTTTAATCCAAATGTGACTTTTGCTTTGGTGTTGCGATATGTAAATGAAGAGGAGGCAACTTTTTGGTTATATTGAAAGTCAAAAACTAGAATCAGAAAATAGAAAACAAAAAAAAAATGGCATAGAAGAAAAAGCACCGAAAAATTTCAATAGCAATCCATGATTAATGTCCAAACTGGACCCGACAAACTGAACTTGCTCCTTTTGGGCACAGCCAGTTCCAAGTGGCATTTCGACTACTGCTAATGGCCAAGCTCTGCTTCTAATCGTTTCAAAGTTTTCATCTTCTGTTTGTGTATGTGCAAAACGTGCAAAATGACTGCAAAAATTGAAAAATTCCATCGCCTCCGCCTCCGCCCACAGCACAAACTCATGAAGTGTATGAGTAAGTTTTTAAGCCACATAGCAGCACCCAAATTAAGGGCATTAACAAAAAAGTTCGTACACCTCTCCCACAAATACCCAGACACACACACACACACACACACACACACACTCTCCCCCCACTCCACCTCCTGTCCCACACTGCTCTTTAAAAGCCACATGGAGAAAATTGAATGCAACTGTAAAAACAATCTTTCAGCTACAAACACACACACACACAAATACATAGACAAGCTGTTAAAATAACAATTGTGAATAAGAAGTTTGTGTGTTTCCTAACGATCAATTCTCTAGAGAGAAATAGATTGAGAAAATGAGACAACGAGGGAGTGGAGAGATGGAGGAGGGAGGGGTGGATCCTCTGTAAGAATGTCATTTCCATTTTGTTGATCTTTGAACAATTTTTGTGCGTGTTTAATGACATGTTTTGTTTTTTATGTCATGTCTCTCTTTTCTTTTCATTTCGTTTCGTTCTTTGTTCTCTTGTTTTTGTGTCTTCTATGTTTTAACAATTGTTTTCCCATTTGGTACATTTGAAGTTTTGGGGGGGGTTGGCGGGTTTCGGGGTAAATTTATGTTGATGCTGTTAAACATTAAGTGTCATTAATGCAAATAAATTTGTCTCTTGTCTCTTGTGGGGCCAGCATTAGGTGAAAGTATGTGGCAAAGCCAAAATAAAACGTGGGAAGAGATTAAAAATGCATTACGAGAAAAAGAACTTTAACTGTAAGTTAAAAAACCAGAGAAGAATTTCATTTACTTGATTTAAATTAAAGGTTTTGTACTCCATGAATCGAATCCTTTATTTATTCCTTTCCAGTTCCCCCAACCCATACATCCTTGGTGGAAGGGGGTAAAAACAGCTTTCGCTGTTGTCATTACTAATTAAATTAAATACACACTCTCTGACCAATACACGCAACAATTTTGTTCATATGGCTAATATCTAATCGATGGAATCGGTTAAATAACGCCCTCCATTTATGTGGACACAATCGAAGTGAATAAAAAATGTATGATAGAAAAACACGGAACACGGAACACGTAGCGAGCACAAAGAGGGAAGGCGAAAGGCTAGAAAGGAGACTAGCGGTTAAAACAATGGCCAAATGATATGGGAAATTTAAAACCCAAACACCCACTCATACACACACACACACACACACACACACACACACACACTCATACACACGTGGCGCGGCAAGTTTTCACATTAAACCGCAAATAGCCGTAGAGCCAAAGACGAAGACGACTTGGGTTTTATCTTGATTGACAGCTTGACCGATTTCCACATAGCGGCAGGGAGCAGGCAGCAGGCAGCAGGCAATGTCTACCTCGCTCGATTCCTTGCGGGAACGTTCAATGATGTGTGCAACCGACAACACGGACAAGGTATTCAATTACCACCAACTCACACATACACGGTTACATACCAAAATTGCTCCACACGCATGAATAGAAGGAACCAGGGAACTATGCCATATCTTCTGGCTAGTTATGCCAGGCCCTAACGGCTGCCATAACTACACACACACACACACATACATATACATAGGTATTGCAACTAATTACACACCCATACCGAGTCGCCGCCTTGCCACAAATATCCATTGCTCGCTTAGTTAGGCATAAATAATTTCGTCTCAGACGCGACGACATGTAGACTTCCCCAGATAGACATCGGGCGGCTTGACCATATCATATTACTCAGGGTTTATTAATATGCCATTATTGCAAAGGCAAACACACACACACACACACACACAGAGATATCGCGCTTTGCCTTTGTGTATGTTCACTCTATGCTTTTGTAATTTCCATTGACAAGCGACGAGTCGCGGCATTTAACGCATTGTTAACGGATCCGATTCCCAGATTGGATTCAGTCAGGACTCCATAGACCGAGATAGAGATAGAGAGAGAGAGAGGGGGATAGGTAGTGGAGGTACAACGAAAACAAAAAAAAGGTAGAAATCACATATTTGGTTTCATTTTGTTTTCTTTAACATTTTGACTATTTGTTGCGTCATCATTGAAACTTTCCACTATTAGTTAATAACATTAAAGAAACAATTTCCATTACATTGAGAAATTAAAGATAATGTGATTCAAAACATTCTCTAAAATAATAAACAAACAAAATTTAATTCGATCTTGAATTCAGTCAAATAAATTGAAATGTTTTGTAATTGCTTATCAATTCATTTGTATAATTTTCACTTTCAGTTGAAATAGATCAGATCCACATTCAGCCGATTGATAGGAGAGTCAATTGAAGAAAATTCAATTAAAAATTATATGGAAACGTCAATTGAATTGAATAATTTATCAATTACTGAAAGCCTTTTCATAACATTGACAATATTTTTGGATTAAATGGAACTCTCACTTCCTCTCTCTCTATCACATTGTCACTAAATCTCCTCCTCCTCTTCAACTCTCAATCAGTTAATCAGATCTTTAGCTATTGTTTGCATGTCGCTTTTCATTAAGACACCAGCCGAAGACCCCCGCCACAACTACTACCAAACTACTACCAATTCACAATGACAAAACGAAAGGTCCAAAGCACACACACACACACACACACATACAAGAGGGGACGGCCAAAACAATGTTAGACATAACCCCTCACAGCTCATGGTTGGTATTATCTCCCGACTCGTTCTCTGGGCGGTTAGTTTCCTTCAGTCAACACCCACAACACAACACACAATGTGTCCACATGATGGTTGCATGTGATAAAAATTGGAACACTTCCCTACACAGACACACACACTCTCTCTCTCTCTCTCTCTCTGTCTCTTTTTATAGAGGTGTGTGTGTGTACGCGACGATATTTAATCGGTGTACTAGGCTAAGCAGCATAGACACAGACACACACACTTTGGCACGCTCCGTTGAGTTTCACTTAACTCTTGACCCCACGCAATAAACCATTTTACTACTTTACGGCTAATAAAAAACAACCAAGCTCAAACAATGCTAACAACAACAACAACACAGAAGAGTTGTAGTAGGTAACCAAATAAATAAATATAGTAAATAAAATAAAGTAAACCCGCTGTGCATCATCATAGTTGACGAACTGTCTTCGCTCATTCCTTGGTCGGGGGCGTCTTTCCTAAAGTTTGCCCTCCCTTCTCACTCAGTCTCCCTGCTGCTCCATGCCCTTCCTCGTACCCCTTCTGCTTTACCTCTATCGTTCAGAGTGGTTTTATGTAACCTATAATTTTCGTAAGTAACCGGAAAAACGTTTTACGTTCATTGGCTTCCGTTCCGTTCCGTTCTGTGTTCAGTGTATCTTTTCCAGACAGAGATAGAGATAGAATGAGTTGACCCACCTAGTTATTTTACCTGTTCCTAAGTGAGGGTTCTTCTCATTTTGGCTCACAAATTTCATTTTATTGTTTTGCGTCTTGGCTGGCTTGGCTTATTTGTCTCAGTTTTGTTCTTTGGGTTTGCTTATCAGCGCGGTTTGCATTTGCGCGCCCTTCTTAAGTTGGTCAAGCATGAAATTACTTACGACTTGGTAACATTTTTAAAACCTCATAAATTTTCAATGTCCAATACTCACTCTCACAAGGTTAGGTTACGTAGAATTGTCTTCAAATTATTGAGGAATAAATAAAAGACACATGGAAATCGAATAGATAATAATTATCCCCTCATGAGTTTCCCAAGAGAAATCTACTACTTGGAAAGTTTCTTACAAACTATGAACTAAATAAAAATAGGGTTAAATCTCATCTATATATAATGTATAACATAATTGCATTTTGTCTTTATGAATTTCTAGAAAAACATTTATCAGTTGAATAGATAGATATTTAATTTTTTATTATGGTAGATTGAAATCGTTCATCCACCTACATGCCACATGCAACATGCCCACCTAGGCAACACTTAACCCATAATCATCATCATTGTAACCTCTACTAGCAAGTGGCCACACCTCCCTCCCCCCGCCTAACCATTCCTCATGTACTTCCTTCTATTTCTTTGCATTTTTGTATTTGTTATTTCTTTAAGCGCCCACATTTTAGAGGACTTAATTGACGGCCTGGCATAACCAATTATTAAACAAAAAGACCAACTGAAAGAGAAGGAGAATACAATTTGGATTTTTTTTTTTTGTTTAACAAAGTCCAAAAATAAAAATAAAATAAAAAAACTACTGTCTATTTGTGCCGTGTCACGCTTTGGCATGCCGCCGTAATATTTCATATATGTATATGTACATATGTGCCGAGAGAGGCGAGCTTCAGGTTGGTTTTGCCTTCGTGGTATTCAGTCTTCTTTCATGGCTATTCATTATTTAACATGCGGTTAAGTGAGTGAGTGTGTGTGTGTGAGTGTGTGTGAATGCGTGTGTAAATCTTGTAAATCTCGTTGCTTTTCAGCACTATATATAAAGAGTCCTGGAGTCGTTTCGTCGTCTGCCTTCGGTTTGTTCTGTCTCCTCCTAGCCTCTTCTTTTTGCCTGGTCATGGCTTTTAAAAGTATTTTTCCCTTTTGCTTCTTAAACGAATTTAAATGCGTTTCATGACATGTTGAAAATTGCATGTTTTAGGTTTTAGTTTTCTCGTCTTTCGTTCTCCTCTCCTCTCGTCTCTTTTTTTTTTTGGGTTTTATTTTTAGTTTCCTTTATTAAGTAGGTTTTCTGTCATCACCGCCCACTTTTTGTTGTTGTTGATTAACCCTCATTATGTGGAACAATTCTTGTTTGTATTACGCGCTAAGCTTTCTTGTTCGAGCTTATTATAATGTTTGGTTTCTTTCTTGTATGTTTGGAGAGAGGCAGCCCCCTCCACCTTGTCAGGCAGGAAATTTTAATTATAGATTTTTATTACAAGAAAACTATAAATTAACATTTGTTCCCAACCTCCCCATGCAACTTTTATATATTTCTATAATTATTGGCTGTAAAACAAACTTCCTAATAAGCAGAGACAATGTTCGGGAAAGGGTATTTATATGTCGATCAATTATTAGCAGCTGATATGAACTAGTTTCTGTATCAGCAACAAATTGTTGATCTTTGCTTGTAAATAAATCAAAAATAAAGATTAAATTGAAGTTTGTTGGTTGTTTTTTCTTTTTTTCGCGTACAACAATTTCGTAATATGAGTCAAGCTTAAAGTGTTCTCTGATAAGTGGCACTCTGAGAGGTTGAGAGGAGAGTTCATAATACATATGATGAATTTGATAAGGAGATGAAACATTGACTGGGTGACGAAAGGAAATGAGTCAATGGAAAAAGTGCACTCTGTTCTTGTTGTTGCTGTTGTTGTTTGCCCGTTTGTTCGTGGTCGAAACTAACTAATTAAACCGCAAATAAAATATGTTGGGCAAGCAATTTGAGGAAAAGCTTTATCCACAAATAAAACCAAAACAGCTGTTTACACACACACACACACACACACACAAAAGGGAGATGGATGTGTGCGAGGGAGGAAAATCAATTTCTGTAAACGCGCACGTTTTTCTCGCTTTCCATTCCATGTTTGCTCTTGGCTCGCAATGCTAAATAAATTTGTTGCCACAAATATAAATGCCACACGTTTATTTATTCTCGTTGCTGTTGCTTTTGCTTGGTTGTTGTTGTTTTTACTTTTCTCTTCACCTGGATTGAAGGGTGAACTTTGCCCTGGTATGCCCTGATTCTCTACCAGCTTTGGCTCCGGCTTCAGCTCTGACTCTGCTCCTTCAATTGACCTTCAAAGCGGATGCGGAGCATGTCAGCGGCTCTTTCTATTTTTATTTCCCCGTTGTTTTTTTGTTTTTTTTTGGCAAAAATAAAAATGTTTTCACCTCTTCTGTTTGTTTTCAATGCATTTTAAAGTTTTTAGCAAGGACTCAATTGACAAATGCTTGTGTGGCAAAAGTTGGGGCCTTCAGTATGTCTATGTCTGTGTGTGTGTGTGTGTGTGTGTGTGTGTGTGTGTGTGTCTTAGCGCTAGCTTACCCCTTCAAATAATATATTATTCCATAGATTGAATAAAGTGTTAACATACCTGAAAATAGAGGAAAATAAAAGAAAATTTCGTTAATATAAAAGATTTTTCAATGTCAACTAATTAGAAATTAGATATCAAACAACCATTTTTAGAGTCTTAATTTCATTTAATCTACATTTTAGGAATTGGTGACCCCGACGTTGTAAAGATTTACAGATTATTAAGCCAAATTTGGGTTTAAAACTTTAGAAGACATGAGGAATTTAAAACCATTCTCTTAAGACTTTCTTTTTGTGTCGTTTTGATGACATCTTCTCACATTTCCCTACACTTGGCACTTAAAAGATACTTTTACAATTCACATACATAACATAAAACCGAGGACAGAGAGAAGTTCAACAAACAACTTCAACTCTATCAGTCATCTTTTGTCTCTCTACTGCTCCCCAATCACCACTCAGCAGTCAGCACTCACCACTCACCACTCGCCACTCTCTTATTCTCTCCAACTCTCTTTCATTCATTTTTTTGCCACTCAATTACTCAGCTTTGTTGATGTAATCGATACTTTGAGTTCGAGTTTCGAGTTTAGAGGAGTTTGTCGCCTACAACAACAACAACAACAACAAGAGCTAAAAATAAAGATATCTATGTAGTATATACTTTTAACTGAGACTTAAGTAGGTGAAGTACAAACAAGAAATGCAGGAAGTCAATGCACTTGTCCCTCTTTCTTCCTTCCTCTATGCCGCCCACAATTCCAAAATGTCTATATAGTACATACATATATAATATGTGTATATATTTGTGTAATTAAATATTTTTTGTTCTCTTCAGTAGCAGCAGCTGCCTTCGTTCATTCATTCATTTCATTGCGTTTTATCGTCAGGGCTTCCGTTTTGTGAGTTGATTAAAACTTGAATTGTATTTGTATATGGTATCATCTGTTGACGAGTGTTTACTGTTTATGGATACGGTTGGCATTTGTTATATTGGATATACATATGTATAAATGACTTTCTAAGTCCCACCCCTCCCCTCCCCCATCCCCTTCCTTAGCAGCTGAAGTTCATTTCAATTTGCCTCTAAAAATTTGCATTGTTCTTAAACTGATGTAGATTACGCAGAATTCAACTGCTACGCAAATCCATTGGAGGGCACTCGAAGTCAACTCCGGCAAGCAACTCTTGGCGCACTCGGCCAGCAGTTTATGCGACTCTTCTTATGATTATTTTTGCATTTCTGATGCGTTTCTTTGGAATAGTCCATGATTTTACTTTTGAGATAGAGCACACCAAAATACTATATACATGTACTATATATATATATATTTTATTTATAGAGTATTATTTTTTCTCCCTCTCCTTATCTGATGGCATTTCTCCCACTTGTCTCTCTGTGTTGTTTGTCTGTCTGGCTTTTACGATGGGCACTTTGTTGGCATGTTAATGAGCCTAATATTGAAATTAATATAAATTTTTATGTACGTAATTTGAGCAAAAGAAAAACTGCAGTAAAACCACACACACAGAGTCGACAGACATCCAGCTGTTGGTTCATTCTGTGAAACAAGGCAAGGAGATGAGCTTCTGCTGCTCTCTTTTGAATTGGGTCAAAGTATAAAGTGCCCATAAACTCCAATGCAAGGCACTGGAGTTGAGTTGAATTGATGCTGGGTGAGAAGATGCCTCCCCAATATTGCCACTAATTGATATTTGATGTAATTCTCCAGCTTCACCCCCCAGAAAAGTTTGATACTGAAAAATGTTTTCCATTTAATGGATATCGCGGGTCTTTGCTATAAATAAAGATAACCAAAATGAACGACAGATTTAAATCGTTTGCTACATGCTACATCAAAATAATATGCCTCCTAAACTAAATAGATGTAAATCTTTCATTTCAAATTAGCAAATTTATGTTCAAGATATTTAATATATGTTTTACTTTCTTTTATTAATTTCTGTTCTGTTGTCCATTTCATAACTTCATTTACGATGCACAATTTTTACCCTCTGCCTTCGTCTATTTAATGGTGGTGGATGCGCTTTCAGTTTTCTTTTCATGTCTTATGTCATTCTAAAATATTTTCCGCGTTTTATGTCAATTTATATTAGAAAAGCAACAACAACAACAACAACGACAACGACTAAAACAAATGACATATACACCAAGAGAGCAAAACATAAAATGCTGAAACTTATGAAAAGTAGTGGCAAATGGTAAAGTGAGTTTTTATGCATGTTGTGTTCCTCCCACCCCCTTCACCGCCTAGTCAGAGAAACTAATATAATTTTTATGTCTTTGTCAATAAAAAGAAGAAAAGAATAAAAAGAACTTAAACTGAAGTAACTGATAAATATATATATATAGTAGGATAGATTTATCTGCACACTCATGAGTTCAAACCAAAAATATGGGTCATCATTATGTATTTCAATTTTCCTTTGAACTTAATGTCTTGCGTCTCAGTCTCAGTCTCTCGCTCTCTCTCTCTCAGTCTCTAGTCTGACTGAGATTGACCCAGGGCATTAATTAAGCATCACACAACATTACTGAAACAAACTAATTCATCTAAAACTGTCATCATCGTTTCGAGCAACTGTCAGGCATTAGACACTCGACATTGACGACCAGAGTGAGAGAGAGAGAGAGAGAGATAGAGAGAGAGAGGGCAGCAAACGAAACGAAACGAAAAACTTAACACATTATCCAACTTAGGGAAAAAGTCAGTTTTAATTATGCCTATGCCCAGAGAGAAACGACGATCCAAAGAGCTAGAAACTAAATATTAATGAGCCGAACCACGCACAACCCTTATCAGAGATGAATGGATCTAGGGGATGATGATGATGATGTTGTACACATATACATATATTAAAAGTCAATAACTACCAAATGCATCATTCATTTAATTCAAAATTCTATTCAACCTGGTGAGGGTGACGAGAGGGGGATTGTACTAAGTACGAGAACGAGTGTCTAAGTTGATGGGTTAATCAATCAATTTTTACTGTTTCATTTCGTTTAGTTTAGTTTCCATTTGTCTGTTCTGGTCTGGTCTGGTCTGGTCTTTGGACAGTGGCAATTGGTTTGCCACTTTTCGGGGCAAATACATCATGCAGGAATTGTGCAATTGTATTTAAAGTTTCCTTACGATGATGAATGGGGACACAAAACATTTGACAGCTCTCTAATTCAAATCTTGTGTATGCAAAAAAAGAAAACAACACCCAAAATAGACCCTGTGTGAGAGAGAGAGAGGGAAAGACACTCGTTTCCCCTAATGAACTACATATGTATGTATCATCCATCTAGGAGAGCGAGAGTAGTCTTCATGTTGGGTGGGGGGTGGCCAGCAGATGGGAAAATTACAAAATCATGTCTACGCTTTAACTTAGACAAGGCAATCGCTCCATCAAATGACATTTGCTTAGTTAATGGCAACGACTAGATGATATCCTCACACGATTGAAGGTTCCTTATGAAATTGGGGAGCTTAGAATTAGTAAGTTTGGCGTTATGACTAACTTTCAGTTAGTGGCATTTATATTAGACTTTATTTTACAATCGAAAAAAAACTGTGGTTTCTAAACGCATGACCATCATTGTATATAACTCTTTATCCCATTTACATACTGGGTATAAAAATAGACTGCACGGAAATGTCTGTGACTTAGTTAGTTCTCAGCATGCGGAAACGCTACTTGACTTTGGTGTTGGGGGCGGCCAAAGAATCTCTACCCCTCTCTCTCTACCCCACTCTCCACTCAATCCTCTGTATACTCTATGAAACGCGGAAGTTTGCATTTCTATTGTTTTATAACAAAAATGCATGTGGCACATATTCGTATATATTTTTCTACTCCTTTTTCAAAAACAATGGGGAAAAAACCAGCACTTCTCTGGCGGTTAATAGGTAAGCCACAAGGCTTTAAGTAATTTGTTGCTTAAATAAAGCCAAGATATGCATATTTCGTTAGCCAACTAACTTTTATACATACACATACACATTTACTTAGATGTATATATTCAAATGTATTTTTGGTCTTGTTGACCCCGAAATGTCAAATGTTGAATTTTGATGATGATCTTTTGACATTTGATTTGACATAATAATTTCTATTAATCAAATAATAATTAGCATGTTCGTTTTGTTGCCAGTATTTCACATACGATGTCATCGAATTGGTTTTAAAAAGCCTCAAGAGTCATGACGAAGACAATGTTCATCGTTTTAATTCCTTTTAATTATTAAAAGGTGTTGTTGTATATATATGTTGTATATATATGTTGTTTTTAAGTAAGACAACGGATGCAAAGGATTGCCAATGCGAATGCGGATGCGGCGTATAGCAAAGCCTGGCAGAAAGTCAACGACCGTGTTGAAAAGTAACCACAAATAAATGGCAGCAAGAGCAACAATGAATGGGTTGGTTGGACCAGACAGCCGGGTTGGTTGGTAGGTCGGTCGGTCGGATGGTCCGTTGGTTGGTTGGTTGGTTAGCAGGATGAAAGCCTGCGGGGTCCATTCACCTACATTTCGCACGCCATTTTTTCCCCGGTTTCTTCCGTTGCATCGCCGCCCGGAACCAAACAAAATGGCGTCACTTGCACACAAAAGGACCAAGTAAAAGACGACAATGAGAAGACAACAAAAGTCAACGACTAAAACACTTAAGAGCACCAAAAGTGTCCAGTTGAGTTGCAGTTTCGTTCGTTTCGCATTTTATTTTTCTTGTGTTTTTTTGTTGTCGTCTGTTTCTTGGTTGGTTTATTTAAATATATATATTTTTTTTCTTTTGCAAACGGCTTATACGTAGAGCAGAGTGTGCTGAGAAGGGAGCGGGGAAGAGCCGTTGAGCTTGGGTGTAGATGAAAATGGGTGCAGTGGTCGGCGAGGCCAGCTGTTGTTTACAGTTACTTAAGACATAAAATATTTGTAGTCTTTTTCCTCTGTCAACGGCATTGCGGTGCGAGAGGAGGATGGAGGCAAAATTGGTAGGCAGCGGTAAATCAAGAATGCAAATCTCTCACTAAATAACAGAATTGTCGTCCAAAATGTACTCCACCTTCAACTACAACTTAAAGAAAAGCCTACAAATGGTGTTCACTTTTAGCTAAGATTCGAAAATATATCCATCTATCTGTAGTATACTTTTCTATCTTTGGCAAGGAGTCTGCCTGCTTTACAATCTGATTCGATCTATCAAAATGTAAGAGGTATCTCTTATGAAGTTTATAGACATTTCGCTGCCTCTTTGGCAGCAATTCAAACTCGAATATCAAACTCCACTCCAACTTCAGCAGCCCAACTCTTCAACTCTTGTGTCAGACTAAAACTACGACTTTCAACTTCTACTTCGACTACTACTCCTACTACTTTTGCTGCAACTTCTACTACTCTTTTTGCAACGTTTTGCGGCTTTTGCTTCTCCAAATTTTGTTGTTCTGTTTTGCTACTTTTTATTATTTACTAAGGGGTACAGCGATGCATATAAGTTGGAATGACGGAGAGGAGGCGAGAGAGGAGCACAACCCAAAAGCCGAAAGCTCCAAAAGCAGCCAACTCTTTAGCAATTTTGTAATTTAATTAAAAATATTTTTTGCAAGTGGTTGACGCTGTAAATACAACAAACTATCGTCCTGTAGGATATCAACCAACCAACCAACCACCCACCCACCAGGACTTGTGTGTGTGGGTGAAAGAATTTTAAAACTCCATTTTTTGGCTAGTGCCTTTGGGAAGGCAAACCCAAGGCAGCAGCAGTAATGGCAAGAGAAGAGTTTTTCGAGTGCTCCGCGTGTGTGTAAATATTTTTTTGCAATTAATTTTGAGCGGCTTATAATTTACTAATTTAGTAAAAAGTTTTTCTGCTCTTGCCGCAGCAATGTTTTTCCCACAAAAACAAAAAGAGAAACAGACAGAGATAGAGAGAAAGAGAGAGCGCGCGATAGGGAGACAGCCACAGCGAAATAGTGAAAGAGCAAGAAAAGCGGTAGTTGAAAGCTCTTTATATAAAAAAAAGTACGAAAAAATAAAAAAAAGGCGAAAACTTTTATGGACAAATGTGTAAAGTTCTTAGGGAATGTGGGAGAAAGTTTTCTTGGGTTTTCAGGATACGTAGAACGAGCGAGAACAGATGACGTCGGGGTCACCAATCACAAAAATTTAGTGCGAATTATAGAAAGAGAAGAAGAGCAAACCGAAAACGTTGAGTTTTAATTTAACAAATGTTGTAAAAACGGCTAAAAGAAATTTTCAGCTACCTTTTTGCTATTTATGCTATTTTACCACTTGGTGTTGGTTTTTTTTCTTCTTTTTTGGTTTTCGTAGGTTCCTTTTTTTTCTGCATTTCCGTTTGTTGGTTCACAAAACTAAAACTAATTTGCTTTTTGCTCATTTCTGTAGCGGTGGAACCTTTTTTTTCACAGTCATGTAAACACATGAGAGGCACAAACGCATACATACGCACCAGCCCACACACACACACACACATCTATAGACCACTTCAGTGCGGGTGTTTCATGCGTTGGTTTTGGTTTCCAAGCTTGACAGCATTTCAATAGAATTAACGCAAACACACACACACACATATATATACACACTCATACACTGAGAGCCAAAAAGGACCTCAAATGCCTGACTGACTGACTGCCAGACTCTGCCCGCCTGTCGAAAGAAAATTAAATAAAATTTTATGAAAGGTTTTTTCCAACATATACCGTTTGTTGGGTTGGCGCAAAAAATACAAAAAAATGGCTGGCAAAAAAAAAACTGCACATAAATAGTCAACAGAAGAAGGGGCGGGGGGGACTGTCGGTGGTGGGGCGGAGTGGGTGCTTTAAGATCGCCCTCAAGTGCGTCTATGTGTGTGTGTGTGTGTGTGTGTGTTGGTGCTTTCGTTTCGGCCCACTTGACAAATTTCTTACAGTTTTGTGAGCAACATTATTTCATACGCTTCCACAATTTTTGCACAGTTTTGCGCCCGATGAAAGCCAAAACAGTGATGTGTGTTTGTGTGTGTGTGTGTGTGTACACTCACTTACTATAAAACATTTCATAGCATCGCATCGCATCACATCAAGTGGTTTTAGTTAGGGATACCCTAATTAAGTCAAGCCTTAAAAAGGCACAAAACACCAATTTTGGTTTCAAAGAAAACCCAAGATAGTATATATACCAAGTAGTAAGCAATCAGACACCTTATCACCGGTGGTAACCATGAAGATAAACTCTCCTTAAAAGTAAGTTGAATTTTTAATACTCTTATTAGTTAATCATCAAGAAGAGAGAATAAAAACTTGTCTTGATAAACATTCGAAAACTTAACAAAATCAATGAATTTATAACAACAAAATATATTTCTATTGTTATAACTAATAAATATATGTATTTTTCATTTAGTTAGTGTATTAAGATTAAGCCCAATCGAGGCAAATATCATAAAAGGCTTTAAATAAATTGATGTCAAGAGAAGAAGCAGATGAAGAACAACCAACGTTGCCCAGACAGCCGACAATCTGAGACTACGACTGGGAACTGGTACCAAAAACAAGAGACAACATCGACCTACCGAAAGGAGAGTGAGAGAGAAGGAAGATATCCCAACGTGCTGGCCAAGTCAAGTCAGGGCCAATGACTGACTGACAATCACTTAAGTAGAAACCGATAAAAATCTTTAAAAAAAAAGGAAGATATATAGTAGAAGGAGGAGAACTCAACACAACTCGCACACAAAACTTGCAACTGGACAGCACAAAAGAGAGAGACACACAGAGAGTGAGAGAGAGAGAGAGAGAGAGAGAGAAGTAGGAAAAAAGAAAAGAAGAAGGTATTGAAAGAAGCAGCTACAAACAAGAAGAGAGCCAAAGTCATGAACACATTGGACATTTATGGATATTGAAGCTATATAGAGATAGATAGATAGACAGTCGGGCAGCAAAGGCATCAGGCAGACACAAAGCGTTAAGCAAACTGGTTTTTCATCTGTTTAGATGAAAATTGTGGGCTAGCAGCGGCGGCGTCAGCGTTCGGTCAAGAGTTCAATATTAATTTATTTATGCTTGAATTTCGTTTCTTTAATAATTAAATATATACATACATACATACATATGTATGTACAAACATACAAATAGTTGTAGATATATTTTATTTGACTGACCCCCATTGGGATTTGTAGGTAAGAAATGGCTAGCAATTTGTGTGGCACGAAATGACCAACAATTGTTGCTGCAAAAAGTATGCAACATGAGGGCAGGCAATGGAAAATAAAATCATGCTTGCTGAGAAAAATTGCAACCCACACACACACACTCACACATGGAGAGAGTGGAAAAGGGAAACATACTTTTTGCGCCACTTGCCATAGTTTTGCTTTCACCCATTCCCTGCCCCAAGTTCCATGTTCCATGCTCCATGCCCTACAACATAAAGCAGTCACAAAGGTACTTGAGGAATTTCTTTGGATGGTTAATCCTCCACCTTCCCTCCTCTTGGTCGTGTGAGAAATTGTATTGTTATATATATATATATATACGATATATGTCAGCTAGCAGGTTTATATTTATGCTAGCTACTATATTTTTAGTTTTTCTTCTTTAAGCTACAATGTTTCCCATTCTTTCGGTTTTCTTTCTTTGCGTGCTTTATCGTCTTTGACTTTCACAGAGCCCTTGGCTTGCGGGTTGGCGCGTGGGCGAGTGGGGCGTTTTTTCTTTTTTTGTAGTGCAGGTCCTTTGGCCTATAAATAACTGTGGAAAACTATTTGTAGTTGCTGTATTTAGGCTTATCTGGGTAGCATTCTCTTGAATTTATGGCCCCAACAACGACGACTTTATTATATATGGTGACCCCGATGTTCGGGCGAACACAAAATACGCATTGCATTTGCTATATATTTGTAAAATTAGATTTAACCAATACACATCATACACACACACACATGTGTGAAATTTAAAGTTAAATGTACATATTAAAAAATGGTGACCCCGATGTCAAACAACGATGTCATTTTCTGTTTATGTTTTCAATGAATTGCAAAGATTTATCAATTCCCAAATGAATTCGCTATCTTCGAAAGTGCCATTGGCATTCGCTCCGGCAAGTTGCAGCAGCTGTCGTCCATACCAATAAGAACAATCGCCTAACTAAGTAATGCAATCATATTAAAAAGGATTTCATATATATGTGTAGGAAAAAAACGAATAATATGGCAAAAGGCGGGGGGAGGAGGGAGGAACTACAGAGGGAGACTACGGAGCATGTAATCAATGTAACTACAACTTGTTTGACAGCTCTTAGCATAAATACTTGACAACACAAACCAAAAGGCCGAGCCTAGTGCTATGGCGGCATTGACAGGCAACAGGGCAACAGGCGGGTAGCAGCAGGGGGCAGAAGGAGAGGAGCGGCAGCACAAGGTGTATAAAGGGACAGGCGAACGACATAAAACAGCAGAGAGAAGACTCTCGGTTCCAGAATGTTTCTAGCTTGCTCGAAATCAATACGATGAAGGAGGAGTTGGCAGACATTTTTTACTTTGGCACATTTAACGAGTGTTTTGCGCACACTTGACAGAGAGACAGAGACAGAGAGAGCGAGAGAAAGAGTGAGATGCAGAAAAACCAAGATACAAATACAATTGTGACTGCGGAACATGATTATCATCATCAATATGACGATTATTGTGATTATGCTGTTGTTCTTGCCATCGTCATCCTCATCCTCATCCTCATCGTCATCATCTCTTTTTCTCTGCAGCTCTTAAAAGTTGATGGGCAACTTTGTATCTGTATTTTTTGTTTTTTTTCTGTTTTGTTTTTAGCCAAGTATCTCAAGTGTCTCCTTGTCTATGTCTAGGTCTAGGTCTATCCCTTTGATCTTTTGTCTTTAGCAATTACAATTATATTTTATTTGCTCGAGTTGACACAAGAGACTTAAGTTTTGCCATGGCTTTGTTTTCAAAATCAATTACCAATGTGGTCATAACACAAAGAGAGAGGAAGAGACACAAGGCGAGGCGAGAGACGAGGGCACTATGGGCATGACTTTGCTCCTATAATATTATGTCAATAATTTATTTAGGTTTTCTGTTTTTCTTCTTATTTTATTTTATTCTTCCTTTTTTTCGTGTGTCTCTCTCTGGTTTGGTCTGCGGGGCACGTACATGGCTTGGACACATGTTCTAGCAGGAATTCTACATTGGTAATGACATCAATTCCCCCGATGACGAGCCCTAAACTTAATGCATTTTGCAGATGTTTTAGCGCAATTTGTTCAACAAACTCCGCTCCAGTCGTCGTTTTTCTTTCTCTCTCTCCCTCTCAACATATCGACTTTTGTGTGCAGGGAGCAAAAGATGCATTTTATAGATTTTCTTTAGCCACTAATTAATTGGAAACGTTTAAAGTTTTAAACCAGAATTTCAAGAAGAAGAAATCTCAGACGAACATCATTTGTAATTCCTTGGGGCATTTAATCGCTTTCTAATATTATTACTCACATGAATTTAATATAATGATTACAGATTATTATTTTTTTCCCAAATTTTTACATACCTGCAAAGAAAGAAAGCGAGAGAAGAAAATAAACCGTTAGTTAGAAGGCATTAAATGAGGGGGAAAAAAAGAAAGAAAACCCTTAACAAGTTATCCAATCTGAAACCAATCACGAAACCATTACGCACACCCACTCCAGAGCTCCAGCTCCAACTCGAAGGCTCTGTCTCTGGGTCCAATTGCATGGCCCAGCCAGAGACTGAACAGACTTCAACAGCTGCCCAATTTGGTGAGCCAATTATTTTGCACAACAAACAACTTTTCGGTTATTTCGGTTATGTGCAGCAGCAGCAGCAGCAGCAAAGCAAAACTTGCATCAAATTGCACTGAACAGCACACACATTAAAACGCCATTAGAAGTGCCAAAGTGCCCGAGTTGGAGTCGGAGTTGGAGTCAACTTCATTACACGAAAAATCGCCCACGCCTTCAAAACATTCGATAGATAATACGCGTTAGAAAAAGTCACAGAGGCAAGGAGGCAGCAGGCAGATGGCAAATGGCAAATGGGTGGGTGGGTGGATTGGGGGTGGTGATAATACAAAGGAATAGAAATTGTGGTATATATGTATATGTATGTAGTCGAGGTTCAGTTCAGTTTCAGGTATAGGTAATAGGTAATAGGCGTTCGGCATTTGGCTCTAAGGCTCTGGCACGCAATTTTCGACCAACTTGGCTGGTAATGAGAGAGTTGTTTGGAGGTGCTTGGTACGCGCTGTCGCCAGGGCCAACTTGTACCTCCCTCCTCCTCACCCTCCCCACTCATCACTCACTCCACCTAAGGCCATTATATGGGTTTTCATTTTCATAGTTTTTTTTTTCTCTTTCCCCTCACCATTTTTTTCGCCTCTTTTGTTTCCTTCTTCAACACACACACACACACACTCGCGAATATGTTGTTGCTGTTGTTTTTCTTTTTGGTATCGGCAATTTGGCTATCGACAAACTACGCTGGCGATGGCAAAGGCAAAGGCAGAGGACCGCAAAAAGAAAAAAATATATAAATGAAATCCTTTGCACAAAAGCACGCACATATAGCGTCCTCTACCTTCCCTCACCCACCCCCACCAGTCGCCTCCTGTAGCTTTTGGTTCTTTCTCCTAGCAACACCCACTCGTCGCTCCTCAGAGGCAGCTCAGGCTCATTCTCAGTTGGCCTGGCTCGTTTATCTACCCAAGGCAAGTCCATAATGGGCCAAACACGCATACAATATAACTATATATGTATGTGTATATGTATAAACGACGTATGAGAAGTGGGCAAATTGTAGAGAAAAGCCATATGCATAAGGCTATCTCATGAAGAATATGGGAGACAAAGGCAATGGCTGTAGTTTGGAGGAGGATTGGGAGGAGGAGGGAAAAGGGGGAGAATAAAGATGGTTATGGGATATATTGGGGGTATGGGAGAACAGTCAATAAATTGTGCAAAAAAGTCATTATAGACGACAAGATGACGAAGAGAGAAATGCAGTGAAAAGATTTCAACTCTTGAACACAAAAAAAAAAAAAAAACCGAAAGAAAAGAAAACCCATCATGGCATAGGAAATCCTTGGAATTTTTGTTGCCAAATACAATGACTTCTAAATTTGGTAATAACCGCATAAAGAGGAAGAGACGGACTATTATCTACTTACAGCACTGAAACAAAATGCCAAGAAAGATTTCTTTCTGCAAATCATACAAATTCTATTGGGTAAATGGCTCGCTTTAAGGTCTCTCAGCCAAAGTAATTGTATTAAAACGACGACAATGGGCCAATTACGTTTAATGTGCTATTGAGATAACCTTACCGAAAAACAAAGCCAAGCCAAATGACGAGAAACTACACATGTAAGTGACTTGTCATTAAAATTGAAACTTTAGGTCATTTTATGGGGTCTACGCACAGCAAAAGCCGTGCATAGATAAACTCACTTTACTTACTTCGGGTCTAAACCTTTTCATAGGCACGTACCAAAGAAACAACAACAAAAACCCGAAAAAAAAACCAAAAGTTGAATGACATTAAAACGCAGGAAAAACCACAAAAAAAAAATCAAATTGACTTTTCCTCTTTCTCTCTGTACTCACATAAAAATTAAAATAAATATAGCACTTAAGGCACAAAAAAAAAAGAAGCCAAAGAAGGCAAAAAAAGCAACTAAAAAAAAAACAAAACTTAAAAGGCCATAAATGAAATGATTTGTGCGCTTTGGAAACTATTAACGTCTCCTTGAAGGCGTCACGTAGGTGGAAAAAATTCCAACAGAGATGACAGGCTAATGGGGTAAATTGCAGAGACAGATACAGAAAGAGAGCGACAGAGAGAGAGAGAGAGAGAGAGAGAGAGTGAGAGAGAAAGAGTGGCAAGAGATGGAATTTTAGCTAAAGAAAATTGTTCAAGCCGCTAGAGTTTTTCGTTGTTGTTGTTTATAATAAATTAAGTGAAATCTATTGCAATTTTTTTTGTGTTGTGCTTTCTTGTTACAGCTAATATGTGTGTATGTGCGAGTGTGTGTGTGTGTGTGTAAGCGTGGGCCGCAAAAGCCTAACGGAGAGCTGCAATCGATTACAATCTGTTTGCTTGTTAAATTACAAGACCCCAAGTACTAACCCGTTTCTGGAAGGAGTCGCAGCAGCAGCAGCAGCAGAAGGCAGCGGAAGGAGCTTCGGCTCTTTGTCAATTTTCCCCATTTTTGCCATTTGCTAGTTTTGGCCAAACAGCCAGCCGGCCAAAAGCCGACCAAAAGAGCTCACAGTAAAATCTCCTTCCATGCAGCTCTATAGAGAGGTTTGGCCGACTGTTTGGCTATGTGAGCAAGACCTGGTCCGTAATAAAAGCAAAGTGATGGAATGCCATAATACCCTGCCATTTGAATGAGTGGAAACTGTTAAATTGCCCCCAAAATGGATTCCAACAGTGTGTCATTTTATGGGCTAGCGCACTTTGGTGGGGAATTGGTAAGGAATTGAGCATTACCCATTTTCTTCCAGGGTATGCGCGGCCAATAAGCCTTGAGTTTCGTTGGATTTTCTTGGCTTCGCATTTTCTGTTTCTGTGTTTTTTTTTCTTTTAGCCTTTTTTTCGGGGAAAATTGCGTTTTGCGTTTCTTTCTTCTTTTTTTCGGTCAAAGTTTTGTTCTTGGCCCGTTGCTTTGGTTTGCTTTATGCTGCTGCTGCCTCCGCTACTTCCTTTGGATTTTGCTTTTTCAGTGTGTGTGTGTGTGTTTGCCTACAGTGCTTTTTTGATTACGCTGGGGTTAAGAACCCATGTGTTTGTGCTTTTGTCCAAGTGTGTGTGTGTGTGTGGGCAGTGTATTGTTAAGCCCACAAATGACTTTTTGGCAAAGCAACAGCAGCAGCATCAGCAGCCAGGGTTGGCATTATCGATTTAAGGCAAGTACCCAACTGTACCTCTCTCCCGCTCTCTCTCCCTCTTAGCATCAATTTCTTATGGTGACCCCAACGTATTGCATCATAAAAACGAAAGAAAAAAACACCAAGTAAACGTTTATGATTGCCTCGCCTTCATCAGCATCATAGTCTGGCCGTCCTCACACCATCACTTGAAGCTCATTAAAAGTCTGTAAGTTCGTTTTTGATAAAAAACAGAAACCCACGTAAGTGGCTCGATCTCTGGCCATTGCATGCATGGCCAGAGAGAGAGACAGAGAGTAGGAGAAGGAGGAGATCAGTCTTCAGCTAATGAAGTGTTATTTCATCGTTTTTCTCTCTCACTCTGTTACTCTCGTATATAAATTGCTTAATACCAAGCAAAACACCGCACCTCGAAAATGAAAATTGCAGGCGACGATGATGTTTGGCTTTGGGTTTTAAGCTAAGATGCACACGCAAAGCAAAAAAACAAAAAAAAAACGGCAACGGGAAAACATTGCTACACCTACGCAGTATTTGCAACTCGTCTGCTTTCCCTCTCTATCGTGTGTGTGTGTGTGTGTGTGAACAAATGGCAATTAAAGCCAAGAAGAGGCTGAATTTATCCCTAGCCTAAACTACACCCACACGTTAAGTGAAACGAAAGGAAAGGAAAGGAAGGAGTAGAAGTAAATGACAGAGGAGGATGCTGCTGCAAAAAGTGGTCAACATGACAACGTTGACATGCGACATTAAAAGCAAAAGACAAGGACAGAGCCCAGCGTCCAACCGCGACTCCACAAATACGCTTTCCACATCCTCCTCCTACCTAACCTCTCCTCCCCCCCCATCCTCTCGACTAAAACTAAACCGTTGTTGTTTGTCTTTGCCTGCGCGTCGTCTTTGAAGAGAAATGCCTGCCATACACGCAAAAAATCGCAGCGCATTAAAATCACAGCATGTGCGTGAGAGTGAAGGCAAAGAAGGAGGCAGCTAAGTTGGTGGGACCACGAAGAACGGGGAGGACGATGCTTGAGGATGGCTTGAGTTCCAGGTAGAGTTAAAGCATGTTATCAAATGACCAGCCACAAATTGCCAAGACATTTGTAAGAAGGCCGAAGAAGCCAGCAATGAAGCCAAATGCAAAAAGTCATCATCATCGTCGTCTTCGTCGTCTTCGTCGTCTTCGCATCGGGCAATTTGAATGAATAATTAATTTTCCCTCAATTAAAATCTTCAGGCAGACAGACAAAAAAGAGGCCAGGGTGAGAATTTATATATACATATCGTATATATCCTATGTACATAATACAGGGCAGTGTGTCAAAGATAAATTATATAGAAATTGTCAACGCATTCGAAATAGTTTTATTCTCACACTCTTGATTAGCATAAATTTAAATATTTAAATATTAAATATTTGTAATCAAAACGATCTCAAGAGGAGACCATAACAAAAAACAAGCTAGAAATGGTTATTTTTTCAAATTCTAAGTTGAAAACTTCTTTTTCTTCTTCTCTGCACTTTTACTTTATTCTGCATGGCCATTTTAATTAGTTGGTTTATTAAATTCGCATAAAATTAACAAATTATCGCCGCATATTAACAGCAATCCCTTCTAGTCGCCATAAGAGTATTAAATCGAATAGGGTTTACGAAAAAAAAACCCATCTTTTGGGCCTTGTGGGCTTTGATTTGAAACGCTTTCCATTGAAGGCTTCAGTCGTGGAAAGAGCTGAGATTAGCGGTGGCTTTGACGGCGGTGGCGACGGCGGTGGCGACGGCGGCGGCGGGTGAGACGCCTTGTCAGAGGCGAACTTCATCAACCTGACGACTCTTGACTGGGTCTGGACTGTCTCGCCGTCTGACTGATGCAACGCATATTGGTCGCCCCTTCCCTTACGCCCTTTTGCCACACATCTTGGTTAATTTTAAATTCAATGCACGCAACAGTCACCGCCGTCGTTTAGTTTAGATCTTCTTGGGTATTATATGTTGTTGTTGTTGTTTTTATGTTTTTTTTGCCTGCCTGACTGCCTGGTCTGGCTGTTTTTTTCTATGTCTTCTTTTAGTTATTCTTCCCATCAGTCTGTTTTTTTTGTTTTTATTCCTTTTTTTGTTATTTTTTTCTTCCTTTTTGCTCATAAATTCTCCAAAAACTATTTATGCTGCACATAGTTTATATTTCCTTTCTTGCCCCTCTATAGTCTTGTCTATTTTTGCACTAATTATGCAGAACCCAATCCCAAGTCCTAAGGGCTAATGTATGCGTGGGTGGGTGGACGACGTGAAGCCAACTTGAAGCTTGCTGCAGCTCTTGGAGAGCCGCCTCTTTGTCTCTCTCTCTCTCTCTGTTATAGCTGCTGGCCATAATTCATGCGGCGTCTGTTTTTTTGAAATTGAAAGAAAATAATTATGAGGCAGCGGAAATTGAATTTCTTATTACAGTCAGTTTCCCCCTTCCTTTCCACAAATAGCAAGGATGGGGCAGAGGAAAGACAAGAGAGAGAGAGAGAGAGAGAGAGAAAGGGAATGATAGTAAGGCGTAGGAGATTGAGAAAGGAAAAGACTGAGATATATATAACTTGAAGCTAAAGCTGGAGTTTGAGTTGGCTTTTGCAAATTAATTAAAATCCATAAAGTCGCCAGAGGAGGCTTCTTTACATGAGAACTAAAGAGAACCCAGCGGACGAACAGTGACTCTGATTGAGATTGAGAATGAGATTAGCGATGACAGCGTGACAAATTACCAAAGCAAGGAAAAATAATATAAAACACCTTATTCTCTGCAGGAATAACGTTCAGCTAAGTTGCTTGCTGATCCCATTAAAACCTAAAATAAAAACTATTTAAAAACTTTAATCCTAGCTAGTAAGTTTATTCTCTCATCATAGGTCAAGGCTGTGTTTTTATTTGTCCCTCTTCGGCTCTTCTCTCTGTTTCTCTCTCTCAGCTTTTGTCCCCATTTTCCTTGTGCACTTAATATGTATATTGTATTTTGATTTATCGTAAAGGGGCGTGCCATTCTTTTTTGTTGTGTTAGGGGCCATCATCGTCATCATCATCATCATCGTCATCATCATCATGCATATTTCATTAGCCACTAAGGCGGCATTTGTTGTCTCTTTTTGATTATCATTGATTCGATATAGATGGAACGAAACGGAACTGAATTGATGGGTTAATGGTTTTTTAAGTAATTTTGATTCGTTAGATGCTACTACTACAACTAAACTCGATTTTTATTTAATTTCCTAAGGAAATTATCTCCTCTTGCAGTTGCAGTGGCATGTTAAGAGGGGAAGAGCGCCTCAATCTATTTACGTCATGTTGAAAAGTGCCGCTCTTGGCTCCCTTAGGTATGTTCTCTCACTCTGTCTCTCTCTCTCTCCTCTCTCTCTCTCTCTAGTTGCGGCACTTAACGACACTGAACTCATTAGTCGTTTCCATTTTTCAATTTTGCTAAAGCCGCAGCCGAAATAGCTCTAGCCCTTCTTCACACCTAACTGCCACCCAACCACCTCCCACTTCTCCACCAAAAGGAAGGGGGGGGGCGGTTTTTTTTTCTCTTCTTCCCATCGCTCACCATGTCTGCCTTCTGGTTGGCCACAAATTACAAATTGAAAGTAGTTTGTATCTGCTCCCGATGGCAGTAAAAATAAAATGCAACAAAAAAACACAAAAAAATGTTAAGTGCATAAGCAAAGTAGCTGCGGTTTATGCACTATGTGTGTGTGTGTGTGTGTGTTTGTGTGTGCCGAGAGACCGAGCATGTTATGCACTTTTTCCTGCGGCTACCGAAAAACAAAAAAAAAATTATATACAATATACAGAGAAAGAGCGAGAGATATAGAGAGAGGGGCAAAAAAAAAAGACTTCTAAGTGGCCGGTCGACCAAAAGACCTCAAGGAACGTAAGCCAAACTGGGCACTCAAATGAACGCAGGGCATAAAGGAAGGTTTTTGTAGGAAGAGATATGTACGTATGTATGTAGGTAGCTAACAACAACAACAACAACAACAAGGCACAATTCACAAGAGCCAAAAGGTAGTGGAAGAGTCATTGTTCGTCTGGGCTATTGTTTCATTCATGAAGTTGTTTTGGGTAAAGATTCTTCGTGTCTCTTGGCCTAGAGCCAAGACTAACCCATAATTTGCTGTATTGAGATGAGGATACCAACTGATTATCTCTCTTTCTCTTTCGCTCTCCCTCTCTCTCCCCCCGTCTACCCCTTTAAGTTTTTCTTATTTCTTTCCAGTCTCATTTTGACTTCTGTCACCGAAATTAATGCCACTACTTTGCCTAAGCTAATCGTTGATAGTTTATCTTTCTCTTCCTGGTGTAATTTATTTCCTTTCCTGCTAATCCTTAAGAAATACAGAAATAGAGTTGTTCGGAACCTCAAGTTTTGGTCTTTGGGGATTATTTTGTTTTTGTTCCCTCCTTCACCCCCTACCAATCTGACAACAGCAGCTAAAGCCCATTCGTGTGTGTGTGAGAGAGTGTTGTGAGTAAAATAAATGATTATTAATTGCAACTGCTTAAATTTTTCTATTTCTCACTCCTTTTCACTCTCAGGGCAAAACAGACCCCACGCATCTCCCACTCCCGCTCTCTGTCAGTCTTGTCTCTATTCGTCTCTTGTCTCTACGTGCCATAAATGACTAATTCTCATTGTCATTGTCTCCTGCCCCCGCTTAGCTACTTCTTCCTCCTTATAAATAAATATCCATGGATTTTGATTCTCTATTGTCTATTTTTAGTAGCCGACACTTTTGTCTGCATTTTGTCATATTTCTGGTCTGGTCTGGTCTGGTCTATTCATTGAAAGGGCACACATGTGATGTCTGCTGAAGATAGATATCGGCTCTATAGTAAAGATCTGGCCTGGCCCCCTTTTATCCAAGTGGGAATTGAGTGGTTAAGTGGAAAGTAGGGGGAGAGGGTGGAATACAAATATTTTGACAATTTATGGCCATTTGTATTGGAAATTAGTTTATTAGGAATTTTCAGAAGCCTGTTTACTATTTAATATGTATTTTGTTTGTGGAATTTTTAGCCATCCCAAGACTTTGAGGTGAAAATTATGTCGTTTATAATATTCCCATTTGATTTGATTGACTAATTGATTAAGAGATCCCCAAAGATTTACTCAAACCTGTTTAATCATCTTTGCTTATCTTTCGTTCGAAATATGTTACATACCTGCAAGTAAAAGAAAAGAATGAAATATTAAGCATTGGTTTATGTTTTAATATTTTACGTAAATCTAAACTAAGTTACTTTTTATATATTGTTGCTCATCTGTTTTTTTTTTTTAGCCATTAAAGTAACATTTTCCTTTTTTTTTTTGGTGATTTCAACATTCTGCAAAATTACCTCAACAACTGTCATTTTGACAGCCCGCTCAGCTGTCAGCTGAATGGAACAAAATAACAAAACAAGATGCCAGAGCATCAAGCAAAGGGGATGGGGCGGGGACGGAAGAGAAAAGGAGGAAGCCGGCAGCGGCAAGAGCAATAAAGCCAATAACAACAATACAACAGAGAGGACGACACAAAGTAACGAAGTTTTTGTTAAATTAAAAGTTTATGAGGCATTAAATGGTCAACAACAAAGCAAAGTTGCCAAAAAAAAAAAAGAAACATCAGTGAAAAGAAGATGGAGATGGGATGGAATGACGAGAAGAAGTGTGGACAAGGAGGGGGGGATAGCAAGTAAAAAGTCATTAAGCCACAATGACGATGACAACAATATTAAACTGTCATGCGAGAAGCGTTGTGTATGTAGTTGTTGTTGCTGTTGTTGTCTTCTTCTTCTTCTACTTGTACTACCAACTTCAGCCACACACAGGTCATTAGACCCACGGGCGTCTAAATTGCATTATCAACGCCAATAACGGGACATAGAGAACATCATCTACCCTACCCTACCCTATCCTATCCTATCCTATCCTGACATTGTTCCATCCCTCACTCGTATCTCTTTGTTTTTGCCCCATGTTGTAGAATCATAAAAACGACATTATTTGTCAACGCCATAAACATTTTTGTCCAAAAAAGAAATGCAGCCACACTATTTCCCCTTAGGGTTGTTTCGCCTGCAACATATGGCAATGCAGAGGCAAAAATCTTTGTGCCAAAAAGTGCAATTAATTATTTTTTATTGAGTGTCCGCTTGATGAAGTTCCCCGGCGGTTCATTGGGTGGTGGTGGTGGTGGTGGTGGTGGTGACGGTGGCTTCTTTCGAAGGGTGGCTACCAAAAACTATAATCGCTGAATTTGTTAAGTATTATCGTCTTGCATTTTGGCTTAATTATAAAGACATGTGGCGTTGACAGTTGTGGCTAATGACATTAGAGGAAGAGAGCGCGATCGAAAAACCAGTCGAGAAATGATAATACCCAACCAAAAGAACCGGAAGCCCAAACATAATCCGTTGCATTTGCGGGCAAAGAGTGAGTGTACCGGAGTCCGCATTAGAATTATATTCTTTGGCAATTCGTTTTTCAATCAACCAACCAGAAGGGGTTGTCATTGGGCATTTTATTAACCCCTGGGGGTTTGGTTGTGGTTCAAATTTAAAAATGTAATACCCAAAGTTGAAATTTATGCAAAAATATCATCGAAAGGATTTCATATTAAAGTAATTGAATGAATAAACAATTCCTAGGAGATCTGTAATGTGAATGTGAGCCTATATGAGTTCTTTTATTTCACTTTTCCTCTACTTGAACATGTGTAACATGCATGCAAAAACTATTTATATAAAACGAAGAATACCAAGGCACGAAAATCGTGTTCTCCTTTCTGTTTTTTTTTTGGAGACACACAATACTCCCGCCATGGTTGACCTAGTTATGGCAGTTGAAAGGAGATAGAAGATAGGAGAGAGTGAGAGAGTGAGTAGGAAACATCAGAAACAGGAAGGAGGTATGGATTAATAGTCCTTGTACAATATTTTATTGCTTATGGCGTGTGAAATGGAAATTGAAATGACAATTAAAGGTAGCTAGAGCTGCTGTTACTTTTCCTTCTTCCCCCAAAACCTTCTTCGATACCCGTACCCCGACATATATATATATAACTCTCTGTAACGAAGTATCCATAGCAAATGGTGCAACTCATCTGCATGAAGAAGAATTTACCATGCTTCAAGTCAAAAACAGAGAATACAGAACCACAGATGAATATGACTGATTAACCAATGCGAATTGATTGTCTACACTCAATCTACATGCATATAGAGAAAGAGAGAGAGAGAGAGAGAGAGGGGGAGAGGAGACAAACAGATATAACCAAAAGACAAGGCAGGGCCTGGATTATCCTTGTCCTCCATCTTCCACCTACTCTTACCTACCTACCTACCAATCTTCTACTCATAGTACTCCTACTCCTACGTAAGTAAATTCCTCAAACGAAAAAAAAAATAAAATATTATTATATATAAGCGAGAGAATATTCTTGTTGGTTCTCGTTTTCTTTATTTCTTCGTTTTTTTTTTCGTGGCTGTCAGAACTGACAAACGCAAATGATTTATGTGTGTTTGCATGCGTGTAAATGTCATTAAGAGGGTGAGGGTGAGGGTGAGGGTGATGGTGAGACTGATGGCTGAGGTTGGAGGATACTACTACTAGCTAAAGCAGTGCTTTTCTTTCTACTTCTTCACTCCATTCCACTCACTCATTCGCCGAGAGTGCTCTCTGTGCATCGATTTGCTGTCTTTGACTTTCAAACTGCAAAACTGTTGACATTTGTCGACTGACTACCACTATTCCGTTTCCTTTCAGATCCCCTTCTCCCATCTCCTCCCCCTCCACCATTGTTGGCACGCACAACGAGAACAACAACATGTGCCCATCCATATGCCCCAAACTATCGACCAGATTTGACATTAAATAATGAGTTATGCCGCTGACGTTTGAGAATTTGCAACATGACATTCGCTTCGCCTCGTTCCTCCAGTTGTGGTATCTGTTTGTCTTCATGTTGTTGGTTTTGGGTTGGGCAACAAAAAAATGTCAAAAGGCCAACAATACAGAAGAAACAAAAAAAAACACTAAAAGACTAAAATAAAAAGGGCGTTTACTCAGTCCAAATGACAAAGTCATCTGTAAGTAGGCATTCTTGGTTCATAAGTAGTGCGCTCCTCTTAATCATTCGACCTCCACATATGGTTTGTATATTCATTTAGCAAAGAAAAAGACAAAGATGGCCTTGGTCCTAAAAAGCATTTTAGTTTGATTAAAAATCAAGTTATCTATTATTAGAAATGACAGGAGAAAGAATGAAAGAGAAAAGTAACTAAACATCAAGACTAAAATAAATCAGGTTAACAATTGATAGTTTAAACATAAGTCCAGTTTAGTTTGTTGAGAAAAATCTGTATATTTCATCACTTGGCAAACATCTCCATTTGAGTTTTGTTGTATTTTTTAAGATCTATGTTTAAGATTCACTATCTTACATAATCGCTTGCGAAATTTAACAACAACAAGCAATTACACGCAACTATTTGCTTTTTTATATATTTTTTAGGCAAAGTCAAGTAAACTTTAAACCAAATGAAAGAGAGAGAGAGAGATGGAAAGAATTGCAACTAAAAATGCCAAACAACATGCTAGACAAAAGAGGCAACAACACACACACACACACACACAAATAGACATAAAACAGTAGCCGGTTTTTTTTTTTGCTGGTCTTTTCTGTGTCGGAAAAGGAGGTTGGCCAAGGCCTGACATGGCGTGTAAAAAGTGCAAATATTATGCTGCTGCTGTTGCTGTTGCCACTGCCTAATGCGACGGCGCAACAACACACCTCAACAACACGGCAAACAAACAATAACAACAACAAGAGGCAACTTAATTAGGCATTCAACTGAGTTGAGACCCAAGTTAAGGCTACTGCGCGCAGGCGCCACCAAACGTTGCACACAAGAAATGTTAATTTCGCTTAAGCAAAAATGTTTCTTTCGACTGACAGTCAAACACACAGAGACAGAGAGAGAGAGAGAGAGACACAACTTGAGTGACAGTTGTTGATGTGTCCGCAAGGAAGGGCAAAGAAGAGAAGTAGTGGGAGTGGAACTGAACAACACATGGCCCCCACTAGCTCAGCAAACTCGAGGACAACAGACCCACCAACAACTATATAAAAGATAGATCAGCAATCTAGAGGAAAAGTTTAACAGGCGGCAAAGAGTGGAAGAAGAGTGGTAAAACAAAATCAACCAAGCAGAAAGCCAACAGCACATGCAAAGTCGAAACAGATGATGAATTGGCAAATGTGATTCGTTTTTTTTCGAAAGGGAGGAAACGAATGACTATGATAAGTCCAAAAATTAAACAGCAAACGCAACTAAAAGAAACAAAGCTTGACTCTTCACCTAAGTAAAAGTTTATGTGGGGAAAGTGTAATCTAAATTTATCATTTTGTAGTTTTCATTTAAAAATTTTGTATTAATAAGCTTTTCCTATATAAACATTCGAATTTGATCCTTTGACTTCTTAAGAAGACTTAAACTTGGACACTTCATGCTGATCAGAAAGATGATAAAGTATTTGACCTTAAGAATAATTTTCTGAATATAAATGTCCCAATTTAATTATAAAATGTTTAGCATTGTGAAATGTAAAAAATATATATAAAACTATTGCCTAAGCACTCCTAATTGGCTATGGTCTGTGGCGTAACATATGATACTGAGTGCCATAACCATTACATATATCTGTCTATATCATAAACTCATTTGCTGCCCGTTCGTAGGGTAAACTTAGCACCCAATTTTCATTCATTTTTTCATCTCTCTCTCTCTCTCTCTCTCTCTCTGTTGGTCGCTACCTCTTTTCGTTTAACCATTATGCCATAATTTACGACACACACACACACATACACACACAAATGTTGTTATTATTGTCAACTTAATGTCCTCTACAGTTGTATATCCTTTACACATTTAATTAACAAAGCAATTAAGCATGACAATGGCATAAGGAAGATAGAATGAAAAGAAGAAGAAAAGCTGGGCGAAAGAGTGGTTAAAAAGAAAAGCATTTTTAAATTTAATTTACAATTTTCCTTTACTTCGCCTCCTTATTGTCATCGCCTTTGCTTTTGTCTTTGCCTTATTATTATTATTATTATTATGATTATTATAAGAAAAAAACGCACACACACTAAGATGAAGAAGGAAAGCAAATTATGTATGTATGTATGCGGTAATGTATGAATGCAGGGACCAAAGGACATTCGAGAATGTTGAGCAAGGCCATGATGACAGTTTTATTGCTCCGACTCTGAAACAAAAGGCAAATTTATGCATAGCAAAGAATTTTTTAATTAAATTTCACACACAAACGCACAAAATTGAACAAGACGATGGAAGCGACAAAAACAAAAAACGCAGTAGAAGAAGAAGTTTAAGTAAAATTAAGAACGAGAGAAGGACGAGCTAAAGCGATCACACACCCACCCAAGTTTACCTTCCTTCTCCCCTCCACACACACACACACACAGAAAACCCCAAAACCTGTCAACAATTTTTTGGGAGCACTTCATTGAAAGTCTTCATTTTGAATTGGACAAGGTTACAAAACGATCTGTCATTTTTTTGACAGCTTACACAAGTTTTCGGTATTTCCTCTTTTGGTTGGTTCTCTCTGTCTCTCTCCCTCTCCGTTTGTGTGTGAGTGTGTGTGTGTGTGTGTGTTGGCTGCGTGGGGTGCTAATTAAACATAAATCAAAAATTATGCAAGAGAAAATATCTTCAGTGATGCTTAACAATGAAAAAAACTGCACTTCTTCATCATGTGTCATCATTCCCACTCCCTCAATTGCCCACCCACCCATCTAGCACCCTCCTCCTCTCTCCCCCCCCTCCCTTCCTTCACTTTACTCCACTCACCCGTCACAGAAAAGTGCAATATCATGAACATCGATCATTGAGATGAAAAAACAGTACAATTTATGTATAAAGAAGAGAGGAAAAAAAAACACATGTGCCATAGGGTCGGATCTGTCACTTGTTCTTTATTTTTGTTTGTTTTTCGTTCTTTTTGTTTTTTAGCAATTATAACCCGTTCCATATGCTACAGTTTAACCCGTAGCCCAAAAACAAAAAACCGCCCTTTAAAGCAACAATCAATCATAAACAAAATAAAACATTATTCCCCTCTCTCTCTCTCTCTATGTGTGTGTGTGTGTGTGAGTCAGAAGGAGGGTAAGAGGTTTCATTTGACAAAAAATAATAATAATAACTGATGGCGAATAATAATAATAATAATGCTTAAAAGATATTCTGTGGGGGTGCTCTCTTCATAAATCAATGACGGAAATGTTTGCTTTATTTCAACAATTAATTATCACACAAGAATACACAAGTTGAGTTAAGAATGAGGGTGATACTTCTTCTTCTTCTTCATCATCTTGATGACTATCTATGCCAATTGATTTAATCTAGTGTGTCTCTCTCCCACTTTCTCTTTATACTTTCGTGAGAAATCAATGAGCACTGCGTATTAAGAATTTTCTTTCATTTTCCCACATAGTCATGGGCAAAAAGAAAATCCTGTAAATTATAAGTGAATTAAGAGCCATTGACTCCACCTAGCCTGATCAGCCTAACCCAAGACAAGTCAAGTGTTACTCCAAGAGCGGCGGCAGCAGCACAAGAAGAGTACAGTTACGTTCGCTTAGTTCAAGCTTTAAGGTCAATCAACACACACACTCACACTCACGCAGACACAGACAAAAGGGGGGGGGGAAATGGGCGGCTTGGTTGGGCGAGAGACTTCTCTCTATGCCATGTTTAAAATTCTATTTGGCGCACAGCAGCAATTTACCAGCTTAGAGAGCTGGTGTGATGGAGGCAACGCAGAGTATGGTACAGGACAACAGCTTGGCATGCTGATGCACTTCGCCTTGGTGTTGCTGGTTGTTGGCTCTTACTGGTTGTTGTTGTTGTTGTTGTTGTTGCTGTTGCTGTTGCAAGACTAACTGCTGGGTAATCACATGCGGTGCAGCTTAAGCGTTGCCAGGCTCAGGCAACTCAAGCTCAACGTCGTGTGCCATCATCAATGGACTCCGACTCCGACTCCGACTCCCTGACTCTGACTCTGACTCCCTCCCTGAAGCTACACATATAGCCCAGCTAGCTGCTGCTGCTGCTGCTGCCTTTTGCCAAAACCAAAAACTCTGATGTATGACTTGAGATAAAACTGTTAGAGTTCCTCCTCAGTTTCTCCTCCACCTCCACCAGATTCTTTTTGCTTTTTTTGTTCAACTTTTCTCAATGCTCTTGTATGTGTGTCTAGTGTCTAGCATGTGGGTTGTATGCCCTACAGTTTTGGTTGAATAGAGATTTGAGTAGAGAGATATGCTTCAAAAAATAAAAAAAAGGTATCTAAACAGTTTGGTACTCAGATATTTATTATTTACCAGTGATGCCCAAGCCCAAGCATCTCGTTTGCTATATGAGAGAATAACCCCTTTTTAAATAGACATCTTGGCATTAATCTCTTCCTTTTTCTAAAAATCTCAAAAATTTAAAACGATTTAAGAATTTACTGCTATAAATTGTAGCAATATGCCTTTACTGAAACATTTCTAGTGTGGTATAATGACCAAATTGTGGGAATAGTGTCACGAGATAATGCTTTTTTAACACTTTATAGTACTCCTTTCAGTAAAATATTTGCATGGAGTAAGAAACAATATTTTAAAAAGTGTTCTATAAGTCTTAGAGTTTAGTGTTGCACAACACTTACTGATGCAAAATGCTTTTGGGTTTATCGAGCAGAACTATTCTACATTTTGGTTGTAGGGCATTCCCAATGTAAGCTCCACTCTAACACCCACCCTCCATTTAATGCCAACATATGTGACTCCCTCTTTTTATATACATATGTGTGAGTGTGTGTCTTCCTTTAGCCCATTCTTTTAGTGTCTGCCACTGTTATTCCCCAACACTATTTGTAACTTTTTTGTTCCACTTTTGCTTCTTTTCTACAATTTCTTCTACACATTTAGTCTTTTTTTTTTTTGTCTGTTCTTTTGATGCTGCAGTTTTGCTTGGCATGCGTCGCATATATCAGAACTACCCAAAACCAGCTTCCTGAGCTTGCGGTTTTTTCGTGAGCTGCATGATGAGGACGACGACGTTGAGCAAGGCTCTTTTTGATCCCATGTGCACAGTGCTTTTTTTTTTTGCTTTTTTCTGTGTCTTTCTCTTGACGCCGCCGCTGTTTCTTCTGTGTCCTCCTTGCAGTAGTAATATCATCAAGGTTAATGGCTGGGAAGCTTGAAGGCTAGGAAATGTACACCGCTTTGGCTAAACATTTAAGCAGCTCATTTCCTAGGAAATCAACGAAATGGGCACAGAGAGGCTAGCTGACTCCATACAGCAACAGAATCAGCATCAGTTCCAGCTCCGGCTACGGCTCATCCACAGTTGTCTGACGATGGAAACGATGAAAACGGACGGCTATGGCTATTTTTGGGCTAATGATGCCGATGCGCTTCGGCACCCAAAAGCCACTCGACGATGTCCATCATTCATTTGGTCATGTTTATGCTTTATTGACTGTGTATGGACATGAGTCACAGTTAGACCATGGACAAAATCGACTACGGTTAACAACAGCAACAACTACAACAAGAGGAATGCCCGACTGGCGACCAACAACGACAACGACGACGACGCGATTTTAACGGAAGTGTTACAATGAGACATTACAAGAGACTGCCTGGACTGCCAGTTAAGTTTTGCTTGGACGTTGTCCAGGGCCCATCAGTGTCAGTGTGTGTCTCTCTTTCTCTCCCTATCTCACTCTATGTGTGTGTGTGTGTGTGTATATCTCTCACCCTCTACTACTACAACAACAACAACAACAACACCCTCTCCATCAAGCTCTTCACTCTTCCACTTCTGGGTTATTTGCTTAAGTGCAAATATGAGCAACTATTTGCTAAATGACAGTTATTGCTGATTAGCTGTCAGACATTTTGACAGCCATGAAGAATGATTCGCAATTTTGCGCTAAAAGGAATGAAGAGAAGGTGGGCTCCATTTTGGTTTCCAGGTTGAGTTCAGTTTGGCTCACTTTAGTTTTGGGTTCGGTTCGTTTCAGTTCGGTTGGGTTGTTTGCAGTTAATGATGTAGCATATGGTTAATTAGAACATTAGTCTCTAAACAGCAGTTGGAGTTCTTGGCAGCTTTGCTAACTTTAAATCATTAGAACTAAACACACAGAGTGAGAGAGAAACAGGTAAGGGGATAGAGAGGCGGGAAATGCTGTCAAAATCTTTTGGGGGCCTTCTCTACTGCTGGTTTGAGCTTTTTAAGCAATGCATCTATCTATGTCGAGTTTAAGGCAGATAGAAATTGGTTCCATGTGATGTATGAGTTAAAGTTGAAGGTTAAGTGGTTAAAGAAGGAGTGAGTGAGTAAGGACTTGGTTAATGGGTTTACTTCTGCTAGATGAATTTCTAGGATTCTAGCAAACAGAACTCAAGAGAGGAAAATGGCAAATGGCTACAACTCGTTTAACTAGGCGTATGCTTTCTTTCTCCATTGTGGGGAAAAAAAGAGTTTGAACCAACAAAAATTGGTATTTATATTATATTTTCCTTTAGTCTTGTCAAACGTTTTCTTTAACTTGTTATACCATACACCCATAGGGTGAAATGGTATATTAAAGTCGCCAAAATGTATGTAACAGGCAGAAGGAAGCATCTCCGACCCCACAAAGTATATATATTCTTGATCAGGATCAACAACCGAGTCGATCTAGCCATGTCCGTCTGTCCGTCCGTCTGTCCGTCTGTCCGTCCGTCCGTCCGTCCGTCTGTCCGTATGAACACCTAGATCTCGGAGACTGTAAGAGCTAGAGCCACCAAATTTGGTATGTAGACTCGTGTAGTATGTAGAGTGATCAAGTTTATTTCAAATTTTTGCCACGCCCCTTTCCGCCCCCGCAATTTAAAAAAAGCGTTTATCTCAAAAACTATTCCAGCTAGAGACACCATATTTGGTATGTATATTCGCTTAGTAAATGCACACATTTTAAATGCATACAAATTTTGCCACGCCCTTCTCCGCCCCCGTAATTTGAAAAACTTGATTATCTCCCGTATTTTTTTACCGTATGCAATCAAATTTGGCACACTTAAATTTAATACTAATATCTAGCAAAATACCAAATTTGATCAAAATCGGACAAAAAACAGTCGAGTTATGCATATAAACGTTTTTACATAAGGCCGGAGTTGGCCGTTGGCTGGTGGGGGCGCTAGGGTGCTCGTATGATTGAGTGAGCGAGATACTAAGATATGCTTGTAAGAAGCATGTGAAAATGCATTTGTTTAATAAAGTTGAAATATTTGCTTTACTGGTGTATGGTATACCTAAGTCGGCGAGACGACTTACTTACTTCATTTTTTGTTCATTTGGCCACATTTTTTCGCGTAGTATTGTTTTTTGTTGTTATGTCCATTATATGAACAAAAATTCGTTTTAATTTTTTGTTTTCCTTTTGATCTTTCAGAGTCTAACATAACTTTCGTTTCCACTAATTTCCCAATTCTTTCAATAGCTCATATATCTTGAGGCAATTGGAAAACGTTGATCTTGTCGAGAGATCCACAAAAGGAGAGCTTTTTCCTAATCTTCTTCTTTAGTTGAAGCAATTTTCGATTTTCAACTACCTCGCTCCTCGTTCGCCCCGCTCTCGATGGGCTTTGCAATTGAAAGTCAAAGAAGGCAAAAGGCGACCTAACCTGCAGCCAGGCCGAGCTACTTCACCTTCCTCCACCAACATCTTTGGCTTCATCTCCTACAACGACAACAATAACAATGCGCACTTTTCCACGGCTTTTGTCTGTTTGACTTTAGTGGGTTCTAAAGAGAGAGAGAGAGAGACGAAGCGAGATAGAGAGAGAGAGAGAGAGAGAGAGAGAGAGAGTGAGAGAGATGGTGATGGCAACTTCTTCTTCTTTGGTTGTGCATATTGTGTGCCCTATGTTGACTTTTCATTTCCTTTTCTCATCAGTTGATTGTTGAAATTGTTGTTGTTGCCGTTGCTGCAGCAGCAGCAGCAGCAGCAGCACGTCGATTGCCCATAGCAGCAGCAGCAACATCAACAACAACAACAACAACAACAACGGCAGCTGCTTTTGTCGAGATGCCGCATGCCGATGCCAAAGCCAATGCCCAAAGACCAGACCAAAGACTTGGACTTAGACTTCCATCCAGCCTACTTGCAATATATTTTAGTTGCGCTTATTTATGTGCGCGACCTTATAAGGCGAAATAGCAAAAGGAGCAAACTACAGCCAGCCAGGAACCCTCCCTTCCTCCCTCTTCCTTTCTACTTGACTCCTCTTACGATTTCTTTTGCTGCTGCTGCTGCTGCTTTTGGCCATATTCAATTTTAAGTCGACTTGGGATCGGCGGCAATATTGTTATTATTGTTGTTGTTGTTTCTGCTGCCACAGACACAGGTTGCTGCTGCTGCTGCTGCGGCTGCTATTGCTGCCTTTTGCCTTTGGGCGAGTTAACGTTTTTGGTTACATAGCGATTGCTTTTTATTGCTCTGTTCGAAGAGGTTTCCTTCGTTTTGTTCTTGCCTAATAATTTTGTTTCTCTGTTTAGGTATGCGTAATTTTCGGTTCTGTTTTTGGTGCTTGACTCTCACAAGGTATTATTGTTATAGGCGTTTATAGAGCTCCCTTTTTTGGACTCCAAACGAGCGGATGTGTCTGTGTGTGTTGGCATGGTTAAAACAATTGTAATACTTTGACTCTTGCTTTATGGTTTTGGGGGCCTTATTTTTATTGCTGGATCGTGTGGGTAACAACAAACAAAACGTATGAATAATTTGGAAAGTGATGGAAAAACAAGTGAGTTAAGTCGAATACAAGTCTCACTCATAATATCTCAACATTTTTCATGTTTCTATTTCACACACACACAATTACTTGAACATTGCGGAAATTTTGTCATTCAAATCTACTTTCTGACTTGAGGGGCACAACAAACAAAAACAAACCAACCAAAAAACAATCCACTAAGCCAATATTCAATTTTCCAATTTACAATCTTTGCCAGCCAACACCCACAAAAAACCGAATGCTACATAAACAAAATGTTGTTCAATAACCTGCAGCAAGAAAAATGAAAAAATTATTTGATTAAAAACAAAGCCATTGGCTTTTGGATTGCATAAAAATCAAGTCCAACTAAATTGAAATGATCGAGGAGAGCAAATGAAAAAGAAAACGAATCAAACCAAACAAAAAACAAAAAAAACAAAAATTGAAAGTGTTTGTTGCCCATTTAAGGTGTGGCAAAAAAATCAAAAAGTGAATCCATGAATTGTGCGATGTGGTTACATGGAAAGCAATTAAAACAACATCGAAAGGCAGCAGCAGTTAAAACCATTAAACAACAGAGACATTTCAAGGTCTCTCTCTCTCTCTCTCTCTCTGTTTCTCTGTTTGTCTCCTCACTATGGACAGACAATAAACAAGTTGAAAGAAGTACCTACAATAATACCAACAAAGAAAAGAGTCAAATCAAAAGCAATCAAATTGACAAAACGTCAGTGTAATAAAGCGTTGATAAACCGCAATGACCAGAAACAGAGAAGAAAAAACAAAAACGAAACGGAACGGAACGAAATGAGCAACAATGAAAAGGAAAAATTGATTAGCCTCAATGGAATGAAAGGTGGAGAAGCAGGAGGACGACAAGGCCCAGCCATCCAGCCAGCCTACCTACCTATACATAGTCTGGGATCGAAGTCATCGGTTTGGCCATAGCACAAATTACCCACAACTCACGATGTGGCATTCAGACACGTTTGTGGCAACGCTGCTGATGCTTTTGCTGCTGCTGCTGCTGCAGCTCTGCTCAACCAATTTACAATTTAATAGCTACGCCACAAAATCGAACGATCCGCCAGGCATTGAAGATCGAACAGGAACAACAACAACAACACTAACAGCAGCTTCAAAAGAGAGAAAGAGTGAAGAAAAACAAGAAAACGAAAAGATGCATCTAAAGTGCAGGGAGAAGACGAAGACGAAAGCGAAGAAGTAGAGGAAGATGAGCAGAGATCAGAAGCTGATTGTCTTGACTTTAGATGTTGGAGGAATAGATGGCTAGATTTTCTCTTTTTCTCAAAAACGAGGAAAACAAGGAAAACTCGAAAAACATGGCCAGGCCAAGGCCTTTTAATTGAGCTTGGCATTGAAAATGGCCAAGACCAAACTCCATTTGTATGACTTTTGCCAAAATGATTTCATTTACTAGAAAATCTCTCAAACATAAAGAAGAGACTGTGTCATGTCATATTCATTACCCACATAAAAGATCCTCAATCTTTAATTTTATTTAGTTAACATTTGCTCTACCTTTTTGCGACCGTTATAAAAACAAAAAAAAAAGGAAAAAAAACCAAAGTTCTTTGACTTTGTGGCCAAATGAGTATCATTACCCCCATCATTATCGTCATGATCATCATTATCATCATCCGTGGTGAACCATCATCATTTTATGTGAGTGTGTGTGTGTGTGAGAGTGTGCATAAATTAAAACAAGTGTTCGCATTTTCTTGGAATGAAAAATATAAAATACAAAAACACAAAAAATGATCAACATGAGAAGCAATCATTTTGTATTCATCTCTCTCTCTCTCTCTCTCTCGGTTTGTCTCTACAAAATTCTTAAAATGAGAAGAGAAAACCTTCTTAGAGTTGGAGTAGAGTAAAGTGCCCCCTGCAAATAACTCAATCAATCAGCTTTACTTCAAAATAAACACACAATCTTGCGCGCTCACATAAAGTGCCATAAACCAAAACGAAAAACAAAAAATGAAAAATCAAAACCAAACCAAGCCAAAAGGCAAAAATACAGAATTAAACAAGCCATAAACATTAAAAACCCCACTGAAAAAAAACACAAAAATCAACACCAAGAACCGCAACAGAGAGAGAGAGAGAGAGATAGAGGGAGGAGAGAAGAAACATCTATGAAAATGTGCTAAATTTTTATTTATTTATATACACTGTGTTTTGTTTTTTTTGGTTTCTTCTGTTTTTATCCATGGTGGAACAAATCGGCGAGCGAGAAGAAGAAATAATTCATCAAAGAGGCCAAAATTTGTGAGATATTAATCAGCAAGGTGGGACAGGGGGGTAGGAGGTAGTGGGGCACACATGTGGAAACTGTCCATGCCAAGAGCAATAATTTGATGGCGGCGCATTTCAAACGGCAAAGGCAATCCTCCTCCTCCTCCTCCTCCGCTCCCCCTCCATCTCCACCCCATTGGCCTGGCCTTTTTGTTTATAATTTAAATAAATCAGCAGAGGCGTTTGTTCAACACAGCCCACGCAGATGTCTTTTGGGGGTCTCTTGAGTGTGGAATGGTGAACTGGTGGACTGGTGGAGTGGCGAGTTGTGCGAGTGGTATGGAGGCTTTGAGCCAAACCACTTGGAAACAATTAAGAGACATTTGACATTATATTTTGTTAATGGTTTTCAATATATGTTGACAAGAATTTCAGTTTTGTCTTTGTTTTGTCTTTTTTTTTTTGTCTTTTGGTGTCATTAACCATATTTAGTGGCAATAAAGTTGTCAATTTTTGTCTCTCTTTTTCTCTCTTTCTTGGACATTTGAGTGAAAGGCCAAAACAGGCAACAACAAGAAATACGGTGTGAAAAAAGAACTAGAGAAAAAAATATGTGGCAGGTATTTGACATGATTTTTCGATGGTTGTTAAGGCTAAACCTATACACACACACACACACATGACATCCATTCAAATGATTGGCCATGAAATGTGAGTAGCGTACGGACATCAAATGGGTAGGAAATGAAGTTGTCACATTTCGTTTTATCAGTGCCAAGGGATCTGATTTGCATGGCAAAAAAAAACATAATAAGAAAGAACCGAACGATAGAAATTTTTTAATGTGGTCAGTGTGTTTGTGTTTTTTGTTCGAATAGTCACAAACCGTGTGAAAGATGGTATATCACGATATGTGAGAGAGAATCATCCAACTATGCATATATGATACGTCCAAAACTTATGCCAACTGGACTATAAAGACGGCCAACATTTGATTTATCTCGTGTTGGAATTGAAATTACATGATGAACATCTTAACTGCTTGAGTGAGTTGAGAAAGAGTTCTTTCTATTCACATGGAATTTCTATTATATGCCAAATGTGTTTCATTAAGAAATCCAATCAAACTCAAATTGATGCAAATCTTTTGACATCAATAAAATGCAAAATTGGAATTTCAATTTTGCTATTAAGTCTTTTCTTTTTTTGTAGATCCTTAGACTAGTTGTAAGAGAGATTTACGTTCGTCTTAAAGTTTTCATCGCGAAAAACTAACCATTGGTTGGCTTTCTCTCTGACTATCCTTTCACAATGATACACACAACGCCCTTTTGTCTCCCATTCTCGGTTTCTTTACTCATCTATCTCTATTTATACGTTAATCAAGTTATCTATGCGTTTTGCTCATTTTCATTGAATTCGATTAGGATGAGCAGCAGCAGCAGCAGCAGCAGCAGCCCCAAGTCTAGCCTCACATTTATGAGAATTAATGACTCAAGTGGGCATAAATTTGCGACGAGAGCAGAGAACTCTGAAGAAGCAACTATCACCCATCTTTTTCCGACTTTGAATGAGGGTATTAAGCGAATCTCCACTCCACCACCCGCCTTTTCTCTCCCTCTCCCTCTCCCTCTCTCTCTCTCTCTATCTCTAATTTTTTCTCTGTCTTATGGCATCTCTCTCAGTTGCCATAGCAATTTAATTTCCATTTAAAAGGCCAGAGACCGCCAAGGAGAAGTTGCTCCAACTAACCCCCCCGAAAAAAAAGAGATACGAAAAAATAAACTGAAATAAAACCATCCCACATTCCGCCAAAATGATTAATTAGTCTGTGGTCTGTCTCCTTCACCCTAACTCCCTGGTGCCCCTCCATAACTCCTGCTACCCCCTTCCTCTCTCTCTCTCTCTCTCACCGAATATCTTATGTGGCTTATGCTCTACTCCATCTAGCTGATGGTTTAATAATAAGACAAAATTGTCTATTGTGCAAAGAGTTTGAGCTTGTTGATGACCCCGAAAAATAAACGAACAAAAACAACAACAACAAAAAATTGCTAAAAACCAAAAAAACGAGTTCAAAATGCCAGAGAAATACTAAATCATATTTTGTTCACAAGAAAAGAAGAAAGAAAAAAAGAATTGCTAATTGTTTGTCTTTTGTTGTGGAGTTTTGTTTCTTTTTCTGAGCAATTGGTCCCCCAAGCTTAATGTTTCGTCAGTTTCCCCCTCAGTACCCCTCATCCCTTTTACTTTCTACAATTAAACAGAGAGCAAACGAGGCATCTTTTGTGATTTTGGCTAATCTGAAGCTTGTTTAGGCTTACTCACCCCCGCTCCTCTCCTCTATCTTTGACTCATTCTATTGTCTGTTTGTAACAATTATTATTAAAGTTTTGTTTTCTTGTTCAAAAAGAAAAAGTGAAAGTTTCTTTTTCGATAATTTAGACTTACGATTTAACCAGATTATATAATTCACATACCTAGAAAGAAAAGAAAATAAAAGAGAAAAGTTAATACAATGTAATATGAATTTGGATAGAGATAGATATAGATATAGATTCTAAATGCATATACAGGGATATATATTACTTGATAAGAGATCATCAAAAATTGGGAACACTTCAAAAGTATCTTTGGACAATTCATTATCCTAGAGTGACCTTGCTATATCTCTAATGTTTCTCTCAGCGGATTATTTGTTATTATTATTGTTATAATTCTAATGTTTTGTTTTCGTCTGACAAAAATCTTGTCTCCGTCCTTGAGAGCAAGCAAAAAACTTCTCAGATTTCTTCTCTTTGTCGATCGATCGAATGTTTTTGTTTTTTTCCTTACGTTTTTTTAGTGTGAAGTGATCTTTGTATTGAATTTGGTGGCCTTTGGACTTTTACAGCCCACTAGCATCCAATATCCATACTCACACACACACACACACACACACACACACACACACAGGAAATTCTATTTTTGCTTTCCTTTTGAGTGTGTCACGTATTCGCTTAAATTGTTTAAGCTCTACCAAAATAAAATCCATGCTAAAGACAGCCTTTTAGCAAAATTCTCCCGCCCCTCTCTCTGGACCCCTTCTTTCTATGGTGCCTCCACCCCCTTCCACACCACTCGCTGCTTAACAAACAATAAATCCATTGTGGCCAAAGTGAAATCAGGCTCAGACGAATTTCACTCTCTCTCTCTCACTCTCGCCGTCTCTTGGTCCCTAGCTTTCTTTCTCTCACTTGAAAGCCACTTCATCGCCATTCTCGCTGCGTTCTCGCTCCCCAGGATAAGAAGGCAAAAGCAAACACTTGAGACGTCGGCTAATGCAAAGCAAATGCCAGGACTGAAAGTAAAATGTTAATCAAGCTGATTGAGTTGTTGAGGGAGACACACACACACACACGCAGAGAGAGTCACACATACACTCAAACGATGCTATTTCGCTTCATTCATGAAAATGAAAGTCTAATTTTAGGCGCTAAAGGCTTTTGTGCAGCTTCTTGCCACTGCAACAACAAACAAACAAACAAATAAACAAACAGACAGCACAAAACGTTTATTAACATTTTCATTGAAGCAGAAAAGCCAAGCAGCAGCAGCAACAGCAACAGCAGGACGAAAAGGTGCAAAAAAAAAACAGAGAGTGAAAGGAGTGTGAGAGTGAATGAGAGAAAGGAATGAAACCGAACAATAAATATGCGTTAACTTCCCAGAGAGACGAACAGGAGGCGAGAGAGAGAGAGAGAGAGAGAGGTGGTAGAATAAAAGGAGAAGATGCGTGTGTAAAAACATGCAAATCCCCAAACAAACAATTTTAGCCATAGCAGAAGAAGAGGAAAAAAAATGAAACAGGACGATGTAGGAAATAAGCAGAGACACGGGGTTGCCCTGTGCCCCCGTCGTGGTCCCGTCGTTTCGCCCACTTAAGTGGCATGCTGATGAGGGAAGAAGCAAGCAAGCATCCAGCCAGCCAGGCAGCAGGAAGAAAATCGATGCGTTGACATAAAGATGAAAGCTAAGGGCTAAAAAGGGCTGTCTTCCCCTTGTCTAACCAAAAAAGAAATCCTTCTAGGTGTGAGAGGGCGTGTGACTGTCGTTATTGTTTTTATTTTTAATAAAAAAGGAAAAGTAACAGCAGGAGATATATCCCTACCTACATACATACATACATATATATGTAGGATATATGTGCAGAAATTCCTTGAAATCAGCGATTAGCTAGCAAAGAGCATTAAGCTCCACCGTGGCAAACAACTTAGTTAAAGTCCAAAAATCCGATTCAAAAGTCCAGGGATCAGACAAGCAAACACTTTTGGCCAGGCAAGGGACATCGATCTTTAGATGAGACTTAATGCTGCCCACTCTAAAGGTTCATTAGGGCCGGGCCCTCAATTGGTAACCAATTAATCAGTTTTCGGTTTTAACTTTCTGTTTGCGGAAGTAAAATTCTGCACGCATGTTGCCTAGGAATCTCTTTCTTTCTCTTTGGTTTTTCCTGATTTCCATTGCTCTGGCAGCACATTGTGAATGCCCCCAAAAATATGCTATACAAACTGTTCAAGTTGTTTACACAAGCATATAATGGACACAAAGGACTTGGAGGAGGAGGTGAAGCAGCGACAGGCGATGAACAATGTCGCGACATCTTTTTCTTAAGGCAGCCATATTGGTTTTGCTTTCACTTTGCCTTTCCACCTCCCTCCCCCGCCTCACTCATCTACATACATACGTATATTTCTATATATTGTTTCCTTTTCGGTTTTCGTTATTTTTTTTCTCTTTGCTCTCATAACGCAACATTTGTTTTTCTTTGCATAATCTTTGACGCTTAATAATGTTTCCCAAACGGAGCGAACACGGTAACAGAATGGAACGTCACACGCAAACTTGCGGTTACTTTGTGCTGATTTCCCTCGTCCTCATTTCTCTTCCTTTCTTTTTTTTCTTACCTTGGCTAAGGATGTGAGTACGTGTGTGTGTGTGTGTGTGAGGGAAAGTTTTGTGCAATTTTTTGTGTTCTTGCCTTTTTTTTTTGGGGGAGGGTTGCTTTCTTTGGGGTCGGGGGGTCGGTCGGTCGGTCGGTGAGTCCTTTTGCCTGACTCTAAACGCACCATTAGTCTTTGGAAATAGCTTAGAGCGAAAATTTACATTATTAAGCTGCGGGCCTCTTTGCTTTTTCATTTCCGTCCGCCATTTTGGTTAACGGTACTTGTGACCGGCAATCAACAACCGTTATTGGTGCTGCTGCTGCCTCCGCTGCTGCTGTTAATGCTGCGTTATTACAAGGCAATGTCAATATTTATATATTTTGTCGGGGACAAATGTTTGCCGGGGTCCATCATTGCTTTTGCCTCCTCTTATTCATTTTCTTTATTATTTTCCTTCGTTTCGTTTTCGGTTCGGTTTTTGGTTTTTTTCTTGGGTGGAAATTAAATAATATTGGCAACCCTAAATAAGCTGCGAGTCCTTAATTGGGGCACACACTAATCCTTGAGTACAACACAACAGAAAACCAAACGGAGTAGGTCATCAGAATGAGAGTGAGGGGAAACTTCAACAACTTACCAAAAATTTGTCTATTAAATTTGTGTAATTCTTAAATATTTGCCAGAATTTTTGCACATATAGAAATAGGAAAGCTTTGCCTATTGTATATATATAAGCACTAAGCATTTTATGCAATTGCCGACACACAGAGACAGAGAGAGCAGAAACCTCCTCTTTGATTGAATGTCACTTGATGACTGACTGGACCCAAGAAGGGGAAAAGTACTCCAAAAGTTTTGCCTATACCCTGCAAATATTGGGATTGGATTGATTCGATCTTGGGTTGATCGGCCATATTCTTCCACTTCATGTACTACAGGGAACATTAAAGTCCGTGCAAAATTTGAAAATTTCTTGTGGATGCCAAGCTCTAAATTTGATCTTCTAAGCGAAACGAAAAAGGCAAACGACAAACGATAAAAAAGCACAAAATGTGGGGAATAAAAGAATGAGAGAGAGAGGGAGAAGGAGAGAAAACAACAAAATTATTTATGTATGGTTCCCATATTTAAATTTAATTTCCAAACACCAGAAAGAGCTCCGCGTACAACTCCCTATTTACCGTTAGTCCCCCCTAAAAGCAAAGAAAAATAAGAACGCGTGTGTATGTGCCGCCCCGCCCTCCTCTCCCTATCCTGGACCTAACCTACTACTACCTTCTTCGTCATCATCATCTCTTCCTTTCGGGCTACTCTTCACGTGCGCTGAAATTTTAAGTGAGTTTTTCTTTCACCCGCCATTTGGCTTTTAATGACGAAGGAGAAGATGACGATGACGATGACGATGACGACCGACCAACCGACCGACCGACCCACCAACAAATGTTGTTGAAGGAGACGACGACGTACGACCATGTCGAGAACGACTCTGGGGCATGCTTATGCACAATTCGAGGGAACACACATCTACAGATATTTATACAGAAATTTAAATTTTAAAATAACAACCTATGCTGCTTCTTCTTCTTCTACTTCTTTGCCTCCACACTACCAAATTCTCCATGTCTTCTACTGCTTCTTGGGCTGGGCGCTCTCTCTCTCTCTCTCTTTCTCTCTGTGAGCTTTCGTCAGTTGCTTCATTACCTGAAGTCAACTGTCGTCCAACCAACCAACCAGTCCCTCTTCTTCCATTGCCTTAAGGGCATGGTCTGGTTCTCTGTATGTGTGTTTCGTGGTGTGTGTGTATAAAGTGGGTGGTTCCTTGTCTGGGGTGGCATACAGCAAAATGTCATTTTGTCACGAAGCCAAGGCGAAAACTTCATCATCAAAAAACATCTTCATCATTATGTTGATTAAAGTAAGTACAACACAAAAATTCATTTCCTTCAAAAATTTCTTTTCTTGTTCCATTTTTTTCCCCTCATTTCAAGGTGAATTTTCTCACTTTGGCAATTCTTTACATTTCTATAAATAATTCTCATTTCCAAATTAACATATACATTCAAATATTCTTAGGTGCAGGTGGAATACACACACACACAGGTGGGTTGGTGGTAGGTGGCCTCATCCACTTGCATGCCAGACACAGAGTTTTTTGTTGGCTCCTCGTTTTTTCCAACAAGTCAATTAGTCCGTCGTCGTCGTCTCACAAAGTCTGCCCCGCCCCCAGCCCCCAGCCCCCAGCCCCCAGCCCCCAATGCGTTACAATTTCAAGTCAACCTGTTTGACGTGTTTGCATAAACGAACGAATTTGGTACACATATTTCTTTACTCGGTCTAAGAGACCCTTTTTTCCGAAACATTCTTCGTTGTTTTTCCCTTTTTGTTTTTTTGTTTTTTTTTTGTCTACGTGCCAAAGTTTTTTAGCTGTTGTTTTGGTTTCAAATGATTTATAAGGAAAATTTTATTTCGTTTTTTTTATTGTTTTTTTGGTTTAAAGACTGAAAATTGTTTTTCTCTTTTCGAAATGCCATGCAGGTCTGAAAATTTCCAAGGAAAAGGTGACAAAACTTTGTGCATGTGACTTGACTCGAACTTTTAAGAGCAAAACTAATTATCTACACAACTCTGTTGGCCAAGTTTTATTCTATATGGCTAATTAGAATTTCATTTTGCACCTGTTCAACCCTTTCCTTCTACAACAATTCACTAATAATAATTTGTATTTAAAGAACTCGTTTATATATTTGCCACGCGACCCACACACACACACACACTCACATAGAGAGAGAGACATTGACCATTTTCATATAAATCATAAGCACCCTCCACCCGCCCACCCTAACCAAAACGAAAGGACCCCAGGGACAGGACATGACTGGAACACACCCCATGTGACACGTGCAGCCAAAAAAAAAAAAGAAGTCCCGTGTAGCGTTAAATAGAAGAGTTGACAGTTTACCACCTGCAAGTAAGTTAAACTAACCTAAGTCAACAATTAACTTTGACATGCAACTTTTTTGATGCTTGGCTGATTGTTGTTGTTGTTGTTGCTCTACCGAGTCTCGAAATGCTAATAAATTTATTGTTGTACAAATTTGTTAAACAACTTTCAATTTAATTATACAGTTTAAGCCAAACAAATGAAACGAAACGTCAAGTTCTCTAGCCATCCTCCTCCTATCCCCCTCACCACCCCCGTGTGTATCTATTTCTTTCGCTTACTGTTTGCCCAATGTGTGAGGTCTATAATTAGCGTCGATTCGACTGGTCGTCTGGCCGGACTCGGACTTCCCTCGAATTTGTTCTCTTTCTTTCTTTCATTTTCCTCTTGGTTTTATAGTGTTAATTGAACGAAAGCGCAAAATGCTGTTAAAAATGGCAATTGTCGTGGCAGTGAATGACAGAGGCAGACATTTGAGGTAGAAATGTGTGGGAGGAGGAGGAGGGGAAGCAGGAGGAGTGCATTTAGGTAGGGCCAGAAGCAGCAGGTCACTCTGTGGTCACTCATTCGTCCGTTTGTCCGTTCGTCAATCTATTGATTTATGCAAATATTGACACATCAATTAATATGTCAAAAAAGAGTGAGAAACGAAAAATGAAAAAAAAAAAAAACCATTGCTCCCCTCTCCAGCTTGCCCCCCCTTAACACGAGAGGCAAATTCTCGCAATGCTCTAATGCTAATTGAAATTTGCGGTTTTCTATGCTATATACATGTAGTTGATATAGTTGATTGATTTTGGTTTCGGTTTGAGTTCGGGTTTCGGTTTCGGTTTAGGTTTAGGTTGTCGGTGTCAATTTCAGTGGTTAAGCAAAAGCAACCGTCTTAAACCACCCAGCACACACCCAACACACTCAAACGAGGTGTTAATAAACAAATGCTTTTCATTGTCAAAGAAAATTATGAAAATTTCTCTTGATAAATAAAAATTAACATAGACAAAGCAACGCAGAAATGTTTGCCAAGTGGTGTGTGTGTGTGTGTGCGGTGGGTGTGCATGGTGGTGTGTGTGTGTGTGAAAATCAGCGCCACATAAATAAATAAAATATGAAATGAGACAACGATAACGACAACAAAGATATTGTCAAATTTTGTTTGCCATTTTATTTGCCTTCTTTTCCATATTTTTCTCATTCTATCTATGAGATGCTCAGCAATTATATAATAGCAGGGTATATTCAATATTACAAGCGAGAGAGAGAGCGAGAGAGAGAGAGAGAGAGAGACAGAAGATATATTTTTCAGTATAAAGAATGCCAAATGTTTTGCCTTAAAAGTCTTTTAAACCCGTGACTCTTTTTTTATCTTCTACAGGGTATTCTAAAGTCGATCTCCTCTCACTTTGAGTGGTTTGCTCTTTGTTTCTTCTACTTGTTCTTTGTTTTTTAAGGTGTCTGCATCTCTCTCACATGCAAATTATGACGAGTTGTAGCAGCTTCTTCTACAGTTCTCTTTCTAGCTCCCTTTGGGTCTCTGTGTCTGGCGTCTTGTTTTGTATTCCATGTTATGTATTTGGCTTTTGCATTTTATGTCTTTGGGTGAAGGAAAATGAAAATAAAAATATTTATTTATTTTGACTGTAAAAAAATTTATTGACAGATTTTGCCATCGAGATTGTTGTGAAAGCGATATGCTATGCTGACTGACTGTGAGAAGGTGGGAAATGTGAGGAAACATGTGGAAACACCTGTCCCATGAGAAAAACTGAGCTGGTGGCGGTGCCTGAAGTGAGTGGTGAGTGAGGGGGGGAAAATTCTATATTAGTTTTCTTTTAGAAGAAGAAATTTGATAGAATTTCTTGTCACAGGCATTTTGAAATATGTTTCGAGTCTGCGCACATAATATTAATTTTATTATTATGCGATGAATGTGTTGGCCAAAAATAGGAGAGAAGAATTAGGTTGACATAGTCTACAGTTAATCAATTTTAGCGTCTCCTCCTACTCCTACTCCTCCTCCTGTCGATCTCTGACGTTTTGAAATTAAAAATCCTTTCAACTGTTAACTCGAAAACAAGAAAGCAATGAAAAAACATTTTTGTTTGTTTGCTTAACTCAAGTGGAAAGGCATAAAAAATAAAAGAACTAAATGTGTTTTCTAGACTGAGAGGGAGAAACAAGTGTGAGTGAGAGAGACGGAAATCGTATTTGGGCACAACTTGGGCTCATTTTGCACGTGTCCTGCCTCAACTTTATGGCCGCACGTTGTAGAAATGTCGCAGGACGTTGGCCGACTGTTGTCCTCCTCTCTCAACCCTCCTCAGTCTGGGCGGGGAGGGGGCCATAGTCATCTCTTTTCACACGTAATAAACGATGCCGTAAAGCGACGATGACTTCGTTGCTTTTGCCATGGCCAAGTGTAAAAGTTTTGCTCGATTTTTATGCCTTCTTTTGCTTTGGCTTGGTACGCACGATTTGTAGTCGTTCGTGCTGCGCCAAAGTTTTTCTTTTTATATACATATACATATCTACATCTACATCTATAGGTGTGTGTGTGTGTGTGTGTTTTTGTGCTGCCATGAAATATAAATAACATTTTCCAACGTTGAAAAATTTATGAAAAGCATGTATCGATTTTCGAGGGCGCAAAAAAAACCCCAAGAATAACAACAACTAGAAAAAAAAAGGAAAAGAAAAACTAAGCTTCTTTTCTTCAACATTTTCACACTTTATTAAAGATGCCTTCAGTAAGTAAAAGTCGAAAGTTAGTTGTAGTTTCTTTCTGCAGTCAGCCAAAGGGCAGAAAAATTGTAACAGATGGCTAAACTACTATATATATATAAGTATATAGAATGGGTAAATCGGTTTAGGAATAAAATGTTTCCCAGAAAGCATTGTCTATTGGGCCATAGATGGCGTTAGTGTTTAACTATTTTGTGGTTAAAATAATAGAAATCGGCAATGCTTCGTTCTTTGTTGATAAAGTCCTGTTTAAGGACATTTAATTTGGCTGTTTCTTCTGTTCACAACATTTGCTTTAACCTCAAGAAATGCAATTGGATTTTTACAATTTTTTTTCTACAGTTTGCTTTTGTTTCGCTTTGTCTCTCTCTCTCTCTCTTGGTTCCGCAAAATGAAATTGGGGAATTTACTTTAATTTGTTTTTCGTGCCGCTACTGGGAGAATGGGGAGAGAGAGAGAAGGGGGAAGGGACTTGAATTGGGTATTGGATTGGGGGTCTAGAAGGACTCTCTCTCTATCCCCAGTCCCCAGTCTGCTGAAAGGAAGTAACAATTTTTTCTCCTATTTTCTTGGCTTCTTTTTAAAAATCAATTTCATCTTCTACTTGGTTTCTGTTTTTTTTTTTTTGTTTTTTGCTACTGTTGCCTGCTCGACTTTTCTCTATAGTTTCGGGCAAATTCAATTTGGCATAGGGAACTTTGTTTCAATTGTAATAGTGTTGTTGTTGTTGTTGTTATTTTAGTACTAGTAAGTTTCCTATTTGCTTTCTTTTGGTTGGTTTTTTTTTTCTTTTAGCATTTTCCTCAACCGCAAGTTGAATTGTTTTCTATTAAAATTGCTTATTGGCTTTTTGCATACACACACACACACACACAAAGGCATTCTTTCGTGTGTTTGCATAAAGGATCGATCTCGTTTTCAAATAAAAGCATATTTCAAATTACCAACTACATATGGGGTTGAGAATGTGATTTGGTTTGTAATTGGAATTCGAACTCATTTCTCATCATCAACAATCATCTCTTTATCTCCATTGAGCGGGACTCCTGTTGAGACCTAACTCGCCATCTGTCTCTCTCTCTCTCTCTCTCTCCCTCTTCATTTGTCCACCCAATTCTACCTTTTCCTTTCCCCAACCAGCTCCAACGCTGAGGACTCTTTTCTCGTCAACGCTTTGAGGTGCGAACGTATGACCAAAAGGCGCCTCTCACAACCTTCTTCTCACACCAAGCAGCAGGCAAGCGCCAATTCTCCGACCCAGCCACGTAACGGAAGTGGCCTCCAACTGTGTGTGTGTGTGCTTCTAGCAGTCCCTTTCCACCACCACCCTCCTCCTCATCATCTCATCTACTACTTCATACAGTGCGTGCTTTGTTAGCAAACAAAAAATTGCTCTCCAGGTGCCAGTGTTGAGGACACCACCAAGCGGCAGGAGAAGTCGAAGGTTTTAGTCCTCTAGATGCGTCGCCGCCGTCTCCGTCGTCGTCGTCGTCGTTGTCTACACACGAGAGGTGTTTGGAATTTCATTAATATTTTATTACATTTTTTTTGCTTTCTTCCGTTTTTTTTCTTTTGCTGAAGAAGATGTTTCTGAGTTTTGTTGAATTTATTAAAAGTGGAACGTAAAAACAAAAAAAAATGGACAAGAAATGAAAGAAAAACTCAACGCCTTAAGAAGTTTAAATTCTTAGTAAGCTGATTTTCAAAACGTTACTCAAATTAAAACAAGTTGAACGAACAAAAAGCAACAAATCCCACTATTAGATGGAAATCCTTTCATTTCATTTTTCACCTCCTCGACTTAAAGCAAGAAAGAAGTGAAAATCTGCCAAAAGCAGAGATCATTCTCACTCCACAAAAGTTCAAGCTGGAAGTGGAAGTGGTCCATGAGGATGAAAAGGGGGGAGGGAGGGAGGAGTAGGCGTGTGTGTCTGTGTATTGCCTCAAATTGAAAGTGAAAATTTTGCACCTGGCCCGCATTTACATGGCAAGTAGCAAGAAGAAGCAGAGAAAAGAAAGAAAACCAAAAAAAAAACATGGTGTGAATCTGTATCTCGGTTTGTGTGTTCCTTCTGCATCTTTAATTGCGGGGGGGAGGGGCGCCAAAAGTCCTTTCTTTCTCTCTCTCCCTCACACTCTATATGCCTACTTTCTGGCTTATTGCAGGTGCATCCATTTGATGTTTTGTATGCTCCACATACAATGAAAACCCAGACAAAAGATGCCTATATAGAGGAGACGAACCTTGAAGATGTGGAATGAAATGGAAGAAAGTTTTTTTCTCTCCCTCCCACACACACACACATAATAAAGCGTAAGCAAATAAAACTTCTTCTATATGTTTCTAAAATACAATCTTTCTCACTTTTTGCCTACACAATGATTTTGATTTCAACTCTTTTTCTGCTTTTCTTTCTATATCTAGTTCAAGTTGAACTGAAAACTTTTCTTTGTTCGCCAAAAAGCCAGAAAGACAGTAAGAGAGTGGAAGAGGGCGGTGTGTGTCAGGGGGATTGGGCGCTGGCAAATGTTGTCTACATTTTTCAATATTTTTCCTGACAGTTGTCAGTTTGATTGTTTTCATTTCATATTTTCCATTTCTTTTCTATTTGGCATCAATAAGTGAAAATATAATAAGTTTTCTTGTTAGAAAAGGAACCACTGACTTTGTGTGGGTGTGCGTGTGTATGTGTGTGTGTCATGTTCCTTCATCTTCATCAACGAGATTCTCTTCTTTAGTTGATGAAGAATCTTTTGTTATTAATTGTTAAGTGTTAAAACTTACAGTTTAATTAGAGATAATTACATTACTTACAGACTTTTTTTGTCTTTTAACCTCTTTGGTTTCTTTTTAGAAAGTTTTCTATTTGTTCATTTAGAATTTACATACCTGCAATGAAAGAATTAAAACAAAATTGATTAGTAAACATTTACAAAAACGAGAAATAAAAAAAGCTCAAACAGAATCCCCTCACATTCAACATCCTCCTTCCACCCACCCCTCTCCCTCTCTCTCTCTCTCTCTCTCTCTGTCTAATGCCATCTAATGCCTAATGCCGGCAAGCAAATCACACACAAATTACCCTCAAAGTCTAAAAGAGAGAAATACCAAAATGCGCTCTCAAAACATTATTTCCACGAAATTAAAAAATTTACGCTTACACAATTAATCTTAACAGCAGCCAAAAAAAAAAAAACAAAACAAAATAATAATAAAGAAGAAGGAAACGAAAGAAAGAAATCATCTCTCATTCTCTCTATCGCTCTCCATGGTCAAGGAGGATGGATGGTTGGTTGGATGGATGGAATAAGAAGAAAATACGAAAAATTCCTAGGAAAATGCGTTCAAAATGCGGCACGTAGCAAACGCTAATCAAATAAAAACATTAGACAACATTTACACTTTGATAGCCCGGGGAGAAAAGAAAACCTACAGCTAGAGAACTAGAGAAAAGAGATGGAGATAGAGAAGAAAACAGGTTTTTGACTCTCTCTCTCGCACTCGCACTCTCTCGCCCTCTTTACTCTATTATTATTTTTACGACTCTCGACTGTTTGCACCCGCATTTGTTTTTGTTGTTCTTTCTTTCGTTCTTTCGGTTTTTCTTTTCACAGGACACTAACGGCCTTTCATTAGGCTTTTGTGTCGTCGCTTGCTCATCGAGGGTGGGCTCAGAGCCAGGTCCAGGAGCAGGTCATACGATATGCATGAAAATACCCAAAAAAAACCAACCAACACACACACAAAAAATATTACCAAAAATATATGTATAAAGAACCCTGTAACCTGACGCATCATAGTCCTGTGCCTGCTGTCCGTTGTCCTCGTTGTCCCCCCGCTCCCGTTTTAGTCGGCTGTAAGTTGATATCCTGAAAATGTGCTAAAAATGTGCGGTCGTTTTTGGTTTTTGTTTTTTTTTTTAACACTCTTGTGCAGGCATCAGCAGGCGGCATGGCATATAGAGGCGCCTCCGCTGCCTAATGCATTACCAAAATTGATACACTTTCTTCTCTTTCTTTAATTTTTGCCCATCTCCCTCTGCGTCTCCCTCTCTCGCTCTCTCTCTCTCTCTCTCTCTGTGTTGCTGGTTGCATAAAAATTGTCATCGCTGGGGCTGATTTCTCGTCTTTGTTGTCATAATGTGTAACTATCATAAAACTTCCATTAGCGTTTATAACAAAAAAATTCATTTCGGCCATGTCTCTATAAAAGTATGGAAAAAAGTATCCAACATCAGAGAGAAGAAGCTGATTTTGGGCCGTAAAACAGAAATGCCTTCTAAAGTTCTAAAGATATATACATGGATCGATCACAAAATGTCCCAAATAGAGGACACTAACCCTCCATTGTCCTCGCCATGAAGCATTTCCAAGAAGAAGCAAATCTATACTATCTTACATAATATTTAAATATTATTATTTTTGTCAATAGGTTTTTGTTAAGTTGCCAAATTGGTGAGATCATGTCTTGCAAAAGTTTATTGTTCAATTCAGAATGAATAGAAGTGACGAATATCCTGGAGAAGATACATAACCAACAAGGAATCGTTATCACCTTCTTTCGGTTCTACTAAATATTTTCGCGGGGTTCGAATTGAAAATCTTTTAAACATTTGTATTTCCGGGTTTTAAGTTTATTAACTTTTCTATTGATAAAGAGCATATTGAGCAGCATACTGATAAGAGGAGAGAGTTCGATATAGGAATACAAATTTCAATTAGATGAAATTTTCATAGTTCTATGCACTTGTGAGAGGCTCCTCCCTTCTACTCTTTGTATGTGTTTGTATGTATCATCATCATGTGGCATGCATCCGTTAATGGTGCGGTGTGTGGCAGCTGCTTGTGGCTATCGCTAATAAAATACATATCAGTCTCTATAAATACTTAAAGCTTAATGTATGCCACTTGAATGGGCCTCAGAGTGCAGAACCAGAGCAGGGCAGAGCAGAGCAGGGCACGGCGGGGCCTCGTTGAAGTGTTCTGAAAGATTTCATTTCATTTATCAGCAGAACGACGGAAATGCTCAATGGCAACAGCAACCAACAGAGAAATGGCTATAGAACTTTTGACCGATATAAATGCCTCAGCCTACACTTAATGTCGGTCCTGTTTCCTTTCCCTATCCCCCCATAGCCCATCTCTTTGCATCATCTCTCCGCAGTGTAATAAAGTCGGCATCAAATCTGGCACCTTAAAGTGGCTTACATTATTACACACAGAAATTAGGCAACAAAAAGCGATAAGCAAAAAGAAGATAGAGATAGAGAGGGAACAAGAAATGAAAACGACGACAACAGTTGGCGGTCCACTAAAAAAATAACAACAACACTCACACAAGAAAAAGCGGCCAACAAAAACAGTAATAAAATTTTTGCCAGGACACCACCAAAAAAAAAAAAAAACAAAAAGGAACATTTTTAGGGACATTTCATTGCAGAAGCCAAAAGCAAAAGGCGATAAAAATAGCAAAAACAACAACAACAACATGAGGCTTATCAAAAATGAGGAGAAGAAGACGACGACGACGACTCGAAAGAAGTCACAAGGAAAATCAGTGAAAATCATTTTCATTTTTATGTTCCAGGGTAACAAACAAAACGAAACGAAACGAAACGAAACGAACGAGTGGACGAAGTGGAAAAGAAAGAAGAAACAATAAAATAAAATTTAAGATACATTGGAGACCAAAACAAATAGGAAGCGAAATAGGCAAGGAAAATGGAAAATTCTCTGTCTCTGTCTCTCTCCCTTCTCTCCCTTTGTCTGTGTGTGTGTGTGAGTTGAGAGGATATATTTCCCTAACCGCTGTGGGTTATGTTTAGTTTTTGGGCTCTTCCTTTTTACATTGCCGCCGCTCTTTTATGGCCATAACAACGAGAAGACGTCGACGCCGACGTCGGAGACGACACTTAAAGTAGTTTTCATGTTGAGTTACATGCGAAAATTATAAAAGAGGATGATGGGTAGATAGGCAGTAGTAGGTAGGGTAAGAAAGAATGTGAAGAAGATGCTTTATATGGCCACTTGAACGACAGATGAAAAGGCATAATAATAGTTTGTTAGTTTCTGTGTGTGTGTGTTGAGCCAGGAAGTGGCTTTTGTTTCTACATATTGATAGAATAAATGTCTATTGTGGATATAGGGAGTGATCGCTATATAAAGATAAGGATAAGCGGAATGAAGTAATGAAGAGCAAGAGAGGGAATGAGGGCAAAATGGGAGATTTAAAGGCTTTTTCTTCTCAAGGGAAGAAGCAACTATTAAAAAGCCATTTGTATGTGTATGTGTGTGTGTTTGTGCATGTGTGTATGGATCGTGGGAGAAGCAAGCAAGCAAAAACTCTGTTTCAACTAAGCGTAACTGGTAAAACAAATCGTCTATAGAGTAAAGTGTAAATTGCTTGTTTTTGTCGTCATCATATTTTTATATGGAAAATGCATTCATCTCTCTCCCACACACACACACACACACGCACAACAAAACCCGAGAAACGAAACATTGCATCGCATGCAGTAGACCATATAAAATCCCAAACACGTACAACCCAAACCAGAGACAGCCACAGGCACAGCCTCCTCTCTTTCTCTGTCTCACTCTCTCTCTCTTTCTCGCTCTCTCAACCAGACTTCAACATAAACCCCATAAAACAATCTTTCGAAAAATTTGTCATTACGTTTTAGTTTATATTTCTCGTCTTCTTCGCTTTTTTTACAACTTCTGGAAAAATCCTTTTTATGACTCGGACTTTTGGGTTCCTCCCGCTTCTCGCCTTGACTCGCGCGCTTAATGCAATTAAAAGAAAAAATATGGAAGAAAAAAGAACACTTGAAGCTCGTAAAAGAAAACAAAAACACAAAACGCAACTTGGATGATTGAAACAATGGTGAGAAGGAGGAGGAGGAGCCACTCCTCGGCGTTTCATCGTTACAAATTTGCATTCAGTTGTGAAACATTCTATAAAAAATAATAAATTTAATGCTTAACAATAAAAAAAACCGAGTGGGGGGAGGGCGAAAACACATTCGCATTGTTTTTATGACTTTTGCGTGAATATTTTTGCGTCCTGTGAGCGTCCTACGGCAGAGCAGCAGCGCAATTGCTGCAATTACAGTTAAACAATCATCCAAGTCCAAGAGCCAACAACCAAAAGGCAAAGGACGACAACATATGAGTGGGGGGGAGGGGGACATAAAAGACATTCTATACAACATTGTATATGGTAAGTCTCGTTGGATCTCATATGAGATTGGGGGGAGAAGGGAGAGAGAGGGCAGAAATTCAATTCAAAATTAAATACAGAATTTTTGGCGTCGTTCTTTATTGTTTTGTTGTTGTTGTTGTTGTGATGAAATCGAATCCCTAAGCGGCTTTGCCTTTTACAGAAATCAAATTATAATACGAATGTCTTTTCTTTTTTTTTTTACCCTACCATCCTTTTGTGCGCTGAGGCATTGCAAGAGGGAGACAGAATGAGAAAGAGAGGGAGAGAGGCACTAATCCCTCGAAAATGTCGACGACGACGCCAGAGGCAGAGTTTCAGGCACGTAGAGGTTTGTACCTGGTTCTTCTCTCTATTCTAGCAGGTCATTTTCGCGTTTGCACGTCGGGGTCACCTAACCTAACAAATTTTCGGTGCTAATTTATCTCTCCTTTTCATGTGTTGCTCATTTGCGGTTCTCATTCTTATCCCTCGAGTGGTTGTCCTGTCCCTCTCTCTCGAAATCCTTTGCCAAAAAGATGAAGAAAAAAAACACACACACACACATACAAATTGTATGTATAAAGGGGGAATGAAGGTAGGCGTTGTTGGTCTCCTGCTGTTTACATGTAATTTTCCCAGCATTCCTTAGTCTATCTCAGTCGAACCTAACTCCCCTCCCTAACACGCGTTCCCTCGTTGGCATTGTCTCCTTCTGTCTCTCTCTCTCTTCGATTCTGATGCTGCTTTTGACATTTCGAATTTCCCGTTGCCATTCAATAGCGCTGTCAATTCCTTTATACCTCTTTTTCCCTACTACGAAACTCCTTTTATTTTTTTTTGGTACAAATCGCTTTGATTTACATAATTCTGCGCACATTTCGACGCATAGTTTTTTTTTTTTTTTGCTTTTGGGTTGTTCTTGCCTTTGTTTTCGGGTGTTTGCATATATTTTTTGACAGCTGTCAGGAAGTAATAAGTTGGAATTTTGCCTAGTCTAGTCGCCCTGACAGTGACAGTTCTACAGAGAGAGAGAGAGAGAGAAATCCCCAAGTAGAGGACATTTTACAAATGTTGTTTGCACGTCCTGGAAGGAAAATCTAAAATTTGATTGCGAAAAGTATTTGGTAACAAGGTGGATACTCTAAATATGACAGCTGCGGCTTTGCCAAGCGCGCTGAATGTCATTAAGAGTCCTGGTTTACCTCCATCTCTTTCTCCTTGGGATTAGCCTATGAGAAGATTAAGAGCCTTAACAGTTCGCCAGACTAAAGTGGATAAGGATAACGAAGGAAAGGTCGCATCCTAAAGGACTTTTAGAGGAATTCTTGAAATTACAATCAATTTATTTATCATGTGAAACCAAAAAAACAAAACAACACTTTGACTATGACGCAAAAAGGAAAACATATATAATATTGCCCCCTGCTATATAAACATACAATTCTGACAAAAATAGCCAGGAAAACGTACAAAAAAAATGTTCAAATCTATAGAACGAACAAGTGGGAAACAAAACACAAGAAAAACTAAAATCAAAAACCAAAAAAAAACTACATCAAGCACAAAATTATTGAATCATACCCATGCCGAGCATTGAGACAGAGGAAGGAGGGTGAGAGCAAGACGGCAGAGAGGGGAGTGGGAGGAAGAAGCACTCCAAGTAACGACCGCACCCGCCAATATACATAATTACACCACACCAATCTAAACACAAAGCCACCAAGCGGCAGGCGGCAGGCAGCAAAAGTGTTAAATGCATAAAAATCATACAGTATTGAGATTTCGTATACCCTGTAGTGAATATTTGTGAAAGTGGCCATATTGGGACGGCCGAAAACGAGCGATGATCAAGTCCAAAACTAAGAAAGAAAAGAATTTAGTTTCAATTGGAAAGTAAAGCCAAATTTTTGAGGCCATTTTACAGGGTATTCAATTGCCTGACTCGATTTCTCATTTCCTTTTCGATTTTTGCAAAATTTCATAGAAGCAGAAGAGGAAAAAAATATACAAAAATAAACAAAAAACGATATCGAAGGCAACCTCATTAGCTATTTAGTGGAACGGGGAGGGAATAGGAGGGAGTGGGTGGGTGGGTGGTTTGTAGAGGCCATAAACTAATCAGGCAAGCGGGCGGCATAAACAAATAATTCGAAAAAAGAAACAAAGAAAAAAAGGAGAGCAAAATAAAAATAAAGGAAAAAATCAGTGTGAGAAAATCGAATTGATTCTTGATTGGAGGAGGACCGATTGCCGAGGTCGACCTTGTATGGGTGAGGGGAGAGGACTGGAGGCGTGAGGGGAGGGGAGGTGTCTTTCACTTTTCGAAATTAGTTGCGTGTTTCTAGTGATTGACTTTTGGCAAGGCCATCTGTTTAATAATGCAAAGTGGCTGGCCACTCCCCTCCCCAAATCACCCTCGCTTCCCCTCACCTAACAACCAAACCAAGAAAAAAAGGAAGCTAATTTGGCTAATTGGCCAACTGAAATATTCTATATAGACACATAAGATATATAGAAATATAGAAATGTGTGCGCTTTGAAGGAGGGTAAGGAATGGGGGGGGGGGGAAGTGCAACATTTTCACACATCAACGAGTGTGGGGTAAAAAGAAAAGAAAAGAAAGTAAGTCAAGAGAATTTTTTGCCATTTTATTCCCTGTTTGTTGTTGCCATTTTTATGACACTAAAGGGGTGGGGGGTGAAGGAGGGCGGGCAGGGAGGCGGTTTAATGCCAATGCCACTCCTTCTGTTCTGCTTCTTTTTCTTCTTGCTGACTGTTGAAGTGTTGAAAATTTACGAGCCTTCCACTTTATTGAATTTTATTTCTATTTTTTTTGTTTTGGGGGTTTTTGAATTTCGGTTTCGGTTGGTTTTTTTTTTGTGTGGGGAAGGGGGGTCTTAGGAATTTATTGTTTTGCAGTTACCAAATTTATTTGTTGTTGTAAATTTACAATTTTTTACCCCCTCTTTTCGTTTTGCTCAGGTATACGGCACACACACACACACACTCCCTTTCTCAATTTTTCTCTCTTTCTCTCTGTTTGTGTTTTTTATGTATTACTTTTTTCAGTTTTTTTTTTTGTTGTTCTTTTGTTAGAATTTCAAAGCTTTCAATTGTTCAAGCAATTGTTTTTATAACACCACACACACATACGAGAGAACGAGACAGAGAAGAAGAAAGAAAAGACGACGGAGAAGCTGAAGAAAAGACGACAACGAGCAGCACAAAGAGGAAATGCCAGAAATAAAGTTATGTAAATTCCCTTTTATGTATGTGTCTGAGTCCCTCTCTTTCTCCTACCTCACCCTCTCCCTATCTCTTTCTCTCTCTGTCTCACAGTCTCTGTTAGCGTGGCCAAAAAGTTCAAATGCCAAGAAGCAAAGTCGGAAATAATAAAAATTGAAGCATGTTCTATTTGTGGTTTTCATGTGTGTGTGTGTGTGTGTGCCTTTATGGGCGCCTGTATTGGGGGAGGGGAGGGAGAGGCAGGGAATGTGGCAAAAGTAGGATAGGTCTGGAAATTGGTAAGGTTAGTGTCTACAAGGGACAAGGGAAACAACATTCTGCCCAACCAATTGATGCTTAACAACAATTGAAAAAGGCAACAACAACAACAATTCGATTTTAAGAAATTAGCATGCAAATTAATGGAATCACAATTAAGTTAGTTAGTGAGCAGAGGTCACCGAGACGACCCCAAATACAATTTCCATGCAAAATTTAGTTTCCTTTAGAAGAAATTGGGACCACCTTAGAGACCCTAAATTCAACAGTCCAAAAATTCTGGAACAAATGTTTTCCATTTTAAATATTATTTATCTAACTCAAAAGAAAGGAAATTGTGTTTATGCTTCTTAATTACATTAAACAATTAAATGTTTTTTGAAAATATTTAAATACCATTTTCATATTTTAAAACAAAATTAGTTTCTTAGCTTAATTATATTATGTTTGTTCTAGTCTTTTGGTTTAATATTTTAATTTTCTTCTTCATTTCGAAACTTTTAATCATTTTACGATATATTTCGTATGGAACTAAAGAATTTATAAACTTTTTACATTTTTATCATGCATCTTTATCTTTTATTTTCATATCTCATTTTTCGTTTCATTATTATCATTTTCTTTTTAATTTGGAAACTTTTAAGTTAGAGTGAAAAACTATTCTCTAAAACAGAAACAAAATTTTTTTATCATTACTAATACCTAAAAGTTTTTGGTTTTTGTTTAAAAGAAATGAACTTTTAGTCTACTTTAGTTGGAATTTCTAACGCTTTTATTTATTTAATATTAAAGAACATATTTCTCTTTTTGTTAGCAACTTATTCATTGATTTATTTTAGTTTGTTTCCTCTTTTTATATTTTCAACTAATTCAATTTTATTTCCATTTCATTACTATTCTCATTTTCCTTTGGCATTTTCTTTTAGTGTCAAGTGGATTCATTTGCCCCATCAAATATTTTCGGAAACAAGTTCTAGCGGGGGAGGAGAGAGGGACTGTTGGCCTGATTAGCAAATGGCGAGTATTACCGAAAGTAATTGTATATTCATTAAACCCAACACAACTAATACCCAAAATCTGTTTCGATTAAAATTCAATATAATAATCAGCTCAGCAGCAGCAAGAACACTTTAAGCCCTATTCTAATCTCTTTTGGCCGGGTGGAGGGGCACGGTGAACTTTCATAGCCCAGTGAGCCGGCAAATGGAATATTCATTCATTCCATTCACTCATTCAGTTCAGTTCAGTTCGGTTCGGTTCGGTTTGCATTCATTTTCCACAAGTTGCGACAAACTTTGAACAAATTAGCGTTTTGCTTATCGCAAAGGCAGTTAACATTTTGCATAAATTAAACAAAATTAAGCAAAGACTCAAGGATTAGAAAACTGAATTTTCACCAGAGGGAGATAGAGATAGAGAGAGAGAGAGAGAGATACAGAGGGTTAATAATTTTACTTCCATCTGTACCCGTTTTTCCCCTCTTTGCTCTCAATGATGATTTTTCCGACCGAGTGCATTTATTTTTTGCAATTATTTGTCTTATTAATATAAATAAAAATCGCGATAAGCAGACAGAGAGGGAGAGAACAGGGAGACGGAGACGGAGAGAAAGTCTAACAATAGAAAACGAAAAAAACAAAAAAAAGGATACCAAATTAAGGGAATCCCGAATCCTGAATCCGATGCCTGCGGCTGGCGGCGACAAACAAAACAGAACAAGATGAGAAGTGGGAAGGAGAAGGAGGGGGGGGGGATAGGAAAAGCAAAGCAAAGAAAGAAAACTCTTCAACATTCGAGTTTTTTGGCTCTGTGTGTGTGTGTGTGTGTGTGTGTGGAGTGGAGTTCGGTTACAATTGCCATGTTCTTCTTCTTTTTCAGTTTCTGTCCTTGTCCTCTTCTGTCTTTTTTTATTTATTTTTTTGGGTTTTTATTTGCTTTTTGCCTGCATATCAGAGTTAGTTTTCCCTCTTTCCTTCTTTCTCTCTCTCTGTGTGTGTGTGTGTGTGTGTGCCCTTTCTCTCCTTTATATCTCTTTTCTTCTTCTTATATCGCGTCAGGGCCAAAATTAAATTTAAGCCGCTGTTTGTCACATAAATCCAGCTCCTAAAACTCTCGACTCGGCTCGAAGTTTTTTTTTCCTATTCTATTCTGAGATACTTTGACAGGTCTTATTCTATCTCACTCTCTATCCCTCTCTCTTTCTCTATTGTAGATTGCTCAAATATTCCTAATTTGCATTTTCATTTTTCCAGCATTCGAATTTAATTTTTAGTATAATTTGTTTAATTTTTTTTCTTATTTCTTTTTTGTTTCACTTTGCTAATAATAAATTTTGTCATTCAATATAATTGAAAATGATTTTTCCCATTTGTTTATTTCGTTTCTCTATTCCATTTTCTATTTTCTTTTTAGTTTTTTTTTTTTTTAATTCAACTGCATAATTTTTTGCACAATTTCCTAAAAATCAAATTAAATATCTATCATCATGAGAATTTTTAGAAATTTTCGACATTTCAAGAGTTTATTTTGTTTTCTTCCTTTTTGGACAAATATTTTGGCCCCTCGAAAATATTTTCCATAGTTGACGATGAATAAAAATCTTTTGTTAATTAACTTTTCAGGTTTATTAATTTAAGCAAAAATTTCCCATCTAATTAAGGTTAATCTGTTTTCTCATAGTTGTCTTTGGGAGGAAAAATGAAAATCTGAAGTACGTAGAGTTACGTTTTTGCCTGATTGCAGGTACACGGGTCAGGACAGGGCAGGGGTCACAGGTCGAATCACCTATCGCTCACTCAGTCACACACTTATTACACTCACCTTGTCTGCCGTGTGTGCGTTGTGTTGTTGCTGCTGCTGATGCTGCTGCTGCTGTTGTTGTTGTTGTATCCGGTGGACGATGTGGCAAATGTTGATACTCATAATCATAGTGCGATGACTGAGCCTGAGCTGCTGCCGCCGCTGCCGCTGCGGCGGCTTGCAAATTCTGTTGGTTTTGATGCTGCAACGTTTGTTGACTGCTGCTATGCAAGTGCAAGGTGGAGGCACCTGAAGGACCTCCGCCGCCACTCAGTTGACGGCCCGTCATGGGTAATGTGCCCGGGATGTGGCCGGGACCACCGCCCGCGTCCCGACAATCCAATGTGGACTCGTACTCATAGGGATTCATTGTGGTCGACTCCAATGGACATTCGTCGTCGTCGGTGTCGGTGCCACCGTCGTAGATGTTGTCCGTGTGACGGTATGCGTGATGCGGATTTTGCTTTGAGAACTTAATTTTGGCGGCTTTTTGTGGGCCTCGACCAGGCGAGACAGCGGGACGATGAAATATATATATTTATATAGACGGAGTGGAAAGTAAGAGAAAGTAGTGCTAGTCGATAGGAAGGAAATGCCGGAAAGCAAGAAAGAATCCCTTTTTATTAATCCTTCTCCTTCTTCTTTTTCTTCTTCACTCTTTCTTTAGTTTTAATGGAAAAACAAAACACTTTTCTTATTTTTTATCATTTCACACACAAATTTTCATCATCAATTTTTCCTCTTTCTTTCTTTCTTTCTTTGGTTTGGATTTTTATGAAATATTTGAATATTTTTCTATGACTTTGTCGCCATACTTGACATATTTCGTAATTTGTTAAAAAAAAAAAAACAACAATTTGTTTAAAAACAATTTTTTGCGACACTTTCAGATGGGGAAGAAAAAAAAAACAAAACACACAAATCGTAAGAAGGAGACAGACGCGGGAACGCGGTACACAGACACACACGGAATAGCGGTATATACTTTTATCTCATCTTAATATTTTATTTTCGCAGTTTCTTTTTATTATTTTCGCATATGTTTCTTCCTGTTTGTTCTCGCAATTCTTTGCTTGTTGTTGCTGTTGTTGTTGAGACGAAATCGCTTTTTGTTAGAAAAAAAAAAACGGATACCGTTACGAGAAGAGAACCGCTTTCCTTAAAAACAAAAACAACATTAATTTTTTGACGACCACCCGCTAGTCGAAATTATCAGAATTCGAAAAATTCAACCGACACAGAACCAGCGCACGTCTGCTCGCTACGACAACCAAAAACAACATGTTCAAACGTGTGCAAAACTTGTTCGAGTTCGAGTCACTTGTTCGAGTTCGACTCTTTTGTCGACTCACTTGTTCGAGTTCGACTCTTTTGTTCGACTCTAAGCGAATTTCATCGCGTCTGAACAAAACTGAACGAAACGGATTTGCTTCGCGCTCGCTCGGTCGGCTTCGCGCTGTCGGCTCTGTTAATGCCAAATTTACGTCCGACAGAAAGAGAGAGATTGAACGATGCTGCGACTGCATGACCATTTGCTCTCGTGCGCATGTCGCTGCCGCTGTTGACGCTGGCAGAGATGTTGTTGAGATGGCGCCCCCGCTTTGCAGAGCGCGACCAACCGAAAGAGCATTTACAACACACGACAGAGCGAGAGAGAGAGAGAACTTGACGAAATAGTCGTTCAATGTTTGAAGGTTAAAAAGTGCGTTTGTTGTTGTTTGACTGGGTAGGGGGTGGTTGAGAAGAGGGGAAATGTTACATGTTCGGCTGCTGTATTACGCACACGCTGCAAAAGATGTTTCGTTCAAATTTATCTGCTGTTATTTGACAGAGCCGCAGGAGTGTTAACATAATGGCCTGCAGACATTTATATTGACACTGTTACGAGAAATTACCGATGCCCAAAAAGGATGCGACACAATTGGGTATATTCGAATAGGACGAATCGGTTTAATACCCTGTGGAGAAGACCAACTAATGGAGGGAAAAGGACAAACAATTTCTTGAATTACTTCACGATTTTTGCACTAATTTAGTTTCAGGTACCCACAACGAAAAATATATTGTCAATATAATGAATAATTTTTATACGTGCAATTTGGGCAGTCAAAATGAGTTCATAAAAAATGACTGAAATCATGAGCTAAAAATATTTGATCGAATGTCTATATGGAACATTGCATACCAAAATGTTTCTAACTAACTTAAAAATCTACTAAAAGGAAGATTATAGTACAACTCTTTAGACGAAACTTTGTCGATTACAATTTGGCCAAATTCATATCAAAAATTTGGTAATTGGGTTGCCATTAAAGAGGTTTTTACTTTATTTTCGTGTTTTTGTGACTACTAATTAGCTTAATTTGCAGATTGAAGCGATTCATTGTCTCAATAGTCAAGGATAATGAACTAGATCAAACACTCACCCCAACATATACGTAAGATATATAAATTTGTGATAAAAAACTTGTCATACACATACCTGAAAATAGAAAGAGAAAAGAATTGACAAAAAATTAGTTTGTGTTTTACTTTATGTGGAATGTTTTTTTGCGGGGGGAGGCTAAAAATCAACTTTCCATTTGCTAATTACAAGCCAACATCAATGCCACCTATGTACATACATATGTACATATGTATGGGCCGAAACCAAAAACTGTCATCAAAGCACACACACACACAATATGTATGTGTGTATAAAAAACAAAAGACAAAAAAAAATCCTTCAACTTCATTAACGTTGCAGTAAAGTTTTTCGGTTCGCCGAAAAATGAACAAACGCGAAAGTTTAAAATGCTGACAGTGAAGTTGTCATTTAGCGCCCAGTAGTGTGTCCAAAAACTCTATGGCTAACGAAGCAACAGACAATGGACACCAGGGTAGGGATAGGGCGACGGTGACGGCGACAGGACAGGGCAACGGAACCAACAACACAACACAGAGATGGGAAGAGGGGGAAAAAAAGAAGCAGAAAATTGCGTTATAAGCAAAGTAAAGGACATTTCGCTAATGGCTTAACTTTTGAGCTGGGCGCAGGTTTCGGAGGTCTTCTTTTACTCATCCTTGTACTCATCTCCTTGCCGGCTCTTGGTCATGCTGGTTGCTCCTGCTGCTCCTTCTGGTTCCTCTTCTTTTTTTTTAACCATAACCATGTAACGGAAGTTGTTTCTGAAGCTTTTTTGACAGCTTTCCCACCGTTGAAAATACTGTCATGGCATTTTGCATTTCCAAAAGCAATCTGGCAACACCGCATAAGGCAAGTTGTCTGAAAGTATTTGCATAGGACATCGGGAGTTTCAAGTTGCCATTGCTCCCTTCTCCTCCCACAATCCATGGTCCTCCTTCTATATTCTTATTTGACTTTTTCTTTTTTCATAATCATCCTCCTATCATTTTCTTCTCCTACATCTTTTCTTTTTTTGGTTTTTTTTTTCTTCTTTTTTTTTTTTGATATTGCTGTCGATGAAAAGTCAATTTCCTGTTGTGCGTTAAAATGTTTGAACATCACTTTTTCCTATCCTCTAGTCTATTCGCATATTCTTCTTCCATTTTATTCTGTCTTCTGCCACTGGCAACTGACACATTGCAAATTATAATATATAAAAATAAATAATAATGGGACAAAAATGAAATAAAACTTTGAATCGAAGCAGCTATTTGGGGGACAATTTTTTATTAGAAAACATGAGATTCTCACTGTTGGAATGTTCTTATTGGTCAAGCTCAGAAAGGAGGACTTGAAGGATATCAATTCTATTCTAATTAACCATCAAATACTAAACTGTTTCGTAAGATGCCCTGAGGGGCATCCAGTTGAGACTGGTTTTAAGACAAGTTCTTTTTTCTATTTCTAACAAGAAATGAGGCGAAAGTTTCTTTGATTCTGAATTAAAAGTGAAACGGAAATAGTTTAGTTTAAAAAAAATCAATTAGTGACTTTTGAATAAGTTCCTTAGCAGAAAATCAATGCTAACTATTAATGACGGCTTCTGGAATAAAGGAAAAACTGTAAAAAATGTTGGTGACCCCGACGTGATTTGGAACAAAGTCTTCAGATGGACCACTTCAATGAATGAACTTTATATATCTTCCATTTGAGTAGTTATTTGTGGAGTTGAGTTGTTTATAATTCGATTTGGAGTAACCTTAAAATAATAACTCTGTGATGGCCTGTTGGTTGGTTTTGACAGGATCACAGGCCTTGAATGATTTCATTTAAAGTGCAACACAAATTGCTCCCTTTTTGCAACCACCCATACACACGCACGCACACACACACACACGAGTTCAACTTCATTTGCAGTTAACAAATTGCATTGGCGACTCAAAAGCCTGAGAATCGAAGAGATGACACAGACCAAACGAATGGAGTGGGAGGCAGAGAGAAAAAGGGAATAAGTAGGAAAGAAAGTGAAAGAGAGGTAAAGCGAGAGAGAGAGAGTGGAAGTGAGATGGCAAGAGCAATCCTCTTTAATTAGTTCGCCTTTCGTTTAATGCAATCGCGAAAATATTTTTAATTTAAAACGCGTAATTCAATATCTCGCGTAATTTTATTTCCCTTACAAGCATCAGATGATGGAAGGCAGTCAGTCGCTGGCCATAAGGGCGCTGAGTGGCACAACAGGGCGTGGCACAAAGTGCTGCCAGTCATTGTCGAGACTCGCTCGCCCGCCCGCTGTCCTTTTTGCGTCCTGTGCGTGTCCTGTTCAATTCAGGCGAAAAAAAAATACCTATCGAAATGGCCTCCCCCGTGAAATTTTTGCGTGCACTTCGATCGATGCGTTTACATGCATATCTAGCTATATATATATATATATGTATATATATTCCATATATGCATTCGATATGTTGAAGGCGCTTGGGGGGGAGGGTTGAATCAAGCTCTCAACCAGCCAAATGACCTGCATTCCATTCTGGGCTTCGTTTTTCTTTTTTTCCATCGTTTTTTTTGTTTGTTTTTGTGTAAATTGACGCAGGAAATGCCGCAATGTACCGCTCAAGAGTTCAAAGCGCCGATGATTTTCAGGTCAAGAGTTGAGCCACTTGTTGTTGTTGTTGCTGTTCGAACTCCCTCTCTCTATCGCCCTCTCCCTACCTACCTACCCCCCTCACCCAGTGGCCATCATCCGTAACTATCTTGCTCGGTTAGTACTGATGCTTTTTATACTCTGGCTTTTAAGTGCCGATCAAATTTCTTGATTGAAGCTTTAAGTGCAAGACAATGTGCTGCAGCTGTTTGTCCTTTAACAGGATACTCCGCCTCCGACAACGAGGCGACCTGCAAAAGCAAATGCGAAAATACACTAAAAGTGCAACAAATATAAGAAAGAGAGAGAGAGAGAGAGAGAGCACCCAACAAGGATACATTTACTGACCGGCAGGGCAAGAAACTGACTTTTTTTTTCCTTCAACTTCTTCTTTTTCTTCTGCTTGCAATAGAAATTCGAGATGCAGGAAAAGACAAAAAAAAACACTGAAAAAAGAGTTAAGGGGAAAGGAAGTAAATTCATTTCTAAAGTAAGACTTCCCAAAAAATTGGTTAGTTCCTCATCGAAAACATATGGCAATGAATGAAAGGACGACAACCTGCCAGATCGTTTCCTTGGGGAATCCTATCCATTTCATCGTTCTCTGGACACATTTGTTTTTCTATTTAACAGATTTACTCCAACTAAATTATCATAATTTAGCAGGAAATTTCATATTTCGTCAGCATTTTCAAAGTAGTTTCAAGTCGGGAGACTAGACTGGGCTGACAATCAAGTGGAAATTCCACATTCAGCGGTTTATACTCTACTCAAATCTTACTCTTACACATTTCGCCAGCCACACAAAACGCAGAATGCGCCACAAAATTGCTAAAATGCAGCCAGACATTAACGTGTTTCAAATTTTACGCATGCAAGCCAAACGAAGCGACGACACATTGCGAGGAGTTCTTGCACAGCTTCAATTCCTTTGCTTCTTCCTTCTCCTCGTATTCTTTTTTTCTCCTTTTTTTGGGTAAAGCCACACATGTGTGTAATTTCCTTTACGTGAGTGAGAGCAAGATGCAAATGGAGATGGAGATGGAGATGGAGTTGGAATCAGAGACTGAATGAGAGGGAGAATGAGAGTTGTGTCTGATAAACGATGATGTCTGGTGCCTCAATTGTCCTACTCCAAAACGTTGACGACACAAAATAGAAAATTCAAATTTGAAAATATGGAAATGCTTGCAACGACAACGATGACGATGACGACGACGACGACATCGACATTGAAGGAGACAGGGGGCAGGCAGCTGCAATACCAACATCGACACCAACTCCATCTTCATGCGCCATTGAAAGTGCAGCAATGCAGCGAGCCGCTTTTAAAGTCGAAGAGAGCGAGAACGAGCTAGAGCAACTCGGGGGTCGTAATTCGATTAACACCTTTTCTGGTTTTCTGGTGGCAAAGGCAAAGGCAAAAGGCGAAGGCGTTGGCACTGGCAATGGCATCGATGGCAACTATTGGCGTTTAATTGGTTAGCAGCGTCAATGGATGACTGGGGCTTCTTGCAGCCTCACTTCCTTCTACTCCTACTCCTACTCCGCTGCCCGTCATTCTCTCACACTTTTGTCTGCGGCTTATTAGGTGCGGAAATCTTTATTGATTGATGCATTGTTTGTTTGGCTTGCGGACAACGATTGGGTTCGGTTGGGTCGTCGATTGGTGGCGTCGTTTGGTGCCTAGGGACCGCCCGCATTGTCTAACCATAGTGTTAGGATTGGGTCCCTTATGGTGTGTGTGTGTGTGTGTGTGTGTGTGTGTGGTGTGCGTGGTGTGAAGGAGCGCTAAAGCACTTAGCTTGCTCGTAACTCTTTCAATCAAACATCGTCCTTTGTCTAAGTGCCAGATGTGTAGTGGCTCATAATATGAATGAATTGAAGTGCCTTTGCCAGGATAGACACGTGTTTATCTGATGATTTTTAATTGATATCTCCCACCCACAAAAACAAAATCTGTTTAAATTCATATATACAAGATGAGTGAGAAGAATATTAAAATCATGACCTACAACAAGATAAAGTCTATGGAGAAGGATAAGATAGAGAGAGGAGAGAAGGCATAGAGTTTAGTAGTTTTGCTGGTTGGGACTACTAAGTCACACAGTTGACCAGTTTTCTTTTTTTCATTCAAGTCAATTCAATTGAAATTATTTGCGCTTTGTTCTTATTTCTCTCTCTCTCTTTAGCAAGAAATTTGCATAAATATTTGCTTTCTTCTTTCCTCTCTCCTCTCTCTCTATAGTAATTCATTCGCTGTTATTGTCGTATTTCAGAATATTCTTTTCTACGCTAACATCTGATGCTCTCATGCACACTTTCCATCTACTTGGCCATTCTCCTTCTTTTTCTTTACTTCTCATCATCAAGTTTTTCCTTCTTTTTTGTTTTTGTTCTTATGCTAATGGCAAAAACAAAGAACCCAAAGTGGTGGCAAGAGAGAAGGAGAAAAGAAAAGTGAAAATTCAATTTGCCAAAGCGTGGAATAAACAAATTAAATTATAATTAGTAAATAAAGAGAGAAAGAGAATATACAAAAAAGAAATAGATATACAAATTGAACACCCAATTGAAGGACTACATAAGAATCATTTGACGCAGTGGGAGAGAGGAGGGGTGGCTCCTCATCTCATCTTCATTAGTATTGAGGCTCAGACACCTATTAGAAGGCTTTACCATTGATTAGTCACAGTTTTTGTTCAATACAACAACTTGAATTGAATCAAACCATTTTCATCATCTCCCTTGAGTCTCTCATAAGGGAGACCTTTGTAACTAACAATTACAAGATATTCATTCAGGTAAGCACCACCCACCCCTTAACCACCCATCCACTTCAACCGCATACAGTTGAATTCCTCAATCTGCCCATAAGCCTCGCCGCCCCCTCTTCTCGTGCACACCTCATTCAGAGAATGAATGGATGGTTTGTTGCCTGTGTTGAAAGGTTTTTAGTTGGCAAAATATGCAGCAACCTGCATCGTTAGCACTAGCAGGATAGATTTGCAAGGATTCAATTGTGAAGCCAACCTAAGCAACCTTAAAACCCATTCCATTCAATTCCAATGCCACCCATCCAATCCACCAATCCATCCATCCTACCAAAAAACCACTTGGCAATTGGGTTTCCTATATATACATACATACAACTCATGCGTTTCTTCATCCTCCTTCCAAATGTGTGTGTGTGTGTGTGTGTGCGTGTGTGTGTGTAGTCACCGTCATCGTCATTCTCAACCGTCTATGCGTCGTCGTTTTGGGGTTATTATTATTTCTGATATATGCGGTCTTACTTTGCGGTTGTCATTCGGTTGACGCTGTCGGTTGACGTTGCTGGTGCTGATGTTGCCTTCCTTCCTTTTCCTATGACTCCGATTTCGACTCCCTGTCTATCTAGTTCTACTGCTACGACGACTACTTGGGCTGCCTTGGTTGGTGGTCGTGCGTCATGGTTACATGCAAATGAAGCGTGAGTTCCTCGAAAAAGGTGTTGAAAAACGTACATACTTTTGGCATTGAATCGTTTCACCATCTGCATAATTTTATGCCAGAGCTCCACACACACACACACACACGCAGCTGAGCAGAGCATTTCAACTTTTATTTCGTACAAAAATTCCTCCTTTTTTTCTTATTTTTGCCATTGGTATGACGATCTATTTTCAGTCTTAGCAATTCGTACAACATATGCTGTCGAAAATTGTTTCGTAATTGCAATGTTGACAGCGCCCACGTGTGACTCCCCTTTTTGTCTCCCTATCTCTCTCTCTCTCTCTCTCTCTTTATGTCTGTGTGTGTGCGTTAAAAGTGCGCTGCGTTGCAAGTCACACACAGAAAAGAGGTCCTTTCCCCAATGACAGTTGCAGGCGTTAACTGAAGTTTGCCAGGCCGTCATACGACAGAATTTACATATTTATTGTCTTAGTGAAGAAGAAAGCAGAGAGACAGAGACAGAAACAGAGAGAGAGAGAGAGAGAAAATAAGCCAGTATGAAATGAAATGAACGGAATCGAATCGAATCGCATCGCATCGCATCGAATTGAATCACATAAAAATCGAGTAAAAAAGAGGAAAAGGGTTATCAAATAAGGCAATCAAATTGTCTTCCATAATTTGCAATCCGTTCAAAGAGAAATGTTTAAAATCTTTTGCATTTTATTTGATAAAAAGTAAATTGCAGAAAATAAATGGAAATTTTATAGAAATATTCAAAAATCACAATCAAAAATGTTGTCGTCATTCGTATGAGAGAATTGGTTAAGTTTGTTTCGGAATTTTTAAAATGACATAAATTATCTTCTCTCTCTATCTCTCTCTCTCCGCTAAGCGATTGCAGCCATCCACACAATTTGCTCCATCTTAATTTACCTAACAATCTAAGTCACATTTAAAGAGTGAGTCCTCTGCCCTCTCTGCCTCCCCCTCCCCTACAGCATTTCAGCACACATTGCCACTAACCCATTTACCTCCCCGTTTTGTTTTCATATCTCACTCTGTCTTCAAGTTTTTTCTTATTGTTTTTCTCTCTCTCTCTCTCTGTCTTCCACTGACAAATGACCAACGGGCGGGCAGGGCAGGCAACAAACCAAACTGCATCTCGCGGCTTTTGGCGGTGGCGGTGGCGGTGGCGTTAGTCGGTGGCGATCATCAACAAGTTCATCATCAGGAACGGAAGCTGTGTGGTATCCATAAACGTTTGTTGATTACCCGCAGCGGCATCAGCAGCCTTGCCACAGTTTCAGTTTTTTCCTTTTTTTTTCTCCTTCTCGCTTCGCTTCTCTTGGGTTTTTTTCTCTCTCTCTGTTTTTTGCACAAGTTATTTGCATTCGCCGTTGGATCTGTTACACTCCAATAGTACTTTTTTTTCCTTTCGTCTCGTTTCTTTTTCATTTTTCCTTGTGGCAAAAGATGAAAGTGTTTGGCAGTTGGCGTTGATGGCAAAAAGAGCAAGCAAAGTGAGAAGTCTCCCTCCTATTTTCTAACGCGCATTAAATCCACACCTGCCCTGCCTGGGCATCATCATCATCATCATCATCAGCATCAGAAAAATGCAGAAAAGGGATAAAAATGAAAGAGTAGGTCGCTTGGTGGGGATGTGGATGCGGTGGAGCGGGATGAAGCGGGATGTACACACAAAATGGAATAGAATTGCAGATTCATTTCACTCAGCAAAAGGACAAGAAGATTGGTAAAAGGATGAAGATGAAGATGAAGAATGGAAACCTTTTAAGCAAGTTCATATTTTTCTTAGGTCAGAAAAAGGGTAAATCTTCAACTAACCTAAAGTTTCAGGGGATTTCTTTTATACATAAAATCTAAGAAAGTTTCTGATCACTATATATTAGTGTTATTTAGTCAGATTGGTTTCAGGTGGATAAGGATTTACGTATTATAACTTTTATTTTGCTCTTATTAATTAGATTTGATCAATGTCTCTCTTTTTTCTCTTTTACAATTTTGTTTGTGGTGACCCCGATGTCGGCACTTAACTAATGAGAGGTATCGGTCAATAAAATATCAATATAAATTTACAAATTTAATTCCCTTTGCACTCTTTCTCTCTCTCTCCTGCGTTCAAATCAAATTAATGAACTATGTATATGTAATACCAAATATACATCAAGCCAATTAACGCATATAAAACATTTAAAAACCATTAAGCAAATTAAAATAACAGATCTCTCTTCTATGTGTATACTTCTTCCTTGATAGTGTGTTTGTGTGTGTGTGTGTGTGTGTCGTTGGGTTTTTTGTTTAACAAAAATCCTCTTAAATTAATATGAAAATATGCATTTGATTTAAGCATAAATGATATTGCAATTCACCATAAATAAACCCCATCAAATGAATGTAAAAAACAAAAAAATAAAACACTGTGTGGGCAATGGGGAAAAGGAAAATCAATGCAATGGTAAATTAAATATATGTACACACATACAATGCATGTTCGCAAAAAAGGAAAGGCAAACAAAATGAGGGGCCTAATTAAATATTTATTAAAATTACTGCAGAGTTAACTGCGTTTTCAACAAAATTGTATTATTTGTCCATGCACTTGACTTTTGACGCCAAGGACATTGCCTTTGTATTGTGAGAGAGAGACCTCAGAAACGACCTGTGATTACTCTAGTTCATTGGTTAATTTATGTAAATGTAAAACAATTTCATTTAAAACTGCTAAGCTTAATGATGACCCCGACGAACTTTTACCAAAATGGTTTACAATATGGTGACCCCGACGTTTACACTTGTTTTAAATACTTAGCTTTATGAAAATTTTCTTGGCAGTTGAAATCTTTGCAATAAATCTATTGATTTGTAAACTTTTGAAAAATTGGTGACCCCGACGTATTTTATTTTTTCATTTTTCTGTTCTTGCCATTTCATATTAATTTTCAATTTTCTAAAACAATGCCAAGCACAAAGAAGTTCCTGAAGCGTATGAAAACATATTTTCTGTGTCGTATCTTTTCAAATAGGAAATTCGATTTTGTCTCTTGCTGCTTGAGATTTCTCGCTTCTCCCTGCTCGACCCTCTGGCTAGCTGCTTTATCAGTTTCTTTTTGTATTTGCTTTTTTTTGTTTTTTTGTCTTCTGTTGTATTTTGTCTCTTCCATTTTGCTGGCTTGCGGCAAAGTTTGTCGCGTCAGTTTTTTCCCCCCGTACCCAGGGCGGCTCCTGGCCCGAGCCATTCTATGTGCGTGTATCCTGGGTACGACTTTGCTCCTGGCTCACAATAAACCACTTTACAGCTACTAGTTTGTTGTGTTTTTTTTCCTCTTGTTCTTTTGTTTTTTATACTTTTGCCATTTTCAAACGAAATTGAATTAAAATTTACATTTTTAATCATTCTCGCGCAGCAGTGCGACTTTAATTTGTCTCCTTCTTCTTGTTGCAGTTGTCATTGTCATCATCATTATTATCTTAATCATCATCATCATCATCATCATCAACAACCTCTCTTTCGACTCATTCGCATTTAATTAGTGTGAAAAGCGCAAATTATTCGCCTCGTTTTTTATCTGGCGCCTCCGCCCATCGCCGTCATCCCTAATTGGCTTAAAATTAATAATAATTATTATTGTATGTAGAGGTATTTGTGTTATTATTTGTTGTTATTATTATTATTATTTTTATTGTTTATGCTTATGGCACACGCTCAACTTAACCCTTGTTGGTCTCTTTGCCCATTTGCCCTTTTCGCCTCTTGGCTTCTTTACACGTGATGATGAAATTGTCTCTGATTTTTACAAATTAACCATTTTTTGCCCATTCGAAATTGCATTTCGCATAGTTTTAAGTTTTCAGTCTTTTAGACACCGCGCAGCTTGACGCTTGACAGCGAATAACTTAAGCAGACGTCTAGGCGTGATTGGGCGAGTAAAGGGCTCAGATATAGGGTCAATAAGTGTCAAAGGGAATAAAAATTGAGAAGGTAAGTTGAAGCAGATTCTTGGCTTTGATTCTGAGCGAGTTAAAGTAAATAACGGAATTAGAATATTAAGTGAATGAATATTTAAATATTATTCAATTATTCAAAGCTTCGATTACGTAATAAGTAATTAAATAGTTAAAGTGAGTTCATCTTTTAGAAACCAATTGGTAATAAGATCCACTCGCTTGAAAAATTTGGATTAGAGTTGAAGGAGCTTAAAAAGTTTCAAGATAATTTTTTTAACTAAATAACGACTGAGCAAATAAACTGATAAAACTTTGTTTTAGAGACTTACTTTAACTGCAAAACACAAACAGTTTCGGTTTCAGAATTTTAAAAGCAACCCTTCCCCTGATTAAATTATTGATTGAGTAAATTTAATCAAAGAATTTGGAGAAGTCAATATATCAAATTTAGTTGCGGACAATTTAATCATATTTCACCTTTAATGAGACTACAAATAATAAATTTTCAACCAATTTTCCATTTGTTCTATTCCATGTATTGTTGCTCATTTACCAAAATTGTTGATTATTCATTTGCTCACTTACATAATGAGGAGAAAATTGCACACATTTTCGAACATTTTAGTGATATTTCAATTATATTGTTAATTCATTGCCACAAAACGTTTCCCCCCAACCGACCTCTTTGACCATATTTCACCACATTCATATATAGCAAATTATTTTTCCATCCGAAACTATAAAGTGAACAAATGAAAATGGAAAATTTGAAATTTCCTTTACACCACCAACCCTTTTGCTATTCTGTTTAGGGCTTCCTCTGATATATACTTATTATATTACAATTTACTAGTTAACTATGGGAAAACTTGGCAATTTGGAGCGGAAAAGCATTGGCCAATTCTCTTGGGAATGCGTGTGTGTGTGTGTGTGTGTGAGTGAGCATCGTTATTGTTGTTGTTTTCTAAACATACACACACACACACACACACACACACATAGACACACACAAAGGCAAGTTAGTTAATAAATTTAACGTTGATGAGGAGAGTGCAAATTGGCAATCAATTTGGATGAGAGGAAGAGAGAGAAAGCACATTAAGTAGGCCTAGAATGATAGACAAACTGACAGACAGACTGTTTGCTCACTCTCTCAATCAACCTCTTGCTCTCTCACTCGTGTGTGTGTGAATATGTGTGTGTGATTCTGTAGTGAGCGCAAATTAAATGCAAATTCAATTAATTTGAAGCAAACAATTTGCTTAAATTAATTAATTGAATGTGAATCTAAAGTGCTTCCAATTTAACGCTGAAGAGGCGACCAAAATGGGCGGCAGCATCAAGCTCTCTATGTTCCATATGTGTGTGTGCGTGTGTGTGTGTGTGTGTGTGTGTGTGTGTGTATATGGGTAGGCGTGGCATTTATCGAAATTATTGGGAGTTTTTGGCTGATTTAAGAGAGTGATGCGAGGCAACATGGACGAGGGCAGAGGATGGCGGGCGGCTCATTCGGTTTCGGGATGGGCTTGATGGCTAACCACAAACTTTGGGCAACGTTGCGTATGCGTAATTTTGCATTTGCATTCGTCTGGCCATAGTGCGTGCATTAAGTAAACTGTTTACTGGAAAATCAACTCCGAAATAAACAAACATTCAGCCGCTGAATATGCAAATAGTCGATACAGTGAATATACAATAAAAACTACAGCACCTACTACCATCTAGGATATTAGTGTGGCTGCATATTGCTTGCAAATAAATACCAAAAATTGCACTTGTGGGAAAATTGAATAGGTAAAGGCTCAGTAAGTGAATCGTTTCAGTTAGTCCGTCTCTAGTGTGTGTTCACTGTAGTTTTTAGAATTTTTATAGCTACTTTTCTAAATGCCTTTTCAATGGTTAACCAGCCAACAACAAGGCAACATAACTCTCTCTATCTCTCTAACGTGCTATTTTTTTGCCTGCTTCCTTTACCCACTCCAATCTCTATTTAGCAAATGATTCTCGTTGGCCAGTAGCCATTACAGTTAGCCCTTTGCCGCGCGCATTTCGTTGCCCCCCATCCCCATCCCCATCCCCATCCCCATCCCCATCCCCATCCCCTTTCCCTTACCATCTCATCTCCGACACTATTTTGTGCGAATTTTTGTTTGCATTTTATATTTGCCAAGTTTTTATCGCTCGTTATTCACGTTTCGCAAAATTATGCGCTTGATTAATATGCAAGTTCAATGCAAATGCCACGCCCACTCATAACTGTTTATTTTGATAGTGTGTCCATGTGTGTATATATGTGTGTGTGTGTGTGTGTGCACATAACTGTTTATTTGCCTTGGCTATGTTGTTGTTATTACTATTTGGCGGCCCTATCCCAACGCCAAAATGGGCAAACTGTATGCATGGCAAAATCAACGAATTGTAAATTATTGTACAATTTGTTTTCTTCCCTATATGTATATAAATTATGCAAATTAGGTTGCAACAAAATAAAAAAAACAAATAATGAACAATCAACCAAGAAAAGTCGTATACAAAAATAATATATTGGGCTTTGGATTAACTATCATACAATTAAATCATATTGCATATCAATTTCATATGCATAACCAATTAAATGGTGACATTTCTGTATTTTCATACTGAAAATATGCTGCCACACTATTTTCTACAAGTACAGTTTACACACACCATTAATCATTATTTTGTGCATTAAACACAAAAGCGGGAGAAAATGAAAACTCAGTTTTCATTGTCTACACACACACAAACACACATGACAAAAGTTTCAACCCAAAACACATTTTCACTTTCGCTAAACAAGAAAAACTTTAACAACAAAAGGCGGCATGCAAAACTGGATTTATATATGTGCTACGTACATACATATATATATTTATTTATCTATATATAAATATACTTATAAACATTTGTCTTTCATATTGACCTGGAAAGAAAAAGGTTAGACTTTTGAGGCAAGAAGCCGAATCTAATATACTCTATGGCGAAATCGGTCTGAAAATTACAATCAAATGTCAAATATTGTCATTTGTGCTTGCACTACAATTGGTAATACAAAAAACTAGCTTGAAATTGGTCAAAAGTATAGGGAAGATATGGTTTTAATGCCCAAAACAATCGATGGATCTAAATAATTATACATACATGGATGGAAAACTATCAATTTGGTCTTTACCTCTTCAAAAAAGTGTTAATATACCGTAGATTACAGGGTATTTGGCTATATAGAAAAAGCATAGCAAAAGCCAAGTTAACCCAAAAGCTAACAACAATGCCCAGGCGCAACAGCAAAAGCGATAATAAATTTTAAATCATTTGTCATTTGACGCATTTTGGGGTAACAAGGCAACATTTTGGGTTCCCCTTAAACAGAAAAAAACAAAAAAGACGCTAAGACAATGGAGCAAATGCCGGCTATATCGATAAATATCACTTGGTTGCTGCTGCCGTTGCTGTTGCTGTTGTTGTTGTTGTTGTTTGGGTTTGGGTCAGTTTTCGGTTTCTCTATTGACAAAATACCTTTGCCTAAGCTTTAATTGTGCTACTCCATACAAAGTATCTTTGTATATAGTTTTTTTTTTTAATAGATTTTATCGGTTATATAAATGTTGTATGTGTGAGAAACAAGAATGCATCTATGTGAATTGACGACCGTACAACGGTCTCTTATTGTTGTTGTTGTTGTTGTTGCTATGGCTTTTTACGATTCATCTTAAATGAACGATAATAAATAATGAATAAGCAGCAAGAAACAACTATATAAATGTGTTTTTCTTTTTTTTTTCTTCGTTGTTGTTTTTTTTTTCTGTTCTGCAATGAACTAAAAATTGACATCGACATTGTAATTGTACATATACTAAAAGCAATTTAGTTTCAAATGATATTGCTTATCGTATATTATACTTTGACTCTGAGTCTGACTTGAAATCTCATTCTGTTCAAGTGTGTGGGTGTCTTGAGGGGGGATTTTTGTTTTTGGGGATAAACACAGGAAGGAAATTGCTTGATAATATGAAAAAATATTTGTAATTTTTGTTTTGTTGTTGTTTTGTTTTCATTTCTATTATATAAACGAAATTGATAAGCATTTTATGAAGAAAGAATATTTGTATATGACAAACCATTTTGGAGCTAGTTTTCATCTTTTCTGACAGGGAAAACAACACTTACCTGAAAATAGAAAGAAAGAGAGAAACAGAGAGATTACTAATGGGAAGGGAAAATATTAAATTAAAGGAACAAGCTGACTTTGGTCAGGGCAAAAAGTGATTGATCCTCCTACATTAACAATTTCGGATAATTATAAAGTATATCTTTATTAATAGGGTTCTTTAGGAGTTTGTCTAACCCTTAGCATTTAAATGTTATCTTTATCGTTTAGTTATACACATCTCAATCTAAAGGCCCAGCATAAGAGTGGCAAAAGGTGCTTCTGCAAACTGTATATACTTATATCTATATATATATGCGGGTGTAATAGATACATTTTGCTTTGTGTTTACGTATGGGTTAAGTCTCTTGAGAATTCTTGCATATCCATAAACAGTTATTATGGCCAATTAATGTTTGGCTCACGCACAGACAAACGAACCAACTAGCCAACCATCTAGACATCTAGCAACACAACATTTCGAAACCCGATCTAAGTTTGGCAACACAAAATGCTTGAATGCCACACACAGGCGACAAATATGGCCAAAAAATAAAAAAAAGGGAGGACAAGAGACAAGTGAGAGAGATAAGAAGAGGGGAAGCAGGGAAACTTCTGCTCCTAACTGCAGCTGGGGGTCAGGCAATAAAAACCGCATCGAAAACAATAATAGCTCATTACGCGAAAAAGTTGTTGATGAGACCAAGACTAAGGAAAAGAGAGAACCCCAGACCGGATCCGGGGGCCGGGCCATATCGCAGCGCAATCAGTATGAACAACAACAACAACAACTAGAAGCAGAAGACAAAAAGGAGGACAGAAAAAAAACTTATTAAACAGCGGCCTAATGTGCGCTTGCGCAGCAGGGGCAACCAAAGAGATCGAGAAAAGATATGACCACGACGACGGAGACGGAGACGACGACGACGACGAAAAGAAGTTTGGTTGGCATTTTGCCAAATGCTTGGCGACCAACTTGGCAAATAATATTTATTTATTTCGATCCCCCCAGCTGCAATTACACTTACACAAAACAACAACAACAATAGTAAAAAAACCTTCAAGACTAACAATTCTTGCCTAAAAAAAACCAAACATTTGTAATTTGAAACTAAAGTAGATTATATTTATCTACTTTATTAGTTACTATTCTAATAATATGAACTAAATGAATCCAACTATAAGAAATTGATGGGGTTTCCTTTAAGGTTAAAACTCTTTCTTGAATTTTAATAAAGATAGAAATTTGTTGGTACTTTAAAGAAGTTGGTAAAGGCAAAGAAAATCAATCAAAGTTGAAAACATATATCAAACAATTTTCATTATAAGTATTGCTAAGTAAACGTAAAAGCTAAAAACTACTTTTATCATAATAATTTCATACGTTTTGTTTACATATGTATGTATCTTGTTGTTTAGTGTAATCACGCCATCCAACCGAAAGGAAAAACTTCACACTCGACTTGACCCTTGCGTGGTCCGACGCCAAGGCTTGGCTAGAGCTGGCTGGTTTTTCATGAGGTTTCATGTGACTTTTGGGGTCGGTTTAAGCACCTTCTAATATTTGCTAATTTCCTAACACAGATTCAAGACAACCGATTGTCCGATCTGTGGTCAGTGGGTTGTTGTTTTTTGTCTTTTGGTGCTGCGTGTGTTGGCGTTTTCCTTCGATTACAAAAGATTTTCGTATTGGGTAATTGGTATAAATATCAATTGTCCAGTTGAAAATAATTTACCATTTTTGGGCTTTTATTTTCTTGTTTCGATTTCTCTCTCACTCTGTCGAGTGGCTCAATGCAAAACAATTGCAATTTGCATTGCAAATAATTTTGTCATACAAAACGCCCTCGTATAGACTCGCCTTCGTTTGAATTTTGTATTGATTTCATATGGAAATGCTTGATCCACATAGAAATGAAATTTTCCTCCTCTTTGGTTAGAGTTTTCAGTCCATCGACCACCCATAAATTGAATGCATCTATTTTAAATCTATTTTGTTACAAGCTAGAACAAAGAAATGACACCCATAACAATTTGTGTGTGAGTTTCGATTTAACAAAGAACAACTAAACTAATAACTAATGCATGTAAAATGGTGTGTGTGTGGGGGAAAAACCCACAGGAAACACACACACACACAAAGACAACAAAATTGAACTGGCCTAATCATCGTGGGGTTTGTATAATAAAACTAAAAATTATTTAAAATGGAATTTATCATAAGTGAAATGCATCATAAAAATCGAATGCACTTTAGTCTATATATGCTCATGTGTATATATGGAAATTTTACGATCACTTAAACAGAGTAAGGAAACACAGAACAAAACCAGAGCATACACAGCGACAAAGAAGGCCTAGAAAAATCGAAAAATCGTTAAAAAGGCATTTCACATTTCAAATAAATCAAGAACTTGCAATACCCTGGAAATAATAATAAACCTAAAAATCAATTTAAAGTAGTTGATAAATGAAGGGAATTAGTAATTTCTTTCTTTAAGCTGTTTAAATTGTTTTAGCCAACTTAACAGCAACACAATATACCCAATGCTTTTCCATTTGCTATTGCAGGGTAAGCCAAGAGTAAGAGGAACCTATCTTATAAGGCAAGTGCTGATGGTTGCCGCCGATTCGGGAGGGGGCGGGTGGACAACACATAATAATAATCAGTAAAAATACAGAAATGAAATGCAAAGGTTATCTCACAACTGGCGACAACTTTTTAGAGGAGAGTCTCGTCGCGTCGCCTCGCTTTGCCTCGCCTCGCATAGGAGGATCCGATTCAGGTCCAAGTACCATTTTCAGCTTAGCCCAGCGTAAAAGCTAAAGCTCTTTACTATTCCAAGTCATTTTGCTGCCGCATTGAAGGTTATCAATTTTGTTGGCAGGTCACTCTACTCACAGTCGCAATCCCCAGTTCCCAGTTCCCATTTCCCAGTCCCGAGTCCCCAAGACCCCATACTCATTCCTTCATTCTCCATCTGAGTTGTTTCGTTTGTTCAATTGGAATTATGACTAAGCTGGCCCAGCATTTTGCTTGACCCCAAACAGTAAAAACAATTGCCTGACTGCCTGAGTGCCCCCTCCCTTCCTTTCCTCCTGCTGCCCCACTCATGCATTCATTTGGCTGGCTGTGTTTTTCTTTAGGTTTGTTTTTTTTTTTGCGTGTTTACTCATTTTCATTTTTCTGAATTCAATGCACGTTCTTACAAATTTGAATATGAACTTTTAGTACCCTGGCCCCTTAAAGCGGGTATTCAGGTTCGGCTTAGGAATGTGATCCTCATTTTTAAGTTGGGTAAGCAGGATACTTTCTCTTAAGGACGAATTGAAAGTGATTTACCAGATTGGAACTACTATTCGAATTGTTTGACTACACTTATAATGATTATGTAGAAACATCTGATCCTATCTTATCTTTTGTGACTATTTTCATTACATATTCAATATTTAAAGGCATAGTAGGGTATCAAAAATTTCGAGGCAAAAGTCATTTATATATCACCGTACTGCGGTTGGGCTTTGTGTGTGTGTGTGTGTTGTGTGTGGTGTGTGCAGCTGCTGTGGGATTCAATGACTCAGTTTCTCCAAGGCGTTGAAAGATTTAATCGCAGCGAGTCTTGAGAGACACAACGAAGCAAGAGATATAGAACTTGAGAGAGCAAAAGAGTGTGTGTGTGTGTGTGTGTGTGTGAGAGAGAGAGAGAGACTAGCCGTGCCCCTTTCTGAGAGAATTAAAGTTGCTCTGGTGATGCAAGTCCAGTTTTTGGTTTCTCTATGGCATTCCAGGCATGTCTATCTGTCGTCTGTTTTTGTTTTTTTCTTTTCTTTTTTTGGGTCTTGCCCACATTTAATATTAATATACAACAATACGATAATAGATGGGCGGAAGGGGCAGAAGGAAGGAAGGTGGTAACTTGTTATAGAAAATGCTTCGATTCGATTTAATTTTTGAATGTTTATGAATGTCGATTGACGCAAATGCCAAAACCGAAAGAAAAACAACCGACTACATTTTGTTTATGTGAAGGGAAAATTGCAAAAGATACTTTTGTATCTTTTGCTTACCTTTTGCCGTATTGTTTACTTATACACTTTTAATTTTCCAAGAAAATTGCTACAGTGAATCAGCCTCAATTAATTTTGGGTTCAACTAAAGAGATTTTCAAATTAATGAAATGATTTTTGGAATGAAAATCCCACAAAGCCACTTGGAACTCAATATGAAGGCAGCTGAGATCCAAGTCTTCTGGGGATAATAATCACACAAAGTAAAGATGCTACTGCATTTGGACTCTTTCTCTATCTCTCTCTATCTCGTTGTTGACACGCCCTAGTTAGACTTATCCCCTCCACCCTTCTTTTACACTAAACTCAAATAAAAATATGAAATGTGAAAAAAATACCAAGAAAAACGAAATAATAAAAAGTGTTTTTTGCGCTAAGGAAAATGAAAATATTATGGCAAGTGAACACAACAACCATAACAACAACAACAAAAGAAATGGATGGAAAACAACTACAAACAGGTAAAAGATGACACTGAGGAAAAGTCAAACACATACATATACCTGGATATACTTAGAGAAAGCTCAAGGTGCAGGAAGATGAAGTTAAAGTTCTTTGGACCGCTAGTGAAGTAGATTCTCCAAGGAGGATGCGGCAGGCAGCAGCAAGCAAGCACCACAACACAACACACAAAAGCCAAAGCCAATGCCAAAGCTGGCAAATGTCAACGCAAACAATGACATGAAAGGCGATTGTGGGAGAGACACAACGGGCGGGCGAAGGGGCGGGCTATGGTGGCTCCTGTGGGTGGGTTAGTAAGCAACCGCGGTTGTTGCACAGTGGCTTAAGGTTTCACCAAATTATACAGTCAAAATCGACAATAACTGTTTATCTATTCTAGATAAAGTATACTTTAATTTTCTAAATTATAAGCCAAAGCTAGTTAATGACTAAGGAAACATACATTAAGACTGTTTAATAGTTAAGAAAGCTAATCAACTGAAATGGATACACTTTGTTTAATAATTTAACATACATATATAAGAAACTGCATCAAATATGAATAAATTATTCAACAGAAACTCTAAGGACAAAACCCGTTAAACTATTCAGTTTATGACTGAAACTGAAATTAGGTGTCAAAAGGAAAGAAAAATATAACTAGATCAATTATCCCAAACCAAAAACATTGAAAAGTTTTAATAGAGACTGAGAAAAACAAAAGAAAGGATGTAAAATAATATTACTTATGTCATTTTTTTCATTTTTTGGAGACAGAAAGTAAGTTAAGTACAATAAAATGATTTATTTCAATGATCAAAGACTTATACTTATGAAGTAAAGTTAATCGATAATTCAGAACAATTTGATGGCCAATGAATGATTCCTTCTTGAATATGAGTGAAAAGTATTAGAACTAACTGATAAGTTAACTTTGGTTAAAATTAAAACTATCAATACAAGACATTATCGTCTTAAGTTAATAAACGAATAATAAAGGTAAAAGCTTTATGCACTTATTTCATAAATGTTTAAAATTTCTCGTAAAATTCTAAATGAATGATGGAAATATTTTGGTAAACTTTACAATCCTCTTCAACTTGAAATCTTAAAATAAAAATCAATATAAAATCATTGTAAACTAAAACGAAATTCATTAGCAAAAGGCACTTATAAACTCTTTTGTGGTCTAGATAAGCAAAACTCTTGAAATCACTTTGGTAAAAGTTCTGGGTCATTTGAATTGAACGGGAAATGAGTTAATTGCCAAGAATCGTTTGCCGTTTGGACGTGTTGATGTTTGTGTTTCGGTTTCTGGTCTTTTGATTGCCATTACTCTTGTATTGACTGTGATTAACCACAGTGCATCATCAACGCTTAAATCTACACTCCAGGGCCGACTGTCAGCTGCTGCTGCTGCCATGTTAACCCTTATGCCCGATGCTTAGTTAACCTTACTTATGTGTTGGAGTCGACCGACCAACCATCAAGCGATTGCATTTTATGGCGGGGGAGCAATTGCAGGTGCAAGACAGACCAGGATGTTACTTGCCTGGCTCTTGGATGGCTGGCTCGATGGCTTGCTATCAGCTGTCGACCACAAGGATGTGGCAGTGCATATCCTTTTGTCGCCACCGAAGCAGACAGTACCAAACCAAACCAAACCAAACTGAAGCGAACCGAACGAACCGCCGCCGCATGGAATTTTGCAATTTCTTTGGGATTTCGAAATTGCTTTTTCTACTTTTTCGCTGGCGCAATCTCCCACTCTCACCATTTCACCTTTGTGATTGAAGGGGAGACGGACGTAACGAAAGGAGAATGAAGGACTCGGCATTGTTGGCCTCCGTTTCCTTTTGAGGACACTAACACATACACACACACACACACACATACAAAAACACTCTCTCATCTAGAGAGATAGAAAAGGAACCAACACAAAAAAAAAAAGAAAGAAAAAAAAATCGATCAAGAAAAATGACTTTTGTGGGTTTTTCGTAATTTTCATTGCACGCGTAATTGAAAATTTTCAAATTCCTGCTTGCATTTTTCTTCTGGTTCGTCTTTCACTTATTCTGCTTACCACCCACCCTCATCACCCACCGAGAAGCTCACCCCCCCTGGCCATTGCCGCAATGTTTTTATCCCACTTTTATCAGCGAAAGATGGCGGGCAAACAAAAAAATAAAAATAAAAGGAGTCCGGAATTTATATGGATGATAAAGGAAAATATCGTTGTCGTTCATTTGCCGCCTTTTGCCCACCTTTTGAACCACCAACCAATCATTCTAGTAGCACCCCTCGCTCTCTTCACATTTTCAGTTTGGCTTTCTTATTCTTTGCTTTCATTATGCTTTCATTATTTGTCGAAATTGTGTTAATCTTTGGAACTTTTCTTTCCTTTCCTTACAAATATATATTACGTATACGTAATGTGGCAAAGAAGAACTGATAAATTGAAGGCAATTTAGACTGAGAGCAGAAGAGAAAGATGTTTTTCGGTTTGCTTCTACTACTTTTCGATTATTGAATTGTGCAACATAGAAAGAGAGACAGAGAGAGAAACAGAGAGAGCAAAATGCAACTAGTTAAAGTTGAAATGGAAAATCGATTGCATTAGAGTAAAGTATAATAGTAATGTGGTAAAATTTCGGTTCATCAAAGTTATATGGCATATAAATTGAAATTTTCATATAGACTATATTCTCTCTCTCTCTCTATTTCTATCTCTTTCTCTTACTCCCTCTATTGCTCTCTTATGACTTGATTGAAGTTGAGGTTGGGAAAGGTTCCTTTTGCTTTATACTTAATGGGACCATATTAAGGGATTTTCTTTCTTCTCTACCTCCCACTTGATGGGCAAAAAGTAGAAAGAAACAAAGCCAGCTGATTGCCTGATATATCACACACAACCACATTGACATCCACACCCATTCACAACACACACACACACACACACACACACACTCACACCGTATACCTATACATAGTTGGCCACTAAAACTGGAGCATTGTAAATCCCAACTAATAATTTTGTAACCTTATCTGCTCCTGGCTGCTATTGCTACTGCCTTCTCCTTCTATGGCTGTCACTGAGCTACGCTCTATGTACAACAACAACAAAAACAAAAACACTGAGAAAAGATGCTAGAAAGGACAGAAAGGCAGGCTGGGTTGGGGGCGATGGTGGGGGTGTGGCGTAGGTCGAAGGCTGGCCACAGAAAAGCGCATATCCCACAACGATAATGAAAATGTCACACGAGCCTCGCATTTTCTCATCACCCAGCATCATGAGCACGACAACAACGACAACGACAGCGACGACAACGACGACGACGACGACAAGGACAACGATGTTTGGTTGGTTGGTTAGTTGGTTGGATGGTTGACGGTGACTCCACCTTTATAAACGACCCACTACAATGAGAGGCTAGTGCAGTCACCAGCGCAAAAGGAGCCATACACCAACAGCAACAGCAAAAACAACAACAACAACAACAACAACAACAGCAACAACAACAAACAACGATGTTGACAACAACATAAAGGTAAATCCTAAATAATGCGCTGTGCTCACTTCACAGCATCTGAGGCAACAACAGCAACCAAAGACTAGATGTCGCTGCGGGAATAGACCTGGGAAAAAAAAAGAAGCCGTAGCATAGAAAACGGGAGCTGGAACTGGAGCTGGGAGTGAGTTGGGAGTAGAATGAAGTGAAGGCAAAAAACACCCACAAGCCGGCGGGTAACCGATGAGACACATAAACCCCAGCACAAATGACAACAGCAACAAAAACAAGACATAAAGATAGTTGAAATGAACAATTGACACAAAATATTATGCCAGAACTGTAGATGCTCTACATTTGCATGAAAGAAACAATACTTGGGTTGGAAAACATCATAAAATTTAAAAGAAAAAACTCTTTCACATTGAGTTGGTTTGTGGTCTTTTTCAAAGGGGAAAATGATCTAGTGGATCCAGAAAGTCGCCTCGAACACTGACAATTACTTTCATCCAACTGTTCTTTATAAACTCAAGTGATCTGTAAGCCTTTAGATAATTGAAACTGATCTCTAGAGGGATTAAGATTAAGTTGTATGAATATATATTTCTGCAAATATCTTGTTGAAACGAAACTAACCGAGAGATCTGAAAAAACTTACTTCTTAAAAGAAATGAGAAAAAAAAAAACAAAAATAAGAGGAGACAACAAAATCCGTTTCGTTTCGCTCATTGTCATCGCCGGTCGCAGAGTCCCTGTGCCAGTCTCTGGATCTCAACCAGGTGCTAAGACATAGCCAACTCACCCAGGAGTCCTGCAACGCCCACCTTCCCACCTCTTATCATTCAGTTGCTGTCCCCACTTGGGCAGGACATTTTGTGGTAAGCTTAAAGTTCTCTACGGCAAGGCAAAAGTACAAGACGATTATAGTTCTAGCAAATTCCGCTTATTCCCCCGCACAGAGTCTCTTTCAGCTGCTCCAGTTCCTGCCGTGGACAGTCTTAGTGGCTGTCGTAAGTTCTAATTTCTTATTATTAGGCGTGGCCGAGGCTAAGACGGGGTAAGAAGATGCTTCAGCGCGAAAGGGAGCGGATGGTATGGGGTGGCATAGAATGGCTGGTGTGCATGGCTGGTGGACAAAAACCGCACAAGTTTGCTGCTGCTGTGGCATAAAATTATGGCACAACTTGCCACGACGAGGACGTTGCGATGCTTCTGCATATGAAAATGGCGGGTTCTGGTAAATAGTTTTGGACCAAAACTATTTTCTTTTCCTCATCCTCACTGACTCTCTCTCTCTGGTCTTTCTCGTCTCGCTTTTCCTTTTTCCACTGCAGTTGACCGTAAATGCCTAGTGGTTGGCTTTGTTATAGATGGGTAAGCGCAGGACCCCGTAGTAAATGGAAGCTGCCAGGGGGTGGGGGAGTGAGGTTAAAATGTGGTGGTTTCTTACTTTTATGTCTTATAGTTTTGTTGGTTTGCAATTGCAGAGCCTACTTTTTAGCGTTGGGGTAAAAGTTTTTGCATTGCAGTAGCCGGAGCAGATGAGAAAAAGAACCCCAAGAAGAAGAAGAACAAGAAAAAGAAGAAGCCAAGTTTCGAGAGAGTTTGGATTTAATTAAAATAGCCTAATGCCTGGACCAAGGGAAGCCATATAGGTGGGCAGCAAAAAGTTCAGCCATTTTGACCTTAATGGTAATTGATAGGTTAGACATACAATCCTCACCCTCACCCTCACCCCCACCCCACCCCCATCAACTTAGCAAACATACATATATTACTATCTACAAGATTATGATTTATTTTTCTCATAGAAATTTGCATGTTTTTTTGTGCACCTCGCCCTCAAGTCTAAACTTTAGAAATTAGGGTAAAACGTCGGGGTCACCAAAAAAAAAGTGGTCTTTAAAATAAACTATAAGATTTACTTTACACCTTGTAAAAAGGGATAGCAAAAAAAGGGAAGATGAAAAAAAACGGAAAACTTTTATGCAGTTGATAAAACTCGGAGAGGTGAAGTTCTTTAAGTCGTCGGTGTCACCAAATAAGGCCTTTAGACTTGAATTGGCTTTTTAGATTAAGGCTTTTACTTTTTTTTGTTTCTTAAATTCGTAAATAACAAATAATAGCTGGCAAATGAATTAATTTAAAATTGGTAAATTGGTTGTTTTAAATTTTTTTCTGCATTTGCTTCAACCATTGAAACAATTTCACTTTTTCTCTTTGCTTCGTTGAAAAGTTTCCTTCAATCAGTTTCATTTTCACACAAAATTTCCTTGGCCATTTTTATCATTTCGGCTATCTTTCTGTTTCTCTCTTTCTCTTTTATCTTTTCTCTTTCTCTCTCTCTCTCTCTCTCTCTCTCTCTCTCTCTCTCTCTCTCTCTCTCTCTCTCTCTCTGTTACTCGTTCTCTTTGGTCTTTGGCCAAAGTGCAAAATGTTGTAAGTTAAATGGAAACAATAATGGGCTTGGGCTACGCTCCTTTTATCCTTTTGCCAAGCTTTTGAGTTGAACCCTATTCGACATTCGTCGTTTTAGTTGGGGCTTCCTCGTTCCCTTCCCACACCTCCCGCATCCAGCAACCACCATGTAGTTCAATTTTTCTTCTTTTTACACTTTTCTCTCTATCTCATTCTTATTTTTTTGTTTCCTCCGATTATTGCCTTGCACTTTTCACTCTTCATTTCGTGTATACGCTTTGTTCCGTCAATCTATCCAAAGTTCGGCGCTTAGTTGTTTCATTCTCTTCCCCCCAACCAAGCCCAGCCCAGCCCAGATTTCATTTCTTTCTCTGGCTTTTGCAATTCATTTGCTTTCGATTGCAATTGTTTAATTTGACAGATGAATTGTTTCGGTGTTTTGCCATCAATTTGTGATGTCCTTAAAGGTAATTTTTGTAAAAGGATTTTCCCACAGACAGCAACGACGAAGTTCGAAGAACAAAAGAAGACATTTTCCGCATAAATTCAATTAACGATAACAATTATGAAGGAATATTTTCCACAAAGCTTAGCAAATCGGTACCCAAACAAAAATAACGATTTCTTTTCTTCTTCTTAAATATGCATTACTCAGTTAATATACATAATTCTATCAAATAATCCTAAGTTTCTTTGTATATCATTGGGTCGGCTTGGCTGTCAACTGCCCCAGAGGCAGATTTTGTTAGTCGTTAGATGAACCCCTAAGGATCGTCTTATTACACGCGTTTATCGGATATTCTAGTGATTATTTATAATGGAAAGTTTCGGCAAATCGTCTAATTTGTCTTTGTTGTAGTTAAACTATTATTACAAATATAACATATAAGAAAATCCTCTCTTACATTCTTTTATCATTTTAATGACGAATTAAACATTAAGGACATCATAGATGATACCTTTGATGAAATGTTGTTGCATTAAAATGCGAGATCTTCTTTCTGTACTTTGACAATGGTATGCATTTTGCTTATTTTCTACAAATTATTGAAATAACTTTGCAAAACATTTCACAACTTTAATTGGAGCATAATTTTAAATACCATTTTACCATTTCATTGCAATTACTACCCTCAGTAGTAAGTTGTTTTTTTTTTTTTTGTGTGTTGAACCCTTTTCCTCTCTTTTCTGCTTTCCACGTATCAAGTGGACTGTCACAACTTTACCGCCGCCATGAACATCATAATCATTATCATCATGAATGTCTGTGCCTGCAATGCGTCGCCCTTGGGGCGATAGGTTCCGTTTCTGCGCCCACATCATGGCGGAGGAGCAGAAGCAGCAATGAAAAAAAAGCAACAGAGAAACTTGCACCGCTTTCATGACAATGATGACGGCGTCTGTTTCCGTTTTTGACGACGGCGACGGCGATGACGACGACGCCATTTTTAGGTGCTGTTACTGGGCTGGCCCCTGCAGCATTTGTCTCGGCCAAAAAGAGAGAAAGAGAGAGAGAGAGAGTCGTCTATAGCCTGGGCCTATGTTCCTTCTCTCCACACCCACACCCACCCCCATCGTTACCCACTAACCTTTCCAGTAGAAAAATGTTGCGCTGTTTTGGTTTGTTGCTGTTGTTGCAACTTCTACATAATAGTAGTAGAGCGAGAACAACTTTGTTACATACACAAGGAGCAGGAGGAGAAGGGATTAAAGAAGAAGGGGGAAGGGGAGGGGAGTAATGTAGGAGACAGACGTTGCCGTCGCACGTTGTGCAAACTTTTCCACTTCATTGCATGATTGCAATTTTTACGCAAAACAATTTTATTTGCTTTTGTTTCGTATTGGAGTTGAAGTTGATGAACAAAAATATACATAGAAAAAAACAAAAAAAAGAAGAGAAAGGGAAGCATTCTAGTTGCCTGCTGGATGGGTCGTAAGGTTGTTCAAGGAAAATGTATTTGAATAAGGGGCGGAAAACTTAAAGATTGCGAAAACACACAGTGAGTGAGTGAGTGAAAAAGTGAAAAGGTGAAAGCTTGTTTGAATAAAACTGAAAAGCAGTTTAGATTTTTGGATTCACCTTCAGTTAACCCATAATCCCATCAATTTCTCAAAAAACTTCCTTTGCCCTCTAATAAGAAATATTTTTTAATTTCATTAGAATTTCATTTTCGTATCCTCTTTGAAAGTTATCACAAAGGGTATATTAAGACTGTAATTAGGCAGAACACACCAAATATATAAAAAATTGGTTTAGTGATTGATTTCTAAATGAAACTTTCGTAACTTTAAATCAATGGGCTTTGCAATTAAAGTGTCCTAAGTTCCTTCTAACCTGGCATAAAGGATATCGCAAATGTCGATATATCGTTTGATTTTTTGTTAAACATTCCTTTCAACACTTTTCCCTTTTATTTTTCTCATGCCCTTTTTTCTCGCTAATGCCTTATTCATTATGTGAGCTTTTCATGTTCTTCAATAAATTTCTATGGCTTTACACTCTTATTTTCTTCCCATTTTTCTCCCCATTTTGCGTCTTTCTCAATTTGCATTTTTTCTCATTTTCATTTGGACCCCTTTTTTTATTCATTGTTTATTTAATTATCTTTTGTATTGTCAAGTGGTTGATTTTCTTCTGCGCCGGCCATTGTTCTTAGCCTTAGAATTTTTTCTGTATTTTCGTATTCTTCTTCAGCCTCTTTGAGTCCGGCCAAATGGCACGTGCCGCTTAAGGGTTAGGATTGAGTGTAAGATATAGGAAGGGAAGACGAAAACTCTTTGATAACTAATTGATAAATCTTCTATGAAAGTGCATAATGGATTTTACTTATTTTTCTTTTAACTTTAAACTATTTGCCAAAGCAGAGTTACTCAACTAACAACGAATATAATAAAAGGCAAGGCAAAAACAATTTAAAGTGAAACACAGAAAGAGGGAGAAATAGAGAAGAGAGAGAGAGGGAAAAAAAGAATAAAATAAAATTCTCAACTCGGAAAATCATTAAAAACGTCTGAAGGATCCATCCACGGAAATGTGGCAACAATTGTATATATGGGGTATAGCAGCAGCAGCACCAGCAGCAGTTTCAGTTAAAAAGGTGAAGAAGTGTTACTGCCTCCACCTGCTCCAGCTCCTGCTCTTATCCCCCATCCCATCCACAACACCTCCTTTTGTCAGAAAGGATGCAATTTAGAGTAAAAGAGCATTAAAGTGAATGGCAACACCCGGCAAAGGAAATTAAAACAAGCCGACAGAACGATTCCCTGGGCTCAAGAATGTGGGTCAACACATACATATATCCTCGACATATATATGTGTGTACAGGGGAGGGGGCGGGGGCAATGCAGGTGTTATAGAGATAGCAACGTGAAATGCGCTTGCAGTGTCCTTGAACAAGAAATCGAGATTCTACATTCGATGTAATCATTGTCGTTAGACTAAAACTGTTTGAGAAACAAACTAGAAATCTAAAAGATAAAAATGATTATCAATGAAGACTTAAATTGAGAGTTTATCTGATATAAAGATAGGATTTGCCTTATATGGGTTGGACTAGAAGGTATAGAGCATTATCTATATTAATGTAATTTATGGCTTATAGAACGAGAAGAAATTTAACAAAATTAATTTATTAACTGATGAGGAAAGTTAGATCCAAAGCTTTAGCCTTGTCTGTTTACTATTGTCAAATAGATTGTCTTTCCGCAATTCTTCTGAAGACTTCAGACACCGTGAGCATCCCAAATTATCTCTAAAGACATGAAAGATTTCGATTTCTAGGGTTTAAAATATTTACTTTATATATTATAAATAGTAATCAATTTTGAAATAGTTATAAATGAATAGAATTCAATTTTACGATACGAAATCTAATTAATTTCACCTTTGATTGAGCTGAATGATAGTTTTTGCGTGAGTCACGCTGTCATCTCTCTAAGACTAAGAAAGTAATGAATAGGCGAAAAAGTTCAACTCAAGTTGGTAGCTTTGTTTTTTCAGGCAATACAAATGAAATTTTTAACCAAAGGCCAAAAGAAATAGCAAAGCTTAGGCAGTTGGATTTCGTTTGCTTTTTCCATTTTTGTTTATTTTTTTCTTTTTCTGTTTGTTGTGTGTTGTTGTTGTTGTTTTCCTGCATCTTTTTGTTTCTTGATTCGTTTTTCTTCTTCACATTTTTTTTTCTTCTTTCTGCCCTCTTTCATTTCATTTCGTTGCCTTTTTACGCCTCAAAACTTTTTTAACAAACATATTCGATTAACTCGACCCTGGGTCTAGTAGCTGAAAGTTCCTTTTACCCTTTTTGCCATACGCTGTTGTTGTTTTTTTTTTTTTTTTGTTTTTTGTGTACTCTATTTATTGGAAACCACTTGATTATGCAGGCTTAGCCTTAGACCTACGCTTTTGACCTTAAAGTGGGAGAAAGAGAGAGATACAGAGAGAAAAAGGCTTTAGTTGCCATTGAAGCTTGAAAATTTGTTTGAAAATCCTTTCGTGAAATATTTATGATTTCTATTCATTCTTTTACTTATTTAATTTTTCTTCTTCTTTGGTTTTTTTTATAAGTATAATACCCTCAAATTATCTTTCATTGATTCTGTTCTTGTCGTTTTTCGATTTTCTTTAATATCAAAAACGAATTTTATGATTCAAATCAAAACAAATCAAGATATGTCTAGATCTTAAAAGTAACTTTGATAATACTTAATCTAATCTATATTTAAAAATTGCGTAGGGTATTTGAAATGTTGACATTATTTCTCAGGCTTCTGTAGTCCGTTGACTGCTTTTGTTTTTATATGCGTATTTGCTTTTGGCTAATTTATAAATTGTATTAGCCTCAAAATTCAATCAATCCCAAACTTAACCCCATCCTCGCCCCTTCTTACCTTCCACCACCAACCTTTCACCACATTCACATAACTGCCCACCGCATTTTTGATTGGCAAATTGCATTGTTGCCACGGAATGAAGTCCAATTCAATTTGAAATCGAGCCTTTTCTGTGGTTTAATTGATTCGGGGCCGAAGCCTCAATTAGCCATTAATGAGTTTGGCTAATAAATACTACTATATGAAATTGATTAAGTAATTAAATGAATTCATTCTCAAAAAGCCACAATATTTAAGGCATTTATCTCATTGCCATCTCTTTCCTCCCTGAGTCCTCCCTAGAGTCCATGCTCTCTCTTTGGCCCTAAAAATTGTACCCTCAATTATTATGGTGGGCGGTAGGCAGTGGGCGGTGCGTAAAATATATATATATCTATATTTAAACTTGTTGGATGAAAATGCAAACATAATGCAATAAATTGTATTTTTCTTTGTGAGTAGTTTTAACTTTGCTGTTGTTGGTCTCGTGTTGTTTGTTCTTGTTGTTTTCGGTTGTTGTTGTTTATTTATTTATACATTGCTCATGTTGTTATTGTTGTTGCTGTTGTTGGTGTTCAGGATAACATAGGCCAGAGGTTTCTGTATGTTAAATTAAATTTATTATACCTTTGCCTTATCCCACTCTCACTCTCCCTCTCTCACTTTCCTTCACTGTCCTTCTTTCGCACTCTCGCCCATTTGTTGTGTGTATATTTTTAAAAGGATTTAAAAAGTGCATTAAAAAATTAATTTTTATATAGTGGCCAATTTACATTGTAATAAAATTTATTTCTATTTGATTTTTTTTCCACTTTATATAGTTTCTATATATATATAGTTTCACTTTTCAGCAGGCAAACAAATTTTATGGGTCACAGAGACAAAGGTGCAGAGGCAGAGGCAGGTGAGTCCATAAATCTCGGCCAAATATGATTCATTGGTGGCACTTAACAGTAGGAGTGGTTGGTTGTTGTCTACCAAATGGCTGTCAATCATATATGTTTGATCATAAAGTCTCTTTTCATAGTGAGCAAGCTAAGCCAAATAGATTCATTGATCAAGTTTTGTGATTTAATATGCTGGATCAATTAACAATTTTCGCAACATGTTTTAAGTCTCCATATGGGTCAGAGCCATAAAAAATATCTTGTTCTTAAGTAGGCAACTTTTACCGGAAAGATTTAGCAAATTGGCAAGTTTTACTGGTGGTAAGTAAAAAGTTGGACCCAACTAAATGAGCCAGTTGTAATTCCCAACTAGTTTTAGCATTGAAAATCTGCTATAGGTGTTGCCCTTCAAATAATCTTCTTCTGCTTAAGTGTAAGGTTTAATTTAACAGTCAATAAGTTTGTAAGCTGTTCAAAACATTTCGGAAAGTGTCAGAAATGAAATTACATGGGAACTAAAGTTAGTTTTCTCTAAGTTTTCTTCTGTGAAATATTTTAAAGATTTTTTTTTTTTTATAATCGATTTTGTTTCATCTCTCCGCTATTATCTCTATGACCTCTCTTCTCCTAATAAATTTAGACTTTAATCATCGCAACAATTCATAAGGCAAATGAACTGAAAAGATAATTAAGTAAGAAATCAATAATCCAAACGAAAACTATATTCCTAATGAGCCTTAAAAACATAAAACACAAAAACAGAAATACATATAATTGAAAATGAAAGATAAGACATTTAGTCAAAGAGAGAGAGAGAAAGGGAGAGGGAGAGAAAAGAGGAGAAAAGAAATTAAACCATTAACTGTCAAAATGAGATAGTTTCTCGAAATTGTCACCACCGCTTTACTTTTAAAATAAGGGCGGAGACCACAATTCCTTTCAAAAATATATATGTATAATCAATTTACAGTTCTTTTGGTTTTCGAGTTTAATGCATTTGCACTTACTCCGTACACACAGAGTGATAAAAATGTTTTGAGAGCGATAAGAGCGATGATCCACACAGAATGCTTAGGGGGCAGCTCGTGCTTGTGTACCGTTTGTTTTGAATACCGTTTGTGAAGGCTTACCTAATTGCATTACACTGGAACCACAACTTGGCCTTTTGTCGCCGTTCCCCCGCCCTCTCTTCCCCGCCCATCAACCACATGTCAATCGTTCGCTGTTGCGTGGCATTTTAAAAAGAAAAGAATTCTTTTTTTTTTTTTTTGGTTTGTCAGAAATTCGAATTCATTCTTTGTCATTTTTTTTGGGTCCCCCATTTCGTTAAAGTCTTTCCATTCGTCATTTTTTCATGCTTGCCATCTTTCTCTTTTGGGCTTTTATTTTTTACATTTCAACTCATTTCGGTAACTCTTTTGACAATTTATTAGAAACGCATTAATATTACAAATGCGTATATCCATTTTGTTTCTTTTTTGTTTTGTTCCTTTTTTTTTTACTCATCTAATTGAATTGGAAATTGTTTTTTATGATTGTGTGGTAAATTTTTATTGCTTAGTCACGCGGCTTTTGCAGTTATAAAAACATTTCTTTGTCTATGACAGACAAGCCGCCAAAAATGAATAAACCCGAATATACAATATATATAAAATTAGTCATTAGACAAGACATTGGAATGTCGGAGATGGACATGCTTATTTTTAACAAATACGAAATTCAGCTTCAGAAATTATCGCATTATCCTAAACATGGATATATGCAAAGTTTTGCAAAAAATGTTTAAGGTTTGGAGTTTTCTATATCTTTTTGCATAGGTTTCCTATGTTCAGGATCGAGTATATAAGATGTGGCATCCTTCTGATAGATAGACATTAAAGACTTTTTCGAATTCTCTCAAGTTTTTCATAGTTTTGTTCAATTAAAAAGCAAATTCTTGTTGTCATGATTTATGTCCAACAAAATGCATTTACCAATTGCGGGAATAGAGAAAAACATCTTTAACCCATTTCAGTTTTTCCAGCTAATTTTGTTTCCTCTTCAAGTGTCAGGGCCTAAAGAAATCAATCAACAATTGACAACAGTTGATGGCTTGGCTTGGCTTGGCCTGGATTGGGGTTGGGGTAAGAGTAGACAGACAACTGGAAACGACTTTGAATGCTGAAAGATGTGCGCCCGGCGACAAAAAGGGCTAATTTTGGATATACTACCCCCCACCCATACACAGACAGACACCACCACCACCACCATAGTAATGGGGCACCACACAAAAGATGTATCGTTAATCATAATTGAGACTAAAAGGGTTTCCGTTAGATATACAGAGGAAAATGCCAAGGAAGACGAAAAAAAAAAATGCAAACGAAATGAAAATGCATTTTAAAAATTTTCCAGCTGCATTGATAAGCTGTTTTTTTTTTCCTGATAAAACTGCATTCGATATGATTGAGTTAATTTTCCATTTTATTGCCGGCACTTAAAATGTTAATTGCACATGGAGTAAAGGTATATCAATAGATCAGCGGGGCAAGGCGGGTCGCTGTGTTGGCGGTGGTTGTTCGGGGGCGTGGCTGTCTATATTGAATTTCACATATGTAAATTAGTTTTGATTTGTAAGAAGGGTTTGGGCGACGACGACGACGACGAGAAAAACGTAAAATAAACAAATTAGTTGTGATGTGAAACAGCCTGGCAAATGAGAAGATGAAGAGGGGAAAGGAAAGAGAGGAGCATTTGCTCTATATATATATATATGTATATATGAGTCATGTTTGTTTGTACATGAAATGTACGGCCCGCATTTTGGTGTAATTTTACACTGGAATAACTCAGGACTATGGCATATATATAGTCTTATATGTATATATAAATATTTGTGAGAAAAAAGCAGCCTGTACAATTCAGAAAGAAAGAGCAAGTGATGAGGACGACAACAATTGCAGCCTTGTTAGGGAAGCCAACAAAGTACAGTGGGTCAAAAACAGATTAGCATGACAAACAAATAAAAATAAAGACAGTTGAAAAGTTTAAAAAATGATTGAATAGGTCCTTAAAAACCTATCGTTACTATGTATTTCAGTGATCATCTTTGCTTACTAAATTGAGAATATAGACCAAACAAATGCTAGAGAGAGAGAGAAAGAGAGAGAGAGAGAGAGATAGAGAGAAAGGGAAGTTTAAAAGGGAAGTTTCAACACTCCGACAAGACCAAAACTTTTATTCAGAAAGATCCTCGATTATCACGATTACCTCCTTCTTTGCTAAAGAAAGATCTCAATGCAGAAATGAAAGACTAACAAAGGCTAAAGAAAGCAAAAGTAAAAAAACAAAAGGATAAAACGAATGAGTTTCACTTATTTGGTTCCACTGTGCACATATCACACAAAAGTGACCGAAAAAAAAACAAGTCTACAGGAATTTCGTTGGTGAAGCGTGTGAGGCATAAGGAATCTTGCCGCTGCCCCGATTTCGTCCCTGTTACTGCCGTTGCCTTTGCCGTCTGCAGCAGTCAGACGACAGCCGACGAAGACGGACGAGTTGGCGCACAGGACGACTACTGTAGCTTGTTTGCAGTAAGGATAAAGCAGGAAGGATTTTTTTATTATAATTTCTCGCACACACACACACACACACAAACACACATGCACATGGTCTTCGTTGGTATTTCAAGTGGCGACCGCACACACAGGATATGCAAAAGTGCACTTGAAATTTTTTTTCACTTCATTCTTTCTTCTCTTACTCTCTGTGTGTGTGTGTGTGTGTGTGTGCGAGTGTTTGTGTGTGTGTATGGCTCTCCCTCTTTCTTTTTACAGTGTTTCTTTAGGCTGCTTTGAGGTTATGTTTATGTGGCATACAAGCAATTTGAAATAGACATTTGGGTGAGAGACAACAGAGACGAACGAAGGGAGAGAGTTTTTTTTTTGGGTATGGGGCAATGTCTCCATCGTTGGCAACTATTTACACAACTGCAATAATATTTTTGTCGCCATCGTTGTGCCCACTTTTACTTCTGTCCTCCCCTCAATCCTCCCCCCACAAAAAATGATCAAAATTAAAGTGGGAGGACCCTCAGATTAGAGATGAACACAACAAAAAAGGGGAGCAATCACAAAATGCGACTTAAAATGCGACTTAAAGCAAAAATTTTATGATACAAATCTTTAAAGAATTGCATTTAGTTGAAAGTTTCAGAAGATTGTTGAAGAAATCGAACAACAAATTTAGAATTTAAAACTGTTGAGTTTTAACTTTAATTAAATTCAGCTTAAAGCTGAAAGAGTTCTTAGAAGAAAAGAAATGCATTGCCATAACTTAAGGTATAAGTTAAAAAAACTTAGAACAAGTGGAAAAATGTTTAATATTTCTGTGACAGAATTGAATAGAAGAAGTTTTTGAAATTCAAAATATTTAGTCACGTTGCCATCACTAGACAAAACTTCACTTTTAGTTTTTGGGCCTGGACTATTGAAAAATTTATATGAGCTTTGCCAAGTTTCTGTGTCTGTGTGTGTGTCTCTCTCTCTCTCTGTCTCTCGCTGTGTGTGTGTCTCCGTCTCTAGCGAAAGTGATTTATGACTGCAATGAGACTTGTTTTCCCTGCCCCGCAACGCCCGCCCGCACACCTCTCCCGAACCAAGACATAGCGAACTCTTTCTTTTGGCCACTTAGCAGCGACTTTTCAACTCTCAATAGAGCATTTGGCCAGAGCTTCGTCTTCTGCTGAATCTTTTTTTTTTTTTTGCACGTCTGCCATTATAATATACATACTTATATAGAGTAGTACCTATAGAATAGTATATCTATCTGTATATATGTTGCTGTTCTTTTAGTTTGTTGTTATTGCCAAAAATGTGCAATAAATTAGTGTTTTGATTTTGTGCAAGTTTTTTGTCGCCGTCAGTTTCATGTGCGAAAAGTTTTATCGTTCGTTACGGAATCTTCTTGTTCTTTTCGGTGCTTTTTTTTTGGTTTTTGTTTTTTGTTTTTTTTTTGGTCGTCTTTCGTAGTTTTTAAGTTGCATTTCTTATTCATAGACAGGGCGGCAAAGTTTAACACAAAGGCATTTGAGTTCCATTAGATGAGGTCTGAGGTGGCATACTGGGTTGCTTATTAAGTGAGCATACACACACACAGAGAGAGAGCGAGAGAGAAACCAGCGGCTTGAGGTTGATGTAAGGGGAAACCTCTAACAATAAACACTTGAAAATTATGAGTATGTTGCTTGGTAATGTCTTTGGTTATGCTTAATTTGAGACATTTTTCAAATGTCACAATGCAGAGAGAACTTCTTGTAAGTCGAGAATTGTGTGTAACAAGCGTGTCAATGCTAGAATCACACAAAGAACGAAGCAATGCATTATCACATAGTGAACTATGAGAAAGATGTTGAGAGACTTACCCAGAACAATAATCAATTAAAATAAGTTTTAACATACCTGCAAATAGAAAGAAGAATATATTAAATTAGTACGAATTAACAGATCATATTCTTATCCATTCAGATGGATTGTCAAGTGCCTAGTGGCAAGTGTATAGAAATGTCGGTGTTAATATCTTCTTTGAAATCTCTCCACAACAACAATATTAACAATCCTTTGTCAAAACTCTTTAAAGTCTAATCAATTTAATTTGTGCCATTGGCCAGTTTGCGGTCTGCTTTTTCGAAACACCAACCAATGAGTCATCAAAATTTTGAATATCTATATGTATTTGTATATGGGGATAACGTGTGGCCTGTTTCACTTGTCAAACTGTCCATTTGTCGCGTCAGATGTGACAGCTATAATACTTGTTTGTGTTACCCCGATTTCATACACATGTGTAGGAAATAATATATAGAGCCATGCCTAGCAAGAGAGAGAGAGAGAGAGAGGGGGTCAGAGTTGGGGAGAGAAAGAGAGCACAATAAATTTGGTTTTTGCCAAAGTCTGCAACGAAAAATTGATTCACAGCACAAACAAAAAAAAAAAGTATCTACACATTATGCAAAATTAACATACTACAATAGTATGTTTTTGGTTGGTGTGCGTGTGTGTGTATGTCGGTGTGTGTGTGTGTGCATGACTATTCCCCGATTTTCCTGGAAAAGTTGGCTCATGTTTGGGGCCTTCACGCATTATGTATGCCATGCTTCTGCATCGATAAATCAGTCAAAACTGTCAAATGCATATAAATTATATGCAAGCCAAAAGCTTCACTGTAGACAGTGAAATACTGGACACTGGTCACTGGCTGTCCAGCCTTCCCCGCCCTGGAGGTGGGTGTGTGCAAGAGTGTGTTCGAGAGTGTGTGTTTGCAGTGAGAGAAAACTGATTTGCTTTAAGGACCCATCGAGATATTCATTTAATCAGGACTTTAGAAACTTTTATAAGAATTTATAGAAAATTTCATTATGAAATTGGTTTGAAAGTGTTTTCAACATTTGAAGTCTATGAATTAAGCTTCAAAATCTTCTGCTCCACTTATTTTTGGGTAAGATTTATGTCAAAGAACTTTAAATAAATCCAAAATATACCAAAATATGACATGAAACTAGTCAAAGTAGTTGAAATTTCTATGCCCAAAAGTATTGTTTTTAAAAGTTAGGAACCACTTTTCTATATTATTTTGGTTATGGAGCTTTTAGGAAATGAATTTAGATACAGAATTATAGAAAAATAAGAATTAGAAAGCCAAAAAAATAATCTCCTATAAAATTTTAATGATATCCACTTTGGAAGTATTCTTAAATCAATTTTAGTCACTTCATTTGAATGTTTTTCGTGCAGTGTAGCTCTCTGGTTAGAGTCAGAACAATAACAAGGCACGTATTGCATAAATGCAATATGCACAAACTTCAATTCAGATTCGAGGAGTAAGAGCGAGAGGGAGACATAGAGTGAGACAGGGAGAAAGCGAGAGCGAGCTTAGTGTGTGTGTGTGTGTGAGAGCGAAGAGAATGTGCGTGGGTTTAAGGTTCTGGCTTTCTGCAGATATTTAAACCAGGTAAAGGTATGCCATGTAGGCGCAACATGAGGGACTGCAACTGAGGGGCAACATTTAGACAGAGACACAAAGAACAAGAGAGACAGAGACAGAATGTGGTGCGCCTATTAGAACTTGTTGAGTGCCGTTTGAGTGGACGACGTCGTTAAGGTAGAGAGTTTTAGAGAGGACGTGTGGGCCATGCTGCCGGAGTTATGTTAATGGGCAATGACTGTTGGGATTTTGTATTAGATAGGGTAATGCGAATGCAGGCTCTTTATCCCTCCATTCTCTCCTTCCCCCCCGTAACCCTCTTTATGGACCATTGCAGTTAATGTTTGAGAGATAAGCATAGTGTGGAGTTTAAGTTCGAGTTGGAGTCGGAGTCGGAGTCGGAGTCGTGAAGAGCAGTCATCATTGAGTTGGTGCAGTGGAGGCGTGAAAACGTTTGCGATAATGTGTTTAGTCTTTGGATTATTTGATGAAAGATGAGAGCGCAGTGGCTTTCACTTGATCAATTGATCGCCTTAGAGAGCTTAAGAAGATGACAGCAAATGATAGAGGTCCACACGAGCAGCAGGTGCGATTTCCATAATATCGGACAAATATAAAAACTATTATACATCAATATATTGACTTTTAGTTTTAAGCTCTTTGAACGAAAGACTTGGTTTCTATAAATATAAATATTTCACCTTAATAATCAATTAATTGATAAATTTTCGGGTCTTCACGAAAGGACATTTCTCTTGATGCCTATATATTGTTATATATTATGATAAATCGGTAGCTTATATTGATAATAGTTTTTTGTAGCTCTTTAGCAACCTCGTTCTTCAGATGGCTTATCTTTTAAACATTATAATAAACCCTTTTGTTGTTGTTTCGTTTTCTTCTTTTTGAGCGCTATCTATCAATTGACATCTCAAGTATTGTAACCCGAAACACATTTTGCCTTACAGTTGGGGCACTTCTTCTTCTCATAGCCTAATTTACATATGTAACCTTTTTTTCAAGTTGATTTTAATGATGCTGCCAAGTTAGAGATCATCATCATCATCAGTCGAGTCAGTCTCAGACCAGTCTCTATGCCTCATGCCATAAATGCATTTGATGCCATGCAATGATATGCCAAAAACTATATAAAGGAAAAGAAAAAGAAAGAGAAAAGAAACGAAAACCAAACCAAACCAAACAAAACGTTCTTTTGATGATGATTTGAAATAATGTTGCACAATGATGTGGCATAAAATCAATAACATGAGGGAAATTCGTGTGTGCGTGATTTGTTGGAAAAAAAAGGGAATGAAGGAGGAAAACAAAATAACAACAAAACACAAAAATTATGTAAATTATTGTGTTAGATATATTTGTGTTAAAGCAATTATAGCTGACCAAATATTTACGCAACAATTATGATTTTTATCTCAAGCAACTATAGAAATAAAACGGCGGGGAGGAGACTCCAGAGAGAGGTAGAGAGAGAGGGGGGAAACTGTTGAGAAAGTTTATTCAATGCACATACATACATATATGCAGTGTATATGCAGCATGACTTCAACATTGACTCCAACAGCGACTCTTATGTTGAGGTCACAGTTAGGTGACAAGCTGAAACAACGGCCAGGAAATCTGCTTGAACAGTAGCGACAATTGACAGCTGCCTTTATGACAACAACAAACACATCGGACAGGAAAATGTGGCATGACGCCAGACAACAACAACAACAACAACTTGCAGATGAAGCAAAAACAAAAAAAAAATGCAAATGCAAATGAGACATGCGCCAGGCGTAGGCGACATCCAAGTCACAGCATAACAAAAAAAAAAAAAAATGGAAGCTGCTCAGGCGCAGAGGCAGACACAGAGACAGGAGAAGACCCCGGTAAATAAAGAAAGTCTCAAAGTCTCTTTGTCGTCGTCGTCTCTGACTCCTTTTGGGTAATTTGTGCCAACTGTCAAAATAATGTAGTCAAACTTCTCTCGATTCTTCAGCAGCAGCAACAGCCGCAACATCAGCTTCTCTATACTTTGTCTTCTTCTTTTGAATCACGCGCAATGAGCAATTAAATATGCGCAGTCGTGTGTGCCACAAAAGCCCCCGAAACCAAGACCAAAACCAAGACTCGGCCATCATCATAATCTTCATCATCATCATCATCATTATCATCAGAGGCAGCTTCTTCTTCATCATCATCATCATCATCATAGCTTGGGCTTTCTTCACAATTCGTTCTACTGAAGATGCAACTGCCGCACCGCGTTGCACTGCCTGAGACTTTGACTGTGACCCGAATAACCAACCGAGTAGAGTTACTTGTACAACTTTACTTTTTCCAAGTCGTTTGTTGCATGAAGAATGTGTCTGTGACTGTGTCTTGTCTCGGCGATTGTTTTATTTTTTTATTTTTTGTTTTACCAGCCTCCACTTTGTTTTTTTTGTTCTTCTTGTTGTTAGAAGATGAGATTCTTGAATGCCTGACAATCGCATATAAAGTGACAAAAGTTATAGGAGAAAGGTTAAGGCATCTCATGCAAATAATAGAAAGGTTTTCCCAAGCAATGAAAAAAAAAAAAACAAGAAAAAACTATTCAGTCTCTACTTGCAGGCCACATAAAAACTCTGAAAGCCATCACATTTGATTTATAGAATATACAAAGATAATATTCAAGCCAAATTTAAAAAAAAGTCTTGAATTATGTTTCTTTATATCTTCAGTAATAGTTTTCTGATATTGTCCCTATTCACGTGGAAAAGTCTTCGACAACTATTTTGATAGATTAAGGGCCGCCTTTTTGAGTATAACTTTTCCTTCGCATCCGTTCTGGTTTGTTTCCTAAGTTATTTGAATCATTTGTGGTAACTAATAGTAAAGTTAATTAAATTAATAAAAATTCTGTAGCAAACTTTGCTGCTTGCATCTCAAATAAATAAAGTTAAAAATGTCAATCGTTTGATTGATTTAACTTTATTAATATACTTCTCTTTATTCCAATTTCCATTTCAAATTGGCTTCAAGTCCTTTGTCCAAGTCAAAGAAAGTGAATGAATCGTGGTCTAGACTTGCTTTTGGAGAAGGCAAGGCAACATGACCATCGTCATCATCATCATCATCATCATCATCATGGCCCACACGAAACAAATTTGATTACTTTTGTATCAATGTATGTATCTCAACGCGTCATTGTTTTCCCATTTGCCTTTGTTTTTCCTACGGTTTTCTTTAGTTTTTCTTTCTTTTTTTTTTTTTGGTGTTTCTAGTCGATGCTTTACCGCAGTAATAAACAATCAAAACAAATGCAGTAAGGCGACGTTTTATTGGGCACGGTTGGTTAGGTTAGATGGACGTCGATTTCCTTCATCTACCCCACCATTCGGAGGGACCAAATCGTATGCCAAAGTCGTCGAGTGTGTCTATTGAACAGTATACACAAAACACACAGGACGACGATGACTAGGCGAGACGCAGACGACTTCAATGTGTGTGGGCGACATTAAGTGTGTGTGTGTGAGTGTGTGTGTGTTGTGCGAGAGAGAAGGAGTGAGAGCTTATATTTATGGCGTCTGCTGCAACTTTTCAGCCAAAAGCCAAAATACACACATTTCGCCTCGCCTTATTTAATGGCCAAATGCCAACAAAAAAAAAAAAAACAAATGAGAAAAAAAGGAAAACAATATCAATATATACATTCAAAACAATCTGTGGTAAATGTAAATCTTGCTATTAAGAAACTATTAATACCCTTTCAATGCAAAGTGAGGCAGCCAAATAGAGTATAATAACGATAAGAAGTTCCACAAAATTGTTATTTTATGGTAACAATTTCAGGTAAGATAAAATAGGATTATCACTTGATTAAAAATATGTTTGATTGGTCAATTGGAATATATTCTTCTTAAAACAATTGCATTAAGGAACTTGGAACAATATAATTCATTCATAAGTCATTGAACTAGTCAACAGTTTGGTTGAAATCAAATTTTAACTTATCAGATAATAGTTCATTTAAGTAAGTGAAAAGTCTTTTAGATTTGTTGAATCTTTTTTTTAATTTCTTATCATCTTTATATCATATGAAAGATCTACAACAAGATCTAAATAAAGGTATATTGACTTAGTCCTATTTCATACTGTGTCCTAATTCTATAAGCGTATATACTCTTTCTATATTTAAAATGTTGGGTATATTAACTTTAACCGAAAATCATTATATGCTTTTCAACAAAAAGTTCGACCACCAAAAGCAGAAAAATATAAATGAAAACTTTTGCTTGCATATTCTCCGCTTTCCCCCGCTTCTCTTGTTGCTCTCTCCTGTGCCATTCTGCGTCATTTGTTTTTCGGTTTTGTTCTGTATTGACTGTCGATAATGAGAAATGAAATGCAATATCAACGGAAACTCTTTCCCGCTCCTGCTCCTAATATTACCCACCAACTGGTGAGAGGCCCACTCATTCGCCCACCCACCCACCATTCTTTCTGTTCTCTTCTGGCCACCCAGTCATAACTCTAAGTCGGGCTGCCATATTGCAAAAGTTCGCCTCAAGTTCATTTTTCGTTTGCGGGTGCGTAAAATGATTTACCTGCCTTGACTTGCCTTAGCTTGACTCGACTCGGCTTGGCTTGGCTTTGGTATGGTTTGGTTTGGATGTCGAAACTTTTCCTCTGGCTGTGCCAAAAAGTTCAAGTTTTAATCTCATTATACGCTGACTTTTGTTTTTTGGACTACCAACCAAGCAACCACCAAACCCCCCATCTACCATTCAGTTCTCAGTTCTCAGTTCTTCTTGTTGCTGCTGTTGTCGATGGCATTTTGTAGGTGTTGGGGATTTTTCGCATTGCGCAGTTGTCGTTGTCGCAATTTTGCGAAAAGTTAAGACCATAAAGTTGACTTGGCAGCCCTGGACCGCAATCCAATTGCCAAATGGCCAGCCAGAATGAAGGTGCTGGAGCACACTGGCTGATTGTGAGAGACGTAAAACTGTCTGCGGTATTCATTAGCTGCAGTCCAAAATGAAATGTTATGGATATGAATGTGATGCGGATGCAATGATGATGATGTTAACGATGATGCCAACCATCCCACACACACAGCATGATCCTTAACCGCAACCTTTCATGTTGTAGTAGGAGTAACTAACTGTTTGAGTTGTTCACTTAATATGATTAGAAAAGCATATCCTTCGTTTTGGTCTATGAAATTTGCAAAGGTAAACACTTTAAAGTCTGCCTAATAATTTATCAGGACGTATTAATTATCCATTGCTTTTTACATAAACATTTAAAATATTAAAAAAGTTCCCACTGTAAACACTTTCCATTGATATTTTTACCTGCATCTATACTCAAAACTGAATCTCTTTTGCTTTTACTTTCGTTTTCAATTCAAATTAAAATTGTGACATAAATTTCCAAAGAATACAATGATGCATTTTCCCTCCCTTTCTCTCTCTCTCACTCCTTCTCTCTGTGTCTCTGATCTTATGTAATCAAAGACTTGATTTTTTTGATAGGGACCAGTCGATAAGCCCTATCGGATTACTTAACTTCGCGCCTCTCTTGATTGATTTTCTCAAAGAAAAGAAGAGAAGATGAACAACAAAAATAACCGCTAGGAAAATTAACATACATTTTTCCATCATTGACAAATCCCTCAATTGACGCTCGTTCCAAAAAAGTGTTAAACTTTGTTGTTGTTTGTGTGTGTGTGTGTGTGTGAGTGTGTACTCAATATAATAGCCATCAAAGATGATGTAAAGACCTAACCAATGTCAGTTCATTATGAACTGTTTGATGGCATTTCGATGGCTTTTTGAGGATTACTCATAAACAAAATCAAAAAAATAATACACCAAATTTTTGACGATCATTTTGCCGGTTTATGGTTCGAAATTAAAAAATCGTTTCATTACGTTCGATACGTTTGAAATGAAAAAATAACTGCCAAACAAAAGCGGCTTTTGTATTGCCATCTAATAAGCCATTAAGTTTTTTTTAGTTTTTTTTTTCTTTCTCGTTTTTTGTCATCGAATGTAAATATTTGGATGGCTTAAAAGAAAAGCCATAAAAGAGTTCCATAGAGTTCCACACTCTTTGTGCTCAATTGGTTGGGCTTAGTTGCGATGACTAATAAGCAAGGAAAGACGGGGAAAAAAACCGCCTGTGAATCAGAGGAGACGTTAAAATATACTCTTGTTATAAGGTGAATGTTAGACGAGGGTCAATTAACAACTAACTAGTAAGAGAGAAAGACAATTGCAGGGCCATTTGCACATTGACTTGGCCAACGAATTGGAACTTAGCCCAGAATTAACCTCTTAAACTCATTTTTGATCGACTGACTGTCTGTTTGTCTCAACATTGTGTGTAATTCCCAAATCGATCATCTTCTACTTATATTCATTTTTACGTTTCCGCAGACCATGCACTTTTTTTCTTCAGCAATTGTCATATTGAATTTGCTTAAAATAATTCCCCCTTTTCTCCATTTGCCTCTACATGCAAATGTAAAAATGCAAAACCGTAAGAAACAGACAGAAAAAAGGGGGAGGGGAGACAAAAAAAACTTACAAGCAGTTTCATAACAGCATTCATTGGTCATTCGCCCAATACATTCAACCCAGACCAGACCAGACCAGGCCAGACCAGACCATGACAGACCCGATCAGAGGGGAGCAGAGCGGAGCAGGGCCCAACCCAAACCAACCCAATTCAATCTCAGCCCACATGTGCCATAGTCCTTCAATTCATTGAAGCGGCGGGGCCAAGAGTTGTGGCTCGAATAGGGGGGAGAGGAAGTTTGATTCGAAAGCGGGACCACCACCGCCTGCTGGCTGCTGTGTTGGCTGCACTTCACTTTGATTTATCAATAAAAGGCAAAGTTTATTTATGAATTTCCGATTTCAATTCAAACTGAACCACAGAGTCAGAGGCATGAGGCAGAGGCCAAAAAGATACACGTTGGCCGCACTGTCGACCCCCAACCACCGCCAACAACAACTACAACCACCCATAAGGCTTAAATTGTATGAATTACTTCGACAAGATACGACAACAGCAGCAACAAGAACAGCAACAGCAACAACAACAACAAGGAGTACAAGTAAATAAGAGAGTGTTGGTTAATAAAGATGATCGACTAGCAGATGACATGCAACAACAGAAAGAAAGAGATAGAAAGACAGATAGCGAGAGAGAGACGTTATTTGTTGAATAACTAAAAACTCCTTGTTGATCCATCAACTTTGCTCAAACTGCTTTATAGTATAAAAATATATTTAAATAACTGAATTAATAAACGACTAAAAATATGTCTTTCCTTTTGATGAATTTCTAAACATTTCTTAGGCTTATCAGGCATATTTCCGTTTTTGCATTCTTTTCAAAAGAAATGACCATCATTTCCGCGTTGCTGTTCTTTTTACATAACTAACTAAAGGGCAAACGTTGAAAACAAATTAAATTACTTTTTTTATAGTTTAAAGTTTGTAGAACTGTTTTTAAGTTACTTAAAGTAAAAGTATTTTGAAAATTGTCGTCTTTGTCGTTGATTCTCTCTCATCCCTTTTCTCTAAACATTTGTAAGCTTTTTGCCCTTAACTAACAAATCTAAGTCAATCCATAGCCCTCAATAAGACAATTGAAAATTTCAACAATTCTAGTTCAAATTGGCATTTGATGGGGTCAACAATTTCTCGTCTCTGCTATGGTTAAGTTAATTAGATTAGTTTCTTCTTGATAATCAATATGTGAAATGCATATTGCTTGCAAATTATATAGGTTGAACCAATTAATTGGTTGATTAGTAAGCTTCTGTATACCCATGATACCCTTTAGGAGAGCCGGCTGCTTTGTGCTGCTCTGTTTAACCCACACTCAAAAGATGCATTGCACAATTTCTAAAGAAGACCAAGAAGATATAACAACAGGTATAAGTAGCGTTTCTCATTCTTCTCTCTCCCTCCCTCTGTTACTTGCTTTTTGGGCACACAGAGGAGAGCAGGGAACGAGACAAGCCTGAAGGGGCACACACCTTGTCTTCAGGGGCATCTTCATTTTTGTTGTTGTTGTTGTTGTTGTTGCTGTTGTTAGTTGGCTTTCCACGACTTGTGCGGCTTCCAACAATCATGATCAATAAATTCAGAGCTCTGTTTCAGGCCTTCGTGATCCGTTTGACCATCATCAATGACTCTGGGAAGATTTCATTTTTTGGCAAAGTTTTCGTGTTGAGGCGACATTAGTTCATTATCATTAACAATTTTTTTTGTTGCTTTTCAAAGTTTTTTGTTTTTTCAATTTGTTCATGGCCAATTCGTGTTTGGTTTTAACTTTAGTTGGTTGGCGGTTATCAGATTTCAATTCAATAATAACAAAAATAAAAAAGAAAATTTCAAATAAAAATCTGCAATTTCAGACCAAATAAATAATGCGCCACAAAACCGTTAGTATGGCAACAGGAAATTGTCTATGAATGATGCCACAGAAAGGGACAAGGAGAAAGAGAGAGAGGGAGAGGGCGAGATGAGAATTGCAAGAGAAGAAGAGTCTATTTATAAAGCGAGACATATGAAAAATACTCATAAAAAGATGCAACTACAAGTTGAAGTAGACAAGGTTAAGCTATAAAGAATTCATTGTCTGTAGTTCAAAGATCGCAAATTGAAAAATGTATATACATATATATATATGAAAATACATATATAAACAAAGTAAGCAATGAGGACAGAGTCAAGATCTAGAGAGAGAGAGAAGACGAAAGCGAGGGGAGATCAACGAGAAAGGTAGAGAATCAACGTCGAGTGGGAAGTGCCTGAGAATATTAATAAATTAAAGGCTACAGATAAAAAAAAAAAAAATCCCCCAAACAAAACCGAACCGAAAAAAAAGAAGAAAAGAAGAGGGCGAACACACCGATGCATGTTGCACTTGATGAGATCTTTATTGTCGGCAGCAGCGGCGATCCGCAACAAAATCTTTCCTCTCTCTCTCTGTCTCTCTCTCTCGCTTTCCATGCGGAAAACATAAACCACAAGAGTCTGCTAAAAATCAAGCAAAACGAGTGAGTGTGGGCAGCTAGAGACAGAGATAGATAGAGGAGACGACGGAGATGGAGCTGGAGAATAAGCAGCAGCAGCCACAATTTTTGTGGAGTTCAGAGAGTTGATTGCTCTTGCCTGGGTCGAGAGGCATGGACAACATGGACATGTGGCATGTGAACATGTAGCATGCAGCATGTAGCATGTGTGTGTCCCTCTTCATAGATGTGTTAGTGTGTGTGTGCGACTAGAGTAGCGATTAGATGGGCGAGCAGGAAATGATGCATAGGTGAGTCCAAAGCCAAGCATAAGGTCTTCGATTAAAAATGCTTAATGGAATGTAATGAACTTTCCATCTACCATACACCAAAAGATGATCACGACGACGAGTATGAACTAAATTGTGTAAACTTTACTAAAACCACTCCCCCTTACCCCACCACCCCATCAACCACCCATCGTACTACTAATTTAAAGTAGCTATTAGCCTTTCTAAAGCCTTTTGGTTTCCAATTTCAAGAACGTTTACGAAATTTACACACACAAACTTAATAACAAATCACAGAAAATTCCCATCCCAAAACCGTTTGATATTATCTTTATACAATTGTTAGGCAATTGAGTTGATAACCAGTTTTTATTTATTTCTTTGAACAAAATGATTTGTATGAGATTTTACAAAAAGTTGGACAATAAATTGATTTGAGAGTTTAGACTTTGTCGTTTGCCCTACCCCACTATCAATAATATCCGCACGAGTTGTCAAACAAATGAAATGAAATGCGCAAAAAACAATAAAAAGATGGGGGGAAAAAAAAAAGAAATTACACTTTTTATCAAATTGTTCGTTGTGCTCGTGTAGAAAAATCCTTGACATGGATGCCAAATGTCTAGACGGTCCGCACAACAGACAATGGCAAATACGGGAGCAAAGGCTGCCAAAATACATGCGTAGACAAAGGATAAATCACAAAGGAAAGAGGCACACAAAAAAGGAAACAAAAACGAGCACCCAAGAGACACCTTTTTTTTCTGTGTATTTCGACTATGCAAAAATCCTCTTGCTAAAAGAGCAACAAATTCCGCGACATAATTCAGCATAAATTAAGCTAAAGTTAAAGATCGCCACTAGCGGCACCTTGATTGGGAGGCGTGTGCGCGCGTTCGCTAAGGTTTTTTTTTCGATTTTGTTTTTAATTTTTTGTTTTGTTTGTATGTTGTTTTCCTGTATTCCGTATTCGAAATGAACTCGTGTGGCAATAATTTATATGAGAGGCGACGACAGAAATCGAAAGGTTTCGATCCGACTGTGTTTTGCCGTACCGTGCGATGCGATGCGATGCCATGCCAAGCCGTTGAAGAAGGTAGGCAGCAGCAGCAGGAAGGCTCTGCTGGCAATCCGCTGGACATTGACTGCATTCCCCACATTCACATTGTTTTCTTGATGTTGAATATTTTTTTGTAAATGGATTTCTGTTGTAGTTTTTTGTTTCGCCTTGTCTACAAGTTCAAGTTTATGTTGGACAACGACAATCATTGGCTATTAAATGGGTTTCAGATATATGTTATACATGGCAATATGTAACATCAAAAGCCAAAAATTTAGCTTTCTATCTGTTTCATTTTCATTGATACCCTGTAATATGAAGTAATGATTATTTAGGCACTCGGGCTTTCCATTTATTGCTACAAATCTGTCTATAGCACTGGGAGAAATCGATTTTGGATATTAAAATCAGAAATTTTAGAGGGAAAATATCGTTTTCAGGGAAACCGCCACTGCCCTAATAATTATGATCAATTTACATACATCTTGTTGAATATTTTCATCTTTTTTTCTTATCTTTTTTATTGATCGATTGATCTGGTCTTGTCTATCGATCACCCATCAATATTAATCGACCTATCTATCGATCGATCGACTTTCTTTGATATTGAATTAAAGACCAAATGGAAGTTTTTGAAATAATACAAGATTTTTCGGCATAGAGTATCTCTCAGTCAACGTTGATGTATTTCATTTATTTACAAAACCTGCGGTGAGTAATGGATGCATCTAAAAAAACTAAGAAATAAGAAACGAGAGCACAAGACACATTTTCTGTGGTTTTAGGCTCCAACTTATAAATTTGTTTATTTTTATCATCATTGTCAGAAAGAGACCGCCGTGATTTTGTGTTTTTTATTAACTCTTTATGGATTCGCAAGCTAAAAGAAGAAGGAAACTCAACGACGCCGGCGATTAAAACGTTTTTACGACTTAATGAGCCACTCGCCGGGGATGGCAAGAAGATTGGGCATGTGGGTGCCACATTGCCCACAGGCAAGCAGTCAGGCCAGTAAGGCAGGCGAGCAGGCAATGCCTCGACATGACTCCAAACTGGATGACAATAAAACGATGTTGATAATGATGATGATGATGCTCGGGGATGATGATGTGACGCGCCGCTCGCCATAGAGGTGACAAAATTGCTGTACTGACAACTTCTAAGACTCTGGAGTCTTGAGTTTGCATTAAGACACTGGATGAACGACTCCAGCATCGAGGAGAGAAGACCAACAGAAGATAAACGTGGTTAAATAAAAATCTTTATGAGTATGCCCGCAAGAGAGCATTAGAGATTAGAACCGAAGTGGACGACGACCAGTAATTTTAATGACTTTTTTCTTTCGCTTTGGCAATTAGATGAAAATACTAAATGAAAGGACTTCTTTGTGCGTGTGTGTGTTTATCTAAGGTAGCACAAAATGTGTCGAAAGCAAAGCAGGATACATTACTAACAGATCGAACAATGAGATACCGAAAAATATTTTAGAAGCTGATTCTTTGGGTAAAATCTTAGTTTATGAAAATTTTAATTTGTTTTTTGATAAGCAATGCGAGAAGAAAAGAGTGTTCAAAGTTGTTAAAATATATATTAAAGTTACACAGAATTGACATTAACCTTTCATAAACTCTGATGATTATGAATTTTTCTAATCTTGATGTTTCCTTTTATCAAGTTATATGCATTTAGGATTGAAAAAGTGAATTTGTAGGGTGTCCTTTGTCTCCTATAGTATTAGTGTGATCAAATACTATATGTACATACAATTTGGAATAAGACTCAGAAAGGTTGTTAGCTATAAAATTGAAGAAGAAGAGAAAAAAAACCACCTGCCTCATATCTCAGGCAAAAAAGCTGATTG